>NC_143014.1:374924969-375606219 GCF_055824585.1 Amblyomma mixtum | reverse complement strand
TTTTGGCAATTCTCATTAAGATTCGCCATCATCTTTACCTACGCTTTCCTACAATTCTAACCTTATCCACATCTCTGCTTTTCAGCCACCGATCCTCCAATTGATGTTTGCTAACTTCCACTGCAGATTTATTTACAGGACCTTTCTTATCTTTAAACCCTAGGGCCTCAGGAAGAGTGACTGTGCCTGCATCGACATCCGGATGGATACCATCACATTTGATTAAGAGGTGTTCAATTGTTTCCACAGATCTACCACACACTCCACATGTGTCATCTTCTTCCTTAAATTTCTTTTTGTAGCTGCGCGTTCTAAGACACCCTGACCTAGCTTAAAAAAGTAGGGCACTGCCTCTTGAGTGATCATAGAAAAATTCTTTCCTTATCTGCCTTTTCCAGTATCGATATAGTTCTACACTATGTTTCTTTTCCATTGAATTCATCCAATTTTTAACTTCCGCGTTTTTAACCTGTCGTTTAATGCTCTTTCTGTCTCCGTCCTCATGACCGGCATACTTACTGGTTAGTTTTCTAGTTCTTTTCCGCCACTGTGAGTCAACGCTCTTTCTGTATAAATATTTAAATACCTTAGCTGCCCACCTGTTATCGACCAATTTCCTCAGGCGTTCTTCATATAGTATTTTACTCTTAGCTTCCCGTGCTTCCAACGATGCCCAGCCCATATCCCCATGTACTGCCTCGTTTGTGGTTTTGCCGTGGGCACCTAGTGCTATTCTTCCAACAGCTCTCTGATTTACGTCTAATCGCGACTGAACTTCTGCCCTTAAGCACAGAACCGCATTGCCGAAAGTATGTCCCGGCACCATTATTCCTTTCCAAATACCTCTTAGTACTTCATATTTGTTGTACCCCCATAATGCCCTATGTTTCATTATCCCGGCGTCTCTTCGTCCTTTTGCCCTAAGAGCCTGTTCATGCTTTTCCGTGTATATCTGCCCTTCGTTTAGCCATATCCCGAGGTATTTGTGAGGTATTTGTACTTTGTTTGTTTGTTTTATGGGGTTTAACGTCCCAAAGCGACTAAGGCTATGAGAGACGCCGTAGTGGAGGGCTCCGGAAATTTCGACCACCTGGGGTTCTTTGACGTGCACTGACATCGCACAGTACACGGGCCTCGAATTTCTCCTCCAAAGAAATCCAGCCGCCGCGGCCGGGATCGAACCCGCGTCTTTCGGGTCAGCAGCCGAGCACCATAGCCACTGAGCCACCGCGGCGGCGTATTTGTACTTTGGGTATTTCGTGGCCTTGTATTGTAAGCACCTGATCAGTTGTATCGTTAAAAATCACCACACCTGATTTAGTTGCGCTAGAACTGAATCCTAGAGCGTCTCCTTCGTCTCCACAGTAATTAACCAAAGTTTGTAAATCTTCCTGGCTATCTGCTAACAGTACAATATCGTCCGCATACATTAAACCCGGGAGTCGCTGCTCAACTACATTTCCGCCTAATATGTGCGACAGATTACAACCTAGATTACTTTCTTCTAGCCTTCTTTCCATATTTATCACGTAGAGCATGAACAGCAGCAGTGATAGAGGACAACCTTGCCTTAATCCTTTGTGCACCCCCACAGTTGTGGTACTTTTTTTCCCTTCCCATGTAATTTCAACTTCATTATCTCGGTAGATTTCCTGTAGAAAATCAATTACCTCATGACCGATACCTAAATCTTTCAATATGCTCCACAGGAGTTCACTGTTCGCGTTATCGTATGCAGCGCTTATGTCCAGAAAGGCTAAAAACAGAGGTCTGTTTTCCGCCTTAGCTATTTCTATGCATTGGGTAAGCACGAACAGGCTATCATCAAAGCACCTACCCCTTCTGAAACCATTCTGAAGTTCTCCGATTATCTTCTACCCATGACTGCATTTTTTAATTTCACCGCCTGCATTTCCAGCCTGTACATAACAGATGTTATCGTAATCGGACGTAAGGATTTTATGTTCGTCTTATCTCCTTTCCCTTTATAAATCAAATTGATTTTACCCTGTCTCCAGCTGTGCGGAATTTCCTGATCTGTTATGGCTGTCTCCAATGCTTTTATCAGCGCTTCCTTGCTTCTTGGGCCAAGTTCATTAATCAGCTTAATTGGAATTTCGTCTATCCCTGCGGATGTGGTTTTAGGATGTGGGATATACAGATATCCCTCGCCGCCCCGCGCCGAGTCACGAGACGAGAGCGCACGCCGCAGGGAATGGGGAGAGGAGGGCACCCGGCAACTCTCCTCACCCCAGCTCGGACGTGACGTCACGCCTACGCTCTGGCGTCTTAGGGAAGGGGTGAACGACTCCTCCTGATTGCAACAAGTTGCTCAAGAGGGAGGCAATGTCGTAGGGGTTAAAAGGCGAAGTTCGCGCGGGAACAGGGGACTCGCCCTCTCTTCTCGCCGCGGTGCTACTGCCGCTCTGCCCTGCCGACCCCCGTCTTGCCCGCGCCCTCCCGGATTATCCAACGCCAGTCGACGACGACTTGGTAAGCTGCTGAACCATCTATTATCGGATAGAACATTCTTCCGCAGTGTGCTTTGCCTTGCGCTAGGTAAATAAACGGTTTCCTAGCGTACTCTGTTCGTTGCCTACTTCGTCCGAACCTGCCGTGGCTGTGACTTTGCGCCACGGGTTGGGGACACGAGAACGCCCGCGCATAGCTGGCACGGAAGCGCGCCTTCCCGGCCGGCTGCACGCGAGTGACGCCATATCTTGGCGCCCGAACGTGGGGCGAACTAGGCATTGAGCAGTGTACTTTGTTGGAGCGAACGACTGTCGACGCGCTAACAAAGGATGGCAGCTGATAGGGCTGACTTCCAGTCTTTGTTCATGCTGTCAGAGCTAGCGGCACAGAGCCAGGGCTCCCTACTTGACTTGACTTTGGAAGGCGTAAATCTTGAGTGTTCCACGCGGAATAGCCGAGTTGCATTCCCGGGCGCGTCGGCAGGACTTAGGCCTGGTACGGAGGGCACCACATCGGGCACCTCGCCGTTCCGTGGTGCGAACAATGGGGCGCCTAGGCCTCATTGTTCGACGCCATCAGCGGCTGCGCCCAACTCCGGGGGCGTTAGTCCGCAGTCATCCGAGGTGTTCTTGCAGAACGCGATGCAAGTTATGCAGAGCTTAGCGGGTATGTTGCAAAACAATTTGCAAGCCCCGGCCCAGGCACCCCGTCTTAGGATAGACGTACCTACCTACACGGGGTACCATGACAGAACAGGGGCTAATGAGTACCTCGACCGTCTGCTGCGTTATCAGCAAGCGACAGGAATTGCAGACGCCGAACTGCTCGCGCGTGTTGTGCCTGTCTCTTTGACGGAGCAAGCGGCCCGCTGGTACCGACTAACCGGCAACCGAGCGAGGACAATGGAGGAGTTTAGCGCAAGCTTCCGCGACGAATTCCTCCCCGCAAACTACGAGTGGCGTTTGAGGAGGGAGCTGGAACTCCGCACCCAGCACCCCGACGAGTCTTTGTTAGAGTACGTCCGAGCGATGGACGAACTGTATCGCCTCGCTGACCCTCGCGCCACAAACACGGAGAAAGTTGAGCGTGTCACACGACAAGCGCACCCGACTTTCGCGGCCTACCTGAGAGGAGGCAGGTTTAGAGACCTGGACGAGCTAGCAGCTGAGGCGAAGCGCATTCAGGGAGACATCCTCTCAGCGCGAGCGTATCGGCCGCCACCACCCTCATCGCAGTCACTTGAGCCGCGCTGCGCGTGGGATGGCAGCTCAGCGCGTAGTCCGTCTAGAGCTGAAGCGACAGCACAGTTTGCTGACGAGCGTGTCCCGAGGGGTTGGGAATTGTCCGACCGCGCTTTGGACCCATTCAGCTACGCGCTGCGAACAGCACACGCTGCCGCAGAGCGGAACACCTGTAGCCGAGATCGCGAGGCCGACACGCGGCCGCACGAGCGGCCCCCACCGTCCGCACCGCGAGATCGAGATCGAAACGACCGACCGGAACGTGGCGACCAGCGCCTAGCCCGTCGGAGCCCGAGCAACCGCTGCTACAGGTGTGACCAACCGGGGCACTTCGCCTGCGACTGTGGCCGCCTCCCCGCCCGTGACCAAACACAGTCGGGAAACTGCCACAGCCGCCGGTGATCGACCTTCGATCCCGCGCGGCGTACACAGAGAAACCCGGTTTATTAGCGCCTTTGGCATGTCGCGTAGGAAGTTCTGTTGACTGGCCAGCGCCGTTCATTGAGCTAACGATAGCTCGAAAGAAATTCACCGCGTTACTCGATACAGGGGCAAGCGCTTCTTTGTTCGGTGACGAGGTGCTACACCATCTCCGCCAGAACAAAATCCGGTTGAGAGAGTGCGATACCACTTTTCGCCTCGCGAGCGGCACAGCGCAATCCAGCGGTGCAGCTAGGATAGTGGTTCGCTGGGAAAGACGCGTGCGGCGACAACGCCTCGTTCATCTTCCCTGTTTATCCGTTCCTGTAATTCTTGGGCGAGACTTCCTAGCCAAGACTGGCATTGTGATAGACATAGCCAGCGGAGGCTATCGAGAACGCACCACCGGCGCCTTGAAGCTTTTTGCAAAAGCGCCCGCGGCCTCGCAGTCAATTACGGCTCCGAACGCGGAGCTAGCGGGGAGTGACCGTGCAAAATCACCCCCGCCGGCCCGGAAACAAGCATGCGAGCGGACAGTCGCCGCTGAGAGAGGGCCCCCAGAGAATGTTGTCGCCGTAGAAAGCTGTTCTACCGTGCCAGCGAGGTCAATGCACCCTTTGTTGTCGGAGGTGAACAGCGTATCGGAGAGGGAGAAGGCACGCTTGTCATCTCTCCTCTACGAATTCAACGCGACATTCACAGACCGGCCTGGCCTCACTACACTAGTAAGGCACAGAATAGACACGGGTGATGCACTGCCTTGGAAGTGCAATCCTAGACCAATCAGCTTGGCTAAGAGAAAAGCACTAGACGGCGCCTTAGACGAACTTATCGACACTGGCGTTGTTGAGAGGTCTGACAGCCCTTGGGGCTTCCCGGTAGTCTTAGTTCCAAAGAAAGACGATACATATCGGCTTTGCGTGGACTACCGCAGACTGAACGAGGTTACGAGAAAGGATGCGTACCCTCTACCAACCATTTCTTCCCTAGTGTCCAACCTAGGTGGGGCGAAGTACTTTACTACGCTCGATGCTAGCCGCGGATACTTTCAGGTTGAAATGGATGAGCGTGATGAGGAGAAGACTGCTTTCACTTGTCACAGAGGTCTTTTCCAATTCAAGAGAATGTCTTTTGGCTTGGTAGGAGCACCCGCTACTTATCAGCGCCTAATGGACCGTGTTCTGGGAGATGCGAAGTGGCACCACGCGCTCGCATACCTAGACGACATCGTGGTGTACTCAAAAACATTCGAGGAACACCTGCGCCACTTGAGGGACATCCTAGAGAGGCTGAGGTCCGCGGGAATCACTTTGAACCCGAAGAAGGCGCAGATCGCCGCGACCCGAATAACACTGTTGGGGTTCACGATCGACAAAGGCCGCATTCTGCCGTGCGAGGATAAACTCGAGGCTTTGCTCAAGTTTCCGTCACCGTCAGATCTAGCTGGTCTCAGACGCTTCCTGGGAATGGCGAACTTTTATCGCCAGTTCATCCCGGATTGCGCAGCGCTGCAGGCACCTTTGACAAAGCTTTTGAAGAAGAGAGAGCGCTGGAGTTGGGGTCCCGAGCAAGAGGCTGCACTGCGCAACCTCGTTAAGGTGCTCGCGGACACGGCTGAGTTGCAGCTACCCGACCTAAACAGGGAGTTTGTGATTCAAACCGACGCAAGCGACCTGGGCTTAGGAGCAGTGTTGCTTCAGGAGCATGAAGGCGTCCTCCGACCGGTAGCGTTCGCGAGCCGCTCACTGACGCCGGCAGAGAGGAACTACTCGGTGACAGAGAAGGAATGTCTCGCGATAGTTTTTGCTCTGCGGAAGTTCGACTACTACGTCGACGGGTTGGCATTTGTGATCGAGACGGATCACATGGCGCTCACCTGGCTGAGACGCCTCAGCGAGCCGAGCGGCCGCCTGGCGCGTTGGGCCCTGTTGCTGCAGCGTTACGACTTTACCGTACGCTACCGCAAAGGGAAGAACAATGCCGTGGCTGACGCACTCTCGCGAGCGCCTGTCCAGAGCGAGGAAGGTCACGCGACCGACCACCCGACAGAGGGAGAGAGTGAGGGATTCTCCCCAGCCGTAGCCGATGTAAGGGACGCGGACCGACCGTTGACCCCAGGCGAGAGCGTGAACCACGTGGACTACGAGAGTTCCGTGGGGATCGTGTTTAGCAGAAAGGAGTTGCTCGAAGCTCAGCAGATGGATTCATTTTGTCGAAAAGTGTTCGACGGGCTCCGGGAGCCGGGCGGCCGGGCGCCGCGCACACGGGGACAGCTGGTTTTGCTGTCGGTGCGGAGCGCTTGGAAACAGCTGGTAGTGCTGTGAGCGCGCTGGATTCTTATCTGCTGGATTCCGACGGCGTCCTGCTGAGGTATATCCGCTCCGAGAACGACACAAGTGAGGCGTTCAAGGTGGTGATACCGCGGGTGTTGAGAGCGGCACTGTTACGCTACTTTCATGACTCGTGCATCGCTGGGCATGCAAGCGGCCCCAAGACTTACATTAAGTTGTGTCGCTTTGCTACCTGGCTTGGCATGAAAAGGGACGTAACACGCTACGCCCGCTCATGTCATGTGTGCCAAAGCGTGAAGCCCCGGGGTGGACGACCGCCCGGCCTCATGCAGCCGATTAACAGCCAGACTCCCTGGCAAATCGCGGCGTGTGACATCATGGGACCGTATCCCACGACACCGAGTAGGAACAAGTTCCTGCTGGTGGTCACGGATCACTTCAGCAAGTGGGTTGAACTTTTCCCCCTGAGAAAGCTGACGGCACGAGTGATCATGGAGAAGCTGATGGACGTATTCACCAGGTTCGGTTTCCCAGAGCAGCTGATAACGGACAACGCGTCCTACTTCACTGCGAAGGTGTTCGTAGATTCGTGCGCTGCACTCGGCATTAAGCACAAGAAAACGACCACCTATCATGCTCAGTCGAACCCCACGGAACGAGTCAACCGCAACATTAGAGAGTTTTAGTTGACCGGAGCGACGGTCCCGCTCCGCTCAGGCAGCCAGCGGAGACGCAACTGCGCATGCGCACCCCGCTTGGGTCTGAGCGGGCGACCGGAGCGCATCTCCCGTTCCGCTCGCCGAGGACCCTAGCGGAGCGAACTCAGCGAGACGGCCCCCGGCAGCGGAACAAGATGGCTGCCCCCAGCGAGTCCAGCATGCTGAGCACCTCATCGGCTTTTTCCGCTAGCGATGCGAATTCATCGCAGCAGAGGCTGCGCAAACGCTTCAGAATTGATGAAGATCTGTTACTCCTGCAGGAAGTGTGTGCGCAAAACCCATTTCAGTGTCCTGAGAACTGGACAGCGGTCCTGCAAAACGTGATGTTCGCTGTTGGACGTGAACTAACGCTTCGTGCGATCAAGGACCGAACAGAACTGTTGGTGGGCTACTTCCGCCAAGAAGACCGAGCCAACCTTCGGAAGTAAGTGGCAAGTTATGTATGTGTACTGAGCATATGTATTCCCACGCTAACACTGTCGCAACTACTGCCTCATTTTTGTTTTTCTCGCGCGCACCGCGCATTTCTTTCATCGCAGATCCGGAACGGAGGAGCAATACACTGAACGAGAACAGCTGCTCCAAGAGATCTCGGACATGATCCGAGATGTCGGTTATGTGCTGAAAACGGTGCCTAGAAAGGCCAGTTCCGCACTGGCAGCGAAACGGAAGCCCCCCTCGTCCACCGGTGCAAACCGCCGAGCACAAGAAAACCGGCTCGCAGGATGCGAAAATGTAGTTATCGGTGATGTGCCGGAAGATGATAACAGCCAGTTTATGCATGGTGAGTGTCTCCATGTTTTCTCCCGTTCGTTGGTGATTACCTCTCCTCGAATTGCATGCATGACCACGGTGGGGGACTGCCCAGCGTTCAGTTAAATCACAGAATGGAGATATACGATTGCTTAGTTGTTACGCGGACATGAATTCAAGCCGGGGTAGATTTTAAAACATTGGCATGTACTAAGAGATGGGAATTTAACTTCAAAATAGTGTATGTGTGAAAGCATAGGGCAGCCTTTTTTTTTTACGGCGGGTGGAGCGATTATTGGAGTTATTCATAAAATTTGCGTATTAGTCACTGGAGAATGATTTAATAAATCACAGGAAGAGTGTTGCATGTTTAGAGCTAGCAGGTGGCCCCTGTCATAGCTACTTGTGTCAATGCAAGTGAAAAATGATTTTAAACTGTGTTCTTAAATTTTATTCTAGCTGTTTACCTTCCTATCGCAAGCATAACATGGGTGTATTTCTGCATGGCAGCTATGCATTTACAGCAGGCTCCTGTCAAGGCTCCTGAGCCTTGTCAGAGGTTGACAGAATATGCAAACAAACATGCCAAGTGTCTGCAATTTTGTATGCTTCTATGTACTATTAATCTCATATGAAGTCACTAGCATTTATGCTTGTGAACCTCTGTGGGTGCATGTATTAGTGTTGAAAATAATTTTTAATACATACTGTCGTAATTAACGGGCATTGTGTAACCTTCACGTGGCACACACCGAAGTGCGAAAACTCCCCACAATATTATATGCTTATCGCATTGAAAACATTGCAACAAAAAAAGTCATGTTGTGCCAGTAACATCACCTGTAATTAGAAGCATCCTCCAAAGTTTCATTTCTACTCCATGAATATATAGCCAAATCTCCATCACCTTAGTGAAAACATGGCACTTACCCTCAAGGGGAGGTAACCATAATCAAACTTCTGTTTTTTCTTAAGGAGTGAGATAATGGGGGATAATTGTGACATGTTTGAACTTAAAGAAAATGTTAACGAAGCTAACATTCCTGATTGGAAAAAAGTGAAACTTAAAACCAAAAATAAAGTATTTGAGAATCATATAACAAACTAAGGGAACCTGTCAGTTGCTGAAATGAAATCGTACAAATATTCACAATGTCTAGCACAGGAATGTTAAGGTTGCTCTGACAAATACATTTGCTTTTGTTTCATTTCCAAAAGTTCAACAAGAGTCATCTGCATCAGAGCAGCTGCTGCTGGCAATGTATGACGGGGAGGAAGCAGTATCTCCCAGTGATACTGCTGCTGTCCCACAGCAACAACCACCAGACACCATTGAAGATGCTGGCAACCCGCTGCCTCAGCAAGCAGAACGGCCCAGGCAGCGACCAGCGAAACGACGCTTAGGGCAAAGCAATCCAAAAGGTAAAACGAGAAACACACATCAGAGAACCTATCAAGACATCTGTTCATTGAACTGTCAGATTTATATGTTCCATACCTGCTCATAACCAATGCATTATAAAGTTAAGCTTAGGTGAACACAACACAACTAGACAGGACAAGCACATACTCTGGGCCTTTTTTTGGTAACGCAGCAGAGGTTAGGCAAGAAAGGGAAAACGAGCATTTGCCCCTGTGCCATTGGGGTGGGCCTTTGTTGATCAAGCTAGAGTTGAGGAGGTGGGGGGAAGTTTAATAGCCAGTGCAAGGTTTATAAAAGGCCCGTCTCTTTCCTTTTCCTGCCTAGCTTCTGTACAGTGTACTATTACATTAATCACCTTATTCAGTCCTGCGTCTTCACACACTTTGACACAATCTTGCCGTTGATGACAAAGACATGGCGTGTGCTCATGAAAACTGCAGCTGATCACCTTTGAACCGCTTTCCTTCTATACAGTATGCCATCACACTGATCACCACAGTTTGAAGCCGTGCATTCACACTCAATGGCACAGTCATGTTGTTCACAACATAGTACTTGACGTGTACCCATGAGGAGGCTGCAGCAAAACACCGCTGAATCACTTTCCTTTTAATGACACATAATGACACACCATGCTCAAAAGCAAGTCTCCACACACTGATGCAATCATCATAGTAATACAGTAATCATAGTAATATAGACGACATAACTTAGCACATTCTCAGGGGCGACTGGACAAACAGTCAGGAGAGAACTAAACAAAAATTAGTCTGCCACTCCTTGCAATTCCTCCTCCGGTCATGCACGAATGGTCATCATCTATTTTGTTTTACTCTTAACCTTGGTCCAGTACAATTCTGTAGCAAACCTAGCATTAAACTAAATTTACTGTCCACCACAGACGTTTTCTTTCATCTGCTAGCATTAAAGACAGTAACCTATTTTTGTGGAACAACTGCAGCCAGCTTAGTAAAATGTGGTTTGCACAAAGCTGAGTTCATGTTATCCACACATGATGAACACCTTGTATGCTAGCACTCATGACTGTGTTTGATATATGTACAACTCCTAGAAGTAGAGTCTAAATGATTTTTGTGATTGTTTTTGTCCATTTCATAGGGATTCGTGGACTTCAGTTCCTGGGGATGGAGCTGTTAACAAGGCGAGAAGATTACGAGTTTACAATAAAAATGAAGGAGCTCGAAAATGAAAAAAAAAAAACTTGAGCAAGAAGACGTGCGTCTCGCACTAGAAAGAGAGCGCCTCGCCTTAGAGGAAAGAAAAATAAAACTACAGGAGGAAAGGCTTGCACATGAAGCCTTATGCAGGACACAGGAGAGAGAGCGACTCCTTCAGCAAGTGGAGAAGATGCTGACGGACCAAGAGAAAAGGCTCTCTTATCTCATTGAGAAGAAGAAACTGCCATGATTGTTCTGTTATATTAAAGAAATCAGTGTAGAAGACTGTTCAACATTGTTGTGGTGTCTAGTGCAACAGTGACAGGAAGAAATTTTAAAACAGGCACTTGCTTCCAGCTTGAAAAGCAGTGCGTTTTCTGCCTTCTCACCGTTTCTGTACATTTACTTTATAAAAAAATGCATGTAGCATTAGAAAGTACAGCAGGACTGCGAAAGTAAAGACAGGTAAAGTGTGCATGCATATGCAAAAAAAAACACATCCGCAGTAATTCAGTTATGCAGAGGGGCAAGATATTGCTCGAGCACTGGAGGCTCTAGTCCGAAGTAGCTGGACACTTGAGAGCCGTACAAGGAGGTGTGGCAATTGGCAAGTATTGCGCTTACTTTATACATACATTCCAGCTTTTGTTTGAAAAGTTTTTGATTTTTTCTGAAATCCAAAAAAGCGAAGTTGCTGGCAATTTTTCCAAAGCCCCACTCCACTGACTGCCGCACAGAACTCATGGCCTTATTAAAGGCCAACTGTTGGGCTGTCGCATGGGCTTTGCCATAAGGCTTCATCAGAAGAGGCCTCAGAGGGTATGCCGGGTCCCCGTAAATGCAGTAGCTGCGGCCCTGGACGAGCTTCTCAAGCTTCTCATATGTACAGCTCTCCCTCAGGATCCCTAAAAATAAAAGTGAAGTTAGTAAATATAACGGTTTCAAGTTCTCATAGCTTTGCACTGTCTCAAACAATAAAAGACAAAAAATGAGGTCTTTCTGTAAAAAATGTCGTAAGGAAAGAAAATTAAATATGCTCATTTTGTAAGAAAATTTTTGATACATGATGATTTTTTCGTTGTGTTCTATGGCACTTAAGCGACTAAGGCCAAATGCAAGGTTTTGCATCATGAAGATGATTTGTTCATCAAGAGTAGTAAATGGGAGTACCTTCATGACAATAACTTAAAGCACGTTTAACCATCAGAATACTTTCAACATCTTTTTTTCTTTCGCACCTCTTCGAACATGGACAACACTGATAGGCAGGGATGCTAAGCACTGAATACATTTGTCAGTGCCTTGAACTTACCAGCATCATGCTTGCTTCCAGGATACGACCCGTCGAGTTGGCAAATGATGCCGTTAGGGCACATAATGGATTGGTACTTTAAAGCGTGAGTGCGCTTATGGCCCGAAAAGAACAGCTTTTGGTCCCTGGATGGACGACAGATTGCTCTTGCCGTACCATCAATAAATCCCCAGCAGTTTTCCAGTGGTGCCCCTTTAGAACGGACGGCCTGGAAAGAAAAAAGAAAGGACAAAAGGCCTGTTATAAATATTCGCAAGAAACTAGCATGAGAGCGTTACCTGAGAGAACGTTTCCAGAGCCGGAAGGTCCAGCCACGAATGGTGGTTCATATCGTCCAGCAGGTGTTTGAAGTTGTCCAGAATATGGACGAGGACTTTGTTTGCAATGCTTGAAATTACCGAGTAATGCCGTCCGAACAGGCGCTCCAGGTCACACAGCCGGTTCGGGTAGGCTAATCTACGCAACGCTATGCAAAGGGCCTCATCACCGGGTACCGGAACTCCCTGAGCCGAGTATAATACATCGGGCAGCAGCAGCGCACTCCGAAGCCTCCGCAAGTGGCTTTTCTCGAAGCGGAACAGCGTGCGAAAGACTCCGTCGTCTGTCTCTTCGATGTTCAACAAGCCGTGTGAAGAAAGTGGGCCCCTTCGTTCCACGCTGAAGACCTCTAGACATAAAATGTCTTCAATCTCTGTCCACTTCAAAGTGGACATTAGAAACGGGTCCTCGAGGATGCTCCGCGGCCTTGGCATCGTCTCTTTAAATGTAGCAAACGCGGAAGTAAGTAAGTACGTATACGTACACATACAATCGCTCGAGAGACCTACATAAACGTCGGGAAAAACTAGTACAACCTCGGCTAGAGCTGCGGTTGGCTTTCTTTGGATATGGAGAAGACCCGACCTGTTGAATTACATCAATATTTGTTAACAACATTTCTTCTGCCTAAATTATTTTCAGGTGCATATAAAATAGTACAATAAACAGTATGCTTTGCAGCACAAATAAAAAATGATGACCCTATATAGTTTATAATATGTAGTGCTTCTAGTTTAGTTCCACAGAGGGCGCCACGAGAGTCCTCCGCTAAGGTACAGTGAACTAGAATAGATTATAGTGGCACGACCGGAAGGGAGCGCCTGGCTTTCCGGCGTCCCCTTACGCTCTGGAAAGCCGCTAGAGGCGCTGCTGCTCTCTTTCATACTGCGGCGCGGACGGCGGGGCCTCGTGGGGCACGGATAGACTTTCGTCAGGTTGTCTCTCCGACGTTTGGCAAAACTGTTGTGAGTGTTTGTGCATCCGTTTGCTTTGTGTTTCATGCGAAGGGACTTCTCGTGTCTACCGTGTGCCTTGTGTATGTGCGCTTTCACCGCGTGCAGCCCACGGCATGGCGAAGAGGCGGACAGATTCCCACTGCTTCGCTCCGGGCTGCCGCACGGGTTACCCAAGTGGACCGAAAGCGTCGCTATTCGCGGCTCCGAAAGACGACGATCTTCGCAAGAAGTGGGAGCGCAACCTTCACAGGAAGGATAAAACTTTCACCGTTTCTTCGGCGGTATGCGAACATCACTTTGAACCGCACTTAATTCTGCGTGACTATGTGCACGTGATAAATGGCAACGAAGTGCGGATTCCGCGAGGGAAGCCGTCGCTTGCTCCGGGCGCGGTACCAACATTACTTCCAGGCTGCCCTACGTATCTTTCCACCTCAACACCTCGACAAAGACCGGAAAGGAAGAGGAAAGTTTTAGCAACTACTCAAGTGCCGCGGAAGAGAGCGTGCCATCAAGCCAGGAGCCGGTCCTGCAGCGACGAGGATGATGCTGGAGCGTCAGAGCATGAAGATTCGCTTGTAGCCGATCGTAATTCATTCTCTCTAGAATCTCTTCAGACCATGGAAGCTCCATCCAAGGATTGGTGCCGAATTGAGTTGGAGGGGGTCGAGACCGTAATATTTGCAACATCATCTGTCAAAATGGAGAAAAGACTAGAACTATGGCATGAAAAAGCTGTGTGTTTTACAGCATCAGGAGGAGAGTTCACTGCAAAGATGTACATTCAAGGCATGCTGTGTGCTGAAAAAGTTGTGAATTTTGTGTGTGATGCAAGCAATATTTTGAAGGATGCACATACAAGTTTTGCTTGCAAAGGAGCCATGAACATTCAGGATTTCAGTCAGATTTCCCACTCTCTGACGATAAAGTTGACAGCTGCAACTGCCAAAACTGCACATGGTGTCTTCAGCGCACAGTGCCTCGGAATAGTATCCACAGAAGGTAATTCCCTTTTAATTATAATACCAAGTGTTTCAGCCTAGGTGAACTAGAATTTTTAATATAACTTTTTTAGATACTGTGCCGGCCTCTGTGATGTGATGGCAGTGTTGGCGGGCATAAAAAAATGAATTGTTTCTAGCAAGCTGGTTCACTGATTTCTAACAGTTGACTTTTGACTGTTCAGCGAGCCCTCTATTTTATTGGTTCACCTTCTTTGAAACAACCGGCTTGTGTTGTATTTGTGAACAGTGTCGCTTTCTTTGCTGGCACGTTTGCTCATGTGCGTGCTTTTGATTTTCTTTACTTTCAGGACAAATCTGCAACGAGTGCAAGATTCTCCGAAAATCCTTGCTTACCAGAAAATCATGCGTAAATGCCACTGTGCGCCTGTCTACTGGAAGGGCCCTTGCTCATCGACTCAAGTTGCTTAAGCGGAAGACAGCACGACTTAAAAGCAACACCAACTCTCTGAAGGAGCAGTTGAATGAAATGATGATCCAAAACAAAGCTATTGCAGAGGGGGAACTGACTGAAAAGATAGCAGCCCTTTCTCCAAAGCAGCGTGAGGCAGCACTGCATATCTTCAAGGCCTCGTCACGTAAAAGCACCAGGGGAATGAAGTTTTCTAATGAGTGGGTGCTTGAGTGCCTAATTATGAAGATGAAGAGTGCACGATTGTACGAACACTTAAGGAAGGAAAAAATCCTTGTACTGCCAAGTAAGTCCACACTTCGTAAATACCTGCAGCTGTACAGGACTGGATTTGGATTCAGCGAGAAGATTTTTGAAGTGATCAGCAAGACAACCTCCACAATGGACAATTTCTCGCGTCACGGGGGTCTCATAGTGGACGAGATGAAACTGTCAGAACACCTTTCCGTGACCACAGCAGGTCATGTGGATGGGTTTGTTGACCTTGGTGGCTTCTCTTCATCAGAAGACAAACACGCTGTCTGTGACCATGGAATGGTCATCATTTTTGTGCCTTTTGTTGGGAAGTGGACCCAAATACTGGGTGCATTTGCCACACGTGGAAACGTAGAAGGCAGTCTTCTGGCTAAGATCATGGTTGAAGTTGTGATCCTAGTGGAAAAAGCTGGACTGCGGGTCGATTTTATTACATCAGATGGAGCAACCTGGAACAGAAAAATGTGGACCAAAATGGGCATTGCTGCATCATTAACTGGGGCCAAGTGCAGCGCTGTGCATCCTGTTGACCCTGATCGTCAGCTCTACTTCATCTCAGATTTCCCGCATCTGATAAAATGTCTGCGGAATGGGCTGCTCAAGTCTGACTTCCAAGTGCCGGAAGGAAAAGTAAGTTTGAATAATTTGTGCAGCTGAACTTCAGACTATAGTTAGTTTTTGCAAAATGCTCATATATATTTGGTGACTATCACATTGCATTGGTTTCAGGTGTCCATGCAGGTGGTTCGGAAGGCTCTCAGAGCGGACAGCACCAGGAGCTGCGTCACTCTGCAGGCAATGCATGGCATCACAAACAGTCATACAAACCCCAACAATTTTGAGAGAATGAGGGTCTCATTAGCATTTCAGCTTTTTGGGAAAAAAGTCATTGATGGGCTGGAGCTCTACAAGACCACGATCGAGGAACACTGTGGTGACATCACAGCTACAGTGAACTTTTTCAAGTAAGTGTTACACATTTGTTCTAATGTAGCACATTTTTGTTTCTGCTTAGTAGCTCTTTCTGTTATTATTGCAATTTGCATATAGTTATACTGTCAATGAACAAAGTAAAACCTTCTCTCCTTCCCTTTTGCAGAGTCATTCACGACCTCATCGAGATCCTGACGTCTCGCTTTCCTGCTGAGGCTCTGCGGCCGAACTCCCCTGCTGTGCAGAAACTTAATTCATTCTTAGAGTTTCTGGGGAGCTGGGAAAACCACACAAAGGGGCAACAAGGCTTCCTTAGCAAATCGACAGCTACTGGACTAAGAGTGACTGTAGCAAGCGTACTAGCACTTTTGAGGTACCTATGTGATGATCTTGGCTTCAGGTACCTCATGACGTCTAGAGTTAGTCAAGACCCTGTTGAGCGTCTTTTTGGAATTGTACGCCAGTCGTCTGGTTGCAACTCGCATCCAACACCCCAGCAGTTTATTATCACCGTTAACTGTCTGAGTTTCAGCAACCTAGCACACTCAGTATCCAGAGGAAATTGTGAGGCTGGTGTCCTCAGCGCTCTTCTGCCTGCAGATGCTGGTGTTCAAGCTAGTTCAAGCGGTAAACAACAGCTTGTTGACAAAGTGCTTGACTCAGGAGATTTGAGTGCAGCAGAAGACCTGCTTACGGACAGTGCCCCAGATCATGCATCCTGTGTTGTTGCAAGGAGTGACAGCAGGCTTATTTTCTATATTGCCGGGTATGTTGCCCGAAAGTGCATCCTGAAGTCTGGATGTGAGGCATGTCTCACTCGTCTCTTGATGACAAAAGAGGCTGCAGAATGTTTGAACTTGGCGTCATTCACCCGAATGAGAGATAACGGCGGCCTCCTGTACCCGTCAAGTGTGCTCTATGCATTTGTAGTAAATCTGGAGGAAGCCTTTACTGAATGCTTTAGCCTTTTGGAACTGCACTCTGACAGCGTACTTGATGTTATTGGCCACATTAAGCAAAAACAGAAGATTGAACTTGGATGCCAAGATCATTGTGAGCAAGTTGCAGCTGAAGTAATTGCATTTTATGTTACAACACGCCTACATTTTTTTACAAAAAGCCTAAACCAGGCTAGTCTCAAAAGGCGTGAAGGTGCAAAGCACCTTAAATTGAGCAGGTGCTAAACATCACTCTGCCCATTTTGAATAAATCACACTTTAGCCCTGCTTTTCTCTGATTTCTTCAGCACAGCAGCTGCTTACCATATGTAGAGCGCTGCCCTTACTCTGAACTGCATGGGAAACCTCGATGATCAAGAATTTATCGGGGTGGGCGTAAGTGGGCCGAAGGTGGGAATCAACTCTTGCTAAATTTCCGCGCCATTAACAGCATTGAGAAACGCCCGTCGGAATGTTTCCTGTTTTTCGCGCGCGACTTCGGTAAAAGGACGCAAGTTTCGCAAAATGTGTTATTAAATGCCTGCTTATGTCTGTGGACAGCTTATACTATCGCGCTCAGTATGACTCGCAACGCGCATCAGGTTTTGCGAGCTTATGTCAGGAAGCTATGCTAGTTCGTGGCTATAACGAAGTTCGTATATAGCTGCTGAGCAGTTTTCATGGGTGCCTGGTACTGTGCAGCACAGCGTAATCTTTTGCTATTAAACGCAAACCAAGAGAAAGTGCCCGATAAAGCGTTGCAGGTCATTCTGGTCGTGACTGTACATGTTCAGCACAGTGTAATTCAGTGGCTAATTCGCGCTGATGTAGAAAGGATAATGAACTTTTTTCTACCCCCCACCGGCGACATAGCTTATACTGGGTTGAAAACGCGCAACGCGATGTTCGGGCTTGATTGATTTACCGGCATATGCATTACAAGTGTACAAATAATGAGTAAATGCACGAGGAAAATGGATGTGTTTAGATAACAGCTTCGGTAATTTCGCAGCCTGCAATTATTGCGTGCGAGAAAGCCCCAGAAACCGTTCGCCGCCGCGCCGGAGCAGTAGGAAAGGTTGCAGTGGCGCCATCTCGCGGCATCCATGCGCAAACGGGCCGCCTGCGCGGAGCCGTTCGTGCCACTATAATATATTCTAGTTCACTATAGCTAAGGCAAATTTGTTGTACGCGCAACTAAAAACGGTTTCGGTGCCAGCGCTCCGCTCCCGCTGACCGCTCTACCGCGAGCGGAGCGGGGCCGTCGCTCCGGTCAACTAAAACTCTCTACTAAGCACATGCTTGTCGCGTACTCTGAGAGGCACAAAGATTGGGACTCCTATCTGCCAGAGATCGCGTTCGCTTTGCGTTCGACCGTTAACCGCTCGACTGGGTATGCGCCGTCTTCTCTCAATCTGGGTAGAGAGCTGCTAAATCCGATGGACTGGATTCTAACGGACAGCAGGAAGACGCCAGTCGCTTCGTCAGCACGAGCTGAATACGCGACGCAGCTGCGCGCTAAGATGACGGAGGCCTTACACAAGGCTCGCCGCAACCTGAGCACCGCTAGAGCGCAGCAGAAAGCACAGTACGACCGCTCGCACCGGGATGTTCGCTACGAAGTGGGCGATCTGGTGCTTCGGCGCCAACACGTTCTGAGCGATGCTAGCAGACAGTTCGCGGCCTCGTTGGCGCCGAAATGGATCGGGCCGTTCCGCGTGCGAGAGAAGCTTTCCTCGCTCGTTTACAGACTCGAGGACTTGCGGTCGAAACCGACAGGCGGACCGGTGCACGTATGCGACCTGAAACGTTACGTGCAGCGAGATGAGTGGGTCCAGGACACAGCCCGACCCGCGCCGCAGTCGGAAAACGAGCGCTGCGATCAGCCGGCGAATTCCGCGTCCCGCTATAACTTGCGCCGCAGACAGAAATAAAATCTGCCTGCGCGGACTAGAGCGAGGGCGCAGGCCGACACGCAGTCTCGTTAGATGCATGAACGTACGGGCCGCTCATGCCGATCACTATTGCGTAAGACTTACTTGCGTTAACCCTCATGACTCTCGTGAGGGCCGAACAGCTACGTAGCACGCGCTGCGGCAGTTGGTTACATCTGTGTTGACCTTTTCAGCGCAGATGAAAAAGAAGCAGGGCGCATCAGAACGACATCGTTCGCCACTACCACCAACTAGAACCATCTAGAGCCACCATCAAACGCGCCGCGCCCATGGCCCGCCGCTACGCCCAGCCCGCGACCTGAAGCCGCCACCCTGCTGCCACCTGGGCACCCCTGCTACCTGCCACGCCGCATCGGAGCCAACCGCCTGCCTACCGACTGTACGCCGCCGCACCCGCCTACCCAAGAGCGAGCTGGCAAAACACAGAGAGAGCAGCCGTGGCCCCATTGCGACCTCAACCCTGGGCGCTCGCCAGCTAACCGGGTATGCCAGGTCAACCCAACCGCCCGGCCTCTACCATGGAAGCGCCTCGGCCCTCGCTCCTGAAGACACCTGACACAGCATCTCAGGGCGGCGCAGCCACGAACCTGGCCTCCAAGCCTTCTCGGCCGTTGCCACGGAGGCAGTCAACCACCTTGAACGGAGCGGCGCAGCCGCGCGTGCTCGGAAGACGGCGACCTGTGGCAAGCCACCTTTCGACATCGGCATCTCGCGGGTGGTCAAGCATTTGGACCAGCGGATCAGTTCGGGCGTGGCGCGGACATCAACAAGTGTACCGGCGGGAGCCGAAGACCTTCGATCCCTGGATGGCGGAGAAGATTAAGTGATGTGTGCGCCTGCTTCTCTGTCCGGGAGGCTTCTTAAGGAGGGGAGGATGTGGGATATACAGATATCCCTCGCCGCCCCGCTCCGAGTCACGAGACGAGAGCGCACGCCGCAGGGAATGGGGAGAGGAGGGCACCCGGCAACTCTCCTCACCCCAGCTCGGACGTGACGTCACGCCTACGCTCTGGCGTCTTAGGGAAGGGGTGAACGACTCCTCCTGATTGCAACAAGTTGCTCAAGAGGGAGGCAATGTCGTAGGGGTTAAAAGGCGAAGTTCGCGCGGGAACAGGGGACTCGCCCTCTCTTCTCGCCGCGAATCTACTGCCGTTCTGCCCTGCCGACCCCCGTCCTGCCCGCGCCCTCCCGGATTATCCAACGCCAGTCGACGACGACTTGGTAAGCTGCTGAACCATCTATTATCGGATAGAACATTCTTCCGCAGTGTGCTTTGCCTTGCGCTAGGTAAATAAACGGTTTCCTAGCGTACTCTGTTCGTTGCCTACTTCGTCCGAACCCGCCGTGGCTGTGACTTTGCGCCACGGGTTGGGGACACGAGAACGCCCGCGCATAGCTGGCACGGAAGCGCGCCTTCCCGGCCGGCTGCTCGCGGCTGACCCCATAAGGAATATTCGCTTCCGCCTTTTCCCAGTTAAGACTAGTCAGTTGTAAGCTGTTCTCTATTGTGCTGTCCTGTGTTGCCGCCTCACTTGGGGAGATTACCCTAGAAATGTTTATTGGTCTTTCATTATATATAATGGAGGAGATAAGGCAAAAAGCTGCGTACGCAGCTTGACTAAGGCCTTATCCCCTCAAAGGCAAAACAGCAGTGAACACAGACCGAACACCGATCAGAAACTAGTAACAAGGAATAATGAAGACAATAGTTACAAATGTACAATAGATTCAAGTATCTGCGCAAAAAAAAACAAATTTCGGTTAGGAGCAAACACAAAATACAGTGATAGGCCAAGTCGACAATGTACACAATGAAGAAATTATGGGTACGGAAGGAGCATGAGTAGCACAGCATATTATGACGTGAAGCAATGAAGGCACATAAAAATGTCAGCACATCATTTGACATAGAAAACAAACGAAAAAACGGTTTGGTTCTTATTCGCTGAGCATTGAAAATAGCGATAAGGACACAAAAGTATGGTACAGCTGCACATTGCTTAAGATACAAAACTAATAAGGACATTACAAATATAGTGTCGTGAATTATCATGAAGGAAAAAAAGTTGTTTTAAATGTTTGAGGTGAATGTTAAGAATGTCTATATTTTCTTGAAGAAAATTGTTGAGAAGAGTTGGTATCTGATATTTTAGAGATTGTGTTGCATAATTAGTTCGCTAATGCTCTACTTTCCAGTATAAGGGATTTCGCGTATTATAACCCGATGGCTCTTTGATTTCCAACTCACCAAGGTTAATAAGATAATTATTGTGCTGTAGTTTGCCACGAATCAAACATTTACAAAGCTGGTATTTATGTATATCATTAACGCTTAGAAAATTCAGGTTATGGAGCAAGGGTGCAATCGGATGATCGTAGGCAGACCGGGTTATAACACGGATTGCCTTATTTTGGAGCCGGGACAGTTTTAACTTGTTGCTTAGTGTGGTAGTACCCCATACAAGAATGCAATAATTTATGTGCGACATGAACAGAGAATTGTATAGGATTAATGCTATTTTCTGTGGAAGGTAGTCTCTATGGCGATGAGAAATACCTACCATGTTTCCTAACTTGGAAGCTATATGGTCCACATGGGCGTCCCAAGACAAGGTTTCTGTAAATAATACGCCTAGCGTTTTAAAACTAGGTACTATCTCTACTGTGCAGTTATTGAGGGTAAGTGTTGTGTTTTGCGGAACAGATCGAGACTTTGCGCGATAAATGATGGCTTTAGTTTTTGTTTCATTAATTACTAGACCATTTGTCGTTGCCCAGTTACTAACTTTATGTAGAATTGAGTTACCGGTATCAAGAAGTTCTGTGCACGTGTCTGATGAGAGTAATATGGTGGTGTCGTCTGCATATATTACAAATTCTGCTCGTGCATCAATTGCTGAAATGTCATTAAGATATATGTTAAATAAAAGTGGACCCAATATACTGCCTTGAGGAACTCCAGAGTTAATTGGCAACGGACATGATGGGTGATTGTTTATGCTTACGTACTGGGAGCGATTACTCAAATAAGACTTCAGTAAGTCTAAAGGTGGGCCGTGTATACCATAGTATTGTAATTTGTCAGTAAGAAGGTTGCGATTCATGAGTCAAATGCTTTAGTGAAATCAATGAATATGCTTGGTACAAATTTCTTAGCCTCCAGATTTTTAATTATATATTCTTTCTGCTTAAGAAGAGCTAAATGAGTTGATCGGTACTTGCGAAAACCGTACTGATCGTCGCTTAGTATATTCATCTTTTCACAGTATGATGTGAGCCGTTTGTGAATTAATTTTTCAAGTCCTTTCGAGAAGACTGGCAAGATAGAAATAGGACGGTAGTTATTGAGATTATTTTTATCACCTTTTTTAAGGATGACAGTTACTTTCGCTAACTGCATTGATGCAGGAAAGAGGCCATCTCTGAAGCACATATTAAATATATCAGTAAGAATGGGGGCTATGATGTCTAGTACAAATTTGATAGGCTTGATTTGCATGTTATACGCACCGCAGCTGCAACTGTTTCTTAGGGACATAAACGCGGTGATTACTTCGTTCTCAGTTACTGGATGGAGATACATACTGTTTGTGTGGTTAGGTTTTATAAAGGAACTTGCAGCACCGGTCAACGTCGGTGTCGGCAAATTAGTAATGTATTCATTGAATACATTCGCTAAGTCAGAACCGGATATTGGTCGACCATTTATGACAAGATCGTCTACAGACCTTAAAGATGCTGACCGATTTCATAGACTATTTAGTTTGTTCCACGTAACTTTAACGTCACTGGCGGTACTTTGAAATGAATTTTCAAGCTAAAAGACGCAGCTATAAATGACGTAATGTAGTTCACAGCATCGTCTCCCTCTAAACATTTTCCCTCAGCATCTATAATCTGTTCCTGCGTTCTTTTATTTGTTTTTCCCAACCAGCTTATATGGTTCCAGAATTTTCTTGGCACCCCTTTATTTGCCTCGCGAACTTCAGCCAGCCATTTATCAGAGGACTGCTTCATTTTAGCCTGGACTAGGACCTGAACTTGCTGTTTCTTTTGTCGATAAGATTCACATTTTTCGCCTATTTCCTCTTCAGATAACTGCGCCCTCTTTGCTTCTCTGTGTTCCCTTGAAGCCACCCGTCGTTGTTCGATGGCCCCCTTAATTTCCATATTCCACCAGCTTCCTGGCTTCCTCTCCAACGGTTTACTGCTTTCACTTGTTTCATTTTTGTAGCGAAGAGCAGTTCTAACTGATTATAATCCTACTTTTCCATGGGGCGCTTCTCGACTACTTCTATATCGGCTGATATTAGCGCTATTTGTTCATCGTTTAATTTTGGGTTGTCTTTTTGACTTCGCTGCATTTCTCTTTTGACTAGGGCTCCCAACTGTATACTAATACGTTTATGATCACTTCCTAGGCTGTACTTCCCATCTTCGTCTATTTCCATTATCGCGAGCTTGCTATAGATGTCCTACGGTTTGGTTTGGTTTATGGGGTTTAACGTCCCAAAGCGACTAAGGCTATGAGAGACGCCGTAGTGAAGGGCTCCGGAAATTTCGACCACCTGGGGTTCTTTAACGTGCACTGACATCGCACAGTACACGGGCCTCTAGAATTCCTCCTCCAAAGAAATTCTAGCCGCCGCGGCCGGGATCGAACCCGCGTCTTTCGGGCCAGCAGCCGAGCACCATAAGACGCGGGTTCGATCCCGGCCGCGGCGGCTAGAATTTCTTTGGAGGAGGAATTCTAGAGGCCCGTGTACTGTGCGATGTCAGTGCACGTTAAAGAACCCCAGGTGGTCGAAATTTCCGGAGCCCTTCACTACGGCGTCTCTCATAGCCTTAGTCGCTTTGGGACGTTAAACCCCATAAACCAAACCGTAGGACATCTATAGCAAGCTCGCGATAATGGAAATAGACGAAGATGTCCTACGACATTAGACAGTAGAGTCAATGGTTGTTTGACTGTTACGGGATTCCCACGTGATTTGTCACTCACATTTAGTTTCTCTATTGACAATAACTAGGTTGTGCCGCTCACACAAGACTAGCATTAAGTTCCCGTTACAATCTGTGTATCCATCCAGATCTTCGATGTGGCCGTTCATGTCTCCAAGCAAAATAATATCGACACCGTCTCCAACCTGCTTTATATCGTCATTGAGGCACTTAACTAGATCCTTGTTTTCTTGCCTGCATTTGTCCCCGGTCCCTAAATAAACTACCCCTAGCCATGTCCTTTTCCCAGCAATTGTACCTGATACCCAGACATGTTCTTCGCAAGTTGATTTTATTCTTTGCCAATTTGTTCCTTGGTGTATCAGCATACCTACTACTCCTCCCTTCTTCTCCGTTGTTGTTCTGCTGCACCCTTCCCAGACATAGCCATCGATTAAAGGTGGATCTTCTAGATCCCTCATGTGTCTCGCATACAGCGTACACACCTACTGCTAATTCTAGCCATTTCGCTCTCTTTCTACCCCCTTGCATGTTTATGTAACTTATCCTGGCGTTAAATTTCTTTTTCGTAGTTTTCTTTTGGGCCTCCTAGTGGCCATTTTGTTGGGCTCAGCCGGCATTGTTACATTTACTACATCGCTTCAACCTACCCCTACGCCCCGAGCCACCGTAGACCCCCTAAAAAAGCTACCGCTCGACCTTCCAGGTGCCAGCATATCTCTTCTCCTACCCTTCCACTGAAATGGATGCCATCTCGTCCAAAGTCTCTGCCCAAACCTGCTCTGTGCACTTCCTTGTTTATGTCTACCACCTCAAAGCCTTTATCGAGGCTTAACTGCTTTATCTCTCGATTAAGATTCACAACGTCGTTAGCAACCTCTCCATTCCTTCCTTGTACCTCCGGCACTGTGCACACCACGATCTGCGCTTGCTGTGCTATCGCCCTTATACCGTCAACTCCCTCAGCTAATCTTTTCACTACTTGTGCGGCGTCACCGTTCAGGACATCATTTAACCCCGCCGCTAACACTACCAAGTTGCGCCTTGCAACATCCATGAAAGTTCACTTTTTGTCACTCTCAGTACCTCGTTCATTGTCCTCCTTGAGAATTCCACGACTGCTACCCGCCTATCACCCTTTACACGCTCCGGAATAGCTTGCAACGCCTCATGTTTGAGTCACCAGCGATAAGTACTAGACTAGCTTACTCTGCCCCTCCCTCCTATCTTCTGGATCTTGCTGCCTCTTATCAGCGACTGTGACCTCATTTCCTGGAATTAGCTCGGTCCCCTTCTCAGTATCATAATAAAGGATTTTAGCACAACGACATAACACAAGAAAGACGACAACACGGGCGCTTTCTTGTGTTGTGCGGTTGCCCTATAAATCCTTTATTATGTCTGAAAACCAACTAGCTCAGCAGTTAACCCTCTTAAAGTATACTTCTCAGTATCGCCTCTTGACTTCCCAGCTGCCACCTGTGCGTAGCTGTTCCTGCCTGAACATATCTGACCTACTGGCTTATCGCTGTCCATGCCAGTGCAAGCCCCATCCACGTGGCTGGCGCTGGAATGCCCGCCACTGTGGCTTCCAATGGCGGTGTCAGCCGTTTTTGGCTCCAACTGACAAAGCTGTTCTTGAAGCTTGCGCTTCTCTGCCCTCTCTATCTGTAACTCTGTTTCTGCATCCATCCTTCGTACTAGTTTGCTGTTCGCCTGTTCAGCCCTGTCCAGGCGTGCACCTAATACGCAGAATTTGCACATAAAATCTGCGCCTTCGGCCTCCTCCACCGAATCGAACCGCGTTTCTTGTAAGTTCACCGACGCCTCACACTCTATACATCGAACCTTCAGCAGCTTAACCATCTTAGCAACACTCGATTATTGCTTACACCAAATGCTAAGATATCTACAGGCTCAATACAAAAAACACGTGCACAAATAAAATAAAATTCTGTCTACCGCATATGCCGATCGATCACTTAAAAAAAATAGCTATCCCTCTAAAAAATAACGCACAAAAAAGCACTGAAAAAACTGCCGGCCAAATAGTCCCGGCCGAATATAGGCGAATACAAGGGGGGTACTGCGAATATAGGCCACTGACCTAAATTCTATTCCTTAACCTGCACTTCCCCTAACAGACTAAAAAAACTAAACACACTTTTAAAAATAATAAAGGAAAGTACTCATCTATTTTACGCAGTCGCTCTAGCAGTCGGTCCGGTCTCGGTCTCCACGCGTGATCCGAAGAGCACCTAAACCTACGTCCGCACAGCACGGCTCCAGTAAAGCCCCTCGATAGGCTCCAGTAGGGTGCCTCGATGCCAGCGCTCATGGAGGAAGGAAAGAACTGGAGGAAGAAGGAAGGAAAGAAGGAAAGAAAAGTTTTCCTTCCTCCATGCCAGCGCTGCTTTTCAGGGTGGGGGCAGCCTTTGTGTCACCCTGCGCCGCCTCTCGGCGTCATGTTGGTTCTTTCCGGCCGGCCGTCGACCTGAACGGACTTGCGTGCGTGCGTTCTGTTTCACTTTCCTGGTGGCGTTGTGGAGCGATAGCTCGTGTTTTGTGTAGCGCCTTGTGATGTGCGTGCTTGTTAACAAAACATGACTGGCTGTTGTGTCCCTCTGTGCACTGGATCGAGCATGAAAGGGCAACAGCTATCTGCGATGGCTTAACACTCCTGAAAAACCAGCCGAGTGTTACGCTAGCAAGACTGTAGCGGTACGAGTCTACAGTAAGACAAGCACATTTTAACCAGATAACCTTCCCGAGAGCTTATAATCTTGTTTCTTATTATGGATTTGTAATCATATTTATGTAACTAGAATAAAAATGACACGTTGCAGGAGTAGGCTGACATAAGTGCCTATTGAAGAGGAAAAAAATTACTAAGAACATTTTTCAGCAATCAGACACCATTTATTCACAACGTTAAGTAGTAATTTCACTTTATAAGCTCTCAGGAAGGTTATCTGGTTAAAATGTGCTTGCCTTACTGTAGGCTCGTACCTGTCGTACCTCGTAGGCTTACTGTAGGCTCGTACCTGTGTTACTAGCGTAACACTCGACCTCGCATATTTTCGTTGTGTCCGTCGGTGCCCAGTTGTCGCGTTTTACTTGCGGCAACTTCCCTGAGAGCTTATAAAGTGAAATGACTACTTGATATTGTAAACAAATTGTGTTTGATTGATGAAAAATGTTCTTAGTAATTGTTTACTCAACTGAAACAATACGTCCAAGGTGGCAAAAATTTAAGTGATGCAAGCAGACAAGTGCTGGACTCTGTCTTTCAGTGTGAGAGGGCTTTCCAGTCATTTGCTGAAGCTCAAGATCTGACCCGTCTGAGAACGCCTTTGAAAGCACCGAAGAAAACCCATGTTGCCTCTACAAAGATGTGTTTGGAAAACTTTTTGAGCGCTTTGTCTCAAAGCGCATCTATCGCATCTATCTGCGATGAAAAACCAGCCGAGTGTTACGCTAGCAAGACTAGTATTAGCCTACAGTAAGGCAAGCACATTTTAACCTGATAACCTTCCTGAGAGCTTATAAAGTTAAATGACTCCTTAATATTGCAAATAAATTGTGTTTGCTGAAAACTGGTGTTAGTAATTTTTTCCTCTTCAATGCACTTTAACTGCTGCCGGCCTACTTATGCAACGTGTCATTTTTCTTCTAGTCACATAAATATGATTAGAAATCTATAATAAGAAACAAAATTATTATTAAAAGTGCTGCGAACACGAAATTCCATTCAAGTGTAATAATAATTGTAATAATAATGCCAGTG
Source organism: Amblyomma mixtum (assembly GCF_055824585.1). Lineage (NCBI taxonomy): Eukaryota > Metazoa > Arthropoda > Arachnida > Ixodida > Ixodidae > Amblyomma > Amblyomma mixtum. The sequence continues at coordinate 375,578,872 of NC_143014.1, read as the reverse complement.
ATGCTTGTGGGAAGCATACGAGTGAAAAATGTTCATAAAAAAGGGGGAACCTCGCAAGAAAATATTGCCACCTTTAGGTTACGGTACACGGGACTTGTGTCGCACACCCTCTTTTGAAACCAACATGTTTATGTAAGCAGGCTGTTAACCAGACGGCATGGAAGAAAATTTACGTTTACATCACGGTGGTATTGGCCAACGTTTCTAGATAAAGACAGTTGGAAAACTTGCTCCGGGTATGCGGCCCCTTTCTGTCGCCCATTTCATCTCGAAGAGATGCGAGCGCCATCTCTCGGGTAGTGGGAGTACCGCGTTTGTTTTCCCATGGCCTCCGTGACCAGCTCAAGCATCGGTACTTTAACATCGTGCTTAATCTCAGAGGCCACGGTTTCTCTTCACCTCCGCGGCGCCCATTGGCTGCGCCTGGTCGCAGTTTGCTGCGCGAATGAGCTCGCGCCTCGCATCGTCTGCGCCGGAGCGGCTGCTTCTAGCCGCGCTCATCTACGAATTGCGAAGTCCGCGTGCGCTCTACGTCTGGGGTACGTGAGGGCAGGATGCTCGAGGTTGAGCTTTTAGCTGTACATATAGGAAATAACTGGAAGCCCTTCTTTCCGCGGTTTAGAGAAACATGACGTACCGCTTGCCTTCTCGTAGTTTATGCTGATAATATTATCTAAAAACGTTGAGCTGGTAGTAGCAGACGACGCGCTCATCCTAAAGCGACCGCAGCGCCACCGCCTAGACGGCGATCGCGTGGGGCCGCTCTGGCCGGCGAAGTTTCCCAACTGTCTTTATCTAGAAACGTTGGTATTGGCTTTACACGCCCGTACCCTTCTCTCTGACCGATAGATAAACTGCCGCCGCAACACACCCAGCGGCATGCCCAGCGCATTCGAAAGAACCAAGATGGCGCCGAAAGGAGTGGGTGTCCCCACCCTGAAAAGCGGCGCTGGTATATTGCCTAGTATATTCTAGGCACTATAGCGCTGGCATCGAGGCACCCATAAGGGCGCCCTTCGCGGTGGAAAGCGGGGAGCTGGCGGGAAACGCGCGCCGTGAAGTTGTCCGAGCGTGTCAACATGCCGCGTTATAACATCAGTTGCTGCGTTGTAAATTGCAACAGCACCTGCGCGAACTCACCTGAAACAAGTTTTTTTAGGTTTCCGAACAAGTCGCACGAAGCAAAGCGACGAGAACGCTGGGTTACTCTTGTCTCTCGGCAAAAGTAGGTCGCATCGCCATCCTACCAAACGTTTGTTTTCATGTATTGTTCCGTTCATTTGTTCATGACTCTGGATGCTATGGCCACTCTGTTTACATGTTGTATCAGATGCAATGCATTATTTTGATGATGAAATGCGATGTTGTAATGAGGTCGCCTGTTCGCCGTAAACTTTTTCTTCAGCAAGGCTGTAAATGTTACAAGTTGAGCTTAGGATGTGTGATTTTTGTACATTATAGTGTGCGCTTGTGGCACGTAGCCTTAACTTGCCTGCTGTTTTAAGCTTTGAGACGATTTTTTGTTGTTATTGCCCCGCTATCGTAGCTCAGGAATCAGCCGCTCGACTACTGCCACGATAACGCGGGTTCGGCCTCCCCTGCGTTTTGATGGAGGCGAAGCGCTCAACGCATTTGGTGCGCGATGTCAGTTATCTTGCCTTATACTCTGTTTCATACATAGCAGTCAACGCTGCCAAAGGTACGAAAGTAGCCCGCTGCAAAAAACAAGCAAAATGTACCACCTCGCGTCGTGGCTGAGTGGTAAAATAAAGAAAAAAAAAGTCGTGGCTCAGTGGTACGAAGCGCGCGCCTGTATGCTCATTTTAAAAGGGCCTAGGTTCGACTCCCGGCTTAGCTGGGGTTTCTTTTTTCATTTTTTTTTTCTTAAAAGAATCATTAGGTAGAAAGTCGAAACTGTCAAACTCTAATGCCTACTTTGAAAAACACAGCGCTGTTTACTTGTTTTGAAGGGAAAAGGCAGTGTAGTGTATTGGCGACGGATGTGATTGCAAAGTGCTGTTCTCGGGCATTGAGTGACTTGTTTGCATGCGGCACACAATGAATCATTAATTGTGTGGTGATAGAATTCAGTGTGGCGTCGATTATTCGGAGCAGCCTCGGCTAGTGTCTTTAAAGTGAGCAGCATCTGATTCGAGAGGTCTCCTCTTTGAGCTGTTGTCACAAAGAAAATTCTTTGGAGTGCTTTCATTCGTAGTAATGTTTTGTCTTAGATGTCGGATTCAGTGTGTTATGAGTGTGAGCTAGTGCGACGAGATGGGGATTGTTGAAAGCTGTGCATTTGGGCCCTGAGCAGAGATTCCGCTGCTCAGGCCATCGTACGCACCAAGTGGTGTCGTATATTAGCGCACTTGCCGCTGCAGTTGACAATGTTATTGTGAGAAGCCGACGACGAGGTCCCATGGTTCATGAAAAGAGTGCATGAAGAGGTTGATGAAAGCAGACATGACCGGCCGGCTTAGCTGTGAAAACCTGATACAGGAGGGGTCGGAAAAAAACCAAAAAATTAAGGCACTCTGTTTTGAAGAACATCAAAGAAAACGCAGTATTTTTGCAAAACAAAACACTTCTATCATTGTACTACAGTATCAACCAATATTTACTTTAATTTTGAGTGCATTAGTATTTTTACTTTTGACGCACTACATTGTGATGTGGGCGAGGAGTGCGAACAGGCGCCGCAGCCTTGGCTGCGTTGACTGCTATGTATGAAACGGAGTATAGGTGGTCTAAATTATTCTGGAGTCCACCACTATGGCGTCCCCCTTATTCATTTCGGGGTGTCAAACCACTCAGTTTACAATTTATTTATATGTTGTAGCTGAACACACAGCGGTTTTTTTTTATCCGCAGCAAAGACGGCACAGACTGGCGACCTACTCCTTACACAAGAATCTGCAGCAAGCACTTTGTGGGCGGTGTAAAGGCAAATGAAGAAGGACATCCAGCATATTACCCCTCCATATTCCCTGTTATGTACAGGGCAGCACCTGGGCCACTCTCTGAAGACCGCTATGCGAGGTAAGAAGGGCTCCAATTACTATAACAAGTCACAGTTATTGAAGATATATGTGATATTTCATGTGACGCATTTATCTGTAATATCAGAAGATGAACATTGGAATTTTCGTTTATTTTGTAAAAATACTTTAACTACACCAGGAAAACAAGAAGGCAAGGCCAGCGGATGCTGCATGACAAGCAAGCTGGTGAAGCGGTACTGAATTTATTTATTTCTGTTAGTGATGAAGCCTGTCAAGCGGTTATTGTGAACCTCTTTTTTCATCACCTATAGTTTCTGTGCAGCAAAAGCTGAAAAACGGTCATTTACTCATTCATTCAATAGGCTGCTAATGTGGACGAGCAAAATTTGGAGGCCATAGTTGCGGAGACTCAAGCTGCTTGCAGCGGCAGCAGTCCTGTGGCTTTTGACAGCAGTGAAGAGGCGCAGTGTGATTCTGGCCTTCGACTTGTTCACGTAAGAAAGATGGCATATCCTGCACCTGGGTTGTGTTTAAAGGCTGGGTCTTGAGTTTGATTAGAAATTGTGTTTTAATTTATTGTTTCCAGGTGTCAACAATGACAGAAGATGGACACTCGTCCTTCAGCAGTGAATTCACTTTCATGTCTGAGCTGGCCGATGGGCATGCCTCATGTTATGTTAGCCATAAGGAGATGTTCTCTACAGGCGTGGGCATTTTTGCTGGTCACAGCTCACTTTCCGAAGATGAAGACAAGTTTCATGCTTGAACAGCTGTTAGTTTCAATGTTTTTGCTCCTTTAAGTATTTTGCCACCCTTGAGTAGGGCTGTGAGAAAGTTGTGTACTGAGGACAAACTTCTGCTATTTGTGATGAAGTTAAGGCATGGCATGCCAGTTACTGTTCTTGGAGCGCTTTTTGATGTACACAGAACTACCGCAGCACGCATTTTCAATGGAATCCTTGTGAATTTCAACACTGCTACAAAAAGTGTGGTTTACTGGCCATCACGATCCTTTATTCAGTCAATAATGCCACCTGCATTCAAGGAACACTACCTGAGTTGTAGAGTAATAATTCAAAAGAAAACATTCGACAGAAGTCTGTCTGGTTGGGAAATTTAATGTTAGGAGAAGGTAAGTGACGCCAACCAAGTAAAATACAGGAAAAACACGACGTTTCGGGACCGGCTCGGCCCCTTCTTCACGGTGTGACTACGGGCGAGCGCAGCTTGGCTTTTTAAGCCCCTGTGTGGAGGACCTGCGGGTCAATGGCCGCAGCCCATGGACGTAGGATGAGGGGAGAGTCCCCAGGGAACGATTAAATTGACTGCACGAATTGAAACTGAAATCCCATATGGAGTGGAAAAACAGAATCTATGGTGTTCACATTTCAAAAGCAGGCATACCATCAAGTATCGAATTGGTATTGCACCCAATGGACTCGTAATTGTCGTCTCAAAAGAATTTGGAGGGCGAACAACAGATTCAGTACCAACAGTTGAGTCTAGATTACTGTCACTGCTAGAGCTAGGGGACCTGGTCTTAGCAGACAAGGGTTTTCCTGGCATAAAGACAGGTTTCGGTACCCATAAAGCATCATTGGTAATACCACCAGTAGCCAGCAGTTCACTGAGTCAGAGGCAAATGACCCATATGAGACTGCCTCAGTGCAAATACATATTGAGAGGGTCATTCAGCGGCTGAAAATATTTGATATCGCAGATAAAGTTCCATAGGAACTCACTGCTTATGCTGATGCAATCTTGCATATGATAGCTGTAATAACCAATTTGAAAAGTCCGATCTTTGCAAAGTAGAGAATAGGGTGGAAGAATTGCCCTGCACAAGTCATTATATGAACTGTATTTATTGTGCAACCTACATGTATATAATTTTGTACAAAACTGCTTGATTTCAGCCCTTTCACATATGTGCACATTTTTTTTTATTTCATAGTCCATATGTGCCTCATATGCCTGCGCATTCATGCAACATCTCTAAAAAGTTCTCAAAATAAAAACGTCTCAGCTTTGGCAGTGCAGACCGCAAGAAGTTGTCTTTTTTCACAGGTATCATTAGCGCATCCATGCTAGAGTATACATAGAAGTGGCGCACTTTGAGCCCAAGCACATGCATACAGAGCTGAACTTGAGTGAAGTACTGATGACTGCTTTGTAGGGAGATGTTTTCATCGCCACACAAATAATTCAGCATAGGCTTATTTCTCAGCATGGTGTTTCTGCGGCTGTGTGGGCACTTTATTTCAAGCAGGATGGTATCTCTGTCCTTGTCTCTGAAAATAAAAAAAAATGTCTTTGCGCTCTGTTCAAAATAAATTTGTTAAACAGCTTACCTAAGTATGCCGTCAGGCGAACATGCCAGCCAAGGCTCCTCAGGGCATACAACTAAACCAGACTCTGCTACCATCACGTCGTATTGTTTTCAAATGCTGCACGAGCTTTTGGCTCCATTTTCAGTCCATACTGCACAGAGGGACCACTGAAGGACACCTCCGTTACCATGCGCTTTGCGCGGTCAGGAAAGCACTCATCGCAGCAGGTCAGGATCCTATGTGCCTAGACAAAATTTTGTCAGTGATAATAAACGCCCATTCAGTATTCTGGGAATAAAGATGTGTCACACTTTTGTTGCAGTGATTCTGGGAAACCTTTCACTTCCCCAGAGAGCTATGTTCACAAGTGTTTGTTCACACAAAGTGACGACATCCTCTCGTGGAATTGCTACATACGAGGTCTGTTAGAAAAGTATCCGACCTTTGGCCGAAAAAAAAAACCGCATAACTGGAGCGTTGGAAACCTAATCACCTTCAAAGTAGTCTCCTTCGGACTCCACACACTTTTTCCAGCGGTGCTGTCATTGTTGGAAGTATTCCGAAAAGGGCTCTTTTGGAATGGAGTTTAGCTCAGCTGTCGTTGCAGCCATAATGTCCTCTCTTGTCTGAAATCGCGCTCCTTTCAATGTCCTCTTGACTTTGGGAGACAGCCAGAAGTCGCAGGGGCCATATCAGGGGAGTAAGGAGTCTGTTGAACTACAGGAGTCTGGTTTTTCGCCAAAAAAGTCTGAATCAAGTGCGAGGAATGTGCAGGAGCATTGTCGTGATGGATGCGCCAATTTCCTGTTGACCGCAACTCCGGTTTCTTGCGCCGCACAGCACCACGTAGGCGACGGAGGACGTCCCTATAGTACTCTTTGGTCATTGTTTAAATGTAGCGTGCGTACTCGTGGTGTGCCACACAGAGGGAGTCAAAGAAAGCTGTCAGCATCACTTTGACATTGCTGCGCACTTGGCGGGCCTTCTTTGGTCTCGGTGACATGAAATTCTTCCACTGTGACGACTGGAATTTGGTTTCCGGGTCGTATCCGTACACCCAAGACTCGTCACCAGTGATTATGGTGTTTATGAAGTCGTGGTCACTGTTTGCGGAATCTAGCATGTCCTGCGAGACTTCAACACGAAGCTGCTTTTGCTCCGCCGTGAGCAGCTTCGGCACGAATTTCACCGCAACTCTCTCCATGGCCAAATCTTCGGGGATAATGGAATGTGCCAAAAAATTGCTGATGTCCACCTCTTCCACAATTTCTCAGATAGTCACACGACGGTCCCGCATCACCACAGCGTTCACTTCGGCAATAGCCTAGTCATTTCGGCATGTTGATGGCCGACCGGAGCGTGGCTCGCTCTCTGCAGATGTGCGGCCATCTTTAAACCAATTGTACAACTGTTTAATTTGTGTGCTGCTCATAGCATCTTCACCGAAAGCCGCACTGAATATTCCGAACAGTTTCCACTTGGTTGTCATCCCGTTTCTGGCAAAATTTGATGCAGTAGCGCTGCTCCTGTCGCTCCGCCATTTTCCTTGTAGTAAAAAACCGACGAGAGCACTGCGCACTGCCTCACTCAAACGCTGCGTCCCAGCGACTGACGCTATCGGCAGGCCGGAAAATATTCGTACATGCGCACGAAGGTTCAAGGTCGGCTGGTGCAAGCGCGCTTGTTTCATATCCATCAGGTGTCCGCAAAAAAAAATAAAGTCGGATACTTTTCTAACAGGCCTCGTATTTTTGGCATACCTGCAGCAGAGGGTCAGGCAACCTACAGAGTATGTCAAAAAGAGCTTGGTGGAATTTCTCCATGTTTATGCGATGCATAACGCAACATTTCACTCTGCACAAAGGGTGGACTACCTCTACAGTTAAAAGCACTGGTCAGACGTGCAGGCAAAGAAAATACTAACCTCTCAATGAAATTGATTCTCTTCAGAATGAACCTGCCTTCATGCAGCTCAGAAGAAAAGCAATGAATTTTCTTGCAGGTTTTTTCCCACCGAAATCGGTGTAATGAGCCGGACTGCGCAGAAACAGCTTGTAGGGGATAAGCTCTGGAATTGTGTGTGAAGGGCATCCACTAGTGGGCAATTTATGCTGCCGAAGAACTTCAGGACATGAGTGGCGAAACACTCTTCGCACGCAGTGAAACATGAAAACGTCATTAATAACTGCACTGTAATCCAGCAATCTTATTATAAACATTTTCAGCCAGATGAGCATTACAAAGGGACCCTACCTTTTTCTTTCTGAGTGTTTCCAATTACTGAATGTTTGGGGTAATATTTTTGGGACGAAGGCACACCCCATGCGCATATGGACGGCTTGTTTTGCTGTCACACGTGGTGGTGTGTACAAACAGCGTAGCAGCAGCAGCATGTTTGCACTCTCCGGCCACTCCTGCCTGTCGGTCGCATCTGGCCGCTAGCACGCTTCGGTTTTTGTCAACCTGGAAATTTAATTTTTCTTGGAGCTCTGAAATAATATTTTTGTTACATTTTTGTTACCTGAATGGTCATGGATCGTACCGGAGCATTCAGTCTAGTCTGCAGCACGCACTTTGCAGTAATTTCCGACCCATCCGCATGCAGCTACTCCTGCACATCGTACACATGACCAGCTTCAAGAAGCAGCTAGCCGTCCTTCACGCAGGTTTGCGCATCGAAAGAAGCTATCCAGATGTTTCAGTTGGCCGAAATCTGCTGTAATTATTGTAGGTACGCCGCTTGACATGGTGCTTGGGGGCTGCTGCTGCTCAAAAGCATGCATACACGCACAACGCAAACGCGCACAGATGACAACAAAGGCGTGAATACCCACAATGAAGTATGCTCAATTATAAATTCAGGAAATGGCGACACACAGATGCAAAAATTGAATTTCGGCACATGACGTCGCTCCCTAATCTCCCCCGGCCGGACGTGAGACGGGCGCATGTCTCTCTCCACAGTTTAACTGGCGGCCGCTAGGTAGCGCTGCCTGTTCACTGACAGTGCTGCCGTCTAGGTAACTGCACGGAGCCTGTGCCTCTAACAGAGTGAGTCAGTCAATCGCCTTTGAATTAACAAATGCTAATGAAGTGTTTACTATTATAATGAATCTCAAATAAACTTCCAGTAATGATTATGATGGTTTCCAAATAAGATTTACCTATCAAATTTGTAGCCGACATTATAGCCCCTTGTCTAGTTCATATTTGTAATCTATCAATTTCATGCACAATATTACCCCAAAGGATGAAAATGGCTGAAGTATCTCATTTTTAAGGGCGGAGAAAAAAATCACCTAGCCAACTATCGCCCCATTTCTATCTTTCCTGTGTTCTCTAAAGCTCTCGAAAAAATATTGGAAAGAGCAACAAACTTTTTTGATAAGCATTTCTGCTATCTGAGTCCCAGTTCAGTTTTCCAAAGGGGAAACATAACATCAAAAGGGAAAACTTTGCACTAGGAATTTTCATAGATTTCACTCAGGCGTTCGATCTATTAAATCATAATATTCTATTATGCAAATTGCAAGCTTATGGTGTTCGAGGATCATGCCTCCAGCTGTTTTCTTCCTATTTAAGCCTGCGGAAGCAAGTTGTTTTTGTTAATAGCACTAACTTTGCTGAAAAGATTCTTCATTGTGGTGTTCTCAAGGCATTCTTCTTGAGCCTTTCTTGTTTCCATGTTTATATTAATTACATAATTAAAATAAATGATGAATCCGATTACATTTTGTACGCTGATGACACTAGCATTTTTCTAAATGGCTGCTCTACTGATGAACTCATAAGCAAAGGTAGTGTTATCCAGAGAGTTGCATAAATGGTCCAACATGAATGGGCTAATGATAAATGCCAGGAAGACAAAAGCTGTACTGTTTAGACCCGCGAAGTATAATACTACACTGACCAACCACCTTATACTTGGAAATCATTGCATACAGTTCATTGACAGCTTCAGGTCACTTGGCGTTGCCTTCGATTCCACCATAAGATGGAACGGGCATGTAAATTATGTTGTTAAAAAACTATCATGGTCAGTTGGCTTCCTCTCAAGATGTCAATCTGAGTTTCCCACGTGCTTAAGACTAATCATTTATCTTGCATTGTTTCACTCTTGTTTAAATTACTGTCATCTGGTCTGGGGAACAACCTCAAGAACGAACTTCAATAAATTATTTGTGTTGCAAAAAAAGACAATAAGACATATTACTGGAATTAATTTCACAGCTCACACCCGTCCTTTCTTCCTTGAAAATAAGATTATATCAGTCTATGTTATATACGAACAGAGACTAATGTACCGTCTTAGTTTTTCACCTCCTGTCATGACTTCATTTTTGAAATCCCTTGCTGAACATAGATGGAAGGAAAAAGTTGTTGCCACAAGATCTAGAGAACAATGGGCTGTAATAGAACAAACTATGAAAATCAGACACTACACTTTCTCATGCCAACCATTTTAAACAAATATAAGCTATGCAATACTCTGTTCACACTTTGCACCCTAAAGAGTTTAAAATGCATTTTGTTCAGGCTAACATGTAGAAGCTGACATTTGTGAATTTAAACCATTGTAAAGTGCATGTGCAACAACAATTTTTTGCCATTTTTCCTGAATTACCTGTAGTGTGTGCATTGTTTCTGTCTCGCCCCGTGGTTGCACTTATGTCGCATACCTGACCACGTGCTATATGCCATGTCTATGTGTGAGGCCTCAGACACTCTCAAGCTGTTGCTTTGCAGCTTTTCGTCTGAGGTCCCTTTTCCTTGTATTAGAATGGGAACAAAGACTTTCTTTTGATTATTATTATTTCTTTAACATGGGTTAGTGAATCAAGATGAAGTGGGCTTGAGCAGGGCATGTAATGCGAAGGCAAGATAATTCCGATGGTGCTTAATGGTAACAAAGTAGATTCCAAGAGAAGGAAAGTGCAGCAGGGGGCAGCAGAAGGTTAGGTGGGTGGATGAGATTAAGAAGTTTGCGGGGATATGGTGGTTGCAGCTGGCAGAGGAAAGGATAAATTGGAGAGGCCTTTGACCTGCAGTGGGCATAGTCAGGCTAATTATGATGATGATGTACCTCCCAACAAACACAAAACCTCCTCAAAATCTCCCAAAAATGACCCATCGGGACATCTGGAATCTCCCCAGGAGGTGCTCATTTTTCCCGAACACATCTAAAAAACGTCCCCACAACTAGCAGTGTCCAAAAAGTTGTGCGTCCCATGGAAAGCCCCAAAAGGTTAATGCTCGATTTCTCGGCTCTGGTTCAATAAAATTATTCCTCATTTTTTGTGCAGCCTACAGGCATCCAAGCGCACATATGTGCCAAATTTCAGGTGCATACTTAGGTTACAGGTGGTGTAATCCACCTTTCCACTCGTCTGAATGCGTGCTGGCTCGGCCGTTCTGCACTTATCCGTTTACGTGAAATGTCCTAGCATTTTGCACACAAAGGAAATATGAACTCAAAAAGTCACCCGATTTGGCTCATATAAGAGCAAATAGCAGCGCCATACAGAAGTAATTTCAGTTTACTAGGTGTGCTCTTAGCACGAACTGCATCCTGTCGTCCATGCCGGCGACCGCACCATACACCACCACAATCAAAATGCATTCATGTTTCAGTCAAAGAAAAACAATACAGACCGAATTGAAAGTCCGTGCCGAAAAACTTACGTTCAACGGCGCAAATCTGAATGAATACAAACAGCAGACGCAAACGTATGCACCATTTAATACACAGTGTACATAACACTACGGCGCCATGCATATGATGGCCACTTTTTTCTCCAGCCCTGAGAAATCTGCAATATGAAGCAAGTAAAACAGAATACAGGCTGAAAGTTGATGCACCTTAAACGAGCATTCTAAGGGCTACAAAAGCAGATATGCACACGCAAAAGCAAACGTATGTAAAGAGCAACTTGGGTGACAAAAGAAAAGACGAGATGGGCGCTGCAGACACGCAGTTTCAGGTCACGGATTTTCTTCAAGTTGAAACCCCCCTCACGCTTAGAGACTCGGAGCAAGCTTCAGCGACGTGTTATCAAAACAGAAAAAAAATATTAGTTCTACTAAGCGAAAATAAAAAAAAATGCGAAAAGGGCCTGCAGTATGCTTAAATAAATAAATTAAATAAATAATTAAAATAAACCAACATACCTTGACGACGTTGCCTACGGAAACCCAGGGATGAAATACAAGGCTGCAACAGCTGAAACCATAAATTAAACGCAGGCTATAGCTTCTGTCCTGCGCCTTCTCACAGCACAGCGAGCGCTCAAACTACGCGTTACACCCTCGTAACGATCCTGGGAGTTTTATTTTCTTGCGACTAAGTGTGGGGATAAGACTGCTTGGAGCCAGGCGGGAAGGTGAACGTGCTCAGGTACGTGCGATGGCGCGCTGCATCCATGGTGCGGTAGACCGCGCATGCGGCACAGTCCAGCGTGGGAGTCGAGATCAAGGCACGATTAATCCAGTGGGAGAGAGTCAATATAACCACGCGAACACTGCACAAACTATACCGCTGCGGCAGGATGGCTGCGCGGTGGCGAAGTTGGTAGAGCAGGCTAATACATGGGCACTCGCAGAAAGAGAGTGGTGGGTCTCGGAAGGTCCTTCCCGCCTCAGACCGTAGTAGACGGCCACGCTGCCACCACCAACGTGCTGCAGTCGTCGGAGGCGCTGAGGAATGCAGGGTGCGTGCGAGGAGTCACCTATTGCCACGAACTCCGCTGCCACGAACGCCGCCTCGAACAGCGGCATCAGTAGGGCCTTGCGATGCGCAGCCGCGGCATCAGTTCCAAAAGGAATGGTGTGGGCACGCCGAGGTGCGCGGGAAAACTTCCGTGAATCCGTAGCTACGAAGTCCACGACAGCCCAGTTGGAGCAGTGACGAGAGCAAGAACTGCCGCGCGCTGGGGCTTGTGCTCGAACATCTGGGGCAGCGCGAATAAGCGTGCGCAAAATGGCGTCCGTCCAGCGAGGAAGCCGGGCGAGCGACGGGAGGCCATTACTGCACTTCTGCTAGACAGCGGCGCAGCGAGGAGTGCCGATAGTTGGAGACGCCTGGAGGGACCACCACACAATTTTGAAGTTGGGCGCAAGCTGGGAAAACGCTAGAAGACGGGAAAGGCGATGAAAATGCAGACCGCCGCCGCCTGCCTCCAGCATGGTGGAGCCGACGGCCCACGTGCGAGAAACGCATGCACCGAGAGAGATGCGGGGTTCACCGCTTCCTTCGGCTGTTCGAATGAAACTGCCGTTTCATCTCTCAAAACGACGAGTGCAAGAGCAAAACCTTCTCTCCCCGCAGCTTGTGGCGCGAAGGAGAGAGAAAAGAAAGCGCGAGCAGTCGATTTTTATTTCTTGTTGAAAATCATTGGTCCCAAAACATTATGCCCAGTTACATTTCCGGGACGAAAATGCATTAACTCGCTTTTGTTGCTGCTTAACACTCCAGAAAAAACGTTTCTAGGCCTTTAGTGGGAGCACTGCCTTTTTGCTTGTGTTTCTATGTCGGGCCTCTATGGTCTGGAAACGTTTGATAAACGTTGTACTGGGACTGGGACATTCCATCCTTTTTTGGAGTTTCTGAGGAGGTTTTGTGTTTGTTGGGCTGCTTATTCATTCCGTTGACTCCTACGTGCACTGCTCGATAGGTCCTATTTTTCAGGCACATGTGACATGGAAAATAAGCAGACCAGTAGCCTATTTACCATCGCACTGTAGCCCATCAGCAAGGCTGTGTATGAGGGCGCAGGTTTAAGTTATTGGTTTCAGTGGAAGTGCTAGCTGCTTGCTTTCTTGTTATTATGGATGTTGGCCAGAACATCCCTGTTGAAATTGCTTCCGTTCCATTGGAATGTATTAAAAACTTGCTTTGGGCTTGTGGTTGGAAAAAATTCCTTGCCGCACACAGGTTTTGCCTGCGGAACTGCTGTATGAATGAGTTACAGGGATGTGACTATTACATTGCTGTAGTTCAGTTATGATCAAGGTTTTACTATTCTGGATCATATTGTAGCACATGGCACCACTGCCTGAGCAGAGAAGGGGCTCATCTGAGCTGTTGGGGCAGCCAAGTGTTGCTGTACTGCCTGCTGTCTAGGCTTGAAGCTCGGCGAGTTTTATGAGACGTATCCAGAAGCTCTATGAGAACCAGGCACAATCAAGGATTGGCTAAGATCTGCATGACAGCGACCATCGGTCTAGGGCATTCTCCAGCCACCTCTTATTATTTTCACGCTTTACCTCTTCTCATGCTGCAAGAAGCTGATGGTGCCTGCAGCACCTGCTACTCTTAGGAGATTTGGCAGTGCATCTTTCCAATGTGTGACAGTGCACTTCAGTGCTTATTTTTTATTTCAGTGTTATTTTTGGTATATGCAGTGTATACTACAACATGGAACAGCGTACCTTTGATGATGGCATACAAGTTCAGTGAACAAATCAATCTGCACCAAATTGTACAGAGTAGGTGCTGCTGTAACTAGCGACTCAGTTGCATAAAGCATTCACTTGTGTCCTTGGAGCAAGAGTATTACTAAGTATTTCTACATGGCAGCATTTTCAGGCTCAGGTATAAATAACCAACAGTTGAATATGTCTCGGTTTCTGCATCGTCTTTATATAATTTCCGTGGATCCTGGGAGTACCTATCTGCTGACTATTCACACCATCAACTGTGAAACCTGTGGCACCATTTCGTGAAACCTGCATTGCGCTGCTACAACCGTTTCACCAATAAAAGTTATAAATACAGTATTGGAAGCTGCTTCCTTTCGAATTCACTTTTTTTGTACACTTCATAGGGTCGTGCTGAGGTTGACTTGCAACATGCAAGATGTGGTTGTGGCCTCATGTAAAAGCAGTGCGAGCCTGGTGGTGGGATGGGGAAAATTTCTGCGAGCACTAGCAAATTTATTTTCTGTCCCTGTTCAACAATATAGCCATTGCCCAGTAAGCAAATCATGCTTGTGAGTGCGCAGCTAGGCATCTCTGTAGTCAAAGGGCCTCGGCTATTTGATTTATATATCAGCATAGTAAACATGACCGCACAGCATTTTTTGTTTATGCGGATGACACCAGTATTTGCTTTTCGGAGGACTGTGACACCCTGATAGGCAAAGGAAACTGTACTGTGTCTTACTTAACGCAGGTTAAAAATAAAATGCAAACAAATGCAAGAATTATTTTCAGACCAAAGAACAAATTTCTGCATATAAATAAAAGTTGCTGATAAACTAAGACAAAATGGTTGATAAATTTTAAATGCTCAGAGTCATCTTCAATGATACAATATCATGGGATCATCATGTGGGTTGAGTTGCAGGCCACTTATATTGCCTCAGAGCAACACTTCTTGCAAGGGTTAAAGAGCTTGAGTATTAATCATTGTTCTGCACCATGCAAGCAATTGTTGTCTTGTTTTGTTTGGGGCTCGACTACTGCAAGCAACCTGGAAAGAATTGAGTAAGTTTCAGCTAGTACGAAGCAGTACTTTGAGGACGCATGCATTATGAGGATTTTTTTATACCAATAGTTTTGAACTGCTTTCTCGATATAAAAAGAACAAATTTTGTCATATTTATCACTTAAGAACATATTGGCCTCCCCAGTGCTGAGTGAAAGACTATATCACGTGAAGCATCACCCCCCCCCCATAGTATATTAAAGCTCCTAGAACAAATTGTGACCAGCAAATGATTGCTTACCAACTACCAAAATGCTCAGATATACCACACCATAAAAATATTGATGCAGTCGGTATACTGATTCATGAACTTTTGAAGTATTTCCTGCATTTCAACAAATAGTCTCGTTCTTCTTTTTTTCTTGCAATGTGTGCATCACTAATTTTGTAACTCTCTTTTGATGTTACTGTGATGTTGTCGCCTGATATGAATCTAAATTTACCCTGTTGTCCTCATGTAGGGGTCATTAGCTTGTCAAGCCCTTGAGGCTTTTTCCTTGAGCCCTTCATGTTTTGAGATTAATAAAATCTGGTATTATTATCAATGCCGGCTCAACAAACATCACTGGAGATAATGTCGCATTCAAGAGGAGTCAGTTATTCAGGTAATTCATGGTTGAGAAGATAGTGCCCACTGTCAATGGTGCAGTCTTGTAGAAATGCATTTAAAACCATATCCCCAAAAGCAATTAATTCATACTCTTGGTGGTCGCTGACGTTCACAGCATTTCTTTACTGAAGTGAAGAAAAAGACTTTTTCACTGCAATACGAAATTCAGTGGAGGATGAAGGGGAATAATATATATGCATCGAAGGTTAGTTTCTTATTATCAATATTTACAAACAAATAATTAACTTTGACCTATGTAAATTCACAAGTAGTAATATTACAAAATGTCTGCAGAAAAAAATTAGTCGTGATGTACAAGTTGTGATGCGTGTTGTGATGTGATGTATGACCAGAGTAAAAAATCAAAGCTGTAGAATGGAAAACACAAAAGCAGAAGTTTCTGTCAGCATTACTTAACCAAATATTTGTGATGCCAGTGATTGGAAATGAAAGAGAGGTGCGAGAAAAAATTATGGATGTCATCATATAACGTAAAGAAGCATTAAAATGTAAAGCAGATCAGGAAGATAGTGCTAAACCACAGTTTTGATTATATTTGTAAGGTATGTGTTTAGGGTTGGTAAGGCCAGAGAATAGATAGATGGATTGGCTATTCTTTTCTGTGCCAAAGATAAGCCACTGTCCATGATATCACTCCGTGCTATGCTTCGACTGCACTAGAGCACTTAAGCTGGTCTGATCACATAAAAAACGTTCGTGTAAAAGTGGCATGGTCTATATTTATGATATACACACTTCATTATCTTCTACCCACCTGGTTCAAGAAAAAAAAAAAAGTATTTTTCACTTGTTCATTCATATTTCAATTACTGTTCACTATTAGTTTTGAGGCACCTGTGGTCAAACTGACATGGAGAAATTGTTATCACTCCAATGTAAAGCGGTTCCAGAAGCTACAGCACAGGCGACCTAATGAAGCAGCTTGCAATGTTACGTGTTAAAAGATCCTATAGTATCCGGTTATTCCTTCTGGTATACACAAAACTAGCAGAGAACTACAATAGGTTCTATAGTCAATATCTTAGCTTTGCTAAGAGTTACTTTTTGTGGAAAATCTCAGTTGTAGTAGAGTGTCCTCGTACCAGTTATGGAAAGGAAACTCTGGAATATCAAATCATGCTCATCAGTAATGCTCACCCTAAATTAATTGATATTGCGAAGAAAAGTAAAATGGCTCATAAATTTAAGCATGAATGCTCAAATTTCATATCACTGTTTGCATGATTTTGTAATGCATGGTCTCGCAATCTTCTTTCTTTCTTTTTTCTCTTACTCCCAGCCTGAGTTTCGCTGTTTGACTTCAAATTTATCGACCAACTTTGTTTTTTTACTTTGCTTTGCTTTTCGCACAGCACTGTTACATTATATTTTGGAAATGACTATTGTGAAATGCGAAACGTAGTAATGTTTTCTTACGTACATCTAGTAATATAGTACAATGCTTTAGATAATGTTGCTTGTTTTTGTGTAACTGTTGTCGCGGAGAGCGACTGCTGATGCACCACTGCTGCTGTACCGTCGGGGCCCTCTCAGGCAGGGCCTACCCAGGTGGACATGTTCCCTTCTTTTGTCCTTTCAAGGGCAAGAGCTCTGAACTACCTCAATAAACAATAAAAATAATAAAACACATACATACCTTCGACAAATAACACTCATTATTCCAGACACTCGGCTGTTCATACTTTATCCTTCAATTCAGAAAAGAATCGAAGAGTGGGTTGTCAGCCATCCTTACTAGTAAGTAAAGAAGTTGCTTTCCCTGACCATACATGATGTGTTGTTGTTTATTGGGGGTTTTCTGGGGGTTTTCTGGGTTTTTTTGTTGTAAAGAATCAAAGAGTGACCAAAATGGCAATATTTTGGTCAGGAAAGCACCTGGCGCTACTGTGATTCAAGTGGAGTGTTACGTTGCAAGACACTGCTGGCCTGTGGGCCAGAGATCCGGAAACTGTTTGTGCTGTGTCGCGTTCCGCCCCATACTCGGCGTCGCAGAGTGCCGGCCTCGTCGCGGACGCGGGTCTCATGTTCGGCGTTTCAAAACGCGAACGTAAAAGCCGAGGGACGGGGACACGGCGTTCGAGAACACGACCGTCAGCTCCTAGGGACGCTTCCTCCCGTGAACGCCCAGCTGGGTCACGTGAGCACGGCGTTCGAGGGAGCAGAGTGAACGCACGGGAGTCAACGAGGAGTCGTCCTCCAGCAGCAGAAGAGAGCAGCTGCCCGCGGGGAGCCAGCCTGTACCTTCCAAGGGCCTGAGGCCCTCTTTTCTTTTGGGTCAAATTCTGTGAATAAAGACCCAATTCCTTCACCAGTGCCTTCACCGAGTCCACAGCCCGTACCTCGCAACAGGGGCATGAGGTTTACCTCGATATGATTCGTTAAGGCATCTCAGACTTTTTTCTCTCTCCCGGAATGGCAGGCATATGTCCAAGAAACAATAGAAGGTAACCCTAAACATGTAGTTGACATTACTTTCTTCAGGTCAATGCAAGAAGCGTAAACAAACACTGGGACCTACTCTGCTCATATTTATCGCAGGCATCTGAGTCTCCTGATGTTATGGTGTTATGTGAAACCAACCTGCAATATGCTGAATGCTCCCTATACAACTTGAACGGCTACAACCAGTACAATTATTGCAGGAGGGAATGCAAAGGAGGTGGCATAATGGTGTTCATCAAATCTGAACATAGACTGGAAATTACTGACTACACCTTAGTTTCTGCCAAAGCTGTCATAGTATCAGTCAATACTAAGACAGAGAACTACATCATAGGTGCTATTCACAGGTCACCTGGAAACATTATAGATGACTTTTTGAAAGAACTGCATGTGTGGCTGAATAAAGTCCACAGTGATAATCCGTTAATAATTAGCAACATCAATATCGATGCTGCAAAGCAAGGTAATAAGAACGTTCTAGGCTGCATAGATTTACTTGGAGTATATGGATTAAAAAATCTGATTGAGGACTTCCCCAGATAGGAATGGAAGGGGACGAGCTTCACACAGACAAGCATAGACCACATTGTTGCATCAATGAGGAGACGATCAGTTGCTGGGGTGATTCAACAAAAGGTAGCTGACCACTATTTTGTAGCTCTAGCCTATTTAAAAGAGAAGGACTCATGCAATGAAACAGACGTGCAACTCCTAAAGTACATAAACACTGTTACTGTGGATAAATTAATTACAGAATTTGACTGGAATGCACTGATGTGCCGTACTAATGAGGAAATGTATGAGAAGCTCGCTAAAGAGATGTCGGTTATCTATTTGAAAGCAACTAAACAAAAGGTTTTAAAGCAAAGAAATCCAAAGAACAAATGAATTGACCACAAAATACTAGAACTCTGCAAGGAGAAAGACCACATATGGGAACACTGCAAACACGAAGCAGACAATATAGTGCTGAAGGAAGAATATAGAAGAATGCGAAATAAGGTAATAGCAAAGCTAAGGTTAGCTAAGAAGCGATACTTTCTAAACAAATTTCCAGGCAGCAAAGGAAATATGAAAGGTACATGGATATCAGTGAATCTGTTTTTGTGTAAAAAATCAAAGCAAGGTATCGACGAGACCATTAGAGCAAACTTTAGGAAAGAATTAGATGTTAAGAAACTTGCCAACAAATTTAATGACCAGTTCGTAAAATCGATTGAAAACCTTAGAGATACTGTGCGGCATGCACTGCCAAAAACAAAAGGGACAGACTCGCTCCAGAAATCAGCCTACTTACCTCCATTGTCAGAAAATGACTTGTGGAACATAATAACTTCAATACCAGTGAATAAGCCAGCAGGAATAGATGGCCTTAGACCAAGGGACATTCAGAGGAACTTTAAAGAACTGAAGAACGTTATTCTAGCAGTCATAAATGAAACCTTAAACTCAGGAGTAATTCCTGGAAAACTTAAAATTTCAGTTGTCATACCATTATTCAAGAAGGGTAAAAAAAATATTGTAACAATTACAGACCCATATCAATATCACCTGTCCTTGCATAGATAATGGAAAAATATATAGCAAAAACAGTTACTGTATTTTGCGAGAACTCATTGTTTACAAGAACTCGTTGTTTCGAACAGGTTGAAGTACAATTATGCTGTTAGAATTAAGATTTCAGCGACCTAGTGCACTCAAAGAATGACCAAAATGAAATTGTGCTGAGCATCTTGACATGAGCAAAGCATTTGATACAAACAATATATTACAAGATAAGCTACAAAATCTGGGCTTCCAAGGGTCGTTTGCCGCATGGTTTCAAAATTATTTCATGAACCGTAAACAGACAGTGAAAACTGATAGCGAATATAGTGAATTACTAGTCACTAAATTTGGTGCACCTCAAGGTTCTTCTCTAGCACCGTTATTATTAAACTTAAACATGAATGACCTCAGATTCCTAAATTTAAACTCCAAGCTGCACCAATTTGCAGACGACACTGCACTGGCAATCGCACATTCCAATTTGGAAGAAGCTTCATTCGGTCTTCAATCAGATGTTCATAAATTTATGAACTGGTACAAGGATAATTACATTTTTCCAAGCATCTCAAAAAAAAGCTCATGTGACTTTATAATCTCCCCAAAAAACTGAATGGGCTAGAGCCAATATTTCTACATGCTGAAAAATGCCACAACTGTCTATGGGTCCCACTTGAATATAGCAATAATGTCCAGTACCTAGGCATTGAATTCGATCCTATTTTGCCGTGGAGTAACCATGTGAATCTTATTTGTAGAAAACTACGCAACTGTTGCAGCGCAGATGTATCATATAAAAAGCTGCACAACTGTGAACCTAAGAAAAATGGTATACCAGTGTTTTTGGGAATCCCAGTTATGGTATGGTATTACACTGTACGGGTTTTGCTCAGAAACACTAAAAAAGAAAATTAACTGCATAATTTATAAATGTGTCCAAAATGTCTTGTATGGTGTGGTATTAGAGGGTAAAGAGAAAAAAGACATGTATAGGGCAGGAGACCTACTACCAATTGAAGAATTCCAGAACTACACCATCTATACGGGGTTCTATTACGACAATATGTTTAAGTCAGAGAAGCCTCAAAGCAAGTTCACCTCAGAAACAGAACGATTCAGCGTCCTCAGAATTTATACGAAGTATGGAAAACGGTGCAGAGCTCGCTATGTGCCTGCATTGTTCAAACAACTATCCGGTGTCGATATCAACCACACATCGATAAAAAAGGTAAAACGAGTACTAAAGGATGTTTTCCTTCAAAATATTAAATTCTGTAGAGATGTAATGTTGTATATTTGCACATGTACTACTTCATTTTCTTTACTCAGGTCTCTAAAGGTGTAACAATATATATTGGCCTTTTTACTTTGTTCCATTATAGAATTTCCCTGTGTCTGTAGAGAAGATACAGTGTATTTGTGTATGTTTACTCTGTTCATTACTCACAAAATTCCATCTATCCATAGATTGACAATGATAACATGTCGTGTCTGTGTTCCAGTGTACTTTGAATGGACCTTCCCCTTTACTCATGAAGTTTCTGCTGTCCATATAGTGACCATGGTAACATATCATGCCTGCGTTACAGTGTACTTTGAATGGACCTTGCCCTCTACTCATGAAGTTTCTGCTGTCCATATAGTGACCATGGTAACATATCATGCCTGCGTTACAGTGTACTTTGAATGGACCTTGCCCTTTACTCATGAAGTTTCTGCTGTCCATATAGTGACCATGGTAACATATCATGCCTGCGTTACAGTGTACTTTGAATGGACCTTCCCCTTTACTCATGAAGTTTCTGCTGTCCATATAGTGACCATGGTAACATATCATGCCTGCGTTACAGTGTACTTTGAATGGACCTTGCCCTTTACTCATGAAGTTTCTGCTGTCCATATAGTGACCATGGTAACATATCACGCCTGTGTTCCAGTGTACTTTGAATGGACCTTGCTCTTTACTCATGAAGTTCCTGCTGTCCATATAGTGACCATGGTAACATATCACGCCTGTTTTACTATGTGGTTCAATAAGAATAATGTCAAGCCTGTGATTTAATTCTGCGAAAGGTACCAAAAAAACATGTATTTCGCAGGCTGCCGGCACCATAGACCACAACAGTGCTTAAGCAGTACGGGAATGTATGCTTTGTGAGCAGTTGGAGAAAATATACCATCATTATTATTATTATTATTATTATTAAAGGTTGTGCCATAGACGGATGTCTCTTGTTGGCTGTTGCTATAAATGTAAGGTCTTCTGAACAAAAAATGTAGTTGCAAGTCAGTGCTCATCTGTGTTGGTTCCTTCTTCTGTCTCTCTTTTGTCTGGCTGTGTTCTTAATGAAATGTTAATTGAGGTCCTGAATCGCTGTTTCAGTGTAAACAAACAAGGCGTATTATCAAAAGCAATTCAGGTGCTCTAATTCTTCAAAACAACATATATACCATATGAGAATGATGCAGAAGGTTTACTACATGGAACCTGCATAACACTTTCTTTTACCTATTTGCTATTGGTACCTGCGTGTAATGTCCAGTTATGTTATCAAAACTCAATATTGTTCTCGTAGAGTCCGTTTGTAAATACCTATAGGCTTCATGCACTGCAGTTTGGTGAGTGCGAGTGATGCCATCTGGTTAACAGGGGAGGTAAAAGGTGGGTGCAACTCTGTCTTTCAGTTTGCAATCAGTGAGGCGAGTGACAAGGCACTTCCGCCGAAGGCGAAAACAAACTACAGTAATTATGGGTTGCTCAACCTACTGCTATGTTTACCAATGCCAAAAATGCCATAAAAACACTGCAGGCAAGTTAACAAACGTATAGTTTTATCGCCATCGTTGGAAATCACGCATGCTTGATCATGCACAGAGGCTCTACTGGAAGAGTCTATTGTGGAACTAAATTCATGAGTGTGCACTGGGTGGTCTTTACACTGACAAGAGTGTTTTGATTGCACCATCACTGGTAGGAGTCGGGAATAGCTTTATGTCTTTGTGAAGAGGGAAGCAATGCGCTAAGTGGGTCACAGGAAATGGTTTATGGTGGAGTTCTTGGAGCTAGCATCTGAAGTTTCAGTCTTCATTTGTTATGCTCATTGTGGTTCAGCGCATCAATTTCATTTCTTTTTTTTTTCATATATGCTTGTGTGTGTGCTCTGGATGAGACGTCATACTTCTGAGAGTGCTGATGTCGTTTTTCACACTGTTTCATTGAACCATGTATTTATATCATTTATTTATATGTATATCATTTGTTCCATATTTATATATCATTTATTTATAGCATTTATATCATTGTATTGCCTAAAGTGGTTTGGTTTACGGAGTGCAACGTCCAAAAGCGACTCAGGCTATGAGGGGCACCATAATGAAGGGCTTCAGAAATTTCGACCACCTGGGGTTCTTTAACGTGCACTGACATCGCACAGCACACGGGCCTCTAGAATTTCGCCTCCACCGAAATGCAACTGCAGCGGCCGGGATCTAACCCGCGTCTTTCGGGTCAGCACCCGAGCACCATAGCCACTGAGCCACCACGTCTGCTCTCCTAAAGTGGTTTAAAATTCTGTATATTTAATTGTTGTATTCCCTACATCTAAAGCAGTTTTCTAGATCAATAAAAAGAGGAATAGAAATTGGTTTAAATTTCTCTATATTTATTTCTTGGATTTCACAACACTGCTAGACCCTTTCTGGAGTTACTCTTTTGATTTTTATGGGGTTTAATTTTGACCACGTTAGGGATCTTTAAAGTGCACTGACATCACACAGTACATAGGCCTCTAGCATTTCGCCTCCATCAAAATGCGACCACCGCGGTTGGGATTGAACCCACGTCTTTCAGATCAGCAGCCGAGTGTCATAACCACTTAGCCACCTCGGCAGCCTTTCTAGAGTTAACGCATTTATCAGTACATCTAAAAATACATTCAAAATGTTAAGTGAGGGCACAGGTCATTACAAATTCATCTAAGTATACCTTCATGAAATATCTAAAATAAACGTCCTCTAACTTTGGAACACACTCAGCAAGAAACGCATCTTTTTGTATGCTTAGGGCTATGCTTCTCTGAGGGGAATACACAAAGGAAAGCAGTGTCAATCCTCCAGCATATCAGGCATGTATTCCAAGGGGGTGCCCGAGGTGGCCCGGACACCCCCTTAAATCAAGCTGAACCCCTCCCCCTGTTCTCTTTAATTGCCATGCTCCAGCACCCTCCCATCACCCCGCCAGCTAGAAGTTACCTTTGGCCCCTCCCGAAAAAAATATTTGGCTATGTGCCTGAAGGACGTACAGCATTATCATCTATGTGTTGTACAGTTGCGTTTGTCAGAATTCTGACCTTTCAAATAGTAGATGTAAGATACAAAGATGATTTCATTATTTGGAACAATCAAACACTTGTTTCTCAAACTGTAAAGGCACTTAATCTGAATAAGTTGAACTGCGCTGCTGGATGTTGCAATGCCGTTGGGGCTGCAGCACAATCATGGCTGCTCAAGTTCGATGATCAGCTCAACCTGAAAGCATTTCGAATTAAATGTAACAGCGGTGGCGTCAAGACTTTCAATGAGTCTAAATTCGCAGAAAAGCAGGCGTTGAGTCGCCCGCAGTGCTATTCTTGCAACACTGTCAGTGCATGTCTGCTATGCTGCCGGACTGACACGAACGCATGGGTCCCCAGTTAATGCATTGAGTGCCACGAAGTGGTGCTGCAGTGGTGATATGGTCGCTGCTGGCACCACCAGACCAGCACACGGAGCTTATATATTAACTTATCACATAATTTATCATTTTCTTCACACACAGTGAAATGAATGAAGGCATGTTCTTGGTAACTTGCAACACAGCTTAAAGTTTTCTTCCCTTCAGTAATGACGCTGGTGTATATTTCATTCACGAATTTTGTAATGTTGCACCAGTGCATATGTGCCCCCTTTACAGTCGTAGGAAACAGCTGTTTAAGAAGTGGTATGACACCTCATCTTTCTCTTTTCTTTTCGAATGATCTATTGCACTGCTAATTGAGTGCGATATGCTGGAGAGGCTGCTATAGTAATAGCAGCGGCATGCTAAAATGCAAGCGTAGCAAGCAAGAAGGATGTTCACAGCATACCTTCAGGCAACCAAGCAATGAAGACTGGTTGACAGCTGGCTGTACTGCCCAATATGGGCTCTTACCATAGTGACAGTGACAGACCTAAGTGACACAAGCATCAATTTATGCAGCAAATATACCATCATTTGAACCATCAGCAGGCACCTATATTGACACTCTCTTCCCTTCAAGACTGCCTTGGTGTTGTCAGTAAATGAAATACTGTGTAATCATTTAGTTAATATTTCTGTCTCAGACTGCCAGGCTAGTTCTCAATAGGAGTTGAGGCCAATCTCGGTGACCTCTACGGTTTTCATGTTGTGCGCTAACTAGCTATATATACGCTCTCCCCTAGCATAGCACACTAGTGATGCTAGTATCTCGGCAAACAAAACTGCCTAGTCACCAAGACCAGCACATCATACTTTAGGGTAGAGGAAAAACTTAGTTCCTGAATGAGAGATCAAATGTATGTAGACAATGTAAAAAATGCTAGGCAGTACTAGCACATGAAGCAGAGCTTTATACATAAGTTTTTTGACTAATTAGTTCACATGCATAACTAATGGTACTGTTTTCAAGAAATGACGGAATGTTAAAAGTTTTAAAGCAGTGGAAAATACAAGTGCTGAAGGTAATAACTCATAATTCTTATGTGCGCAAATAGTAATTGTCTTTGTTCTTATTAGTTTTGGGCCGCATGGCCCCGTTCAAATGCTTGCAGTACTTGGTACCGCTACACACAGGTTGACATTAACTCGCTTGAAATTATGCAGTGCAAAGCTGTTCATTTTTTGTACCTGTCATATAATGGACTCCCCAGCATATATAATGACGAATAGCATCCCAACATTAAAATTATGATGACAGGTTTAAAAACTTTTGCTTCTGTTCCTTCTAAAAAATAAAAATTCTTAATAAGCCTCATTTGTATGCGGCCACATCTAACACCCTTTGAAACACCTGACAAGGCATCATCAAGAAGGATCACTAACCCCATACAATGATTAGAATAAACACAGTTAATTTTTTCTCACACTGCAGAAGACCAACTGACTAGATCAAAGTAATTGAAGCTTCACAACACAAGATCTTATCTGCATTCATATGAATGTGCTGAGTGATGCTTGCCATTTCAACACAGTAAATCTATTTCTCTGTGTTTTAAATCACCTTTTTACCCCTAGCTGTTACTTGCCCTCCCATTGCTGTGCTCACTGGTGTTTTCTACTTGCTAATTACGAGCGCTATTCTGCCTTCATATTTTATGATGCCAGTGTGCTTTGTTATTCTTCACCGTCCTTCTGGGGTCCATTTAAAGACTGGCAGTATAAGGTAAATAATACTAACCTCCAAAATGTAGCATGGCTTTATCCACACAGTAAACTAGGTCCACATGCGAGTGACCAGAAAGGACTAAACTGGTGTCATTACCGTGAATGATGCAGGTTGCATAAGGGAGGTGCTTGAAACCTGCTTTTCAGGTCAGCTGACTGTCAGTGGGTGAGGTGGCAGAGATGCTTGAGCCAGAGACAGAAGCATTTTTGTCGTGCATGTCGGAACTGAATATGATTCTAGTGACCTAGCTACTGCTCTCCACCAAATATGTTTTCAGCATATTGAAGGTGGAGGCAGCATTAGTGATGAAGGAGAGAAAGAGAGGAAAGATGGATAGCTGGGCGAGTTTGTAATAATACATCGTGGGAGGGAACAGCGCAAACAAGACAGACGAAG
Organism: Amblyomma mixtum; assembly: GCF_055824585.1. Classification (NCBI taxonomy): domain Eukaryota; kingdom Metazoa; phylum Arthropoda; class Arachnida; order Ixodida; family Ixodidae; genus Amblyomma; species Amblyomma mixtum. The sequence goes on along the minus strand of NC_143014.1, from coordinate 375,552,599 downwards.
CAAGAGGATAGCGCTAGTCTGTGTCCTCTTGCTTCGTCTGTCGTCTTGTTCGCGCTGTTCCCTCCCACGATGGGAAAGAGAGACAGACTTTGATGTCCTTGGATTATGTGGGCATAGTGTGGTGTCATCAGTAAGTGCTCATGGCGCATGTTAAACTTAGTCGCTTATGCACCATACAGCACAACACAGTAAACATTCCTTCACACCTTAGCTGCAGTCATTGAAGCGGGGTACTCCAAGCTAAGGAAAATGCACAGAGGTTGTTTTCTTTGAGAGTTAAAATTTCTTGCACATTTGCTTCAGTGAGTTTTAAAATTTCTGGTCACAGGGTTTTAGCCAAAGGGTGGGAACTGGGCATAGAGTGAACCTTTCTGTGGAACCACGTGCGCTCTTAGATTTCCACCCACAGCCTTGTGGCTTGATAATATAAAGGTTTGCATATCTGTCAAGGTGTATCACAGGTTGGGTGTGAGGGTTACACAGCTATCTGTGAATGCCACTCATGTGCACGAGATCTCATGGCTTCGTCAGTACTGCCTGTCCAGGAAACCGTTACTTTTTTACATTTATGGGAAGGAGAGCAGTAGGTGCACATACCGGTCTGTTTCTGTTGCCTGTCTAGCTTCCGTCCATTCAAAATATATCGTTATGCCTGGGGGCCCACCTGCAGGTTAGCTTGCAGGGAAGGGCATTGTAATATGGTTGGTGGTTCAAGACACGAATCTGTTATATGGAAAGCGAGTTATGCAAGGTAGCAAGTAAGAGGGTGGAGGGAAGAGTGAGACTGATGAAACCAACCACATATTGCTTGACCCCTACGCACTTGAAAGAAAGGCTAACTATTGGTTGACGGGCTTTTGTGCATGGTTAAAACTAAACAGGATGCAGTTAAATGCAAGTTAGACGAAATACATTCCCTTCAGGGCAAAAGGTGTAAAAGCTCCTGACCACCTTAACTTAAACTTTGAAAACACTCAGCTGCAACAGGGCTCACAAATTCGTTTTCTAGGTGTTCTACTTTAAGAAAATCATCTTGGAACTCGCATGTTGACCAGCTTAGCAGAGATCTTTGTCAGATGGTTGGCATTTTGAACAAATTGAGACATTATCTCCCGGTGTACATAAAGCGGCAAATATACTATTCATTAATACATTCCTGTTTAAGCTACTGTTCCCTTGTATGGTTAATGAAGACACAGACAAATCTAGATTCTCTCCTTGCAGTTCAAAAGCAGGCATAACGAGCTATTGGGAAAATACAGTTATTGCACAGCTGCCAGCCTTTATTTAGGTGTTATGGAATACCAGAAATAAGTAAACTGCACACATACAAACTATGTCTCAAAATATTACGCCAGTACAAACTAGACAAAAACCTTCGAAACCACTTGTCACACTAAACTTAACACATACGAACTTCAGAAACAATGTATGGAAACACCTCGTGTACGCACAAATTATGGTTTTCAGAGGTTAGGATGGCAAATTCCTGACTTAATTAATCAATACCCTATCATTATGGATACTGCACGCAGCACCCCCTCTATATGTAAATACAAAATATTAAAGCAATGCTCATAAATTAACTTTAAAGATGAAAACTAAATGTATGCCTATCATTTGTATATGTTTTGTAATTATTGCTATGGTCGAATTGTGGTTAAAGTATGCTCTTTGTTTTCGCCGAAAGCCGGTGTTTTCTAAGGATGTCTTAAAATAATTATGTGAAAAAAATGAATGTGTGTTCAATCATGTAATGCTTTTGTTTGATTTTTGTAGCCTGTGGTGCCGCCTGTCATCCGAGTGGCATGGCCTCGTCAGGCAATGTATGCCTTTTGCCACGTTACACTGAACAACCTCTCCGTTGTCTGAAATAAATTCAGAACGAACGAATATTTTCTCAAGTGCCTCTGTTAATGTGCCAGAAATAAGATAAAATGACATGAAGGAAAAAAACTGACAAGCATTGATATGATACATGCTGGAACAAATCTGCCGGATGTGGTGGGAGAGGAGGGGCCATGAGCAGAGAAGGCCAGACATAATAGGAGTTAGCGGCAGTGCACTTGCGGTGTGTCTAAACATGTCTGTTACATATGTCCTCGATTATGCGAGAGGAGTGTGGCTCTTCATGTGTGGAATAGATGTAGAAAGGGTTCCTGGATAAGTAAACCTTGGGTGTCTCATGAAGTCATTGCATGCTCACGCATTCACATCGGACTGTACCAAATATCTTCCGCAATTTTTTTTTTCTGCTCATGAAAGTTCACACGTTTTGTTCTGTGCATAAGGTTTAGAACAATTAGAGACTGAGAAAGAAATTGTTCCTTTGTTTGTTCACGCACAAACTGACCTCGATAGTTTTATCTTTGTCTGACATCTTGCATATGGAGGGAAAGAAAACTCAGGAGGCGAGTGTCTGGCGTTAACCTTTAAGCCTAGTCACTAAAGGTATGAAGGAGAAAGTCAGTCCTCCATGTGATAGCATGCAGCGATAACTATCACTGCTCCAAGGACCAGCCCGGCAAACTGACTGTAAACCAACCTCTTCGCTGTAGACACCTGCACCATGGGCCACACAGGCACGCACACTAAAACATGCCGACAACACAAACACTACGGACTGACTCGGGGAGTGAAGAACCGGGGGAAGGGAAAGGTTTCATGAGCACTTGGATTGAGAGGGCTGGCTGTGTGACATCACGCTCTCCAGTTTCTTTCTCCGCGATCTTATATGTGTTTTCCGCAAATATTGCCATTTACTGAGATTTCTGGCTTGAACATAGTATCTCCCTTAATTATTTCTCGAGAGCATACCATTATTTTTGCGAAGAAGCTGCACTGTTGCCGCACTGATGTGACCATTTTGAATTGTCTTCCATGGGGAAGAGAGCACATCAAGCCAATCACTTGGCTTTTTTTCTTGACGTTCTCCATCATGTGTAAGTATTATGTTTTGGTTTCGGCTGTTCTCAAACTAATTTGGTGTTAGATGCTCATTTTTTTTCTTAAAATTGGAAAGCTAAAAGCCTAGAAATAACTAAGAGCATACTAGAAGGAAAACAAAACTATTTATTACCTTGACAGTCCAGAAAAGAAAATTTATTAATTTTACAAGTCCTCTCTTTGGGATGTTTTACATGCTAGGTCAGCATGAGGTCCAAACAGCAGCATGAAATATCTGTCATGCTCTAAAACAGAGGTTAGCTGGAAGAGCATCAGCAATCTCAAAGATGCTGCTACATTCACAGAAACTCTCCAAACTCGTGGACATCCTCAACGTTCATTACCTTGACAGTCCAGAAAAATATTTATTAATTTTACATGCTAGGTCAGCATGAGGTCCAAACAGCAGCATGTAATATATGTCATGCTCGAAAACAGAGGTTAGCTGGAAGAGAATCAGCAATCGCCAAGATGCTGCTACATTCACAGAAACTCTCCAAATTCGTGGACATCCTCAACGAATGGATTCTCTGCCCCATCAAAAAGCTTGTTGTAGCACTTCGAAGTGGTATCGCTGAAATGATCGTATGGGTTGCCAGAAGTCTGGATGGCCACCATGCAGATCCAGCAGAAGTGAGTGCCACACCGCCAGCAGGTCATCTTGTTACAGCCATCCAGCTTCTGCAAAGGTGCGGTAGAGCGACAACGCAACGACAACTGAATGACAAGAGGGGCCAGTAGCGTGTAGCACTGACACTGATCTCTGATTGTTGGAGTAGAACCAAAATTGTCCACAGTTCTCTGCATTTTTGTTGTTTCCTACCCTTCTTTTTCCCGCGCACCTGGTAGTCTTCTACATGCTTCTACATGCTGTTAGCTGGACCCTTGCTATAACAAGACATATGGTTATATGGTTCATGGGGTCTAACATCCCAAAGGGGTACTCTAAAAATTTCAACCATCTGTACACACTAGATTATTTGGTAGAGCACCTGGCCTAGAATTGAGTAGAGCAAGAAAACCTCAAGAAACCTACCTGTGGTCTCCACTGCTCAAGTGGCAATCTATTTAAAGAATTTTGGCACAGTGGATTGAAGTTATAATAATCAGATTTTCCTATATATCCCTCGTATAATTTCATCGTCAGCTGCCACTATGCCACTGTGCACTGCAAAAATATGCCAGGAGGTGCAAACATCACAAAGAAAGCCCCTACATGGGCACATGCCATACTGAAACATTTCAAATTATACTTATGCAACACGACATTTGGTGAAGCAGTGAATTCCAGAAAAAAAGACTCAAAAGGAAGCTGAAGCCAAATTCTACAGAAAGCACAATGTCTGGCACAGCCTGCCACCAAGACCACTATCTGTCATACATCCTCATGAAATCCTACATACATTACAATGCACATCCTTTTTTACAGCACTGTTAAAAAATGCACCAGTTTTGCAGCTCAAGTGCCATTGGAAGTCTGAGTACTTGCTATGCTTCCACATGATTACAGTTTGTAAAACTGTGCAGTAGTATTGGCACTCTGAGCAGCCTTCCCAGTTGGCTGCTTTGTCCAAATCAGCTCCCTGTAGCTCCCAGCCGCAAACTAACAAGTTTTTCACACTTCACCATTGGCTTATTTGCAATTTTGACTAAATGCTTGTCATAAGAAGTTGCATGTTTCTCAAGGCATAGAGACTAATTGCACAAAGCCTGGGGAAAGGTCACAGCAAGAGAGAGAGAGAGCTGTTAGAAATGTTGCAGCAAAACTTTTTGCACATGTTAAAAGCAGTAACCAGAGAACTGAAAAATAGATTTTGATTAATGATGACAAACCGAACTTAAGCCAATGTCTGAAGAGGATGCATGTAGACTGTGGCTTCACTCCTCGAATGGTTCACCTTGGTGCTCTCCTTCACTGACAAACCCCATCACCTAGGATGCATCAGTCATCTCCTCAGACGCTGCTGGAGTCATTAGACGGCTCACCTCAATGTAAATCCGACAGTGCGGACACTTGCGGCTGTTCTCTTCCATCCAGTCTACGGTGAGCGTTTCATCAATCAAGCGCTGCAGTGTGCGCTTCCCGTAGCGCTTCTCCATCACTCGCTTCTCAGCCGTGCTGGCTTTCAGGTACTCATCCCGAATAGCTCGCTGCCCACCTGCATCCAGCACTCGTGTCACAACATTTCACTCCAGCAGCCACAGGTACATGCCGTCACATTACAGACACTTCTTTCAAAAGATGCACTGCAAATGCTCCTGACACCATGCATTTTGACAGTGGTTGCCCAGTGAACCCCTGATCAATGCCAGTTTATTATCATTTCAGGCAGAAATTAGCTAGGCAGCGACTACACTATGACTGAAATAGGGATGCCAGAAACTTGCAATCACCTCCATCAATCTCAACATGAAACACTGCATCAATATGTGGATGCTTGAGATGCAGTGAATCTCATGCTTGCAATACTGAGGCCTACCTTCTTTTACCCTTCCATTTCGTATCATCAGCCCTCGAAACGCCACTTTCACTGCATATGTGTGCTTTCCACCTGCTGCGCCTGAAGGCATCCGGATCATGTTTGTACGATACAATGCTTCAAGCAAGTTTCGTTCACAACTGCATTTCTGGCCTCAGCTCTGGCTCACTCGCCAATTTTGTATACAGCACTGCAGTGGTATGCTATGCAGCAAATGAAGTGACACTGCCCTGTAAATTCATCACCCTCACCCGTAACCAAGCAGCTGCTGCCTAGCTTCACCTCCTCTGCGGTGCACCAAGAAGTGTTGCGCCTTGTGCATACCAGTTTCCTCCTCAACTAATGGCATGCCATATCAGACAGGTTAAAACCTTTCTACAGCGAGTCCCGCAACACCTTACACATTCACCCACCAAGCTTAAACTGCAGACCACTGTGCATACCTTTATTAAACATTTTACTTCATTTCATTTGAAGCGAAGAAAGAATACTCGAGAAGAAACTTTTTCTTATTTTCTTGTGGGTAACTGTACACAATGTACTGCATGTGTCACACATTACGTACAAACCACCAAGCTACAGGTGCACAATGGTGTTCACAGTGTTACAAACAAAAATAAAAAGGCCTGCTACCTGTCAGAACATCTTTATGTGAGCATGAGTATTCATCTGTCCCTGTTGAATAGAGTTGCATTTTAGGACACATAAGCGACTGAGGCTATGACGCGCCAAACACGAGGTTAAAACTTTTGTTTAAGATATTCGCTTCTTTTAAAAAAATGCTGCCACCACCTGGAAGACGAAGTCATGAACATTAGCTGTTCGGTAGCGCCATCTATTGTCCATGTGATGGATTTCCATGTGATTAGGCTACTTTTTCATACCTTACAGCGAGCGGGCACCTACCGCCTTGACAGCGGATATTTTTGGCGAATTTGGGCCGAAAGTTTTTCTACTCTAGGGAGAGCCATTTTTCCTTACCTCAAGGCAGTAGGTGCCCAGTCGCCATGAGGTATGAAATTGTGAACTGCCGAGTGCTGACGACATGGCTGCCAAGTTAAGCCTAACCATAAGTAAATATAAACATAATCAGACAATACTGGTGTCTAACATGTCCTACTCCTCGAGCCTGTTACGAATATCCATTAGTTAGATCATGACGTTATTTGTTAGTTAATTATAAGCAATTAATTATAAGTATAGCCATAACTAAATATTAACTTCATTAGTTAATTCTGGTGTCCAACCTGTTCTCTTATAGAGGATTCCAAAGGTCTAATTCGTTTTATGATGCCTCAATAATTATGAAGTTAAAAGCAATTAAACATATAGCCATGTCACTAGTTAATTATGGCACCCCAAAATCAGTGACGTCACCAATCAATCACCAATTGGGTTGCTATATCGATTTACTATGGGGGCTGCCATCCTGAATTCCTCGGACTGGGAAAATTTCACGCTGAAGAGAGGTGGTAGCAGACCCCAAGAAATCAGGAAACGTGATGAATAAGAGCTAACGCTCTTAAAAACTGAAAATACACGATAAATCAACAAGACCATTTTCACCTAAGAGATATGTTGGATGGAATGGCATGTGTTCACTGTAAAACATAGCAAAGTGCTTTTTCCTTGGTGTTTCCAGTTTTCTGCATGAAAATAAAATGCAATTAACCAGTATCTCATCTCTGCACTGTTCACACAGTGGCTTCTCTTGTTTTGTCAGTATGAAGTTGCGTTAGGTGTGTGTGTCCTATGCAAAGAGTCCCTTCTTTGAAGCTTTCCTGGTGTGTGCTAGACTTTCATTCTCCTAAAACTGGCTTTACCAAGTGCAGTTGTTTACTTTGTTGTTCCAAGCGGATTGCCATTTTTTCTTAACTTACGGTCTACTAAGCTCATGCCGTCTTTGAAGGGCATATTTACTTTATTTGCTTGGCACAGCCTTCAGCAGTGCATAAATCTGCTCTCTCATTGCCTTTAATTCTGACATGACTCAGGACCCAGCAGAGTTTTATATTTTGTCCTTGAGTTTAGTCATGAGCCACGAGTTGGGGCACATGAGTTCCTGACTCTGAATAGACGCATCGCAGGAAAGGCCTCAGAAGACAACAAGGAAAGGTGCCTACTCGATGGAGTGGATACGCTGATGAAGGCTACAAGTAGCACTGTCACCAAGCCAGGCTAAGAACCCATTGCAAAAGTTGTGTCATATTTTAGACAGAACAGTCTCCAGCTTCTACAAGCTGACAAGAATGGCAGCTTTGTGGTGCTATCAGAGGAAGAGTTCCGAAGAAGCCAAGAACTTTAACATTTTAAAGGTCAGTGAGACGAGAGTGAAAGGAAAGGCGGCCATGATGTGCAGGGGCTTGGAGCTGAACAGGTTGGGTAATGGCATTGTTAGCAGGAAGAGCAATGCTCTCACTGTACTTTTTTTACTGCCAAAACACACAAACCGTCGGTGCCATTTAGAACAGCAGTGAGTGAAAACGGTACATGGCAGCATATTCTGAACAAATACCTGCAGAAGCACTTTAATTCTCTTCATAATCATGATCTGTTTGCTATAAAAAGCTCAGGTGATGTTGTCAGGTATCTTTAGGAAAATTTTTCCATTGGATATGTGTGTTCGATAGATGTGGAGGACCTGTATTACTCCATGTCTTATGATGCATTGTTTACCTCTGTAAGAGATTCCATAGAAAGTACTGGGGAAATACCGTATTTACTCGCATAATAGGCGCACTCGCATAATAGGCGCACCCCTAGTTTGGTCGCGAAAAATCAATTTTTTTTTATTTCCGCGCATAATAGGCGCACCCCGAACTTGGCACTGTGACCAATACTGTGTTTACACGATTGCAAGCCGACGCCTCGCCGCCCCCGACCCCCAGTCTTTATTTTAACATTTTTGCTGAACTGACTACTAGACCTCACTACTGCAGCTGCCGTCGCAGCTGCTGCGGACCCACAGCACGTACAACGACATCGCGTAAAACAGCCGCACACAGTTTTCAGGGATGCTCACTTTAAACGTCTGTTTGGAAAGCTTTATCCCCAGCCGGATAAATCCCTTTATCCCTTCGGCCCGCGAAAACCTCGGCGCCTGGAGTCGCGTACGAAAATTTAGGCACGCCACAGTCGCAACTGCCGCACGCTTGCCGTGTTCGAGAGCAAACTCCCAGCCGTGTAGCGTCGAGCTGAAACAGCAACGCTCGGCGGCAAAGCCACAAACCACGCTCTACCGCAGATCCCGGCACTTGACAACAAAAAAAAAAAAAGTGGAGCTGGTGATGCTGATGGCGATATAGATAGCGAAAGCTCGCGGCGGAGGAAAATGATGATGATGATAAGCTTGGCCTTGGGCGCCCTCCGTGGGCGGCGTCTGGAAGCTCCTGTGCGCGTGTGTGGCCTCCGCAATCAAGCGCCCGTTGCGCGCAGCTGGAGCTGATCGCGGAGGCCTCGGCGCGTGCATTTTGGAGGCTATTCCCGCGTGGGTCGTGGAAAGTTTCGGTGCGGCCCCTACACAATTTTTTTTTAATATTTTCTTCGGGAAAACGGGGTGCGGCCCATACACGAGTGCGTTTATGCGGTATGTTCAATTTTGCGAGTCGAAAAATTCCCGGAAATTTTACCCCGCGTAATAGGCGCACCCCCAACTTTGAGCCGCATTTTCTGGAAAAAAAAGTGCGCCTATTATGCGAGTAAATACGGTAGAGTTCCAGAACGCCTCAGGAGTGTCGATAGCGAATTTTTTGAGAATGCTGGAATTTTACCTTAAAGTGACGTTTGTATCTTTTAACAACAGTTTTTATAGACAAAAGAAAGGGATCTGTATCAGTTCTTGCGTAGCCCCGGTGCTTACCAGGCTATCTTTAGTCTATATTGATCGCGCCCTAGAACAAAGTTTGACAGGGAAGGGGTACAAAAAGTGTTCAGATACATGGACGATTTTTTAGTGGTTTTTAAAAAACTGAACGACGTGACCTACACCGATGCTGTAAGCAGTGTTTTAGAGATATTTAAAGAGAACAGGAGGGGACTAGTTTTCATGCATGAGATGCCCTTGCAGGGATGTTTACAGTTTTGAGACCTGGAGCTTACTTTTGGAGAAGAACATGTATGTTGGCAGTATGCCCCTCGAGCTAGAAAGGAGCTGCTACCGTATGCATCGGCTCATTCTAAGACAGTTAAATGCGCTATTGCTAATCTTTGCCTCGAATCTGCACTCGTGAAGTCATGTAAGCACGGTATGCAAGGGAGCTTAGATACGCAAGTGGATCGATTGGTGGGGGCCGGGTTCCCAAGCTCAGTAATCACAGGTGTTGCTGAAGCTCTGCTGCAAAAAGTCAAGGGCGTCATGTTTGAGCGTCCACCAGAACGAAGGAAGCAAGATGCAAAACCTGAAGTTGTTCCGTATGTGCACAGGGTTGCCCACAATGTAAAAAAGGTGGCAAACAGACATGGCGTGCCTGCTGTCTTTTCGGCTCCACGGAAGCTTGCACAGATCTGTGCATGCGTAGCAAGTGGCGGGAAGAGGAATAGCTGCGGTAAAAACATGGGAAGCACTTATGAAGTGCTGCACCGGTGTGATCTATGTGGGCCAAACAGGCAGGTGCATCAATGACCGTACAGCGGAGCACGCGCTCGCTCAAAAAAGTAGGAGGTGCGCGTCTACCCAGACACTGCGCAGAGTGCAAGGTGTGTCACCGAGCGGCAGAACATATGGCGGGGGAAAATTGTGAGCTCTGCAAAAAGTGTGAAGCACGACTTGATGGGATAAGGATTCTGGGCAGGAGCGGTGATAGTAGGGCACGGGAGGATTTGGAGGCGTACCACATAAGGAAAAGAGGAAAAAGTTGTCAGCGATACGTCTGTCAACCTTTTTAAAGCTGAGATTTCATATCTTGAATGGTTCTGTTGATTGCACATGAGGTTTCTTTCTGCGCATGCCTAGGTTTCTGTATATTTGCTCGCTTTTCAGAGATTAAAGTCAGATGAAGTGAGTGCTTGTCCTACGTCATTCTTCAGCTGTGTGTGTGTGTGTTTTTTGGTGCTACTGTTTTCCTTTTCTTGAATACAATGAATCATCTAGCCCAAATAGAAGTTCTTCTAAACTATACACCACTAGTTCGTTTATTGTCAAATATATTTGTCTCTCGCATGTTGCTACATTTGAGGGCGTCCAGGCTATTTGAAGATCGTCCACGTAGATTGAATACATTATTGACTTTGGGGTTATTTTGCTAATGGAATTCATCTTTACAACAAAGAGCGTTGTGCTTCAAATACACCCTTGAGGAACCCTGTTCTCTTGAATGAAGTTCCTCAAAAGGGTTACACCTAGGCGTACATGAACTGAGTGGTTCGACAGCAAATTTTTAGGTAGTTCAACATCCTGCCACGGAAGCCTAGCTCTGCTAGGTTGGAAAGAATTCCAAACCTCCACATGGTGTCACATGTCGTCTCCAGATCAAAAAAACTGCAACTCAGTGTTGCTTGCACATAAAAGCTTCTTGGACAGTATTTTCAAGGCGAACTAGACGGTCAGTTGTTGAGCATGCCTTTTTAAAACCACATTGATGGATGTCCAGAAATTTGTGGGATGCAAAGACAAAAGCTAATCTTATATTCAGGACACTTTAAAAGATTTAAAAAACAGACAAGGTTAACCCTAGCCGCCTGGAAAAAGGAAAAACCAAGAAGGGAGCAGGAGACGGGAGAGTTGCGAGGGAAGTGAAAGGTGGAGAGGAGGATCGAAATAGGCAACTGCAAATTTCCCTTGGTTGGGTCAGGCCGGAGGTGCCGTCTACAGGAAGCTGGGGCCAAAGTGGTGTGTGCCTCTGCCAAGGGGCCTTAAGGGTTCAAACACTCGGCATCAGCTCAACCACCAGGATCCCTTTTCCCCGGACACAACTGAGCCACGCACGGCTAAGCGCGGGTGCTCAGGTCTATGGTGGTGCACTGCTCACCATCATATATAGCCCTGCAAATGCTCGAGAAATTGTGCTGTCACAACTCACCATCATCTGCATGTTGCAGATGCCCCTGCAGGGCCATCTGTCCCTGTGTATGTACCATCAAGACAATAACTACAAGGCTCAATGAACTGCTCGATAACTACCGGGAACTTTTCAGCAGTGTGATTAACTAAATATTACTATAATAGTTAATCACACTACAGTGACTGAAGAGTACAGTGCTATGTAGGATGACATAAAAGAAAGACACTTGCACAAGAAAGGGCACATGCCTCACTAAGCATAATGATAATTATAGTCAGCTCATGTCTAATACGCCCCGCTGCGGTGGCTCAGTGGTTACGGCGCTCGGCTGCTGACCCGAAAGATGCGGGTTCGATCCCGGCTGCGGCGGCTGAATTTCAATGAAGGCAATATTCTAGAGGCCCGTGTGTACTGTGCGATGTCAGTGCACGTTAAAGAACCCCAGGTGGTCGAAATTTCCGGAGCCCTTCACTACGGCGTCCCTCATAGCCTGAGTTGCTTTGGGACGTTAAACCCCAATAAACCAAACCAAACCATGTCTAATAAAAAAAGTCACCATCACACATGTTAAGATATGTTAAAGAACACTGAACACAGTTTTAGAAGTGTGTGATGAGAGGCTAGTTGGTAAGGCATTCTGAAGATATAGAATTACACAGGAGACAGGACACAGAAAAGATGCAGACAGGACGAGCGTAGACTAACAACCGATTTATTGAACTAAACGCCCTTCCTTCAAGAGCAACGCATGCGCAACCAAACTTAGCACCAAAAGCAAAAGTACCCTATCTTATCAACCCAAAAAGTCAAGTTCTTTCTGATACAGGTGAATTGATGCATCGCCAACATATTTTTCCGCACCGTATATAGCAATTTGCCAGGCTTCAAAAATCTCACGTGCCTTCCTGTCTTTTGCGCAGCCTATAATCTTTGTTTGCTTGAAGAGCGGCGTAGTTCTGTCTATGTAGGGCAGACGGGGCGCTGTATTAATAAACGCCTTCAGGAGCACAATAACTCTTTGAGCCAGCATGGTGGGCAGCATTTAGCAAGGCACTGCCAGTCTTGTAAGATCAATAAGAAAAAAGTATTTTGTACGCTGCTCTTCAAGCAAACGAAGATTATAGGCTGCGCGAAGGACAGGAAGGCACGCAAGATTTTTGAAGTCTGGCAAATTGCTATATACGGTGCGGATAAATGTGTTAGCGAGGCATCAATTCACCTATATCAGAAAGTTTAGTTTAGTTTAGTTTATGGGGTTTAACGTCCCAAAGCGACTAAGGCTATGAGAGACGCCGTAGTGGAGGGCTCCGGAAATTTCGACCACCTGGGGTTCTTTAACGTGCACTGACATCGCACAGTACACGGGCCTCTAGAATTTCTCCTCCAAAGAAATTCCAGCCGCCACGGCCAGGATCTAACCCGCGTCATTCGGGACAGCAGCCGAGCACCATAGCCACTGAGCCACCGCGGCGGCTGTATCAGAAAGAACTTGACTTTTTGGGTTGATAAGATAGGGTACTTTTGCTTTTGGCGTTAAGTTTGGCTGCACATGCGTTGCTCTTGAAGGAAGGTCGTTTCGTTCAATAAATCAGTTGTTAGTCTACACTTGTCCTGTCTGCATCTTTTCTGTGTCCTGTCTCCTGCGTAGTTCTATGCCTTCTGAACACAGTTTGTGGCTGTAATGCAGCAACTGGTGGTTAGACTGTACAACAACTTTCAATATAGCTTCCAACACTCCAGCTTTGGCCATGCTTTTTTTAAGGTGCTCAATGCTGATTAATGCAATCACAAGGGCAACTGGTTAGCTCTGCTACTGCTGCACTCAGTGTCTCTTTTAACACCCTAGCTGTGGCCAGAGCACAGTCTGGTGCAAGTTGGAAATGACATCACAAGACATGCCAGAACACGAAGCCTGGGTGCGACCATCCCAAAAATGAAAAGTTGTCCACCAAGCAGAGGGCTGTAAACTGACCAAAGAGCTGATTCAAATGACACTGCACCTATCGATAGGCCAGTATCCAACCACTGAGATGAACAGTTATGACAGCGACAAAAGAAGAAAGTGCTCGAGGACAGTCGACTTGTGCTACAATAAACGGGCACTGAGCATGTTCGTGCAACCAGCTAGCTGCAAAAAGCATTCTGGCCACCACTCACATTCTGAAGCAAGCTGCATTAGGTGTAAGAATCGGGTCTACACTTGGGAAGAGTCCCATGAGGTGCCCATCAATTCCCAACACAATCAACCCTTTACATAATCTACTGCATCCTGCTAATTGTACTTCCATCCCACATTTCTTGGTTGCGATAGTTTGGGTGGCCACCAATCAGTGAGGCAGTGCTGGCTTCCATGACCACTCCTCTTCCTTTTTTATGGTACTACAATGTCCATGCTACACACATAAAGAAGCGAAACGAGGTCAGGGAAAATGCGTAGAAAAACAGTCCTAGAATTCCTTGCCCCAGACAGCAATATAAATGGAAGGCTAGAAATTTTTTCTGCAATACTGTAAAATGCACTAATAACTGTCTTAGCACCCAATTTTTTCCATGGCCACCTCTTTCACTGCAGGCATGCTTTCCACCTGCAGTTGTGCAATGCCAGTGACGAACACAATTTTCACACCTGCCAAAAAAATTCTTACATGAGGTTTCAATCCGAAGCAGCTACTAAGCGATTGGTTTGGTTGATTGGGATCTAACATCCCAAAGCAACTCAGCCTATTGAAGGGCTCCAGAGATTTCGACCACCTGGGGTTCTTCAATATGCACATCGCACAGTACACGGGCTTCTAGCACTTGACCTCCATTGAAATGCGACCGCCGCAGCCGGGATCGAACCCGCATCTTTCGGGTCAGCAGCTGAGCTAATAACAGAGGTGACAAACTTGTGTTATCCAGATGCGCGAAGTTTCTGAGGGAGACATCCCACTCAGATGAGATGTAAAGTTGGGCTAGTTGGAGGCCGTTCATGATGGAAATACCGTATATACTCGCGTAATGACCCCCCCCCCCCTACTTTTCACATCGAAAAATTATATTTTTGTTTTCTCACATAAAAGCTGCGTGCTGATCTTCAGGGCCATATTGGAGCATGCTTGCGTTATCTCAGCGTGATTGGCCGGCACTGCTGACGATAACAAAGTCGACAGATCGCGACATGATGCAGCCAGCTTCTTTTAGTGAGATACACTGGCGGGGTAGCCCTTCACTACGGCTCTTCTTCCCTTTGCTCACAGTGCAGCTCGGGTGACCTCCTAGTGAGAGTGGCAATTGCCGCATCTTTCCTTTACCATACCCGCGTGATTATTATTGTCTAATGCGAGAGAAACGCTGCGCAGGTGACGCGGAAACGAAACTTGGGGACTGCGCGCTTTTGCCGAGGATGATGATGATCTTAAATGATCTGGTTGCTTAGCGCCATCTGTCAAACACAAAACAAAACCTTGCTCATAGCACCGTTTGTGTGCAGCGGCAGCAAAACGAAGTAAAGACTACGCATTTGGACGTCAACCACCCGCCATATTGCTGGAGCTGCATGTGAGTGGTCTGTGTGCTTTGACTTGTGCGTTGTGGTGATGGGTTGTTACGCCAGCTACACGGTGGGTTTCAAGGTAAAAGTCGCGGAGCATGCCTTGGAGTACGGCAACTGCGTGGCCGGGCAACTCTTCAATGTCCACTCGATGCGTGTGCGCTACTGGCGTAAACAAGAGGACGAACTGAGGGCTACTGGAAAAGATCGGCGCGCATTTCGAGGGCCCCGAACAAGGGAAGTTCCCTCACGTGGAGGAAGAAGTGCTGAACTACGTGAAGAGGCTGCGCAATGAAGAATGTGCTGTATCTCACGAGCTCATTCAGAACCACGCGTGGGCCACTGCAAGGAGTCGTGGCTCTTCTGTTCTCGAATTTAAAACTGGCAGTGGTTGGATAGTGGTTGCTGCTGGCGGACTATGAGGACGAAGTGCACGGCTTTCATCACTTTGTGATACGTATTCGGGAGGAGAAGTTCCTGCCCTAACAGACTGGGAATGCCGACCAAACGGCGATAAACTCTGATATGCCGCGGAACAGCACCGTGAACCTGAAAGGTGCAAAAAGCATGCACGTGAGGACAACGGGCGCCGAGAAACAGCGGTGCACCGTAATGCTCGCTGTAACGGCAGATGGCAGGAAACTGCCACCGTTCGTTATATTTAAGAGGAGAACTCTTACAAAAGGCACCTTTCCGGCTGGGATTCATATTCGTGCCCAAGAGAAACGGTGGATGTCGGCACAACTGATAATCGACTGGCTCAAGACAGTCTAGGGATGGCGACCAGGGGCCCTTCTGCCATCGCTCCTTGTCTTAGATAGTTTTCATGGCCACCTAGACAAAGACGTCCAGCACCGAATGAGCGAGCTGCGAACAAACATCGCCGTAATTCCGGGTGGCCTAACCTCAGTGCTGCAGCCACTTGACGTCTCTGTCAACAAACCATTTAAGGACAACGTGCGGCGGCTGTACGCTGAGTGGATGGCAGCGGGCAACCACGACCTGACACAGACTGGCAATATACGAAGGCCAACCATTGACATGCTTTGCCGATGGATTTTGGAAGCGTGGAATTTAATTACCCCCGAGGTGATCGTCCGCAGCTTCAGGAAAACTGGAATCTCAAACTGCTTGGACAGCACAGAAGACGATGCGTTGTGGGACAATGGCGACGACGACGACGAAGTTGCGAGCGACGCGAGCGAAAGCCTCGACTCTGAGAGCGAGGCCGAGTGATAACGCGAGACCGAGCCAAGCAGTGTGTGAAATAACTTTATTCACATCGCATCCGTGGTTTTTCTATAGAGGTAAGGCTGCGATCGCATTTTTTATCGATGTTGTGATATGAAATTTAATTGCCTGAAAAATTTCGAAAAAAATTTTGCCGCATAATGACCCCCCCCCCAACTTGAAGTCAATTTTTCGGGAAAAAAAGTGGGTCCATTACGCGAGTATACACAGTATGTGGGCGCAAACTAAACAAGGCACAGAGAAAAAGAAGACACAGGACACGTGCCTGCCAATCCTTGCACATTTAGCTAGGCATGTTTGCTAGGCTGATGAGTGATTTTCAACCCTGAACAGCAAACACACAAATGCGAAGGCTGCACAACTTATGACAGTTTTCCAATAACCTGTGCGTGTCCACAATCACTCTGGCCAGGAGAAAAGCAAAATTCCCAAAGGGAAAACCTGACTAAGCATAACTGCACTGAATGGTAAGTGTACCTAATTGTCAAGGCAGCCATATCTGACCACAGCTAAGTCAAGCCCAGCCTGAGTGGGAGCTAAGCAGACAATGGCCATATTAAAGGGGCCCAGAAACACAATCTTAGTTAACTGTTTTGCCTGTTGATTGCATACAGTGAGTTATAATGGTGCTATTAGCGCCGGTAATGCCGCGTATATTCCGTTTTTTATATTTTGATGTCCTCCCGAAAACAACTTCAGGGCTCTGATGGCATCGCCACACAGTGGCGGGTTTTTAGCAGCGGATATGACATCACCTGGCGCGAGCTTGATGACCGGACAAACAGTAAATATCCTGCAAATTGTGTGAATAAATAGAGACACATTTTGTCACCTGTCTGCGTTTTATATTAGATCAACAAAAACAATTTGTTTGTCTTAGATAAAAGCCCTGCAAAGCAAGTAAAATAAAAATACACCACCAGGGGCGCTCTGGCATGGAAACAACGCTGCCAGTATCACAGAGAGCAGGCAACCATGGAGTACAAACTTCCGCGACGTGCTCTGGCTGGCTGTTTTGATTGGTTGCGCCAGGTGCCGTCATTGGGAGAGCGAAATAGGAGTGGGAAGCCCCGCCAAAATCGAGTTGAGGGCAGCGTTTTGTTTGCTTGTATTTTGAAATTTCTTCACTGAATAACTCGCGTTCCTGTGCATCGATTCCTGTAATTGTTTTTAAGTCAGCATCTGTGTGACATAAAGAACCCACCTGAAGTATAGCCGGTATTCCCCCAGGCAGTGTTTCGCAGCCCCTTTAAGTTGCCCATTTACACAGTCATGCAACCTCAGCATCTATCAATAAAATAATCGTTGTTCAAATGGAGAACACAAGTAGACCAAAAGAAGAAGAACTCTACGGAGAAGAAACTGGAAAAGCAAGAAACTGGAAGTAGGCCAGCACAGATTTTGAAACCATGGTAGACGGTGGTCTGAAGACTCCGAAGCTGCTCAACCTTTCATCATTGCGCCAAATACATGGGGAGACTGGCTACAAAATGAGGGATACACCACAGCGATACAACTCCACAAGAAGCCACCGGAAGTGCAAGTGGCAAACTTGATGACTGTTATCAGACCAGATGTGCAAGTAGAGCTCCGAACTCTCTCCCTGAGTGAGGATGGTAAGAAAAACCTTCTCAAGCTAAGGTTCAAAGAGCACTTTGCTTCAAAAATAAACCACATCTATGAACGCTACAAGTTCAACCAGATGAAGCAAAGGGAAAATGAGCCCTTCACAGAGCTCCTAGCTCCTGACAGCAGCAAGGCTGCAGGCAAAAAAATTCCAGTTTAGAGACCTGGCCGACGAGCTGCTCAGAGATAGCATCATTGTCGGCACAACCAATAATGATGCGCGAAAGAGGCTGCTGAGACCGTAGATCTTCAGAAAGCCATCAACTTATGCAAGGCAAGCGAGCAAGCATCACCACAACTGAAAGAAATCATGAGCAAGGATGCCAAAACGGGCAGCACAATAACAAAAATGTGAGCTCAAACAGGACTGTCACGAAGGCGAAAACGCTACACCCAAGCAAGTCAGGATGACCAAGATGTGCCTGCAAGTTCTAATACCACAAGCCTAGGGGATGCCCAGCTTATGGCAAGCGGTGTCACAAGTGCCAAAAGGTAGGACACTTTGTGACAGTTTGCCGAACAGGTGGAAGTGAGGTGCAGCATCAAGTGCATTCCACTGATGACCAAGAAAACACAGAGGTGTACGTGTTGGAGCTAAAGACTAAATAAAGGAAACATAAATGTGGCAAGAAAAAATTGAGTTCAGCAGTGGTGCCACAGTTACCATGAAGCTGGACACTGGCACAGTGCAATGTACTACCACTGAAAGAAGTGTGAACAATGGGACTTCACATACATCCGTCAACTGTCAGAAGAATTTCAACATACAGCAGCCACAAGATGCAAGTGATGGATGAAGCCAGAGAAACATGAGCAGTAAGGGGTCAACCAGCTAAGATGAAATGTCTAGTTGTCAATGCTTGTGTCACAACAGCGCTAGGATGGAACGCCTGAGAGTTACTCAATCTGGTGACGAGAGTGTATGCAGTCAAGGAAAGTCCAAAGGAAAAGATCTTCCAAGACATCAGATGCGTCAAAGGTTCTGAATACGATGTAGACATAAAAGAAGCTACCACAAGTTTAGTAAACAAACCCCCAAGAAGAATCCCATATGCTCTGATGGATGAAGTCAACAAAGAGCTGACAAGCAGGGAACAGGAGAGATTCAATGAAAAAAACTGCAGAGTCAACAACATCCAGCAGTGAAATGTTTGTGGTCAAACAGTGAGGAAAGCTAAGACTGCATCCATCCAGTGGAATCGAAGAAAGTGCTACTAAGAAAAAATTATCTGCTAAAGACACTCAAAGAAATCATTTCATACATCAAAGGAGCTAAGCAGTTTACCCTATTATGAAATATCTAGCGTTCATTTCACCATGGGGTCAGTACTGCTTCAAGAAAGTGCCATTTGGAATTGCTACAGCAAGCTATCATCGGAATCCTCAAAGGCATACCCGATACAGTCAACTTGATGGATGACATTCTTGTGTATGCAGAAGCCAGCAAACAACTTCAAGAATACGCTGAAAGGGTCATTGACGCACTGCATAGAGCAGGCGCAAAGCTCAAGAAAGACAAATGTGCTTTCGACAAGCCAGATGTAAAGTTTTTAGGGCACGAAATAACTGCAGATATACTCAAGATTACTTTTTTTTTTTTTATTTATTAATACTGCAATCCCAGGAAGGGATTTTCGCAGGGTGAGCATACAGAAAATTGGTAAGTACAAATATTAAGAAAAAAAGTACAAAGGCCACAAATTAATAATAAGCAACAAAAACACAACAGCAAAAATGAAAGGCTCAATGACGTAACAAAGCAAAAAAAGTACAATAAGGTTTGGGGCATATAAATACACTACTATCAAGTCATCAGTGAACATGGTCAACAGGGAATTAATTAAATGAAGAAAGAGCACCAAAAGTAGCTGACGGAAAAGTAGCTTCTATTGACCAGCTTGGAAAACCAGGCAACAAAACAACTGCAGAGGCTACTAGGTATGATCCAGTACCTCCAGAAATTCGTACCCACCCTAGCAGAGAAGACAGTGCCCTTAAGAAAGCGAGTACCTGTGGACACGTGAGCAGAGCAAAATATGGAAAAATCAAGCAAACCCTGAAAAGTGCACCAATGCTGGCATACTACAACATCAATGGGGCTATGACACTGAGTCGAAGCCAGTTCTAAGGCTTTGGGAGCAGTTCTGCTGCAAGAAGGAAAGCCCACTGCTTATGGCTCAGCCTCAATGACTGAGACCCAGCACAAGTATAGAAACAGTACATTGGCCTGGTATGGCTGCTGACATAAAGAACGTGCCCAGCATGCCAAAGGTCTAACAAGAAGCCTTCCATGAGCCGTTCCCCACGAAGGAAATACCCAGCCTTCCTTGGGAAAGAGTTGCATTGACCTCTTCAGCTTCAAAGGCCAAACCTGTGTTGTCCTAGTAGACAGCTGCCCAGATTATCTAGACTAAGACTCTTCATGGTGAATCATCGAAAGAAGTCATCAGTGTCATGAGAGAATAGCTTGCCACTCATGAATTTTCTAAGATAATGGAAACCAACAACAGGCCATGTTACAGAGCAGAAGAGTTCAAGAACTTCAGCAAGGACGTATAAACGGCTCTACTGAACCTTAGAAACGCACCTAGAAATGAAGAGCTAGGTTCACTGGTTCTGTCACCATGCAGACACTAAAAGAATGCAACCAGTGGAACACGTCCCAAGTGCTGACCTGCATCGGGAAACAAACCTCTGAGAAAGTGAAGATGAAAGCGACAACGGACAATCAACCAACATGGTCACAAGCACACTACCTGGAGAGGAGGACCATACCCCCCCCCCCCATCGTGACAAAGAAAAGGAAAAAAGGGGGAGATGTCAAGGCAGCCATAGCTGGTGAAAGCCAAGCCAAGCCACCAAGCCTGAGGGGAAGCTCAGTATAGAAGACTGCTGTATTAAGTTACCCATGTATGTAGTCATGTAGCCTCAGTATTTGTCAATAAAATAACCGTTGTTTACACTAATCACCGCATTTCCACATAGTCTTGAGCTTCCCTGCTGCAGTGAATGAGAAGACACCTAACGACAGATCAGGCTGTACACGTTTGTTCCTGCCTTGCACGGCTCTACTCACCGGGATGTCTGCACTGCTCGACACCGTGATAGAGCTGGCGACAAAGGACGCAGAAGGAGAAAAGGCAGTTTGAACAGGTTGCCGTCGGCATGTGCGGGTCCATCACAACGGCTCGCTGGCATGCGAACCTGGGGCAGTAGGTCATGTCATCCTGGGAGTCCAAATAGGCAGCGAACAGGTTCTCCTCATAACGCGAGCCCAGTTCCGCACCAACAAGCGATGTCACCTGCATGAAGGTCATTCTGTTTGCAGTTAGAGCAGAATTTTCACTGTGCATTTTTTCTGCACAGTGGTGCATCAGAAAGAGCAGCCAGCCTTACAAGAAGGTAAATGGTAAACAAGAAAAAGACAAAGCAGAAAAAAAAATGCAAAAGACTCATATAGAACAAGAAAACATATATTGCCAGCCAGCATGGGCAGACAGCCTGAGACTATGAAAGGGACTAAATTATTCGCACACGAGTACTCTGTTTCTTCAGCTGATATGGCAACCAAGGATGCAAAAAAGAAAACAGAAGGCTGAAATCGAACCAGACACAAGCAAAACACCTGAAACAGAACAAGACAGGTGTTTCAGCTCTAGTGTATGAGAGACTCGACAGTCTGGAATCTGGCAGCATCAGCAGGAAGTGCGTTCCACTGACTGATGGCTTTGGGATAGAATGTTTTTAAAGGCATACAGTAAAACCTCATGATACATTCTAGTTTCATGCGCTCAAAATCGCGGGGATTAAAAACATCCCACAGAGTATTTTTCTCCCGGTTTATACTGTCTTGGATAACGAGATTTCCCGCCTACTAGGGTACTTTAAAATTTTGACAAGTTCGGTTGTACAGTGTCATTAGCAACCAAAAGCACTTGTGTAAATGCACAAGTGGGCTGAACACGAGGGAATGCGACATGAAGAGCTGAAATGCAGCGCCCTTTCACGATGTGCCTGCATACAAGCAGGCTGGTTCTGGGCAACCCAGCATTCTAGGATGGAAGATAGGAGCATTCCCTGCAAAACAGTTGTAGCGCCAGTTGCCACCATGCTTGGCTTTTGTTTTTCCCTTTATAATCCTTTAAGCAGTTCGTCAAACTTAATGGTGTGATCTATATAAATTCATAATTTTTCTTTAAATACAGTTTTTAATCCCAAACCTTATGCCTCGCCCTGCTTTTTAGACATCAGTCTTCGAATTCCTTTTTACAGGGAGTTCAAAATTAGGCTTTACAGATTACAAAAAAATGCAAAGAGCAGCTCACAAGTCATTAATGTAAATGGGCTGTGCGGCCATGCAGACACGAGCAGAGAGAAATTGTTATCGTAACCTGAGAAATAACTAAGATGCATTAATTAACTTCTTATTCACTGCAGTTGGCATGCATGTTTGTGCTGAAAACTCAGAGGCAGTGTCATCTAAAGACTTCTAGTACAATTTTAGTAAGCATGCCTGTGCCATGAGATATGCATGCATAAAATTTCAGCCCAAACTAATTACGAATGCGAGGCTGCAGATCTCGGCAAGAAACCCTTCCCTGGTGTGAAGCCCCTGTTGTGTATGGCGTTCCGCCTGAAAAGAATGTGAAGCTGCAGGCGATTGGGATGACTTTTCTTCCTTGGCCAGTGAAAATGAAGAATCACTCTGCAGGTGGCATGGGACGAGTGCTGTTACTTTAAGCGATTGCTTCTGGAGTGGGTGATAAGATGTGGTGTCACTATAGACTTCGCATGCGTTCAAGCACAACAGTACCACACTGCTGGCCAAGACAGTCACCGATAACTCCACCATCTTGTAGGGTAAAACGACATATGCAAGAGCTGCATATCAAGTGCCGCAATCTCGAATGCGTAATTAGAGGGTTTGGGCAAAAGTTTTAGACGTGCGTATCTCTGAACACAGGCGCGTTGCTGGTTGTACAAAATAGAATAGTCTTTGAATGCCACTGCCTCTAAGTTGTCAACATAAACATGCATGCCAGCTGCAGCAAATAAAAACTTCATGCATTTTAGTTAATTACTGAAATTTCAATGCCACTTTTTCTCAGTGTGTCCACATTACCGCGTAACTCATTTACAGTAATGACTTTTGTGTACTGCTCTGAGTATTCTTCTTTTGAATCCTTAAAGCTTAATCATGAGCACCCTGTATTTTCCCAAGTGGCCAAAAGAGGGCATCCTGTATGTCCAAAAGAAAACCACATTTAGCCCTGGACTATACAGTCAAGACCAGGTATATCGAACTCAGATAGTTCGTATTGGCTATATCGAACACACACTGTCCCCTTCAAATTCCTGTGTAAAAGTATAGGAAAGTCGTGCTGTTTTTTCATTGACAATTCCGAACTGCACCCCGCGTCCCTGGGAGTGGTGATTCTACTAACGCACCTCTTCAATCACTTTCTGCATGCAGAGATTGGCAGGCTACATGGCCTTGGGCACCTGCTGGCAGTGCAAGCGCTATGAAACCCAGGTGAACGTAGGGTGTACTTGCGGGTGGCCTTCAGTCTCTTGTACTCAATTTCCATGCCACATCGCTGCCTTGCGGTGAAGCCAACCTAACAAGCTAAAGCCTAGAGGCAGCCCTTGCATGGCATCCTCTGAAGGCGTTGCGAAAACCAACTACTTTTTTATTAATAAGCAATCATTCATTTATAGTGTACTCCTAACACAAGCAGACATCTTCTAAAAGGCAGTGGATAGTTCCAAAGCAGCATCCACAGCACCTTCAATGCGAAGCAGGTTAGACCTAAGTTAGGTTAGGTTAGGTTAGGCAGTATGCCGGGGGCCAGCACATGGCTGCAAGAAGCGTGCCTCTGCATGGGTGCATTATATTCTTGCTTATAGGTTAAAGATAAGCTTGTCTATTGCCATTTTTCATATATTGAACTACTACCAATATATCAAACTATTTCACGTTCCCCTTCAGGTTCGATATGTCTGGGTTCAACTGTATTAAGGCACACTCCTAATCATTTAAACAAAAATCTTTGGTCCCTCGAAGTTTGAAATAATGAGTGTCTACTGCACCATGCATACAGGTATGAGGAATACAAAAGAGCAGGCTAAATTCATGCGTATTTCTGTATAAAGCATACAGCAAAGTTAAAGTTATCACGCATACACTGAATAACTACAGAGACAGAAGCAAAATGTATATCTACTTCTCACTCCATAATACGGGGGGGGGGGGGTAAAATCATTCATGTGTACTAATATAATGTTCTCTTCTGTATTACACCAATGTTGTGCTTACTTGGCCATGGCAACACACTTTTTCTGTTCAGCCACAGAAAAATTCTATTAGGGGAGAAGCGGGTCTCGAAATGAAAATTTTTATTATTAAAGATACCGAATGAAGGTGGGCGTACAGATGTGTTTCATCTTCCTGTTTTCAGAAATATAATTAGTGTCAGTATACCTCAATTAGTTCCCATATTATGCAAAAATAAATGAAGCCTAATTAACTAAATTCTTACGGGTCATTAAGACAACCTCTTTCAACATTTTTTGTTTTTGATTGAAATGAAGCAGTACCCAAAGACCTGATATCTGGAGCTATGCTAATTATACTGTTTTTGAGGTATATCATCCTGCAAAAATGTTCAGTTATGTCCAAGCACCATAATTATGAAATATAAGGTGAAATTATGGAATTGCAAAATCTGTAATGCTCGACGTAGCCTAGCTCCACAGTTTAGTTCTTGCTGAATTCAACGGCATAAGATTACTTGAAATCACACCATAAAAACAAAATAAAAACTTCTGTAAGGCCAGTCACATTGGCAAAAAACACGAAGTTGAGAAAATAACAGTTGAAGTGCGCATGTCAGCCATTCGGAGGTCGTTGTAGAGGCCTAAAAAAAACGCAATGCGGAAATTCCTAAAATATTTCACAGCAGTGAGTAATACCAGTATGTGAGGAAGGGGCCCAGTTTTAAAACACAATCATGATGGCAGCGGCCATGGGAAGCGATGGGTGCGAAGTTCTGCCGCATTTCACTCAGAAATTTCCACTCTTCATAGGTGCAAAATTTATATATATATATATATATATATATTAGTGGTTGGAGGTAGAATTTAACCTTGAAACTTTTTAGGCAGGCATTTTAGAGTGTATAGATCCCGAATATGCCATTTTTGCAAAATCTAAATTTTCACATTTTTTTTACTATTTCAAGATCCGTGTCCCCCCAGCAGTACACAGCTAGTTAACGCGTATCCCTTCCCTCATTGGTTATCAACACAGCTTAACTGCCTTCAGCTTCCAGAAGAAATAAAAAACAGCAGTAAACAAAAACACTGGCCTCAGCTGGAGTTGAACCCGCTACCACCAGGTCTTCCTAATGCATGTTTACAAACTTGTCCACGACAGCAGCCACTGCTCAGCATGAAAAATATTGTGGTCAAAAAAGGTAAGAACACTTTCAATTGTAGTCATTGGTGTCATGCCTCTGAAAAGCCAATCACAAAAAAGCCAGCAGCTCCCAATGCTGCGAGCTTTGTTTAGCAGTTGATCTTGTAGGCTCTGCTCATGAATACCCTGTTTGCTCAATGGTGAGTGACCACAATCGAAGAAAGGCTTATGCACGCAACCCTTTTGCAAACTTGCTCGCACACGGAAAAGGAGGAACATAGTAAGTTTGCCTAAAACAACAGCCTTAACTAAGCTACATGCAGGTAAGCAGAGCTGCATTAGAGCACTGCACACGACAGCAAACTGAGCTGTACAATTCAGTAAACTTTGCATGCAATCAAAGCTAGCCATGTTTACATGCGTTCATCGATTCTCGCAGAATGTGTAAGAGTTTCTCGAATAGTAGGTCATCACAAGAAATCTTCCTGCCTGAGCAAAGGTTCCTCAGAATATTTGAAATGGTGGATGTGAAGAAAGAATGAGAGCTTCGCTGCACGACAATCTGTGAGAGAAATTTTCCCAGTGGGCATTGACTCATGACGGCTCGTATGCAAGGCTGCATTCTTGGGTAAAAGTGCGAGCACTGTTCATGCAGTGTGTAGTCAGCTTATCAGAGCCGATACGAAGGATGACGTAGCGGTCAGAGACCCTTCACGACGGCGCAAAGCATTTCAACATGGCATTTGATCTCAATTTCAGTCGCTTATTGCAGAATAAAGAATTTGTCTACAGCGCTCAAACTTCAGAAAAAATTAAGCCCCGATATTATTTACTGACTACAAAATTGCAATATGTCAAGTGACCACTTTAATGTCATTTGAAATTAATGCCATTCAGTGCAATGACCTATTTTTCGTGTTCCATGATAAAAAGTAACATTTGCAAAAAAAAGGGGCAATGACGCTCAGTAAAATACAAGTAAGCTGCAACACTGTCCATCCAAATGATGCAAAATTATGAAGTAATCTTGCTGGTACACTTCACAGCCTTCGTTTATACTATACTAATTTAGATGCACTACAGTCGAACCCGGATATATCGAACCCGCATATTTCGAATTATTGGCTATATCGAACACACAGATTACCCCCTTGAAAATACTATGTAAAAGTATAGGACAGTTGCGTTGTATATCGAATTCCATTTTCGCCGGACATTGGATATATCGAACGCCGCGCCGCGCCGCGCCCCTGGAAGGCGCGCTTTCCCCAAAGACATTCCTGTCCGGTCCTGAGCCGCCTCAGCGGAGAACATTTCCGCTGTCAGTCAGCAGGCGCAGGGCCCCCTTTTTTTTTTTGTTCCCCGTTTTTGCGCCCCACCGGCGCGAGCTTTCCCCCTCCTCCTGTACCGCCGGCATGTGCTCCGTCAAGGTCATTGGAGCTTAGCGAAGAGAGAGTGCGGCATGGAGCAACACCCTCCAGACGCGCGGCGACGGTTCTATGCCACGCTTCTTGGGGAAAGAGAGAGAGAGAGAAAACGGTCGCTCGTGGGCACATCGTGGGTCTGGGGAAAAGAGAGAGCTCAGAAAAAAAAAAAAAAAAAACGAAGCCCAGAGCGCCGATCTTTCTCCCTGATCTTTCTTTTCCCTCTGTCGTTCCTTCGCAGTCACGTTGACTGCCGCTCGCATAGGCTTCACTCTTATCGCTCCATCTGCGCCTCGCGTGTTATTTTTTTTTTGTGTGTGTGTGCCTGTGTTTCAATGCGCGACGTGAAGCAGGCCCCAGTAGCCAACTGTTTTGGCAAGGCAGGCCTTGAAGTGGCCGGAGATGAATGCCCGGAAGATTTAGATGACGATGAGTGCTTGGACGACGCGTTTCGCGACTTGTCCAATTTTCTCGGCGCCGTTCCGTCCGAAGTGACTATTGAGGACTTTAACGCTGACAGCGAAATTCAAGCGGTAGCTGGCGTTCAAGACGCCGACTCCAGCGACGACGAGGGCAACTGTGTTGTCGAAGAAACGCGTCCGTGCGCAGCCACTGAACTGCCGTCAGCGTTAGCCTGATTCGGCGCTGTTGCGGCGAAATGGAAGACACTGTGCTCTCGCACCTGGACAGTCTCGAGAAGATCGAGGCCAGTGTTTTGAACTTCGTTTCCCAGGGAAAAAAGCAGCCCAAAATTAGTGATTTTTTTTCCGCGAAATAAAGCGCTTTCACATTGCGTGCCCATACTATGTGATTCGCGGCTGTTCCAAACGGTAAGCCACAATTTGTTATGATCGGGAGTGCAGTTTTAGCCTATATCTGTATATCGAATTTTTGCTATATCGAACTATTTTCCGATCCCCTTCGAATTCGATATATCCGGGTTCGACTGTAATTGAATTTTATAGCATTACTTCAGTAGTACCTGCCCATTCTAAGATGAGTTAAGTCAATCAGAAACACATGTATACAAACAGACAGTACAGATGACATTGCAGAATGCCATTCAGGAAGTGATGTGCATCACTTAAGCAACTGCAGCACTTTTTTGAGAATTTCACAATATTCAAGGATTCAAATCTATATAGGCTGTAGGTAAAGCATGCCAAGTGTTTTTGCACTAGCCTTTAAAATAGTGACGTAATCGATGATGGAATTTTACGCTTCTCCTCAATGCACCGGAGGAGTGCAGAGAAATTCAGCATGACGTCACGGAAAGAAAGATTTCAAATTACCACTGCCGTCAGCGACACCCTGTCCTGACGCGTCAGACGCTACCAAACAACTCTTGGCAGGGTTTGCCTTCGGTGACATTGGTTTTTTTCCGTCAAAGCAGACGTTTGTGCATTTAGAAATGTACAGATACCTTCGACGACATCCTGATGCGCCCCCCAATTGGCGTTGTGTGCTGTGGAGAAGCTTGAAGGGTGTCCGGATTTTAACCGGCAATTCACTATTTCAAGAGCTGGCCCGAAAAGACTTTGCATGCTTTACCTGCAAGTTTCACACATTCGACCCTCTTAAGCTCGTTGATTTCTAAAACCTATGCAGTTTCCATTTAAGGTGGGGTGAGCCTGTTTTTGTCCAAAAATTTGGTTTGGGGATTTTTTGTCCTGTTCATCATCACATTGACAGGAAAAGTAGTTGCGTCTCGATGCGGCCTTTTTATTTTGGATACTTGGAAAAATTCATTGCTCTGGAGTTATTCATCAAAAACACAAGTTTTGGCTTCAGTTTGGAATTTGGCCTTGTTCATGTGTTCTTGTGGATCTTGTGAATAGACAAAATCACATCTTCCAGCACGGCTGCTTGTTGTACTAAATTTGTTGCACAGAACCACTCTTCAGGCTCCAGTGGGTTCATAAATGAGATCTCTGCAGTTTACCATCACAAAGCTATATTAAGGACGCTGCACTTAAGGCTCCGTGGAATAATTCAGACCACTTGGGACTCTTATGTTCACTGACATCGCACAGCAAACCGGGCGCCCTTTGCATTTTAAGTGCATCAAAATGCAGTCGCCACAGCCGGGATTGAACCTGTGTCCTACGGCAAAGCAGCTGAGCGCTCTGACCACTGAGCTATTCTGAGTTCAAAAGTATAGAGTCACAATGTAAGCAAAAAAAAAGCAATTGGTGCTAGTAACGGCAGTGTGCACTCTCCGTAGTCTATGTGTATCACTCTTGACTTTTTGAAGAACTTCCTATGTAGAGACACAAGATGCAGGAAGGCTCGGTCGCGCAGCAAATTTCAGTCGACGATTTCATGACTTCCAGAAATTCAGAACCACTGTGCATTTGGTGCCACAACGCACGGTGGCATGAGGCGCAGAAAGTATGCTGCCAACATTCATAACAAATATGCAGGTCCATAATTTGCACACGACTTTCGAAGGATCGTTGGAGCATTTTGTGGCGGACATATATTAAGGGCAACATAGCTGCTTTAGCAGGCATACTGAAATTCTTCAGTAATGACACCTACCAAGTCCAGTTTACAGCCTCAAGTGTTTTATGTTTTCACGTGCATGCTAGTCTAGCTTTCTTTGAGGTGATCAACCGCTCAGCATCGTCGGTGTTGGCTAAAAGATGGAGCTCGGTAGGAAGAACGCCAGGGGCATTTTAGCAAATCATTTTCACGTCGCTTAGCTATAAGTGCACTGCACTGGTCACTAAAACATTACAAGCTTCACCATTGAAGTATCGCACTGATGGTTTCCTTTCGCTCCTGGCACTCACCCATATAGCGTTGGAGACCTGCTAGCGAGCACGAGATTGCGGGGCCGGTTTCCGGCTTCAGATGCAATATTTATGATGCAGGCGAAATGCACAAAAGCCCTTGAGATTTCTGCGCATATCCAGAAATCGACTGCTGCACTTAAACAAGCACATGTACACACCACAGCACCGAACGACCCCACAATACCTGCATTACAGCCACCGCAGCTCGGCGACTAGACAAGCCTCCATTGCATGGTGCCATCTGTCTGTGCTCAAGAGAAGCACAAGGAGCGGCAAACGAAATCTGGTCACGCTGGCAAGTGCAGTGTCAGCATCTCAATATAGTCTTTCATCGTGTACGCACCCAACCCCCTCTTTCACCTTAACCCACCCACTAATCCACCTTTGTACATCTTCTGGGGCGGGCCTACTTCCAAATGCTATCGCATTTTCTTCAAGAATGTAGTCAAGAAGGCCCCAAGTTCTGCTGGGTGTTTGCTTTTCTTGTTCTGCTTTGAATTAACGAGGTTATGCTGAAAAACAAGGGGTAACAGATGAGGCACAACTCCACACTGCTCCGTACCTGCGTAGGCACAAACTCAGTCTTGCACCCTTCTTGTGGACAACGCAGCTGGCTGGAACAACCACTCTCGATCTGGATGCGCATATAATCTTGCAGGCATTGGCGGCAAAACGGGTGATTGCATCCGATCACCAGCTCAAATTCGGTACCCAGCTTGGTTGTCAGGCACACCTGGCACTTCAGCCACTGCCGATTGAACTCTTGCCGCTTCGCTTCGGCGTTGAACTCTGAAACAGAGAGGCACCCCCCTTTATTCAGGGCCTTCTCTCTGCCTAAAGACCAGAATTGCTCAGCGGTGGCTAGCACGGGCAATGGGATGAACTCCACAAAGACTGAATGGCATCATGAGTTGAACTCTTCAAGAAATTATGGCACACAAAAACATCAACATGGTTTTGTTCTGTTTATGGGGTTTAACGTCCCAAAGTGACTCAGGCTATGAGGAACGCCGTAGTGAAGGGCTCCAGATAAATTCGACCACCTGTGGTTTTTCAACGTGCACTGACATCGCACCGTATACAGGCCTCTAGCACTTCGCCTCCATCGAAATTTGACCGCCACGGCCAGGATCAAACCAGTGTCTTTCAGGTAAGCAGCCAGGCAACATAATCACTGAGCCACTGAGGCGGGTTATATAAACATGGGAAAGTAAAGAGCGCGTACTGCCACAATCACACAGCATGAACAATATTTATAAAAAGAGGACAGATTTTGTTTAATGTCTGCCACCCAGTTTCCCTGCTGTAATGTTTACACGTGAGTAAAAATTAAACAGAGGCTGACAAGTGCTGTCAAGTCGGCATCAAGAGAATTCTGCTCAGAGCAGCACAGTCTTTGCCCAACATTTTCGTGCACAGGAGTTGAAATGGCGGCGCTAGGCTGGCAGCTCCTTTCAGCCTACCTATCTTCAACCTTTCTAGTTATGATAACCAGTTTCAAAGTCCCAAAAGCTAACACAAGGCAGCACCAGCCTACCATATCCTACCATATCTGTACCAACCTTGGCAGTTCATCTCACTGAAGTGATGCAACAATCTCCGCAGCTCCAAACTTTGGCCTTAGTGGACATGGTGCATGTCATAACATGGGGTATATGGGTTGTTCTGAAACTGGCAGGACTGAAAAGCAGCTCTGGTTTGGCACTTAAACAGCCACAGAGCTGTCAGTGGACCAGTCACTTTTAAGTCCATGCTTTGGGTAAGCCTAGTTTGCTAGCAACCAGGAATACTTGTCTTTTGGGTTCAGGACGGTTAGTGCTGCCAGTTTCGAGCCATTTGTGCTTGTTCCAAATGAGCCTGCTGCTGGGTGTTATGTGTTTAGGGGTCTTCTGCTAAGGGCTATTGTCGGTGGCGAGGTCCATGTTGGCATATATCTGGGAGCTAGTGTGAGTGCTTACACACTTGAACGGTGCCCTAGCAATGGGAAACAACATTAAGTACAGGATTCAAAGCACATTTAAGAGGATGCAACAGCCAGTACCTGTTCCACCTGTTGCTATGTTCAACACTGAACATAGACGCTGACACAGACAGACATTGACATGAACCCTGCTATGGAAAGTGGACCTCCCAGTGGGAGGTCCACTTTGGAAACAAGCACAAATGACTCAGAATTGGTAGCACTAATCATCTCAAATCCAAAAGACGAGCTTTGCAGGTTGCAAGAAAACTAGCCACGAAACAAACCAATTACAGATTCCATTTAAAAACTTCCACCACGGCACCTCTTTCAAACTCTCACCTTCCCACATGACGTGCTTGAGGTGTCCACTGAGAATTGAGGCAGTTACCGCACCTTTCATTTCCTGACAACCAATCATTCGTTCATACTTCCAAATCCCACTCTGAGTGCACAGCACTACCCAAAGGACAAGTTACTGTCAAGCACTCTCATGGCACACTTCAGTCCGAACTGCTCACTCGATGGTAAAAGGATGTGTCCCTATCAGTCATAACTATTTTAAAAGAACATTGTGAAAAGCACCTAACACTTCTAAAGACCAACTCACTAAAATAGCACTAGAAGTGGACGAAAGACAGGCACTAGTAGATTCTGTGGCAAGGAAGGAATGTAAACTTCACGATAAATATAACAGCATGAACGTATTCGAGATAAGCTTCCCCTGGAAAAAGACATCTAGACAGCTAAACAGCCACCCTTCCATTTAGATAGAGCGAAAAGCTACTGTTTATGGTTTATGGAGGTTTAACATCTTAAACCGACTCAGGCTATGAGGGACACCGTAGTAAAGGACTCTGGAAATTCCAACCACCAAGGGTGTTTTAATGTGTACTGACATCGCACAGTTTACAGGCTCTAGAATTTTGCCTCCATTGAAATTTGGCCGTTGCGGCCGAGATTGAACCCGCGTCTTTTGGGTCAGCAGCCAAACACCATAACCACTAAGCCACCACAGCGGCCTTCCTGTGGTTCTTTAAGGGGGGACACTGGTCTTGAAAAGCTATTAATTTAGTCATAGTTATGAAATTTTCAGGGCACATGTATTTTTGTGCGCTGATTCTAGGTATGTCATTTAATTTCATATAAAACAATTCCTTGAGCACTTGTGCACTTTTTATGCAAGTATTTTGCGGAGAGTTTTGAATAAAATTTGCTGCAGGAAACTCGCTGAAATGTATGCCATTGGGTTCTCTTGACACCAAGGAATACAATAAGGGTAAAATTATCATCCTGGCTCTCATAGAACTTGAGTAATAGGGTACTGAAGCTGCCACTTCAGAAATGGAAATACATACTTTCCTTCTAATTTCTGAAGCGACAACTTCGAAACTCTATAACTTAAGTTCTATGATAGGCAGGAAGACAATTTTACCCTTATTGTTTTCCTTGGTGTCAAGAGAACCCAATGGCATACATTTCAGCGAGTTTCCCACAGCAAATTTTCTTCAAAACTCTCCGCAAAATAGTAGCATAAAAAGTCCATAAGTGCTCAAGGAATTGTTTTACATGAAATTAAATGACATATTTAGAATCAGCACACAAAAATACATATTCCCTGAAGATTTCGTAACTGCAACTTCATCAATAAAATTTTTTTTTTCAAGACCAGTGTCCCCCCTTAACGTGCACTGACATCAAATAGTACACGGGCCTCTAGAATTCCTCCTCCACAGAAATTTGACCGTCGCGGCCGGGACTGAACCCGCTTTTTTCGGGTTAGCTGCCGGGTACCATAACCACTGAGCCACCGGTGGCTCCAGAGCCAAAAGATACACCAATACACTGCAGGATGATGACATCAATGTAGTTTATATTTCGAAATCTCTAAATTTTAGTGACAAACAGATTTTGAAGAGTGGCCTCACATTTTTCCTACTAACAATTATTTCAGTGAATATGAACTTCATCGAGGTTAATCAAATTTTCATGAAGAATGTGTATCAAGGTGCACTTCCCTGAAAAAAAAAAAAAACGAAACACTCAAATCTTAACTTACCGACAGCTTCTAACATGCGGTCAACCCATCTTCATTAAACTGAATTGTCAAACCTTAGTTCTATCGCGCTCAGAGCTCCCAGTACACGGTCACCGCACACAGAACAGAGTCCTGAACTGGACTTGTATATTAAATCAGTCTCCAAATAAATTATATATAAAAAAACAAGTAAGCTCAAAAGCGCAGAAACCTTTCGAGGGTGCAGGCTACTGTTTAAGCCTGCACAACATCCTGCCAACTCAAAAATACAAAAAAAGAGGCCAGCAGGAAACAACAACCCTTGCCACTGTAAGAAATTACATACAAATCTCACTGTAAGGTTCTGCCAAGTAATTCTGAGCAAACTGTACTTCCCAAAATCCATAAAGCTTCCACAGAAGACTTGCTTGCAGGAGATATGGCAGGCAGGCCGATCGTTTCAAAGAATAATACACCTACTAAGAACTTGTCGATCTTTCTGAACCACAAACTCTCAGACATTCCAACTCTTCCTCATTCCTTCATCCACAACACACCGCACTTTCTTTGAATTACAGAACCACTTAATGAGACACCCATTATCTCAGCAGATTGCATACTGGTTACATTTTATGCCATGCTTTGTACAAATCCTATAAAAGAAGGGACTTACACACTCTCGAACACTAACTCAAAATCCACACCTGCACAAAGAAGTTTATCTCTTATTACTTCAGCAAGTACTCACGCTCAGCTGTTCTGAGTTCAATTCTTCTTATTACCCTCATGTATTTGGAACAAGTATGAGCACTTGCTTCACGCCAAACTATACCAACACTTTTATGCATTTGCAGAGATTTAAGCTTTTCGATTCATTCTTAAAAAAACCACACCACAGTATCAACTTCTCAATGGCTGCAAAATGAAACAAGGTAAATAAAATTTATGTGCGAGCAATGTTTTTTTTTTACGGGGGTTTTACTTTTCAAAGAGACTCGGGCTATGAGAGAAGCCTTAGTGAAGGGCTCCGGAAATTTCGACCACCTGGGGTTCTTTAATGTGCACTGACATTGCACAGTACATGGGCCTCTAGAATTTCGCCTCTATTGAAATTAAACCACCGCGACCGGGATCGAAACCA
Organism: Amblyomma mixtum; assembly: GCF_055824585.1. Classification (NCBI taxonomy): domain Eukaryota; kingdom Metazoa; phylum Arthropoda; class Arachnida; order Ixodida; family Ixodidae; genus Amblyomma; species Amblyomma mixtum. The sequence goes on along the minus strand of NC_143014.1, from coordinate 375,518,008 downwards.
CGTCTTTTGGGTCAGCAGCTGAGTGCCATAACCACTGAGCCACTGCAGAGGTCTGCGAGCAATGCTCAGGTCTGTAGGTAAATGTAATCCTTTTAGAAGAAGACCTCAATAAGTATCCCAAGCACTCTCAGAATTGTTGACAGATAAACATGGTTTTGAAGTCCTATCAGAGACATGGTAATTTTCCAGGTGTGTCACCATTTCAAACCACCAAAGCCCCATAAAGCAAATTTCCAAGGCCAAAATATGTCCTGGTTTGTAAAGTGTGTTATTACAAAGGAACAACCCAAAGCATGTTGACTAGCTGTGATCACCTGCAGCGACAAGCTAAGCAAAAAGCTATGGGCTGGACAAGTAGGACTGGTCATTGCGGGTATTTTGCAAGCTTGTATGATGAGATAACAGCTTGAAGGTCGGGGTTAAAAGGCTGAAAGCTCCTAACATTGTCATGAGACATCTTTAGAATTTGCATATGGAAGCTTTGGCAAGTTATCCGGCTAAAAAGTGACCTGAGCATGTTTTCACTGTAGGTTGACGTCAAAGAAAGAAGCAACCTCACCAGTGAGGAGTGTGCCCAGGGAGTGTGGATCCACGACTTCCTTGAAGACCCGCAGATCTTGGGGGCCATATCCCCGGCATGAGTAGCAACTTTTCCATCTTATGGAGCCTGAAAGGACAGACTGCATTCAGTACGCTTTGCTGCCAGGTCAGAGGAAAGAGACAAAGTTATGTCCGCAAAGGGGAGAGAGAGAAGACAGCAGCACCTGTCTCATTGGCAAGAGGCCACATTAAGCCTGAAAAACTGTAGAGCCCGCTACATGCACTGACAAAGGCCCACTAGGCAGGAGAGAGAAAGCATACTATTATAAGGCATACCAGGTAGGAGAAAGCATACTGGTTTTACTGAGGTTTAACATCCCAAAGTGACTCAGGCCATCAGAGATGCCATAGTGAAGAGCTCCGGAAATTTCGACCACCTGGAGTTCTCTAATGTGCACTGACATCGCACAGTACACGGGCCTCTAGACTGTTGCCTCCATCGAAATTTGACCATCCCAGCTGAGATCGAATGTGCTACTTTCGTGTCAGCAGCTAAGTGCCAAAACCACTGAGCCACAGCGGCAGCCACAGAAAGCGTACTCAGCAGGCAGGAAAGCGAAAGCATGCATAAGGCCCACCAGGCAGGAGAGGGGAAAGCATAGTATAAGGCCAAACAGGCAGCAGGGGGACGGCATACAATAAGGCCAAAGAATAAGGCCAAACAAGCAGGAGGGGGAAAGCATAGAATAAGGCCCACCAGGCAGGAGAGGGGAAAGCATAGTATAAGGCCAAACAGGCAGGAGGGGGACGGCATAGAATAAGGCCCACCAGGCAGGAGAGGGGAAAGCATAGTATAAGGCCAAACAGGCAGGAGGGGGACAGCATAGAATAAGGCCCACCAGGCAGGAGAGGGAAAAGCATAGTATAAGGCCCACCAGGCAGGAGAGGGGACAGCACACTTAGATGCAGTTCCAGCAAAGCGGCATAGTGCTCCGAAGGACACAGAGACAGAGAAGACAAAGTTGACAGGAGCAAAGAGAGACTGCAGGAATCAGCAGTGCAGAGGAAAAATGTGTGGCCATAAGCCAAGCTACCATCGCAGCTAAAAGGGCATCCTGCAGTTATTTGGAGAAGTATGACGTTGCGGTAATGGTCCAAGACAAAGCAGAGCAGCTGTATCGGCTTCCAACACGCTGGCATCCCGAAGCACCACCGACCTGTTGCCCAGAACTCTCCATCACTCCAGGTCTATGGAAATGGTCTGCATTCACTGAAGGTGGAAAGGCCAAATTGATTATTACAACTGCCGAGCAAACAGGTGATTCAAGTGTGCTTCTCTAACGACGCTCTTTGTTTCCAAATTCAGCTGGTCAAAACACACAACATGCAGAACCAGCACAGACACTTGCCTTTCTGTCTTGAACTGACTTTTAAAACAGCCATCACAGACCACCAATGTATACAACACACAGCACAGTAGGCAAGTACAAGTACAAATGCATTGAGCCAGAAACAAAGTGCGGCAGTCATTCAAATGGCCCCTAGTTTACTTGTAATGCCACTAAAAATCGTGAATTTGTGCATTCTTCATGGAATTGTGTGTTCGCTGCCATATTCTCATTTTTTATAGTACCATTGTGACGGACATCAGTAGGAATGACAGAATTATTGGAAAATGAGCAATTTACCTCACTGCACGAATATCACATGAGGAGGATGATTGAGACCTCAGGAGAATTTTAAAAGAATTATTACGATTACAACACAACCTCAAACTGTTACAGGCCAACCATAGCAGAGAGCCCCACCCCCCCAAAAACACACATATGGGACGCCAAAATAAAGCAACAAATACCGTAAAAACCCGCGTATAATACGAGGTTTTATTCCCATAATTAGCGTCATAAATTTCTGCCTCATACTATTTGCGGATCTGAACAAAATTTTTCGAAGTTGCTTGAAGTTTTGGTTTCGTTATTGCGGCATGGCTACGGCTTGGCTTTGCTACTGGCACTTGGCTATGGCTTGGCTTCGTTACTCTCGACAAATGACATCACGACATTGTTTCTTTATTGATCCATTGGGTACGCCGGGGGGTCACGGTGTGCCGTGTGCCTGTTAACAACGCACGTGCTCGCATGTAAGGCACGCTTCGTGAAGTGGATATTTTTTTGGGGAGCACGATGTCAGGGTCTCGCAGTCAGGCAGTTTGATGTCGTTGAAGGAAGCATTCGTGGATGGCAACAACAAAAAGAAGCCTTTTTCGCGTGCAGCGGAATGCGACGAAGCTTTCATAGCCCCTTGATATTTGTGTAAAACCGTTCAAGGATGCAGTCAAGCAGTGCTACGCAGAGTGGATGCGCTGAAGTGAGCCTACAGCGACGCCAACCGGGCGGCTGAAGCGGGCTTCACCAGCCACGCTATGTAAATGGATCATGGTCGCGTGGGCGGCCATCCCAGAAGACCTTGTGCGTCGATCTTTTAAGAAGTGCGGTATCTCGAGCGCCCTCGATGGAACGGAAGATGAGTACATTTAGGATGATTTGTCGGACAAAGAAATGTCCGAAGAAAGCGCTGCTGAAGAAGAAAGTGATTGAAGTGAAGTGCGGGATGTGATTTGAATAAATGTCTTCTCTAATCTTTCGTCACTCGTATTATACGCGGGTAAAACTTTTTTTTCCCATTTTGAGTCTCTAAAACTTCACCTCGTATTATATTTGGGTTCGTATTATATATGTGGGTTTTTACGGTACATCAACAGATCAACAGTATTTAAAAGGCAGTGCTTCAGATGCGCGTAAGACAATTGGGTGAAGCAAAGACTCCAATGCAATGCATGCAGCCTCCCAACCAGCGGCCACCGTGGTCACTGTGCCACTACTCTGCATTTTGAGCTGCCGAGTCTACCACCCGTTTGCTCTTCTTTCCTTTCACTGCTCAACTCTTTCAGTGCCTCCTCTTGATCAGTGACCCATACCACCTTCTTTCCAGATCCATAGCCACCTTATCCCTAGCAACTGCTTGCTGCATGTTTTGCCCCATGATTACTAAAAAGATTGCTTCTCCTAGTGGCTCGTGTGCCTGGTGGTGAAAGTCACTTCAGCTATGTTGAAGAGCTTGGAGGAAAAAAATTTTCATGCTATATTCCTACCATGGTTCCAAATACAATGGGAGGTGCATTCTAAAACATTATTTGATGTCACCAATGGAATCCTGCAGACTCTTTGTTCTCGATTAGCGGAATTTAGAATTTTCCACTCAGAAAGTTAGGGGCCTTAGCCATGCATACATGAGCTAGCATAGTATGGCATGTGGCGCTTAATGCCTGAAAGTTGCACACAGGTTACGAGGATGAGGGACCCCACAGTGGAGGGCTCCACATTAATTCTGACCACCTGGGGTTCCCAACCATGTGCTGACACCACTCAGCAGATGGTCGTTTTTGCATTTCTCCACCACCAAAATGCAGCTGCCATGGGCAGAATCCCGTGTCCTTGGGCTCAGAAGCTGAAAAACCATAGCCGCTGAGCCATCAAGACAGTTGCAACTGTGGAATGAAATGCACACACCCCTCCCCTGTCTCTCACCTGGCACTCGACATTAGAACTATATGCCTGCAAGCAGCATTACAAAGAATTAAAGTAGTATTTTTTTTTTAAAAGTACAGTATGACAAAAGTGAAGACACTTGCATGAAATTTCTGACAATCTTTATATATCAAGACATTATTAATGTACAGCACCGTTTACTAAGCTGCCCATTTCCATTTAAGTTTTATATACATTAACAAATACAGTTTTGAACAGTAAAATATGAAAAGTATAAGCAACAAGTTAATAAAATTGAATAAATATTTAAAGAAAACACTGGGTAAATAAACGAATGGCTAAACAACTTGAAGTCCTGCCCCCCCCCCCCACTTGAAAGAAAGCTCTGGAGTCCCTGGCGTATGGGCACAGCTACCAGACAAGCTGTTCACTACACATAACAGGCAAAGTGAATCAGCCAGCTACTCACGGGGGTTAGCACGGCGACGAGTCAGTTCCCGGCAGAGGGCTGCTAGGCTGTGTTTGGACTTGAGTTCCAGAACTCTTGCTGCATCGGCCTGCAGCACGGTGATCCAGCGGAACAGGATCACTGTGCCGGAATGGCACTCCCAGCTCCGGTCGAATTCATTGCAGATCACTGAAAGCTTTTGAGAGATGAAAAAATGACACACGTCAAGAAGCTCAGATGTGAAACACGCCATTCATAGACACTGCCATATTTACACAATTGTAAGTCGGCCTATTTTTCAAAATTTGAAAATCTGATGTTGGGAGTCAACTTACAGTGGAAACCAAAGCGTGGCACTTTTATAAAGGCGGGACAAGGAGATATCAGGGATGCTATGCAGTGGCTACGATTTCACGTTAGCTCCACGGCTCTACTTAGTAGCATTTGGCTATTCTGTGCACTTGTTTGGAAGTATTTTTATTTTTTTTACTTTTACTCTGCACTTGGCACTCAAGGAAGTGTCCATAGTTGATGGGAAAGCCACTGTTCCAATCGCGGTGGCACCGCCACCCAGAACGGCAGCATTTCCGGGGAGTGTTGGTAGCTGATGGAAGAGAAGACACCGCTCATGCATAGTTTCTCTTTGGCTCTGTTCAGGGCTGCCAGACTTGGCTACTTTGCCCCGAATTGGCTACTTTTGGGACCGGTTGGCTACTTGGCTACTTTTTGACTACTTTTGAAATCTTAATCAGGACTGAATAATGGAATAATTCATCTCTTTTCGCTAACGGTTAGACCATGTTGGGTAGTCCGGAATATTATTTATGAACACCATTATAATGTTGTACCTGCCCTGTTGTCGAAAAATTACGTGTCATCGTGTCTTGGACAGAACTTGACAAAATACTTCTTGCTCCTGTGTTCACTTCATGCTTGCCAGACTTGTCCTGCCAGGCACAACTCAAATTTCTCCCTCCATTGTGCAATGCTGCTATGTAGGTTTCCATAGAACTAACGATAAAAGATGTTGCATCACCATTCACTAAAAAGTACCTCAGCGAAGTAAAGAAGTGGCTTGCAACATAGCAAGTACACCTTGCTTCCTCCGTACACTACTGATTCAAGCAACATCAACTAGTGATCAGCAGCACGTGACAGCCCAACAACCTAGTTGTGTAGTGTTGGAAATGACAGTGTTGGTTAAGATTTCTCAGGCCACAGGGTTTCTTCATTCAACCATTTAGGTGGGCCACTGACACCCTCGAAAACCAAAACGTTTTGAAAGGTGTACGCAAAGACACTCCTTATCTTACTGAGAAAAGCTTCAGGGGAGCCATAAATACCCTGGTACATGGCTGAAAAGCAAACTGCGTGGCCTGAAAAATTTTTCCACGGCCTTACTTTCAATGCCTTGAATACCTGCATTTGGTGAACAGCATGTTTTTACATTGGAAAACAGCACAGCACTAAAGCAATTTCACACACAAAAAAAAACAGTGTCATGCATGCCATTTATTAAGGTATGCATGCTTCCTGCATGCATGTCTCAGGAATGGAGACTTCAAGCTCTGGCGAGGAAAAAATAAATTCTCCTGGTTCCTTTTCAGCTCTTTTCACAAATGCCTCCTACGTTTCTGTGCTTCTGTGTCGCTGTTGCATTCTTCATTTATTTCATCAGTGATGCTCTTATACTTCCAAACTCCTCACAGGCACTGTTACCCCATGTTGTAAAACAATTATAAATTTCTGGCAATGTTTCTGCTTTCGGTGACGTTTTTGTGGTGCCCTGGTGCCATTTTGGCTACTTCTGACATCTTGGATGCAGGCTGGGTACTTTTTTGGCTACTCTTATGATTTTCGTAGTTCTTTTTTTTTAGTTTAGGACCTAGCAACCCTGGCTCTGCTTGACACATCTGACTTGATGGCCAGCCATGTTTACCAGTTTTTACTGTCGTGCTTCATCAATTGCCATGAGTGCTCTGGGTCCAGTAAGCATCTGGCACTCATACACTGCATGCTGGGCCGCAATTTTCAAAATGGGTGATGCAGGAGTGGCGGCTGCAGCAAGAGACATTTTTCAGCTGCTCCACATGATGTAGCAGTGCAGTTGTGTGTGAAGTGCGGGATTTCACTGGAAGACTATGTGCTGTGGAACCGCTGCAGTGATGGCAGCACTAGTGAGTACAAGTGTGGACGAGTAGTCCAATGACTAATACATTTCCACTCTGCAAATTGTGCCCACTGACACGCCTTTCATATTTTTTTTCATACATGTGACAAGAGGGGGGTAGACTTACAATCATGCAAATGCTGTACACAAAGTGCCGCAAAGTCCATTCTCAGCACATCACTTCCAAACCGTAGCCCAAAATTTCGCGAAAGATGAAAGTTGCAATTACTTGGCTACGAAAGTGCAAACGAAATTATGCACACTTTCACTCGGTACTGCCAGTCTTAGTTACCATGGTGAGCTGGTGCCCTCTAACATGGGTTTAAAAAACCTAAGGAGCCTGCAGTCCCTGGAAGTGCAGAGCATGCAAAACCAGGAGTAAGCACAAAGTTTAAATTCAAACAAGAAGCATGGCTATGGCATGCAGCTCCAACTTGGCCTCAACTTCCCCAAGGGTCTGTAAAGGCCGATGCACTGGCTGGAAAGAGCGAGAATATGGAGACAAGCAACTCAACTGCACCTGCCGTCCTTGCATCACTTTACTGCTTTTCATTACATTTTTGTGAAAGGATGCTCTCTGGACAATACTACACAACCAGTGGTGCCTAGCAAAACAACCAGCTGAAGCTGGTTGTTCCCTGGCCAAAGCGCATTGTGTACAATGTGCAGAATTTTGGATATTTTGAATGTTTTCTCGTGCCACTACAGTTATAATATGAACATTTTTCGTTACCCCTGTCATCCAGTATCTGTTGTATTACATACATAATAAGCCTCTAACACTCGTGCTTTGTTTTATGCCTGTACACACCTGAAATTTGCTTTTGACCCAAACAGCATTTCCAGTATGATGTACGCTCAGACAATTAAAAATGAGTGCTACTGGTCATTTTTTTTTTAATTCCACAAAGGTTCCTGGACTCATCAGGCTCCCCTACAACTTAAGTTGACCTTCTTTCTCAAGGTAGCAGCACTGATTTGAAACGAGACTGTGAGAAGAAGAACGGTCATGAGCACCTTATTTATTAATGCATTACCATTAGAAGGGTCTGTGCAAGCAGAAATGATGACTTCCGTCATGCACTGCACAGTGCAAACCTTGTGACATCACAACCTGCCCACTGGTTTGTAAGCAAACTGCACGAGAGGTTGCTCGGGAAGAGCAACCAGGGTCTCGCAAGCTGTGCAGGCATTTGAAACAGCCAACCGCCGGGGCAGTGGTGCATCGCTTAACTCTTTCGTTACCATGGCACTATGCATCAGTCACCAGTGATCGATGGACTTGAAGCATGAATTCAATTCTGCCGGGGCCACCATGGACTCGTTGCACCATGTAGTGGTGGACTGTTTAGGCACTGTACTTTCCTTTCTTATGTAGCTTGTATTTTCCCCTCAAGGTGGCAATTTCTGAAACACCCTTGAAGTTGAGATTCCGGTGTAGTGCGCTTGCGGGACAGCATCAGCCATAGGGGCTGCACGCACTCGAAAAACCCATTAGCTATTGTGTCATACCCTTAAGGTAGAGCTGCAACAGAATCAGCAGCAACAGAAAATGCTAATACATTCAAACGATGATCATTTAAGGGTTTTATTTCTTTGTGCATGTACTGTCAGCAAATAGAACCACAGGACTAAGCAAGTGAAACCGTTCTTCTTTAGAACAGGAGATGTCAAGCATGCATGCACAGGACTGAAGGAGTGCTTTAAGTACTTTGTTATCCTCCAACCCAAGCCCTAAATTCCACATCTAGTGTGCAAGCAGTCAGCTTCAAGCCAACATAAGGGCACCTGTAGGAAGTGGATGCACAAAGCTTTTGCTTTGTCTCAAGTTGTCTGTGACACAAAGTTCCAGGGGCAAAACAGCCCAAATCTTGAGACTGCTTCTGGACTTTGGGACTTAGTGCAAGGCTTAGCATGATGGAGGTATGTCAGAAAGCACAAGTCACTCAGTGGGTCAACGCGTGAAAAATAACTGAATTTCATGCAATAACCTTTCATTATAAAAAAACTCAATCTTATAGCCACAAATAATAAGAGACAGTAAAACCAAATTTGAAAAATTCATGACTGTAGCACTTCATTTTGACCCGCATGGTGACTAGCAGTAAATGGACTGTAGACACAGCCAGCATACGGTCTAAAGCTCTCTACCTGCCACATATCACAGAGGCCCCTCGACATCATCACCCCTGTTCTAAAGCTTTCACACTGTAACGACAAAAGTCCGAAAATTTCTCCTTTGCACAAACAAAAAAGCTGAGGTTTTTGAAAATGCTGCTAGCAATAACAAATATTTCTGGGCCAAACTCATCTAAGCGACTATATCACATTTCTCCCAAACCTAAATCAGACGGTGGTGTGTACTCTTGTTGTGAAAATGAAAGAGCATAAAATATGGCAGTCACCAGCTTCTAAGGCAATAACACGGACAGCAAACCAGAACAGGCTCTTCACAGGCTCACAAGCAAAGACAACTATTCTCTTTCAGAAACATCACAGTGGTGCAAGAGTAAGTGCATGGGAGCACTTCATGCAGTCCCACATTTTGAAATCTAACATGGATCTTTCAAAGTATCACATAAAATGGTGGCAATTTTTTTTTAATCCACTGAGAAGTACCTAGACCTTGTGACAGTAGGTCATTAAAATGCAGCTGTACATTTTTGCCTTTTTAACAGCTGTCAGAATTTAAGTTTCATGTGTGTTTTTAAAATAACCCAAGCAATAACACCAAAAGATCTAATTTAAGGTTTACAGTTTTTGGGGTTTAACATCCCAAAGCAACTCACGCTATGGGGAGGCTGTAGTGAAGGGCTCCGAATAATTTCAACCACCTGGAGTTTCTCAACATCTGTCATTTGAGAAACTAGGCACCCAGACCACCCAGACACCCAGACCACACATATTTCAAGCATGATCTGCTTTTCGACCTCTTTGTGTGCTTTCCACAGTGGGGACTGACAATCCCGTTGAGGTGTCAGTGTAAACTTAACTAGGACAGTAAGATTTGGCTGCTACAACACCTATGTCATCTACCAGAAAGTGGCTAGAAAAAATATTGCTTCACGGACTGGAAGGTTGCTCTCCTTGAACAGACTGTTGCAGAGACTGTCACCTACACACAAACGCAGGGGCAAACCAGCTGCAGCCCAGCCTCCAGGGCATTTAGGAAATTGTGAATGGGCTCATTTTTCTTGGAAGACACATGCTAATGCCTAGAAGCAGAACGAATAATTCAGATGCATCATCTGGAAAGCCCAAGGCAAAAGAAGTGAAAGGCTTTGGGAATGCAAAAAAAAAAACACTGCACCCCACGTGTGTGGATGTTCTCAAGATTTCCCCCACACGGAAACACTTCTCGAGGTGTGCACATGCTCTGAGAGCTGATTAAAATAAAAATTGTCCCGCTGTGTCACTTGTAACGCAAGTTATCGCTGATTCTTTCCAGTGGCCTGGGTCATGCTGCATGCTCAAAAAGACTGAAGTGAATGGGGTAAGGTAGCCAATGAGATCCAAAAGAGTGAAAATAAATTATCATCACTTCACCCTGCACCTGAACAGCATTCCCGCCACCAGCCGAAAGTCGTCTGCTTCAGTGAAGCAGACTGTGAGATGAGCTCCTAATTTATGGTGGGAAATTTTGTGCACAGTGCATTCAGCATGCACTTTATTTAGAGCAAGTTGAACATGTGCAGACACACCGGTGACATGTATTAAGGCGAAAGCCTCTAATGCCTCATACTGTCGTCAGCAGCCGTGTCGACAGATGTGTCCGCGTGTCGGCGTCACAATTTAAAAAAAATGTGTTGAGGCTGAGAATCGAACCAGGGCCTTTGGCATTTCAAGTCATTAACTACTCATTTGGCATTTGAACTAGTCATTAAGCACTCATGACTAGTTAGCCATGATTGGTTAATGACTAACTAGTGACGACTAAACAGTCATGACTGGTTAGTCATTAATCACTCATGACTAGTTAGTCATGATTGGTTAGCCATGACTAGCTAGTCATTAACCAGTCATCAATTAACTAGTCATGACTAGTTAGTTATTAACCAATCATGACTAGTTAGTCAATAACCAATCATGACTATTAAGTCATGGGTCATGACTAATTGCCCAATTAGTCATGGCTAGCCAAACCAAGTCACCCCACAGCCGCCTCATGTGTGCCAACGGCTGTGCGGCCAAAGTTGCGTGGAAAGGCTTTCACCTCATGCACTTTAGATCGTCAAAGTGGCCCCTGAAATTTTGCTAGCTGTGAAACCAAGTACCACCGGAAGGCTGATGAAAATTGTGCAATTGTACAAATTGTGCAAAGGCTTTAGCAAAAAAGATCACGGGGTCCAAATTTAGTGATCTGATACAAAGAGATTGAACAGACAAGCACGCAGGTGGTTGCAAAATTTGAGCAAATTTTCACAGAAAGAAAAGCATCCACAGAGTGTATTTCACTTGCAGTGTGTTGCAACCACTGGCTCCAGATTTCACAGATAGGTCACCTGGGGTTCTCTCACATGCAATGACAGCACGCGGGTGTGCCTTCTGCATTTGCTTCCACCAGCTGTGTGTCAATGGAGGCGAAATCCAAAAAGATGCCCATGTGCTGAGCGACGATAGCACATATGGTCTATGAAATCCAGAGCCCTCCATTACAGCATCCCTCACAGTCCATGTGCCTCTTCAAGATGTTAAACCCTACAATTTACCATTTAAAATTTTTACTTCTGAAATGCATGAACAGTCATCACCCAGTCTGAATACAGCCAGCCAATCACTCCACACCAACAAAGCCATATGCAAAAGCCACTGCAGCACCAAAAATCTACGCGATTGGTTTAATGTGGCAATGAGTGAATGGTGCCACAAGAATGACGCTCACTGCCACAAGCCATTATGCCCAGATGGCTAGTCCCATCACAGTAGCTCAGTGGTTACAGCACTCTGCTACTGAGCCAGACAACCTGGGTTTGAACCCGGCCATGACGGCCGCATTTCGATGAAGCCGAAACGCAAAAGGCACCCAGGTGCTGTGCAATGCCAGTGCACATTAAAGATCCACAAGGTGCTGCAAATTAACCCACAGCCCTCCACTCAGCCATCCCTCGTAGCACGGGTTACTTTGGGACATTAAAACCCACATGTCATACCATGCCAGCTAGATGGTTACTGCTTCATGCTTTGTGCTTATTACATGGCTAAGCAAGTGATGAGTGCACACCAGCAACACCACATCATAAGTGGGCATCAAAATTAATACGTCACCTCGGTTGTAGTCAGCCACGGACAGCTCACACATATCTTGGGAGCACTTTCAGATGGGTAATTGGGAGGCAGTTCAAAGTCTACCCGAATTGGAGGCATGTGTTCCAGCTTGACCTCGTCCATTTCCCCTGAAACAAAGTGCATGCGATGCATTACCACTGTCCAATATGTAACTACAGGTGATGGGCAAGTAGCTAATGCTAAGTTGCACGCAAGAGAAGCAGAACGCACTTTAAACTATTACCAAAAATGCCATACAATGCTGATTGTTGCTAATACTTTGAGTCTTATGCTTTTTCGTAACAGTTCTTGAGTCTTCTCACTTGAAACACCAACTAGCCCTCTGCTTAAAATACAAAGACAAAGGATGAAAGACATGCTCAAAAGGTCAGACACAAAGGCATCATGTGTCGTCCAATCAGCTGATTTTTTTTTTCTTTTCAAGTAATGCAATAACAGCTGAAAACTGCAAACTTGCCTCTTGCAACAGATGGCATTTAAGTGCGGTAACACCTGCAAAAGCATGTGCCGCACAGACAGAAGCACATTTTCTTCAACATTGCACACATCAAAACTGCCTCGGCTGGCAAGGGCCATGACCATCCTAGGCCACTGACAATCCGCAAAGAACATGAATACCCGATGCTTACCTGCCAGGTTCACCAGATGCATCAAAAATGCTCAAGAGCTCTACACGCAAAGCATCTGAAAAGGTTTGGTTTGGTTTGGTTTATGGGGTTTAACGTCCCAAAGCGACTAAGGCTATGAGAGACGCCGTAGTGAAGGGCTCCGGAATTTTCGACCACCTGGGGTTCTTTAACGTGCACTGACATCGCACAGTACACGGGCCTCTAGAATTTCTCCTCCAAAGAAATTCTAGCCGCCGCGGCCGGGATCGAACCCGCGTCTTTTGGGTCAGCAGCCGAGCACCATAGCCGCTGAGCCACCGCGGCGGCGCGCATCTGAAAAAAAAAAAAAAAAGGTAGTCACTGCTAGCTCTATGCGACTATCATCTCATCTATTTTTTAAAGAAAAAAAATGATGCCAATTGTTCTCCCAGAATATACTCTACAGTCTTGGCAAAGTGAAAACATTAGTACAGAGATGGAAAGTATAGTGAAAAACTGTGCTGAAACATAACATAATTAAACAAACCTGACAACGCAAACACATCCACTACTAGTTGAAAATAATGAACTTGGGATTACAAGTCAGTGTGCAGCTTCAAAAAGTGATAAAAGAAGAAAGGTGAAGAAAGAAACATCAGAGCTAACTATAGCACAGCAAAGCTCACCGTGAAGTCAGTACTCGATCGACACACACAAAATGAGGAGTTTGCGATATTCAGGTGCTGCCAGTGTATGCAGGCAGGCTATTTCCTGCTTATACAGTTCCCCAAGTAAATTCTGGCTTGAAATTATTGAAGTTCCACCACAGCAGTGAAGAAATTTACAATTCGTACTTTTCTCCAAAAGGCTGCCAATATCGTTCGACGAGTCCCGAATATTGCGCCCACCTGGTGCATTCACTCGCGGCAAGAGCACGCTGAATGGTTTAGGCAGCTCCATAGAGATCAGGAAATGGCCTTCGGGGCAGCCGCCTGGCTTTCTGTCAGCTTGGAAGATGGAGTCCTCGTAGATGCTTCGCAGAGCCAGGAGCTCGTTCTCCTGAGCCTCGTTGTCCGTCATGGTCGCAAGCCCTGTAAAGAAGCGATAACCGGCCAAGAGAGACAAATAAATGCTCGAGTTGTAGCCCAGAAGACGCCCATGTAGTACTCGAAAACCAAGCTCACTAATTCTGAATACCTTGTTCCTCACTCTCAATGAATGATCGTCCAATCGGGTATCGCCTGCGCTTATTCGAGCACAAGTGAGAACACGCACCAAATTTACTGCACGGCAAGCGAATGTATGCTACGACGAATAGCGTCCACAGCGGCGTCGAAGAATTCCAATTTCGCAGACGACGGCGGTCCACCGAACGCGTCGAACGATTCCGACCAAGTGCCCCTCAACCACGTAGGCGCTCTGAAACGACGGCAGACGACGGCGGTCCACCGAACGCGTCGAACGATTCCGACCAAGTGCCCCTCAACCACGTAGACGCTCTGAAACGACGGCAGACGTGGCGCCCAGCCTGCTTACAACGGCCACAGTGTCCACAGAGAATTCGCCACGTCGAAGCTCGCGCTACCCGCGCTTCGCGTCGGTTGGCTGGGCCAGGAGTGCGATCACGTGACACACGTCACACTCGTCGACAGCAAAAAAAAATGGCACATCCGTGTACACCCGAACTGCGACCTAAGGGAAGGGAGGGAATGAAAGAACAGAGAGAAAGAGGTGGCGCGGTGGAGGTATGCGGTTAATTTCGACCGCCTGGCATCGCACTGCACACGGGCGCCTTTCGCGTGTCGCCTCCATCGAAACCACGTGATCGGAATGCAGTCGCCGCAGTCGGGTTCAAACCTGGGTACTCCGGCTCAGTAGACGAGCGCCTCGACCGCTTAGCCGCCGTGGCGGACGCCGCTGTGAACAGTTCCAAGGGTCGATGCAAGCTGCGCCGTCGGTTAGCATGCCCGAATGTGCGCCGTTGGAAAAGGCGTCGATTTCGCAGCCCGCCTCTCGGCTCGCCGTTCGCGGGAACGTTGATTTGCGGAGCAAGTTTGCTGCGTCACACAGGCTATCGAGAGGGGCAAGCAGCTTCTAGGCGCAGCGCTTTTCCACGCCGCCTGCCTGCTTCTGCCACCACGTGTGGCGCGCGTCAGCAAGTTGACATCACCGAGGCAAGGAATGTTATCACACAAACGCGAGCCAAGCGGACGACGACAGCAGTTCTTCGGCGCGCAGTGCGCAGACCCGCGAGCAGTACAGGCTGCCCTGCCGGGTACGTCATTTTCGTGAAGTCACGGCTGCTCCAAGTTATGTTCTGTAAATATACTGATTTCACCAGCGCACTCGCGATCGCGGTGCCAACGGTGCGCGCGTTTCGTCCCCAAGACAGTATAGGTCCGTTCGATTCGCCTGCACTCGCTGCTGCAGGACCCGTTTGCTTGTACTATTGGAGACAAAAGTGGTATATTTCAACGAAACATCTTCGACGGAGGTCCGTATGGTAGGGTTTTTGAGATAGTTGAGAGAAAAAAACTGACGCCAACCAATATTTCAGTTTTGCCCAACGTTTCGGGACCAACTCGGTCCCTTCTTCAGGGGTGACTAAAGTGTGCCAGCAGCAGCCTTCGCTCTCCCTTTGTTACCACGTGGCGCAGTCAACTAACGTACGCAGAGGGAAGCGTTCGTGAGCCGCGTTTGTGAGCCGGATGTGCCATGAGTCCACATGTCGCCTCTTGAACAGGTTGGCTCCACGGCCAAGACGCTCACCTCCTCGAAGGCGAAGGCTATTGGGTGGTCGGCGCGCTCGCAGTGTTCGGCGAGGACGTTGGATTCCGAATTCATTAGCCAGATGTCATTCTTGTGTTTCCTTATTCTTTGGTGGAGGTTTTTTGTTTACGTATGAAGCCGGGCACTTGGAGCACGGAATTTTGTAAACGACACCCGGTTCTTTTTCTCTGGGAACGCGGTCTTTCGGTCGTGGTACTGGTTTGTGAGCAACGTAGATTCCATATTTTCCCAGAATGCGTGCAAGTGCCTCGCTGGTTCCCCTCACGTATGGAAGCACCTCGCGCGCGCGTTTCGTTGTTTCATTGTTGGCTGTTCCCCAGTCCTGTGAGCCTGACAGCGACCAACGCGTTGAATGAAGCCACGTGTGTAGCCATTCTTCTGTAGGTCGGCGAGAACGGTGGCTCCTTCTGCTTTTTTCTCTGCTTCGGAGGAGCAGATTGCCTTTGATCTTCTCAGAAGAGAGGAGACGACGGATTCCTTGTAGCTAGTAGGGTGGTTGGAATGGACAACTTGCAAAATGGCAGGAAAGCTGACTTACAGGAAGATATTTTCCAACCAAAAACTCTCGTGCAAAGGCACGTTTTCGCTTCCTGCCCTGCTGCCTGAGGGGGTTAGCGTGAGGGGAGGTTTGTCAGCAGCCCTCCACTGTAACCTTCTTGGAAAAGATATGCCGGCCTGGCCCCCAAATCTGCGTGGACCTGAAGCCCCGCTGGTCACCACCTGCTTTCGAGATACAGCGTAAAGGGTTGTTGTCGAAAGGTTACAATGAGGCATTCCGTTGACGAGCACCTGTCTCGACCCGCGCCTCGCTTTCGCGCCCCTGGTCTATTGTGTCCTTTCAACAACTTCCCTCTCATAGAGGCAGCGCTCCTGCTGATCACGTGATGCGCGTCATCATCTGGAGGCGGCTGCGGGGGGCCGAGAAAGCGCGAGCCGCCGCCGCCGCTCGAGTCCGGTCGTTGTCATTGACATGTTTGACAGCTTTTGCAGGTGCACGGGAGGCAAGTGAATAGGGAAACGGGCTACCCGAAAAGCCGCGTTCGCGGGATATTCATCCGCAGCCGAGTTACATGGCAATCCTGCATTCTTATTTCGAAAATAACGCCTGCTAAATGTCAGGATTGTCCGAGATCGCCTTATGTCTTCACAATAAAAGTTTGTTACGCACAAAACTTCTTGTTTCTACGCCTTCTTCGCGCCATTTCGTCACGCGGATGAGAGTTCTGCGGCAGCGTCTGCCGCACTTCTTTTTGCTGGTATTTCGGTTTTTTTTTTCGTAGCAAAGTAGCAAGCAGAGCGCTCTGGGCCTAACTTGCCTCGTGGTTGTGCTTCACCTTTTGCGAGATTTTGTGCCCCTACTGCCTACTGTCGGCGCAGCGATGGAATAACTGTGACGCCGCTATGCCGAACAAGTGTTGTGTACCGCGCTGCCGCGGAAACTACACGGCAGAGTGCAAAGCCCATGTATTCAGGTTCCCGCAAGATGACGAACTGCGAAAGAAATGGATTCGTGCAATACCGCGTCAGGGCTTCGTCTGTACGCAGAACTCCAGGGTAAGCAATCTGCAGATTCCTGACTAATATTTTATTCTGTGAAATCGACGCAGTGGTGGACATCTTTTCTTGACTAATTATAAGAGACTAATTTCTTGACCTGTGGAGCAGGCATTTTTTTTAAATGTCATTGGGATCTTTATCTATGTCGCCGTTGCGCGCCGGCTTAATTTAAAAACGGCGGTTATACTTGTAATTCTGTTTCTTCGAGAACTAAATTCTGTGGTAACAGTGACGGTAATAAATCTGACGACTAAATTCATTAAGTAACGCCCGCGTATCCTTTTCTTGTACACCTATTAAGGTGTGTATTTTGATATGCTTCAGTGAACAATAATTTGATATTCACTTAAGCGTTACAATGTAAATCTTAATCTTTATAATTTGCCTTTTATGCGACCAAATCAAGCTTTTGCATGCGGTAAGGAAATAGTTAAGAAATGTGCTGTTTTGGGAGAACCTCCGCATGGTATATTTGCATTTACGGTGCATAGGGGAAAAAATTACTCATGTCCGGTGATATTTTTCTTAGGTATGCGAGGCCCATTTCCGCCCAGAGGATATCCTGAAGGAAACTTCATACCTCGATGATGCCTCTGGGAGAACAATCACGGCTCCTTTGCCATATCCGCGCCTTCGTCAAGGTGCAGTGCCATCCAAATTCCCCGCCTGTCCGATGTATCTCTCGACTGAGAATGCAACAAGGGAGAGCCCAGAGGCCAAGAGGATCCGCTTAGAGGCTTCAGCTATGCAGAAAGCTCTTGCGGAATCTGTGGAGACATTTCGTGAAGAGGAAGACGCAGACAAAATTTCGCGAATTCAGGACATAATTGCTCACTTGCGGCTAAAGAACTCCTCATTCTGGCACACTATTGAGGGCAATGAGCGGATTATTCTCCTCCACATCGTTGAAGATGAGGCCCCATGGATTAAGTATTCTGTGACCATCAAAGCGGACTTGGCCGTTACGTTCCACTTCATGAAGTGCTTGACGACGAAGCTTGGATCTTGCTTAGTCATTCCAGCGACCGCAAAGAGCAAGAGAGAGCTAGAAGGATTTCTCGACAGCGTCCAAACATGGGACAGCAAACTGGACTCAGCCTCCGAGAGATCGGAAGAGGAAACCTTTACAGCCATCCTTTTCCTGCTCGATAAGCTTTGCGACACAGAAACAGAGGACAGAGGTCGTGCCGTCCGATTTATTCGCGAGCAGTTGAAGTTGCTCCTTGTGAACAAGATTCGGAGGCGTTATTCAGCTGAATTTATGGTGTTTTGCTGCCTTTTATTCACAATTTCGCCCCATGCCTACAAATACATGCGCAGCTACGGGAACTTCATCTTGCCACACCCAATGACAATTAGGTCTATATGCTCATCCTACGGCATGAACCCTCTGCTAGAACACGATGATTCTGCGTTCCTGAAATACATGGCCACACGGATTTCCGACTTGGATCACTACCAACGCACTGTCACCCTGATGGTAGATGAAATCCATATTAAACCTTTCTTTGATTATAAAGGCGGTGGTATAACTGGCGCCGCCCACAATTCGGCTGAAGCTGCTAACAGTGCCCTGGTTTTTATGGTGCAGAGCCTAACATGCAAATTCAAAGAAGTGGCCCACATAGTGCCCGTACGTGGCGCCGATGGTGACTTCTTGCATAGATTGCTGAAGCGCATCATATGTGGACTTGAGAACATCGGTTATAAAATAATATGTGTCGTAACCGACAACAACAAGGTTAACGGGAAGGCAATGGAAAATTTCAGGAACTCTGCCCCTTGCCTAGGCAGCGATCACCCGACTTTTCTTTACCCGCATCCATGCTCAGCCGAGAGGCCACTGTTCTTCATTATCGACACTGTGCACTTGCTAAAATGCATCCGAAACAACTGGATTCGGCAACGCAATGACCAACACTGCTTCTCATTCCCGGAATTCGATGAAGGGATGTTGCAAGAACGGCGCATGCTCTCTGCATCTTTCGACACCTTAAGGGACGTCTACAACATCGAGCTCGGCCAGCTCCTTAGGCATGCATATACGCTGTCCAGAAAAGGCCTTTTTCCCTCTGATATCGAGAAGCAAAATGTGAAGCTTGCTTTGCAAGTATTTAATGACACCCTGCCCCCGGCCCTCCGAGTCATTTCAGAGAAACATACTTTGAACCACATTGAAGGGACCGCCAGTTTCATAGAAATAATTGTGAAGTGGTGGAAGATTGTAAACGTCAAAACTCCGTTCAAAGGCACTAGACTAAGGGATCCGTTTCAAGGGCCAGTGTTTTCTATGGACGATGCAAAGATAGTTTTTCTTTCCAACCTGCTCAACTGGTTGGACGAATGGAAAGAAAAAACAGAACATTACAACTCCGGTAAGCTTACCAAAGAAACTCACGGAGCCCTTCATCAGACTACCTACGGCCTCATCGAACTTTCCAGGTACTGCCTTGATGAGCTCAAACTCTCTTATGTACTGCTCGGGAAAATACAGACGGATGGCCTGGAGGACCGCTTTGGGAAGTACAGGCAGCTTGCAGGCGCTCAATATCATGTGTCCATTCGGCAAGTGTACGAATGCGAAAACAAGCTCCGCCTTCAGAACACTTTGCCTCTGGTGGCCACAAGATCTAGAGACTGCACCGACGAGGACCAGCAGTGGGATGGACTTCTTAAGGAAAATGAAAGATCGCGGCCTAACTGCAATGTGGTAGTCTCTGAACAGACACTGACCAAAATCAAAGACCTCATTCCAGTATTGGTGTACGTCGCAGGATATGCCGTTTACGCCACGCTAAAAAAGCTCAAGTGTGAGAGTTGCCGGGCCGCCTTGACTGTGGACAAGGAATTAACAGTCGGCGTGGAGGAAAAGCACTATCAACTTATTAGAGAGATGGATCGAGGCGGTCTGGTACATCCAGCGATGTTTGTGGTTAATGCTGTTGCCCACAACTACGCAGTAGTTGAGCAGCTGTCAAAGAACAGCGACTTCCTCAGTATGCCATGCCAGCGCAAAGTGGTCACAGACCTGACGGTGGAGCTCCTCACGAGCGAAGACAGCCAAGATTTCGACACCTGTGACAGCGGACACACTAGTGAACTGGTACTGAAGCACGTGCTATGGTGCAGCACCAATATCCTGCTAAAAAATTTTTGCTGCAGGTTAAATGACAAGATTGCTGATGCCAGTACCAAATCTAAGGAGAGAAAACTGAAGACACTAAGTAACAAGTAGGTGGGCGGGCCCCATAATGAAATAAAATTTCGTACTTGGATTACTCAAACTGTGTTTTGTGTTATAAATTATCGCTTCTTAAACAGCCGCAAAAACCAACTCCAAAAACAAACGCGTCTGATCAGGCACATCAACCTTAAAACGCCCAAAGAGACCTCAACAAAGCCTTCGCAGTCATTGGCTCGTAGCGGTGTTAATCGTAGTAGCTATCACGAAAGGCAATAATGTGTTCAGATGTCTTGCGCAGATATGGGTGCAAATTAGTGTGCGCTTTCACATCTTACAGAATCGGACTTACGAGACCCGCTCAGGTCATCCTTCCCGCTCGCATACCAGCGACGCGTCGCGCACCCGCCTCCACCTCGTGACGTCACGGAGGGAGCACTACGGCCTTCAAAGTCTAGGGGGTGTTGGATGGTGGCCTCCCCTCTCCCTTTTCGAACAAGAATGCGAGATTGCCGTCTGCGAACGAGAGTTTTCGGTTGGAAAATTGTAGAGGGCGCTCGTTATTCTGCAAGTTGTCAATTAAAATTTAGGTAGCGGCCGGTGTGGGTTGGCTTCCTATAGACACCGAACTTTAGATCTGCCGCTCGCTTCTCTTCTTTTAAAGACGTCCAGGAATGACAATGTGTTGTTCACTTCTCGTTCCATTTTGAACTGAATTGAAGGTTCGACTGAGTTGAGGTGTGCCAGGAAATTTTCGACCTGCGATGTCTTCAGAATGCAGAAGCAGTCGTCAATATAACGAATGAAAGCTTTTGGTTTTTCTTGAAAAGACATCAGTGCCTCCTCTTCGATGACCTCCATCGTCAGGTTGGCAACAGTCACCGAGATCGCGGCGCCCATGGCAGTGCCGCTGGTCTGCTTATAAAATTATCATCTGAAGGAAAAGGCTGTGCTGCTGAGGCAAAACTCCATAAGCCGACAAAATTCTTCTGGGCTCAGGCTCGTCCTGGTGGCTAGGTCAGCGTCCGCTTCGAGGGCTTGCTTCGCTGCGGAAACGGCAAAGGGCACAGACACACTGGTAAAGAGCGACATCACGTCGAATGAAACTATATACTCGTCCGCTTCCAGTTGAACATGGGACAAACGTTCTACGAAGTGGCTGGAATTTCGCACGTGCGTTGATGTGTTGCCTGTTACTCACTCACTATGGGCTTCTTAGGGGCGATAGGACTTGGTGAAGGTAGGCTGAGAGTGCCTACCCAACTCCATCGGCGCTTTTCGGTGTGCGCGCGGAGCGCCCGCGCGACCAGCACGCGCCGCGACGAGCGTCCAAAAGTGGCATGCATCTCCATGCTCCTGGTGCTGGCTCCCTCTCCCTCGCGAGCCAACTGAAAAAATGTCAAGCCGTGAACAAAAGACGGTTGGAGCTGCAAGGATTCCGAGAAAATTTGAGGGAACCTGAAAGAGCTTTCAACCGTGAGGAAAAGAGTCCCCGAGAGCCCCGCGCTCCTCCCATTGTTGAAAACCTGACCCCGCTTCCGACGCGCGCGCCTGCGCCCGCGAGCAGGCGCCAATATCTGGCACTGTCGGATGCGAGCGTCGTGGACGCGCTGGGCGGCGGCCGACGCGTCGCAGACCTGTTCTGGCCGACGCGTGGGCCCCCAAGCGCGCAGGACGCGCGCCGAAAAGCGCCGATGCAGTTGGGCCTTTAAGCGGTGAGGTGGTGAAGTCGACGATGGGGCGCAGCGGAACGCCAGGTTTATGGATTTTTGGCAGTCCGTAAAAGGCCAGTGCTGAGCCGTTCCAGCAGATCAAGCGTAAGTACAGATGTTTTGATTCCGGGTGGTGCTGGAAGGTGGATGCTAGAAGTTTGTTCATTCTGATCTGAAGTTGCGAAGTTGGATCCTTTCTCAATTTTTCGTAAGCTGCGCCGTCGAGGAGCGTTTTGACCTTTTCCTCGTAATCCGGTCGGTCGAGAACCACCGTTGCACTCCCTTTCGAAGGTCTGCGAAGGTATCGGAGAGCTCACATTTCTCCCTGCGAGTGGTTCTGTGACTGGCGGCCGGGAATCTTGGACAGAACCCCGATAGCTTTTTGCCGAACATCTTCGCGGCCGGAAGATTCAACATGCCGTTCTCCACAGCTGCGACTAGTTGTGAGAGGGCTTCATTCAACGCGTTGGTCGCCGTCAGGGTCCGAGGACAGGGGGAACAACCTCCAACAATGAAACAACGAAACGCGCGCGCATGGTGCTTCCATACGTGAGGGGAACCAGCGAGGCAACTTGCACGCATTCTGGGAAAATATGGAATCTACGTTGCTGGTGGTGGTAGTGGTTTATTTAAAAAAAATAAAAAGTGAAGCAAAAGAGTATTGCCGGCCGCGGCAATTGCTATCTAATATCTTAAGCACCCGAGCTGCAGCCGGCGGAAAAGAAAGGGAGAGGATAGTGAGGAGAAGTATAGAGGGGAGCGACAGCAAGAAAGGACAGGGGAGAGCTCACAAACTTGTTTCGACAATAGGGGACCGCAGCTTCGCAGGGGGGCGCTGCGGACGCCAGTGAAAAGGGCCCTCTCCGGCCGACTCCGCACTTTTGTCCGGGCAAACCGGTCTCCCCTCCCATTGAGTAGCTGCGCGAGAAGCGCGCTTTCTCCTGAAAAAAAAAAGCCAGTTCTGCACGTGCTGGCCAGCCTGCAAATCTCTGTGCAGTCACGAGCTTTTTCCCTCGTGCTTGAACACTGACGAGCTTCAGAGGATTAGCAAAATGTACAGGGGCGCTAGAAAGAAATGCAATCAGCACGGCGCCCACGCGCTGCGCAGTCGGAATTTATATTCAATGCGTTTTTATCTCGGTAGTAACAAAAAGACGCTAGAGTGGTACATTATTGTATCACGGATGTCTCTAGCGTATTTGTGTTGCGAGCCAAGTATAAGCGTGACGAAAATAAATCCCAACAGCGGAGCCCCTAGGCACCGCGCTGTTCGCATTTCTTTCTGTCGCGGCAGTACGCTCTGAGATGTAGGTTGAAAGAAATAGTGGACAGTGATTTTTTTTTCGCTGCGCAAACTTGAAAAACAACTGCTTGTGGATCAGGCCCACTCCGTGAAGCAGATGGTTGACGAAAAAGCCGGTACCGTAACGGCGAAATGTGTATCGCAAGTAAATGACGAGATCATTTAAGACGTGGAATTCGAGGTAAATCCCTTTTTTTGGCGCGGCCATCTTCGCAAGATACTTAATTTCGTTATGTGGCTGAGTAGTTCTGTGCATGCAGGTTTGTTGGCCAAATAATAAGGATTTTGTTACGTGTTTCGCTGAATAATAATGGAAATAATTTTTATTTTAAGTTGCCACGCGAGGCTGAAGAGAAAAACGAAAACACGCACGAAATGCGCCTACCAGCTGCTTGCTATATACGGCTAAGAGAAAAAATGCTCTAGTATGGTCAATCGCTACAACGTAGATAAGCGGTTGGTATATTTATTTTAATGCTGATTACCGCGCACGCGCATCCCCAAAACAATTTATTTGCACAGCCATCGCTCATATGCAAACGCTCATTCAGGTGCAAGCAAACATTTTGATTATTTTTATTTTTTGAAATTTTTTACATGTAAAGCAACTTCGAAAATTGAGTCAGGCGTCACAAGTCGGAACATTGAGGTGATCACTGACCTTACCTCACACGCGCCTGCATAACGCCGCTAGCTGTTGTTGTCAGTCTCCAAAATAAAAAAATGGCAAAAAAATGAGTTTCGTTAGCGCGAGCTTTACTAAACACTGCATGCTTTGTAAATTACAGCAAAAACTGCCCAGAAATAATATTACGCGTGCAACATACCAAACGTGTTTAGCAACCGAATAAAGCTTACTTCACCCTGCCCACAGCAGTTATCCAGGCATGCCGTTTCTCGTTCTCATCCATTTCATACCGAACAATTCCGCACAAAAATATTTTTTGAATAGGAAACAGTGTATGAACGCATTTCTTTTCATATACTGGAAGATTTCACTATAGCAATATCCCATCGATAGGCTTGCATTTTTTTTTTCGTATTAACGTTTTTCCTATCTTCAACTGCTCGATACGAGCGATGACATACTTTTAAGATTTTGCTACATATAGAAAGGGTAGACCATTACCTTCAATATTTCCATTACTGTATGGTGCAATTTTTCAATATTGAATTTTTTTTCCCAAGAATGTAGGACATTTCCAGAAAATCTGTAGAATTCCACGGGCAGTCCTTGGCCGTTGATGTTCAGAGAACTATTGTGACAGCCTCTGACACAACAAGTTTCTCCACTCTTAGAACGTCGCGGAGAGTGAGTGAGTAGAAACTTTATTGATTTCTAAGATTTAGCCTGCGGTGGAGGTCTTCTTCAAGTCTTCTCTTCTAGTCTTGAGGTTGCCTCCTTAGCCTTGGGTGGTCCCCTAGTCCAGGGCTCCACTGAGTCTGGCCACCTCGCTTGCGTGTGCTATGAGTGCCCTTTGGGCCTCTAGCTCGCAGCTGGTGAGCCGGATCTCCCATTGCTCCGCACTTGGTGTGTCGTGTTTGTGGAACGATATGTTTCTATCGCATTCCCATGTTATGTGGTATAGTGTTGGCCTCGCTTCGCACCAAGGGCATGTGGCGCGGTATTGTGTCGGGAACATCTTGCTTAGTATATATAAGTTGGGGAAGGAGCCTGTCTGTAGCTTCCGCCATTGCTAGGGCTATCGCTATCTCCTCCGCCTCTGCTACATTTGATGTCCTGGCCGTGAGGCTCGTGGAATTCCAGCTATGACTCACAGCGAGCAGCAACAATACTTTTGTGCGCCCGCGAGCAGGACGGGAGGTGCTCACAATGAAAGAGAGAGTGCCAGCGGCACGAGCAGCACGCGCGTACCAGTCGACAGGTAGCTGGCTCAGTGCGGTCCGCCGGCGACGTGCCCGCACAGAAACGCCAAAATGACCGGCAGGGGAGAAGTGGCGCTGGTACAGTCGGAGCAAACTTCAGGTGCGCTTAAGACCGCGTCCACAGAGAAAAACAACCGGGTGTCGTTTACAAAATTCCGTGCTCCAAGTGCCCGGCTTCATACATCGCCGAAACAAAAAAACCTCCCCCAAAGAATAAGGCAACACAAGAATGACATCCGGCTTATGAATTCGGAATCCAACCCCCTCGCCGAACACTGCGAGCGCGCCGATGGATGGATGGATGGATGGATGGATGGATAGGAGCGCCCCCTTTGAAACGGGGTGGTGGCAATTGCCACCATGCTCAGCTTTTCTTCTTTATTTTTTCTGTTTACTGTGTTGGCAATTCTCATTAAGAATCGCCACCATCTTTACCTTACCTACGGTTTCCTACAATTCTAACCTTATGTCAAATCTCTGCTTTTCAGCCACCAATCCTCCAATCGCTTTTTGCTAACTTCCACGGCAGATTTATTTACATGACCACTGTTATCTTTAAACCCTAGGGCCTCAGGAAGAGTGACTGCGCCTGCATCGACATCCGGATGGATACCGTCACATTTGATTATGAGGTGTTCAATTGTTTCCACAGGTCTACCACACACTGCACATGTGTCATCTTCTTCGTTAAATTTCTTTTTGTAGCTGCGCGTTCTAAGACACCCTGACCTAGCTTCAAAAAGTAGGGCACTGCCTCTTGAGTTATCATAGAAAAATTCTTTCCTTATCTGCCTTTTCCAGTATCGATATAGTTCTACACTATGTTTCTTTTCCATTGAATTCATCCAATTTTTAACTTCCGCGTTTTTAACCTGTCGTTTAATGCTCTTTCTGTCTCCGTCCTCATGACCGGCATACTTACTGGTTAGTTTTCTAGTTCTTTTCCGCCACTGTGAGTCAATGCTCTTTCTGTATGACTATTTAAATACCTTACCTGCTCACGTGTTATCCTCCAATTTCCTCAGGCGTTCTTCATATAGTATTTTACTCTTAGCTTCCCGTGCTTCGAACGATGCCCAGCCCATATCCCCTTGTACTGCCTCGTTTGTGGTTTTGCCGTGGGCACCTAGTGCTAATCTTCCAACAGCTCTCTGATTTACGTCTAATCTCGACTGAACTTCTGCCCTTAAGCACAGAACCCCATTGCCCAAAGTAAGTCCCGGCACCATTATTCCTTTCCAAATACCTCTTAGTACTTCATATTTGTTGTACCCCCATAATGCCCTATGTTTCATTATCCCGGCGTCTCTTCGTCCTTTTGCCCTAAGAGCCTGTTCGTGCTTTTCCGTGTATATCTGCCCTTCGTTTAGCCATATCCCGAGGTATTTGTATGCGGCCACTTTGGGTATTTCGTGGCCTTGTATTGTAAGCACCTGGTCAGTTGTATCGTGAAATGCGCCAGTGAAATGCGCCCTCTCTGGCCGGCTCCGCATTTTTGACCGGGCAAACCGGTCACCCCTCCCATTGAGTAGCTGCGCGAGCAGCGCGCTTTCTCCCGAAAAAAAAAAAAGCGAGTTCTGCACGTACTTTGCCCGTGTTGGCCAGCCTGCAAATATCTTTGTGCAGTCGCGAGCTTTTCTGGCTTTTTCCCCCTCGTGCTTGAACGCTGACGAGCTTCAGAGGATTAGCAAAATGTACAGGGGCGCTAGAAAGAAATGCGAACAGCACGGCGCCCACGCGCTGTGTAGTCGGAATTTATCTTTACTGCATTTTTATCTCGGTAGTAACAAAAAGACGCTAGAGTGGTACATTATTGCATCACGGATGTCTCTAGCGTATTTGTGTTGCGAGCCAAATATAAGAGTGACGAAGATAAATTCCAAAAGCGGAGCCCCTAGGCACCGCGCTGTTCGCATTTCTTTCTGTCGCAGCAGTACGCTCTGAGGGCCGTTTCACATGCATGCGATTCTCGCCTGCGACGCTGCGAATTCGGTCGGTCTGCGACTGGGGAGGGCCGTCGGTCTAGCCGCAGACGGCCTGCGACCAAGTTGAACTTGAAGTGGGCAACCTCAGGCCGATATCGCTAACGTCCTGCCTGGGGAAGCTGATGGAACATGTCATATTAAACAGACTCCAGGAATACGCAGAGGAAAGGGAGGTATTTCCTGAAACGATGCTAGGCTTCAGGAGCAAGTTGTCCACGCAGGACGTCATGCTCCAGCTCAAAGCAGACATCATAGACCCGCCCAACAAAGGGGGCGCCAAAACTATACTGGGCCTAGACCTACATAAAGCCTTCGATAACGTCAAACACGAGGTCATACTAACTAATCTGGCGGAGATTACCCCTGGAAAGCGGACCTACGATTACGTAAGGGACTTTCTAACCGGCAGAACCGCAGAAATAAATCTAGGAGACATCCAGTCAGAAACTATTAAGCTGGGAGATAGGGGAACTCCGCAGGGCTCAGTGCTCTCTCCTTTCTTATTCAACCTGGCGTTGAAGAACCTACCGCCGCTATTGAAGACTGTCGAAGGTATAAACCATACGCTATATGCGGATGACATAACAATATGGACGCATACAGGAAACGATGGGGAAATAGAACAAAATCTCCAACACGCGATCGATATTGTCCAGGAATACGCAGAATGGGCAGGACTAAAATGCTCGCCAAGCAAATCCGAACTTCTGGTGATCCGGGGGGCTAGCAAACGCGATACCAACGCAGGAGACATTCACGTACTGGTAAATGAGACTCCGGTAGTCAGAGTTGACAAAATCAGGGTCCTAGGACTTATAATACAGGACAATAGAAAGAACACAGAGACAATAAACAGGCTTAAGTCCACAATTAATATGACAACCAGGCTCATAAGGCGAATAGCTAACAAAAGACGGGGAGTCAAAGAGAAAGATCTCTGCCGAATGGTTCAGGCTTTCGTGATAAGCAGAATAGTTTACGCCGTTCCCTACCTCAAGCTAGGGCTGGCGGAACAGAACAAAATAGATGGGATCATAAGGCAGGCATATAAAGCAGCAGTGGGGCTGCCCCACTGCACTCCTACGGAAAGACTTCTTAAACTGGGGATCTACAACACCACCACGGAACTATGCGAGGCACATATATTTGCGCAATTAAGGAGGCTTGCGATCTCACCCCCGGGGAGAAAGATCCTGAGCAACCTAGGATTACATGATAAAATTCCGGAAAGAAACGCGCAGGCAAAGGCAAAATTACAGACCAAAGTTAGAAAATTACTCACTATTAAACCACTTCCAAAAAACATGCACCCTGCTTTTCACGAAGGCAGGAGGAGAGCCAGAGCAAAGGCCCTTGAAGCCAAGCTCGAAGGCTCGGAACACACAACCTATGTAGACGCGGCGGAATACGAAGGAGGCGACTCCTTTGTGGTCGTGGCCGTGAACGACTCGGGTGAAACATTAACGGCCGGTTCGGTCAAAACAAAAAACTCGGGGACAGCGGAGGAGGCGGCTATCGCCATGGCAGTGGCCAGCACCAAAGCAGTCACCATAATTAGCGACTCCAAGGTGGCTATCAACAATTTTGCGCGGGGTATGATCTCCCAGGAGGCAGAACGAATATTAAGACATAAAGACTGGGACCAAAGAGAGGTGGAACTAATATGGGTGCCGGCACACTCGGGGAACAGGGGAAACGAGTTGGCTCACAGTATAGCTCGAGGTTATGTCAGCCGAGCAGTGAGCCGGGTCGAGTCCCCAAATTTCACGAGAGATGCATTCATATCATTTCACGAATACACCAATCAGTTTAAACTGGAAAGGAGGATCTATCCGCCACCAGACAAAAAGCTCGACAAAAGCCAGGAGGTAACGTGGCGTCGGCTCCAGACGCGAGCCTTCTTTAGCCCGTCGAGACTAGCACACATGTATCCAACACAATACAACGCTACATGCAAACAATGCGGCGAGATAGCCGGATATGACCACATTTTATGGAGCTGCAAAAAGGCGCCGCCACCGGCGGACCTACTACCAGTCCCTTCTCTAGAGCGGTGGGAGGCTATACTGGCCAGCTCAGACCCGTTGACGCAAGTCCGGGCCACTGAGTGGGCTCACAAGGTCGCCAAGAGCCATGGGCTCGAAGCCACCTAGTATAATGCCCACTAGGGCTCAGTGCTGACAATAAACGTTTTCCAATCCAAAATCCGTCCGGTTGGAATTCAGTCGCAGCGTCGCTCTGCGACTGACTAATGGGCAGCGCCGAGACGGCACGTGACGTGATGTCACGCGCCGTCTCGGCGTGGGGTCACGTGGGAGCTGTTCCCGCGGCGTAAGCAAAACTGTTTATTCTAATCAAAACGCACGAAATATTGCCTTGCAGCTAAAAACACGCGGGTCATAACATCATCAACACATTCCGTGCAGCGGTTCCGTCCGGTTGGAATCCAGTCGCAGCGTCGGTGTGGTCGCTCTGCGACTGACCAATGGGCAGCGCCGAGTCGGCACGTGACGTGACGTCACGCGGGAGCAGCTGCCGCGGCTATGCGCGGCCACGACCGGTCTCCAGGCGCGCGAGCGAGAGCGCACGTGCGTCGAGACCTGCCGCGGCAACAACTCGCACGTGACGTGACGTCACGCGCCGTCTCGGCGTGGGGTCACGTGGGAGCTGTTCCCGCGGCGTAAGCAAAACTGTTTATTCTAATCAAAACATACGAAATATTGCCTTGCATCTAAAAACAAGCTGGTCATTACATCATCAACACATTCCGTGCAGTGTTTCTGTCGGGTTTAATCGTGGGTTGCCTATGCGAACATCGAGCAACCTTGCGTGTCCCTCCGACCTAATTCGCTGGGTACGCGTTGCATGTGAAAGCACTGTGCGAAAATCGCACTGCGGCGTCACCGACTAGGCCGACTATTTTCGTTCTAGTCGCAGCATGTGAAACGGCCCTGAGATGTAGGTTAAAAGAAATAGTGGACAGTGATTTTTTTTTCGCTGCGCAAACTTGAAAAAAAGAAGTGCTAGTGGATCAGACCCACTCCGTGAAGCAGATGGTTGACGAAAAACCGGTACCGTAACGGCGAAATGTGTATCGCAAGTAAATGACGAGATCATTTAAGACGTGGAATTCGAAGTAAATACCATTTTTTTTGGCGCAGCCATCTTCGCAAGATACTTAATTTCGTTGGGTGGCTGAGCAGTTCGGTGAATGCAGGTTTGTTGGCCAAATAATAAGGATTTTTTTACGTGTTTCGCTGAATAATAATGTAAATAATTTTTATTTTAACTTCAAATAAAGTGGCCTTAAGGAGACATGCGAGGCTGAAGAGAAAAACAAAAAACACGCACGAACTGCTCCTACCAGCTGCTTGCTATATACGGCTAAGAGAAAAAATGCTCTAGTTTGGTCAAACGCTACAACGGAGATAAGCGGTTGGTATATTTATTTTAATGCCGATTACAGCGCACGCGCATCCCCAAAACAATTTATTTGCAGAGCCATCGCTCATATGCAAACGCTTATTCATATGCAAGCAAACATTTTCATTATTTTTATTTTTATAATTTTTTTACATGTAAAGCAGCTTCGAAAATTGAGCCAGGCGTCACAAGTCTGAACATTAAGGCGATCACTGACCTTTCCTCACACGCGTCTGCATAACGCCGCTAGCTGTTGTTGTCAGCCTCCAAAATAAAAAAAATGGCAAAAAATTAGTTTCGTTAGCGCGAGCTTTACTAAACACTGCATGCTTAGTGAATTGCAGCAAAAACTGCTCAGAATATTACGCGTCCAACATACCAAACGTTAAACGTTTAGCAACAGCAAAACGCTTACTTCACCCTGCCCACAGCAGTTATCGAGGCCTGCCGTTTCTCGTTCTCATCCATTTCATACAATTCCGGACAAGCACTTTTGAATAGAAAAGAGTGTATGAACGCATTTTTTTTTCATCTACTGGAAGATTTCACTATAGCAAACTCCCATCGATAGGCTTGCATTTTTTTTTCGTATTAACGTTTTTCCTATCGTCAACTGCTCGATAAGAGCAATGAAAAATTTTTAAGACCATTATCTTCAATATTTCTATTACTGTACATTACAATTTTCCAATATTAATTTTTTCCCCGCAAGAATGTATGACATGTCCAAGAAATCTGTAGAATTCCACGGGCAGTCCTTGGCCGTTGATGTTCAGAGAACTACTGTGATAGCCCCTGACACAAGTTTCTCCACTCTTAGAACGTCGCGGAATTCCAACCATGACTCACAGCGAGCGGCAACACCTCTTTTGTGCGCCCGCGAACAGGACGGCTCGTGCTCACAATGAAAGAGAGAGTGCCAGCCGCGCGAGCATCACGCGCATACCAGTCGACAGGCTGCTGGCTCAATGCGCTCCGCCGGCGACGTGCCCGGACGGAAACGCCAAAATGACCGGCAGGGGAGAAGTGGCGTCAGGTGCGCGCTGCGGTCGGCAGTGACGCGGGGTGCAGGCAAAAACGTACCGTGCCCACCCCGCGCCAAGCGATGCTGCCTTCGAAACCAACTCGCGTACGCGCATATTTCAAAGCATGCGCGTTGCTAGTGGTTAGAAACATTTCTGTTGGTGACCGGAGAGCAGTTACGCACTTTTTCAACCTGTTCGCCAGACGGAATTATCTGGCGAAGCGCTGCATAGGCTTCCTGCTGCGCTCCTATATTTGGCAGCAACGGCGCGGCTACGGCGGTCGACTAGGTTGACTTATTAAAGGGGTGGAGACACCAAATTTTGAAGCTATAAAAAGCCTGCTATGGGATTCCTATGTATGCAAGGGCACTCACAGCCAGGTGTTGGACGCAACAAACGTTTAAAAAATATTTTAATTCGGTTCCAAAGATTACCTAAATGCTCACTCTCACGATCTAGACCCATCGCTAGCGCCATCCACCATGACGTCACAAGGGGTGTAGAAAAATTAAAGTTTTAGCAACGTCATACCAAAATACAGTGACGTACGATGAGCGGGGCACAGCCGCGTGAGTGCAGTCGACGCACCAGCGAGCCGCGTTTGCTGCTAACCGCCACTCGCTCGGTTTGCGGCGCGCCGTTGCGAACAGCGTCGCAACGTCCGATTGCAGCTCGTTGCCTGCGTCCGGACTGCTAGATGTCAACGGCGGGCCGCTCACGGCAACAACGACGGGAAGCGGCAGCCAGTGCGAGCGCGGAGAGCGGCAGCGTCATGATGACATAGGGCGCACTCCTTGGAGCCGGGCGGTCTGCGCCAGTCTTCGTGCCGAACGCCGGCATCTGAAGAACGCGATAGTATTGTTTGTTCACGTTCATAGCAAACCCTGGGATATATGAATATCAAAAATGCATCGTTTCTGACGATCGTTGGCAAATACCGAGTTCCTGGTAGAAGTGATGACTGCGATGCAAGCAAATTTCATCAGCCGGTTTTGTGCTGCTGCTACCTGGTGCGGTTCGCCTGCCGTCTGCTAGCTCTGTTGCTGAAGACGTCGTGGAAATCGAACATATCTTTTATTATGGGACGAGTTCACAGAAAAGGGGTGCCGAGCGGAGCACGTTTCTGAGCGCTGGCCAGTCCCGAAGCGCCCTCAGCTGCGGAGTCGATATGCGAAAGCAGCTAGGCCTAGCGACGACTAGGGCAGTCTGGGACCAGCGCGCAGGTCGTCGGCCGGCGTTGCCGCAGGCAGTGTGGCTGCCGAAAGATCCACTTTTAGCACAGTCATGCTGTCGTATCTCGAATCTAGAAAGCATCCTTTCTGGTAGCATGGCTGTTTTGTATTTTCTTGTGCGGACGTGAAGTACGCCGAGTCTGCCGACGTCATAAAAGCGAGCTAAAGAGTGTTCTTGACGTAAATAATAAACCATGGGACAAGAAATGTGAAAAAAAGTGTCATTTTTGAGGATCGCTGACCAATACTGAGCTGCTAGTAGAGGTAACAACTGTGATATGAGCAAATTTCTCACAACCGCGCCTAGCAGCTGCCGCTGGCGCGACGCATGGGGTCTGGCTCGCCTGGCGCCCGCTAGCTCCGCTGCCGAAGGCGTCGAGGAGATTGACCATACTATTATTTTATTGTGAGATTATTCTGTTAACACTACAGCTATTTGTGAAAAGTAGGCCTTTTATTATAGCGCAGGCGACTTCCGAAGCGCCCGCCGCTTGCTAAACAGGCTATAGGGAAGCGCACCTGAAGTTTGCTTCCACTGCACCAGCGCCACTTCTCCCCTGCCGGTCATTTTGGCGTTGCTGTCCGGGCACGTCGCCGGCGGAGCGCATTGAGCCAGCAGCCTGTCGGCTGGTACGCGCGTGCTGCTCGCGCAGCTGGCACTCTCTCTTTCATTGTGAGCACGTGCCGTCCTGCTCGCGGGCGCACAAAAGTGGTGTTGCCGCTCGCTGTGAATTCCGCGGCGTTCTAAGAGTGGAGAAACTGGTTGTGTGTGCGGCTGTCACAATAGTTCTCTGAACATCAACGGCCAAGGAATGCCCGTGTAAATCTACAGATTTCCTGGTGATGTCCTACATTCTTGGGAAAAAAATTTAATATTGGAAAATTGTAACGTACAGTAACGGAAATATTGAAGGTAATGGTCCACCCTTTCTATATGCAGCAAAATCTTAAATATTTTTCATCGCTCGTATCGAGCAGTTGACGATAGGAAAAACGTTAATACGAAAAAAAAAATGCAAGCCTATCGATGGGAGATTGCTATAGTCAAATCTTCCAGTATATGAAAAAAAAATGTGGTCATACATTTTTTACTATTCAAAAATGTTTTTGTCCGGAATTGTTGCGTATGAAATGGATCAGAACGAGAAACGGCAGGCCTCGATAACTGCTATGGGCAGGGTGAAGTAAGCTTTTTCCTGTTACTAAACACGTTTGGTATGTCGCACGCGTAATATTATTTCTGCGTAGTTTTTGCTGTAATTCACTAAGCATGCAGTGTTTAGTAAAGCTCGCGCTAACGAAACTCATTTTTTTTACCGTTTTTTATTTTGGAGACTGACTGCAGCTAGCGGCATTATGCAGACGCGTGTGAGGCAAGGTCAGTGATCGCCTGAATGTTCCGACTTGTGACGCCGGGCTCAATTTTCGAAGTTGCTTTACATGTAAAAAATTTCAAGACATAAAAATAATCAAAATGTTTGCTTGCACATGAATGAGCGTTTGCATATGAGCGATGGCTCTGCAAATAATTGTTTTGGGAATGCGCGTGCGCTGTAATCGGAATTAAAATAAATATACGAACCGCTTATCTCCGTTGTAGCGATTGACAAACTAGAGCATTTTTTCTCTTAGCCGTATATAGCAAGCAGCTGGTAGGCGCATTTCGTGCGTGTTTTCGTTTTTCTCCTCAGCCTCGCGTGTCGCCTTAAGGGCACTTTATTTTAAGTTAAAATAAAAATTATTTCCATCATTATTCATCGAAACACGTAACAAAATCATTATTATTTGGCCAACAAACCTGCATGCACCGAAGTGCTCAGTCACCCAACGAAATTAAGCATCTTGCGAAGATGGCCGTGCCAAAAAAAAATGGTATTTACCTCGAATTCCACGTCTTAAATGATCTCGTCATTTACTTGCGATACACATTTCGCCGTTACGGTACCGGCTTTTTCGTCAACAATCTGCTTCACGTAGTGAGCCTGATCCACTAGCAGTTCTTTTTTCAAGTTCGCAGCGAAAAAAAAAATTCACTGTCCACTATTTCTTTTAACCTACATCTCAGAGCGTACTGCTGCGACCGAAAGAAGTGCGAACAGCGGAGTGCCTAGGCTCTCCGCTGTTGGAATTTATTTTCGTCACGCTTATACTTGGCTCGCAACACAAATACGCTAGAGACATCCGTGATACAATAATGTACCACTCTAGCGTCTTTTTGTTACTACCGAGATAAAAACGCATTGAAGATAAATTCCGACTGCGCAGCGCGTGGGCGCCGTGCTGTTCGCATTTTTTTCTAGCGCCCCTGTACATTTTGCCAATCCTCTGAATCTCGCCAGCGTTCAAGCACGAGGGAAAAAGCTCGGGACTGCACAAAGAGATTTGCACGCTGGCCAACACGTGCAAAGTACGTGCAGAACTGGCTTTTTTTCTGAGGAAAGCGCGCTGCTCGCGCAGCTACTCAATGGGAGGGGTGACCGGTTTGCCCGGACAAAAATACGGAGTCAGTCGGAGAGGGCGCTTTTCACTGGCGTCCGCAGCGCCCCCCTGCGAAGCTGCGGTCCCCTATAGGCCTAGCGACGACCACGGCAGCCAGGCAGCAGCAGAGCTCGTCGCCCGGAGCGCCCGCGAGCGGTGCCGTTGCCGAAAGCTCCCAACATAAGCAGACATGCTTTGTCGCTGCTCGAGTATAGCTGGCAGTTCTGATAACAAGGCGATCTTGTCTTTTCTTGTGATATTTGTACACCATCCCAAGCAACGCTCAGGTACTGCTGCACGGCAGCGAAGTGTGACACCGGTTGTGGGCGCAGCTTGGGTAGAGCGGCGCTGCGATGCTTACTGGCATTTTGCAAAGTGTTTCGCATCCTCACGCGAACCCGCGAAGGCGATATTAGCGTGCGAACAAAAAAAAAAGTCGATGTCCTCACTCATTGGAATCAGATCTGTCAGAATCCGAGCTGCTGGGACTAGACGTGCAGTTGTTTGTTTTCATGCACTGGTCAGCACGTGTGTGGGAAAGCAGACGATGGAGCAGTAGGTGCGTCACAACTTTTGTGGGCCCACGTGACCAAGCGAAGCAGTTGATCTTCCCCCTCTGTGACGTCACTGTACAACTCGGCGTTCCGAAACCGAAACCGAAAATCGTTCACCTAAAAATGCTATAATAAATTATTCACTGTGAATATATGAATCGTTGAGTGTGTATCATGCTTCCTGGAGCCATAAGAAACGTTTGAAACTAAGAACGCGCGAACCACAAATTTGGTGTCTCCACCCCTTTAAATGAAACCGAGAAAGCAGAGGTATACAGGTCCGCAGTCTCAACATTTGGGGCGATACAGCATATATGCCGATCGCTAAGTGCAAGAAGGAGGACGACGGGATGCACAACGCGAGGCAGCTTTTTTGACATGACAAACCTTTGTGATGTGCCTGCTCTCGTCCAACCACTTCAGTGAGGGGAACGCCGAACACTACTGGACACTGCAGCCATGCAGTTACTTTGAATGAGTCATGCAAATGTGATCTTCACTGGTAATGTCTGAAAAAATGCTTTTTTATTCGCTTAATTGGCTTTAAGAGAGGTGCACAGGCGAATGGATAGAAGTTTACCTCGAACTACAACGAAGTTACGTTTGCTCTGCATGCAGAGCTAAACATTTTAAGTCATTCTGCTTGCTGGCCTTATACCTGTGCTACACGGGTACTTTCGAATGACATCTGAGTCGAATGGCATTCGAGACTTGGAATGGCATTCGAACTCGACGGACTCCCGCGGTGCTACACGGCACTTTCCAAACGCATTCGAAATTCTCGGCTCGTTTTCAGTGTACAACGACGACGACGGTCACACTAGTCCGACAACGGCACTATCACGGTGAACAGCATCATGTGATTATAGTGAACTATCCAGTTCACTTTAATATTGTAGTGGGACAAGTTTTTTGGCTAAACGACACCGACGAATCCGATCGGCGGACGGTCAGCCTTCATATGCCCTCGGGAGTTCGGCGGCTGAGCGAAAACACGCTGATGAGGGGACAGTGCGAATACATGCGCGCTTATACATTATCCGTATTGGAAATAAGCGAAACGAACGGCTATATTTCACATGTGCACACTTGGACACTCGATAGCGATAACCACTTGCCAAATTAATTTCAGTCGACGACGACTCCGTTCCCTTCAGCGACGACTAGGCCTAGCGAATCCGCAGGGTTGGATCGGTGATTGCGGTGGTTGTGAAGAATGAATTCACAAGTTTTAGCGAATGCAAATGGTCAACGAGTGTAGTTTTGACAACAGGGACATGAAATCAACTATTGCTTACATCGCAGGACGCGCATACGATGAACGGGAAGCGGCGGTGTGACACGAGCTGCCGAGCAGTGCTTTACGGCCAGCAGCAGTCGTCGCCGTCGCTAGCTTGTAACTAACAAGTTAGGGCATTTCAGTTAACGCGAACGGTCACCAAACATACTTCTGGATAAAGTAGCTTAAAATAAAGTACTGGGCATGTTGGAGGAAGCCGGGAAAATTAGCGAGAAGCGCCGATCATACGATGTCAACAACCCGGCTGTCAAATGTTTCTCAGGCGAGCGATCGTGTCGGCGCTTCCCACAGATTGTCGCACTGCGTAAACAAGCACGCGTACAACCGGTACAGAAAAGAAGAGATTATTTAATAGAACTAAAGCGCATATTTCGTTTTGTGTCTTGCAAACGAGCACAAGCTGTTCATACGAAGCGATGTAAACCAATGTAAACAGCAGTATGACTGCAGTCGTCCTCATCGGCGCACTCCTGGGGAAATTTCATGCTCACGCGGTAAATGTTCATTGGTGTACTATTATCTGCAAGCACTCGCCTAGACGGAACACGAACTATTTGCTAAACAAACAGCAGAAAAAAGCGAGTAGCGGGTATCGAAATGAACAGCCACAGAGCCGAAAGCAGTCGCGCGGCGGTGGGCGGGGCGAAGAGACGGCGGCGGCGACGGCTATTGGTTGGTTCGGGCTGTGTTCGCGTTTCGAAGGCATTCCAAAATCTGGAATGTCTCCGCGGAGCTCCTTCGACTGGAAAGTCATTCCAACCGAATGCCGTTCAAAAACGTCGTGTAGCAGCGCACGTTTGGCATTCGAGTCGAATGACGTTCGGTTGGAAGGCATTCGAAACGCCCGTGTAGCAGGGGTATTATTCTGCTTGAGAACTGGTTTTTGGTCCGGTATTTGCTGTTTTCGCCAGGTTCTGATAGACCAGCAATTGTAAATTGCAGGTAATATGAAAAATAACACTGCATGATTTTGCCGATACCTTAGCGACGTTTAATCGTTTTCTCGGATAGGTGGTGAAAAAACGTACATGTTGAAGTTAGTGGAAGCGAAAATAGAGAAAAAACTACGCGTCGTATATTCCTACTACCGGACTACAGTGGTGTTTCAAACGTCGCATTTAGTGGCCCGATGAATGCTGAAGGCGACTGGCAGCAGATTTTTTTTGTTTTTTTTAACGCGAAGAGATGCCCGGACGTAGTCTGGGTGATTGCCACCTGAAAACGGTCCCCTGCGTTCAATTTACGGTCACACTCACATGGAATGTCGCGCCCAGACTTTTCAGAATGAGAGCCCGACAGAACGCGAACAAGCTGCAGAAGCTGATTCTTGCACTGTTCGCCGCGCGACTGATGAGCAAACATGCGGATTAAAAGACACAAAATATCATATTTCGATGCAGAAATGCAATACTAGCCGCGCAGCCGATCCGTCGCCGAACATTTCCCGCTCCACGGCCGCTGCGCATCGCTTTGACCCATATCTAAATGAGATAAACTTGTGCCGCTGCCTTTCTTCAGCATTGCGGTTCAACCACCCGCACCACAGCTCGACGGAATATTGCAAAATGTGTTCAAAAACGCTCAAGCGTGGCATACCCAAGGCATACGGTACCGGCTTTTGCCTACACAGCGAAAGTCACTGCTGGCTCCAGCGCCGCCGCATCTCCGTGACGTCACGGCCTGACGCTTGTCGCGTCTTGGCCGTGGAGCCAAACCTGTCCAAGACAAGAGGCAAAATGGGGAGTCATGGCACATCCGGCTCATAAAGGCGGCGATGAATAGAACTCCAGGAACGCTCCCCTCTGCGTACGTTAGTGGACTGCGCCACGTGCTAACAAAGGGAGAGCGAAGGCAACACCCCGCTGCTGCTGGCACACTTTAGTCGCCCCTGAAGAAGGGACCGAGTTGGTCCCGAAACGTTGGGCAAAATTAAAATATTGGTTGAACAACGGCATTTTCGCGAGCTAAAGCACGAAACATTGAAACGAGCCGAGCGACATGCCTGCTGATAATTAAGGTCACGCTTTGGCTGTCTCGATCCCAGATGCCGCCAGACGATGGCGTTGCAACGCAGTTGAGCGTGTGCTTAGTTTTTAGGCTGTTAGGGGAAGCGCACGATAAAAAATAGAATTTAGGTCAGTGACCTATAATCGGTCGGGTCTATTCTGGCCGGCAGCTATAGTTTTTCAGTGCTTATTTGTACCTTAACTTTTTTAGACAGATAGTTATTTCTTTTCTATGTGATCGATCGGCATTTGTGGTAGGCAGAATTTTATTTTATTTGTGCACGTGTTTTCAAGTGTTTTTTTTTGTTTTGAGTCTGTAGATATCTTAGCATTTGGTGGTAGCAATAATCGAGTGCTGCTAAGATGGTTAAGCTACAGAAGGTTCGATGTAAGGAGTGTGAGGCGTCGTTGAATTTAAAAGAAACGCGGTTCGAATCGGTGGAGAAGGCCGAAGGCGCAGATTTTATGTGCAAATGCTGCGTATTAGGTGCACGCCTGGACAGGGCTGAACAGGCGAACAGCAAACTAGTGCTACGTATGGATGCTCTAGAAAAAGAGTAACAGGCAGAGAGGGCAGAGAA
This sequence comes from Amblyomma mixtum, assembly GCF_055824585.1. Lineage (NCBI taxonomy): Eukaryota > Metazoa > Arthropoda > Arachnida > Ixodida > Ixodidae > Amblyomma > Amblyomma mixtum. The sequence continues at coordinate 375,478,415 of NC_143014.1, read as the reverse complement.
GCGCAAGCTTCAAGAACAGTTTGGTCAGTTGGAGTCAAAAATGGCTGACACCGCCATTGGAAGCCACACTGGCGGACATTCCAGCTCCAGCCACGTGGATGGGGCTTGCACTGGCATGGACAGCGATAAGCAAGTAAGTCAGACATGTTCAGACAGGAACAGCTACACACATGTGGCAGCTAGGAAGTCTAGAGGCGTTAGAGAGAAGGGGAACAAGCTAAACCCAAGGAATGAGGTCACAGTCACTGATAAGAGGCAGCAAAATCCGGAAGTTAGGAGGCAGGGGGAGAGTACCCTAGTGCTTATCGCTGGTGACTCAAACATGAGGCGCTGCAAAAGAGTTATACTGGAGCGTGTAAAGGGTGATAGGCGGGTAGCAGTCTTGGTATTCCCAGGGAGGACAATTGACGAGGTACTGAGAGAGACAAAAAGTGAACTTTCCGAGAATGTTGCAAGGCGTAACTTGGTAGTGGTAGCGGCGGGGCTAAATGATGTCCTGAACGGTGACACCGCACAAGTAGTGAAAAGATTAGCTGAGGGAGTTGACGGTATAAGGGCGATAGCACAGCAAGCGCAGATCGTGGTGTGCACAGTGCCGGAGGTACAAGGAAGGAATGGAGAGGTTGCTAACGATGTTGTGATTCTCAATCGAGAGATAAGAACGTTAAGCCTCGAGAAAAGCTTTGAGGTGGTAGGCATAAACAAAGAAGTGCACAAAGCAAGCTTGGGCAGAGGCTTTAGACGAGATGGCATCCATTTCGGTGGAAGGGTAGGAGAAGAGATAGGCTGGCGCCTGGGAGGCCGAGCGGTAGCTTCTTTAGGGAGTCCACGGTGGCTCAGGGCGCAGGGGTAGGTAGAAGCGAAGTAGTAAATGTAACGATGGCGGCTGAGCCCAACAAAATGGTTGCTAGGAGGCCCAGAAAGAAAACTATGAAAAATAAATTTAACGCCAGGATAAGTTACATAAACATGCAAAGGGGTAGAAAGAGAGCGAAATGGCTAGAAATAGAACAGCAGTTGAAGGACAAAGAAGTAGGTGTGTACGCTCTATGCGAGACACATCTGAGGGATCTAGAAAATCCACCTTTAATACTCGTAGATGGCTATGTCTGGGAAGGGTGCAACAGAACAACAACGGAGAAGAAGGGAGGAGGAGGAGGTGTGCTGATACATCAAGGAACAAATTGGCAAAGAATAAAATCAACTTGCAAAGAACATATCTGGGTATCAGGTACAATTGCTGGTAAAAGGACATGGCTAGGGGTAGTTTATTTAGGGACCGGTGACAAATGCAGGCAAGAAAAGAAGGATCTAGTTAAGTGCCTCAATGACGATATAAAGCAGTTTGGAGACGGTGATGATATTATTCTGCTTGGAGACATCAATGACCACATGGAGGATCTGGATGGATACACAGATTGTAACGGGAAGCTAATGCTAGACTTCTGTGAGCGGCACATCCTAGTTATTGTCAGCCGCCGCGGTGGCTCAGTGGCTGTGGTGCTCGGCTGCTGGCCCGAAAGACGCAGGTTCGATCCCGGCCGCGGCGGCTGAATTTCTTTGGAGGAGAAATTCGAGGCCCGTGTACTGTGCGATGCCAGTGCACGTTAAAGAACCCCAGGTGGTCGAAATTTCCGGAGCCCTCCACTACGGCGTCTCTCATAGCCTTAGTCGCTTTGGGACGTTGAACCCCATAAACCAACCTAGTTATTGTCAATAGAGAAACTAAATGTGAGGGACAAATCACGTGGGAAACCCGTAACAGGCAGACAACCATTGACTACTGTCTAATGTTAGCAAGCTCGCAATAATGGAAATAGACGAAGAGGGAAAGTACAGCCTAGGAAGTGATCATAAACGTATTAGTCTACAGTTGGGAGCCCTAGTCAAAAGAGAAATGCAGCGAAGTCAAAAAGACAACCCAAAATTAAACGACGAACAAATAGCGCTAATATCAGCCGATATAGAAGAAGTAATCGAGAAACGCCCCATGGAAAAGTAGGATTATAATCAGTTAGAACTGCTCATCGCTACAAAAATGAAACAAGTGAAAGCAGTAAACCGCTGGAGAGGAAAGAGGAAGCCAGGAAGCTGGTGGAATATGGAAATTAAGGAGGCCATAGAACAACAACGGGCGGCTTCAAGGGAACACAGAGAAGCAAAGAGGGCGCTGTTATCTGAAGAGGAAATAGTCGAAAAATGGGAATCTTATCGACAACAGAAACAGCAAGTTCAGGTCCTCGTCCAGGCTAAAATAAAGCAGTCCTCTGATCAATGGCAGGCGATGAAAATAAAGGGGGGCCAAGAAAATTCCGGAACCATATAAGCTGGTTGGGAAAAACAAATCAAAGAAAGCAGGAATAGATTAAAGATGCTGAGGGAAAATGTTTAGAGGGAGACGATGCTGTGGACTACATTACGTCATTTATAGCTGCGTCTTTTAGCAACGGCAATAGGGTAATCTCCCCAAATGAGGGAGCAACACAGGACAGCGTGATAGAGAACAGCTTAGAACTGACTAGTCTTAACTGGAAAAAGGCGGAAGCGAATATTCCTAAAGCCACATCCACACGGATAGACGAAATTCCAATTAAGCTGATTAATGAACTTGGCCCTAGAAGCAAGGAAACGCTAATAAAAGCATTGGAGACAGTCATAACAAATAAGCTAATTCCGCACAGCTGGAGACAGAGTAAAATGAATTGGATTTATAAAGGGAAATGAGATAAGATGAGCATAAAATCCTTCCGTCCGATTACGATAACATCTGTTATATACAGGCTGGCAAAGCAGGCGGTGAAATTAAAAATGCAGTCATGGGTAGAAGGTAATCGGATACCCGGAGAACTTCAGAATGGGTTCAGAAGGGGTAGGCGCTTAGATGATAGCCTGTTCGTGCTTACCCAATGCGTGGTTTTGTGGTTTTGTGGAGTTTAACGTCCCAAAGCGACTAAGGCTATGAGAGACGCCGTAGTGAAGGGCTCCGGAAATTTCGACCACCTGGGGTTCTTTAACGTGCACTGACATCGCACAGTACACGGGCCTCTAGAATTTCTCCTCCAAAGAAATTCTAGCCGCCGCGGCCGGGATCGAACCCGCGTCTTTTGGGTCAACAGCCGAGCACCATAGCCACTGAGCCACCGCGGCGGCAGGACATAAGCTGTGCATACGATAACGTGAACAGGGAACTCCCGTGGAACATATTAAACGATGTAGGTATCAGTCATGAGGTAATTGATTTCCTACAGAAAATGTACCGAGGTAATAAAGCTGAAATTACATGGGAAGGGATGAAAAGTTCCGCAACTGGGGAGGTACACAAAGGATTAAGGCAAGGTTGTCCTCTATCACCGCTGTTGTTCACGTTTTATGTGATAAATATGGAAAGAAGGCTACAAGAAAGTAATCTAGGTTATAATCTGTCGTAGAGATTAGGCGGAAATGTAGTTGAGCAGCGGCTCCCGGGCTTAATGTATGCGGACGATATTGTACTGTTAGCAGATAGGCAGGAAGATTTACAAACTTTGGTTAATTGTTGTGGAGACGAAGGAGACGCTCTGGGTTTCAGTTTTAGCGCAACTAAGTCAGGTGTGATAATTTTCAACGATACAACCGATCAGGTGCTTACAATACAAGGCCACGAAACACCAAAAGTGGCCGAATACAAATACCTCGGGGTATGGCTAAACGAAGGGCAGATATACACGGAAAAGCATGAACAGGCTCTTAGGGCAAAAGGACGAAGAGAAGCCGGGATAATAATACATAGGGCATTATGGGGGTACAACAAATATGAAGTACTAAGAGGTATTTGGAAAGGAATAATGGTGCCGGGGCTTACTTTCGGCAATGTGGTTCTGTGCTTAAGGTGGCGGTCCCACTCTGACGGTGAGCGGGAACCATTTTTGGTGATATTTGTATGTCGACTGTACCTCGCTCGTTCGCTTCATAAATATGGTTCAGGTATCTCCGAAAAGCTACTTTTCTCTGCTTTCAAAAGATGCATTTTGTTTAACGGTAGCTGCAAATTTGTTTCAACTGTAAAAGAAAACGCAAAGATGAAAACTGGCAGTTGAGCTCAACTTGTCTCAGGAAATGCAAAATTGTCAAAAACCTCTTGCACCTAGAGAAATATCTTTCGAGATACTTTGAGATCGGATGCTAATGAACATATTTAAGCATTTAGAAGTACGTGTATAGATTAGTTTATTAGCCACGCATGTTTGAAAAGCATAGAAAACAGAACAATGTAATCTGCAATAACTTTTGGGATATGTATTGCACTGCGGCGCTTTTTTGTACAGTTTGAGATCGTCTTATCGCTCTTCCATTCTGAAAATTTCATCCGTCTGCCTTGTTTATTTTAAAAGTTATGCCTGATCAAAGTTAGCGTTTTTTCGAAATAGTTAAAAACGCTCAGGTGCTCCTAGAGACGATGGCGGATGCCGGGGCAGGAAAATCTTTTCCTTGCTTTTTGCGTTATTATTGTTTTAGCCTTATCCCGAACAAAGGACATCCACCGTCGGCGACACGGGGACAAAGCGCCGACTCCTTCGTTCTCTTTCGCAGGCTTGGCTGCATGCACAGCCACACAAATCGATGTGATTGGCTGGAGAGTTCCGTCTGAGTTGCGTGTGCCGCTTCGTTCTTTTGTTGTAACCGACTATAGTGCTGAGAAGTCCCCTTTTCGGGAACTGGCACAAAGGACCGCCCCCTCCCCTTGCTGCGCGCCCCTCCTGCAGGCGGGGTAGACTAGCGCCGCAGGAAAAGGAATTCTCGGAAAATGATTACAAGCACGTTATAGACCAGATTTTTGAGCCTCTCCTGGGCGCGGCCATTTTGCACCGACTGGCGCGCCGCGGTGCGGGCGTTTCGTTGGGGACTGCGGGGCTGCGGCAGTTCCGCGGCCGCGCCTGCATATAGCCGCGCTTCGGGCGCTAAAAAAACATTGTCGAGCATACTTCCGCTGCGTGGCTGTGTTGCAGGAAGTATTTACGTTATCAAAGCGATAACATTGACGCGTTTTAATGACATTTAGTTTGACATTCAAGTTAATTGTGCTGGCGCTTAGAACGCGCTCGTGCTTAATCGAATTCCGTCTTGGTGCTCCACGGCAAAGAAACTTTTTATTCAATATCAAGAATTAGGTGTGCGGCTAGTATGCAGTTCCAATTCCCATGCACTCTTATTCCTTCCTGCCGGCCATAAAGCCCCCCCCCCCCCCCCTTCCACAAACGGCTTTCTTGTCGCCGCGCCAGTTTATCAACAATTTACCGCTGTGAGCTCAACTGAGTCGCAGCGCCAACAGAAAACAAATTTTGTCATGGTTTATGCAACCTGGTGCATAAAAACGTACTTCCGCTTAATTTATAAAAGCTTGAATAGATATGAGCAGCTAATCCAGCTTTCACTAATTCTGAGGTCCGAAGTCGCGTTATTTTATTCAGGAGCTCTCGCCGCGTGTGAGAGCGTTGCGTAGGCGTTTGGCTAAGTGTGGAAAATGTAATGAAATCGCGCATATTTTCCTATGAATAATGTAGATACCGCACCGCTGCGGTGGCTCAGTGGTTACGGCTCTCTGCTCTGGCCCAAAAGACACGGGTTCGATCCCGGCCGCGGCGGCCGAATTTCGAAGGAGGCGAAATTCTAGAGGCCCGTGTACTGTGCGATGTCAGTGCACGTTAAAGAACCCCAGGTGGTCGAAATTTCCGGAACCCTTCACTACGGCGTCCCTCATAGCCTGAGTCGCTTTGGGACGTAAAACCTTAATAAACCAAACCAAGCTAAGGTAGATACCAACAGCAGAAAGATACTATAGATAAACCTTTCCCCAGATACCTCTAACATGCGTGCGGAAAAAGCAGCTGAAATCGGTAGCGGTCGTGCTTACAATCCTCTGCATGAAATGTGTTTAATGGGAACAAGAGCAAGCTCAGCGCAAGGGTGCCGAACACATACATGGTGATCGAAAACACGCGCTCCGTCGGGACAACCTTCAGTCTGCAGCTCGCCTATCCAGTTACTACTCCACTGAGTCAAATCAATAGATCTACATTCTGATGCATAAAATTATCATAGATGATATCGCACGTAAAAGGCGACGACAAACGACACGACAGCGCAGAAATCTGCTTAGAAGTGCCGGTTTCCAGTCCGTACACTACTTGGTCTACTACACTCGGATGTCACGTTAACGAGTAACTGCGCACAAGATAACCGCGCACTGTCTGGAAGAGGGCAAATGTGAGTAGTGACGCACAGCACACACCCTCATACGTTAGCTGATGGAGCACAAAACGGCAGAAGCGAACACGTAAACATGCGTTCTATGCGCGGCGCCGGCGCGACCCGCAGTCCCTCGGGCCGCGCGCGCCGACAGATGGCGACTGGCGTCGAGAGTAGGCGCGCGTCCGCAGCCTGCGTGCGAGGGTAAAAAAATCTGGTCTATAAGCGGTGTTTACATGACGGGTTGAGTGGAGGATTTGAGCTGAAAACCGGTTACTGGGTTCACGTAAACGAGTCGGCTCCGGGAGTCGAGGGAGCGAGTCCAGTCAACTCCGCTGCAGGGGGTGGGTTGACTCACTCGACCCCAACAACAGATAGCACGTAAACCGGTCTGAGTCGGGTTAGTGGAAGGAGAGGTGATAAATGCGATTGCGGCATGCACGGCTGCCTGCGAGGCAGCCGTGCATGCCGCAATCTTCCCGGCTGCCACTGCCCTTTCCCGCTGCGCCGTTCGCCGCTTGGTGCCGCTGCTGTTGAACCGGTCGCGACTCGCTAAAATCGAATTCATGTAAACATGCAGTCAAGTTGGGCTGACCTTGCTCAACTCGATCTCCTGGCTCGACCCGCCGAAGTCGGGTTCATGTAAACGAGGCTACAGTTTCCTGACAATAGACGGTGTGAAAATAGCAGCTGTTCCTACAGTTCCCAGGTACGCGCGCGTGGACACGCACGCGTACACACACACATACGCGGGCGCACTTTTTCAATCTTTGATCCAACCAAATCGAGGCAAATCGACGCAAGGCAAGAAAGATATACATTTCAGCACGCGATGGAAAATTCTGGAGGGAATAAGCAACCTAATGATGCAAACTTGATACAAGAAAGACGTACGTCTAAAATGAATAAGAGCACGCAGTTGAGGGTCCAAACGAGAGAGGGGAGGGGGTCGCCCTAAGTGCCTACAGAACTATCGCTTTGTAGCCGACCCCTTTTTTTTGGCAGCATTCCTGCACACCTCGCCCCCCCCCCCCCCCCCCCCCCGTTCTTCTTCGTACAATGTCTATAAAGAAGTCTCGAGTCCGCCTTGTGAATGGTATGCATCTGTATACTGCATTTTTGTGAGCCTTGGCAAAATTCCGTCGAAGTTGATCGGAATTGGTTGCAAGGTGCCGCCGCATGTACGACGAATATTTGCTTCTGAGGTAAACACATTCCGACACCCTGCGGTGCTAACCCTCTCAATAGCAATTTCTCGTCTCTTGCGAGATGTCGATTCATCTCAAGGGTAAACAGAAATTGACAATTGCCCACTTCTCTATACCTTGTTCTTCCCCAACCCTAGTTTCTAAGGTTGGACAGGCATACGCTGAGCGTTGACTAAATTGTATAGCTGTCTTTGTTATAGTTTTCTTGTCATAGATGCAGTATCATTTGATAAAAAATATATTATTTTTTTCAGCGCTATAGTTAGCAGGTTACACTGTAGACCAGGACTGTTCCGACTACTACTAATATTACTATGCATCAACAGTGACGAAGTGATTGAACGCGCAAAAGACGAGGGCAGAAGGAAGGACACAAGAAAGGCACTGATTTCCACTATAAGGTTCATTGAAAAAAAAACAAAAAACGCTAGAAATATATACATGGGACATAAACATAATTAATTTTCTTTATTTCACACCTTCCTTATTTTTGGCGTCCGCTTCCTCTTTTCGCTTACTTACTAATTTGCTCTGTGCAATTATGTCGACAATTATCACTAACTCTCTAAAGTTTCCACTGTGTCGACGTTGTGCCTTTTGCGATGCGGGCTGGGCAGCATTATTTTTTTCTTTTTCTTTGCTCCCACTAATATATGTCACGACATTGAAAACAGGAAAGTCTGTAGTCGGGTAAAACTCAAGAACGAAACGGCACATTCCCTCAAAGGAGGCCCTCCAGATAGTAACATGACGGTACAGCTTTCTGCGTCTATTTAGCCAAGGCTAAACAAGAGAGAGAAGAAAACGGTCCTCTGTCCCCGTGCTGGCATCCTTATCCCGAACAAGGATCACCCCACCTCTGACGCCGTTTGGACAAAGACGCTACCCTCTTTGCCCCAGCTCTCCAACTTTTTCCCTTCACCCTTCCGGAACCATAGACCGAATAAAGGAAGCCCCACTCTCTTTGGCTTTGGCGAGGGACAGGCAGAGAAAGAAGCATGCGGAACCACCCCAACCAACACCTCCCCCCATGCACGACGGGGACTAGCAGTCGGGCTTGCCATGGTTCGTTTGTAATCCTCTGAAGGCAGGCGCAGCAACAAAAGAAAAGCCTTCACGCAGCACGGGTGCACGGGTCAAGAAAGGACCGGACACGTATCTCAACATCTCAACCAAAACCAGTCTCGGGTCGCTGGGGGCCAAGACGGGTAGACACTTTCTCAGTGATGGATCAGTGTCGTAGCCTGGTGGCAGAATATGAACTACTCGCAAGATGGCGGCAGTGGAACCGCCACCTTAATGGGATGTTAGTTCGGGGCGTGGGAGCCCCGCATGCGAGGAACCTCTCAAGGCAGTTGCTGTAGGAGACTGGGGTTTATTTCTTTAGAGGGAGAGAGAGAGGGCGAGTGTACAAGAATGCACTTTCGCTGCTGTAGGAATGCAGACGGTCACGGTAAGGGAATTGGGAATGCGTCAGTCGACGGGGCCGTGGGGACCAGATGCCGTCGGGGGAGACGCCTGCTAGCTTTTGTGGGTGCTAGCTTTTGTTGGAGCGGCCGGCCCGCGCTTGTTTCTGGGAAGCGGGCGGCGAGTATGCGCGGAGGAGGCAAGGGTTGTTGGAGCGGCCTGGCGTCGCTTGGTCGACGAACACAACAATGCCGGTCATGAGGATGGAGAAAGAAAGAGCATTAAACGACAGGTTAAAAACGCGGAAGTTAAAAATTGGATGAATTCAATATCGATACTGGAAAAAGCAGACCCGGAAAGAATTTTTCTATGATATCTCAAGAGGCAGTGCCCTACTCTTTGAGGCTAGGTCAGGGTGTCATAGAACGTGCAGCTACAAAAAAAAAATTCAACGAAGATGATGACACATGTGCAATGTGTGGTATATCTGTGGAAACAATTTAACACCTCATACTCTAATGTGATGGTATCCATCCGGATGTCCATGCAGGCACAGTCACTCTTCCTGAGGCCCTAGGGTTTAAAGGTAACAATGGTGACGTAAATAAATCTGCAGTGGAAGTTAGCAAAAAGCGATTGGAAGATTGGTGGCTGAAAAGCAGAGATGTGACATAAGGTTAGAAGTGTAGGAAACCGTAGAGAAAGAAGATGGCGAATCTTATGAGAATTAACAACACAGTTGAACAAAAATCAAGAAGAAAAGTGAGCATGGTGGCAAATGTACCACCCCGTTTCAAAGGGGGCGCTCCTCTATTATTGACCGCTTTTGACGCCGACCGGGGCGGAAAGCGGCGCGGCGACAAACATGACGGCGCTCTTCGAAGCCGGATCCCTCGCTTCGGACTGTATTCTCGTTTTTGCTGCCTTTTTCAGCGCGTTTGTTGACAGTAACGGTCCCCGTCCTAACAACTAGATGGCGCCACTATAGGCTGAGCTTATTTTTGCGTCTGTGCTATGTCTTTCACGGTGGCCTGTGCTAGAATACGCTGAACTAGAAGTGGGAATGCGCCTGCGTTTAACGTACCTAAGCATGTATTAACACTTCTTCTTGGGCGAGTTGGTGCATACTTGATTTGAAGAAAATAGCGCCAGAGCATGCAACCCACGAAAAGACAAGGACGAGACACAAAGCGCTTTGTGTCTCGTCCTTGTCTTTTCGTGGGTTGCATGCTCTGGCGCTATTTTCTTCAAAACTAAGCATGTATACGCTTATGTACATAGACAGCGTAAATTTATGCTCTTTTCTCACTATATCTGTGAATGCCACCAGCAGCGACGTGGTGTGGAAAAGCGAGAAACAGGAGCTGCGCGGCGGATCAGCCTCGCCCGGGCGTCAACAGATGAGAACAGGTACTATTTGCGCCGAGCGAATCGGCTTCGCTCGCCGGATTTTCGGGCAAGTGTGAACGCGCACATCAGCTGAGGAATAAACGTGGAAAATATAGATGCTTTTCAAAAACCCATGTTTAGTAAATCGCGAATTGTACTCACGGACTCAGCACTGAGACATCGTGCATTTTTAATTCAGAAGGAGCGGAGACAGGCACGTTCAAACACTATAGTAGGATGAAGTAAAGTGAAACTGCGCGCACATTCAGGACCGCCGCACAGAATTCATCCGCGACAAAAAAGTAGTCCGTTGTTAAAGCTTGTCTCTTTAGAAGAAGAAGCTAAACACAAGAAAAAATTATAAGCTCTAAAATTTTGATACCTGGCTTGTTTAATATAGTCAAGCATTTAAAAGCTGATTCCATTTACTATTGTGATTGGCCAGCGGAATAATACAGTAGGCAGGTGACTGCTTTTTTTTTTAAGTTGGAGAAAAAGGCATGCGAGCGTCATTTTCACCTTGCGTCCTGCCATGCCTCCGACGCCACAGTGATCTCCAACGTGTGCCCCCGCCACGCTTCGCGCTATCCATGACGTAGTGCTAATGTCCAAACTGTAAGTGTCTCCAGCTGTGATCAAGAAATGGGCGACAGCGAAAAACTGCGCCATCGCCGCCACACCATGAACGCCGCCCCTTCCGAAATGATTCCGCCGTGGTTACGCGTCCTCGTCGTGTACTTCGAAGGGATGCATGCACGTGATCACGAAACAGGCACTGACGACTGAGCAACTTTGCACAGCAAGGGTACAAAGTCTGCTGCCGAGTGTTCGCGATGTTTGCGAATAGGACACATCAGACACGTAGGAACTGAAGTTCATCTCTCATAAGACCACTAGGTAAGTCGTTTGCGCAAACACTTCGCTGCGGGTGTGACGTTGTACTTATCTAGGGAAACGAGGACAGACGGGTCACTTGTGCGGATCGGTGCAACGCTACGAACACACGCATGGACTTCGTAACAAGCAAAGCTCCCAGGCGTCGCACTAGGGGAAGGCCGTGTTACCACAAAACGTTACAAAGGCGAAATCAGAAAATCTTGCAGATTGTTGCGCCATCTGCTCTGACAAAATGAAAGTGTTGAAAACTTATCTAATCTAGAACTTACGGAAAATCGTTTCAGGAAGCGTATGCACATTGCCACGTATCATTGTAGTGTCCGTTCGTTCGCGCAAGGCCGCAGGAAAGAGGTGTTATCATTTTTGTTCGTGACGCGAGAAGCGACCGGACCAGTGGCGTAGCCAGAAATTTTTTTCGGGGGGGGGGGGGGGGGGGGGCTCATGTTGCAGAGCGGCCTCCTCATAGAATTTGTGGAGGGATAAAACGCAATAATAATAACTGCATTGCCATATTGACAATGCCATTGTGTATTAGATAACGCTACGCACTGTCTATACAAGTAAAATAGGCATTTTTTTTTAAATAAAAGAATGCATTCGTATTTCCTAAAAGCCATGGCAGACATAACTGGTGCCAATGCTTCCATGCTTTTGCGTATTTAATAAGGAAAGAAAATATCACACGTAGTGTAGAACTATATGAACCCGAAACCAGCAAAGCAGTGCATGTCGCTGATATGAAAAAAGTAAATGACAGGAAATTAGCAAGTATATACGACAAATATTTTAATGAATCTTTGTCGTTCAAGAACTTTACAAGTTTTGTACGTATGCAGCGGCCAGGAAAAAATCATAAGGACGCTGTCCTTCGCTCCAGTGTACTGCGCAGCAGCAGCTACAGCGCGGCCATATATGGCGAGTAATAGACGATATGCGAAATGCGCAGCGCTCTCTCTCCTCCATGTTGGTACGGTACAGAAAACGAAACCGCTGCCCAGCGTTGGGTTAAAACGGCTGCGCTTCGTTTGAAAAGTAAAATGCCGACGCAGTGTTGCACTACCCTGTCCACTGTGAAAAGACACTACGATGCGTGCCAGAACTAGGTGCGTTCCAGCTTTTCGCTTTTCTATTTTTTTTACTCCGTCCCAACGTTTTAGTAACACAAAACGCCATGCGAGGTATCATGTGTCAGCACGCGTGCAGCTTTCGCTTTCTGCGCTGATTTTTGACAAATCTCTCGAGGTGATTTGCGTTTAAATTAAGATAGGGACCACAGCCTTTGTTGTCTCTGATCAAAATTAGAAGCCGATTTCGTGCATTTATCAACCCTCCGGTCGGGCGTGAATATATATAGACACATACTTGAACAACGTAATAGAGAAGGTAATTTTTTTGAGCGGGCCAATCGCTCGTGCCGTGGCGAAATAAGTTCACTCGAAGAACCATATGCCGATTACTGCTTAGTTTGCTACGTGTTCAGTTAAGTTTTTCCCGTGTTCAGTTAGTTTTAGAAGGGCGAGCAAACTCTCTGGACCATACGCATATGTTACGCGCGTTAAGGAGTATTTGAGAAGCAATACACCCTACGTATAAAAACTGAGGTGCGAATGCTTTATTTCTTGAGGATTCCTATACCTTCGATATCTGCGACGACGAAAATCTAAAAAAAAAGAAGCGAATAATATAGCTACTTTATTATGAAGGAGGGACGCATTTCTAAGCTAGAAAGTACGTGCAACAGTGTTCTGAAAACGCTTCAGGCCGTCAGATTTTTTTATCGTTGTGGTAAGCTCCAACAGCTTGCTTCGCAACAAAGCCATTTTTCTAAGCTTGGGAGTAGGCCAATTAAGTTTCGGAAGCAACCGAACATGCTAATTTCGCCCCTGCACGCACAGCTTGACCAGCGTATCGAGTCCGTACATGACCCTACAGCTGTAGCATCTTTCTCTAATCAAGCCGCCGCGGTGGCTCAGTGCTTATCTAAAAAAAAAAAGCTGCGTCTTGCTTACAATATTTTGAATTATAGGTGCATGCCTACTTTCCTCTTGTTAATGTCGACTGACTGACTGTGTCTTAAGCAGGACGCGGTTTCAATGAATTGTGGCGAAAATCAACCGACGCCGGGCTCCGAAACGGTGACGTTGAAAACCGCGAATGCGCATTGCACATTACAGCAAAGGAATCGAATTACGCAGCTGGTCGATGGTCTTGTGCGATTATACTGCAATGCACGAAGCTCCTGGCGTCGGCGAGAACGATAGTTCGCACTGTCACAGAAGTTTGTCAACACACGTGCGCACTCAGCGCAAAATAACCGCTCGCTACCCAACCAGATGAATTCGCGTCCACCTGGGAATAAAATAGCCATGATAATGCGTGATGCTTGAACTGGTGCTTTAATGCGAGCATTAAAACGACAACAGCACACCGTCATGGTTCGACTTTCCAACCCACTTTCGAGTGCCGATTATTGCGATCATCAGCGCCAGACTTCAAACGAAGCTGAGGACGCGGTAGGAGTAAGCTGGCGCTTATTGAAAGCACCTACATTTGGTCAAAGATGAGCCGTGAAAACAACGCAGCAGCTGAAGCTTGCCTGTTGAAATTCCACTCGCAAGAAGAAAGCGCGCATAGAAAACGATGCACAAGCTCGACGAGCTCGACCGACCTAAGATGGAAACCGGAAGTTGTGGGCGCAGTGTTGCCAGACCGCCAAGCAATTTCGCATATCGTCTATTGCACTGAAACTTTACTTGCAAAAACGACCACATGTATAAACGAGGAGTTGTGCAAAATATGCATTAGAAATTCGAAGGCAAATTGGAGTATTAGATATGCGAAGATACAACTTGATAAAGGACAAAAAAGTGCCAATGGAAATAAAGTCACTATATATATATATACACAAAACCTCGCAACAAGATATTTAAATACACGTATGTCTCCATTAAATCTACGTATCTAAGGTAAATTCACTCTTTATAATGCGTCAAACAAGGCAAATAAACATCTTGCGCAATCACAGATAGTAAACTTTACACACGGAAAGACAGACGATCCACGCAAGAACAAAACTATGATAGCTGAAGGCGGGACATGTACTTGGGCCATGCTGTGGTCGCGGCAGCACCATATGGTTAGAATAATAGAGGAACAATGCAGAAATTAGTACGAAGTACGTATTTTTTAGGTGCCTGCACAGCGTGATTCTGCACCCATAATTACCGAAGGGTATTCCTTTGGTTCAAAGAAAAAGTAAAAGCAGTTAACTAAAAAGGAAAGAGAAGGACAAACGCAAGCCACGAATGATGCCGCAAGTTGAAATAACCAATATCCGAGTGTGTATGTTGGGAAACGCCGCGTGGGCAGGGCTTTCAACAAGCAAGATCAATCAAGATCGGTTATTGATGTGCTCAAAATTTTCGCATTCGCATGGTAATTTTGATCATGATGCTAACTGATGCTTGCGTTACGTGACTCCAGGTGCATGGGCGTTGCTACGAAATCCAACCTGAGTCAGCAATGTTCGCGCTAAAATATCTTTTCTAGTCTGAAAAAGACATTGTAGGTGACAAAATGCCGAATGACTTCTGGCGCCGGTGGTTGTTTTGGTCAGCGGGGCGTGACAGTTCGAAAAAAATTCAGGGGGGGGGGGGGGGGCTGAAGCCCCATAAGCGACGGACCGGACTAATCTCGATTGATCACAGCCATGAAGAGCTGCATCTACATGTTTCCAGATTACTGTAGGTGATCTTGACCTGTCATCTCGAAGTTTCCTTGCCGGCTTTAAATTTAGCGATGCTGCGAGCGGCTGGTATTCGTAGTTCGACGACTGACGAGCACATTCGTTGCTTACGCCGCTGCCGAGTGATTCAGTTCTTTTGCGGACGCAAGTCCCCAAGCAGCACACCAACAATGGACCGACGCTGGCATAATGCTGG
The DNA here is from genome assembly GCF_055824585.1 of Amblyomma mixtum. NCBI lineage: Eukaryota > Metazoa > Arthropoda > Arachnida > Ixodida > Ixodidae > Amblyomma > Amblyomma mixtum. Next base: position 375,463,348 of record NC_143014.1, on the reverse strand, counting down.
TCAAAACCGGCTCGAAAGTCGTACCGACGTCGGCATTGGGGCAAAAAGTTACTTTTTCCAACCTTGGCCTGATGTTCGGACCAACACTGAACCGACATTCATGCCACTATCAGACCACTGTTCAGCCGCTCTACCAACACTGAACCGACATTCATGCCACTCTCAGACCACTGTTCAGCCGCTCTACCAACACTGAACCGACATTCATGCCACTCTCAGACCACTGTTCAGCCGCTCTACCAACACTGAACCGACATTCATGCCACTCTCAGACCACTGTTCAGCCGCTCTACCAACACTGAACCGACATTCATGCCACTCTCAGACCACTGTTCAGCCGCTCTACCAACACTGAACCGACATTCATGCCACTCTCAGACCACTGTTCAGCCGCTCTACCAACACTGAACCGACATTCATGCCACTATCAGACCACTGTTCAGCCGCTCTACCAACACTGAACCGACATTCATGCCGCTATTGTACCCACTTTCAGCCGCTCTACCAACACCGGCTTGACATACCACAATTAGGCCACTGTTCAGCCTTTCTGCTAACGCTTGCCCGAAGTTTATGCCACCATTGCATTTCCAGTTCAGCGAATATTCACATTCCAGTTAATGTTCGCATCGGGAAAGCCATGGGTTTTGGCATTGCAAAGCTGCAATCATCTCTTCTATACACATGCACAACAAAATGAGGCAACGAAAGAATCCAACTGAGAAACAATTTATTAAATAATTAGGCACCGTGGCTGGGGACGCGCGGTTGCGCGAGTCCTGCGAGGCAGCGAGGGCCGCGCAGGAGGCGGGACCTTGGGAAGGAGCCAGGGCCGCGCAGGAGGAGGATTTCTGGGAGGTGGGGGCCGCTTGGGGAAGGGAGGGCACTGTGCTGGGGGCTGAAGCACAGGGGCTCGCAGTGGTTGCCAGGCCGGCAGCGGTACTTGGCAGAAACGCTTCGGCAAAACGCCTTTTGCGTCCGCCGCCACGGTCCACCGAACCTGGCAACCACTTCCTAATAAACCCCTGCGCTTCCACCACATCCGCCCCCGTCTTCTCACAGATGGCATCTGCATAAGATAAGCGTTCATTTTAGGCCAGCAGAAAAAGTTTGCTCGTTCACAGAAATCAAGATTATTTCAGCAACAGAGAAAACAGAAAAGGCCACAAGTACATGTTAACTCAAAGTGCGTGCCAGAATGAAAGGACTACAGTATCCAAATACAACTTGAGGAGAAAATCCACCTGAAAGCTCTTCTAACCAACTGTATAAAGCTGCTGCGACATCACGGTCGACCACTTTGCACTACTAACATATGGGAGCACAAATGGCTGGCAGATACAAGGCACGACTACGATCCATGACAAGAGATGGATGTGACTGATGGGAGGGCTTTCTTTGAAAGGCATCTGCTGACTCATATATCTTCAGATGCACATGGAAGAAAACTGCAGATGACTACCCCCATAAAAACAGTAACAAAATATTCACCTGTAATGAAAAAGAAAACTGGTAAAGTATCAACTGAAAAGAAGAAAAGAAAACAAAGCGCAGCAGAACCTGGTGCATGTTCTTCCACTCATCTTTTAAAATTCAGTTAAAAGCTACTGCAACAACATACTTGTTGCCACCTTGCATAACTTCAGGGCAATAAATGACCACTTGCCCTTGCGGCCATGGAGGCTGTACATCCTCTGTACAGCCAACCCCATGATGGCGGTCATTATGTTGGAGCCCACCTCCCTCAGGCCCTTGCCCCCCAGGCGGACCAGCTGCTTTCGCTGAAAAGAAACACCACAGGTGCACAAGCTATTAGGCACAAACATCAATTATAATTTCATTTAGTTTAGCAGAATCGAATAGCTAAGACAATTGTGTGACTACCTGTCAACAGCCCATGCGAGTACCTACAATCATAATGCATAATTTCTGTATGATACAATAGCTTGACTAGTTGCTACCAGCAGAAAGCACCACCACCAATATGGACATTCTTTTTTTTCCCAGTTTACTAAGAGCAGGGAAACTTTAGCGATTAAGCAAAGGTGGCCAACTCCTACCCATTATGCTTTGCATCTTGGACATTATTATATTATAACTATAATGCTTTTTGCAGATATCTATGTGCTGGATGTGTTTTCTCTGCACAGCCGTTACGCTAAAATTGATTTGGTTTGTAGAACTTAAAGTTCCAAAGTGACTCAGGCTATGATGAGGGACACCATAGTGGAGGGCTCCGGAAGTTTCGACCACGTGGGGTCTTCAACATGCGCCACTGACATCACACTGCACACGGGCGGCTTGCTTTTCGCCTCCATGGAAAACTGGCCATCACGGCTGGGTTTGAACCTGAGTCTTTGGGTTCAGCAGTCGAGTGCCCTAACCACTGAGCCACCATGGCGGGGCTCACTACCCTGAAATTGAGCAGTCTAATTAATGCTATACAAAGGGCGCTTATTTAAATCCCCAAGCACCTGAGTAAAGCTGCGTGCTTAGCAACCACATTTAATTAAACGATGTTGCTTGTTTTTGGCAGCAGATTAAGTAATGAAATGTGCATAATGTGAGCAAAAGACAGGGAAGAGGTGGGTTAAAGCTGCCCCATTATTTGGGAAACCTAGCCGAAATTAAAGACGCGCTGAGAGAGGACCAACTTCCAGCTGTGTTCACAGCAGTTCATGCAACAGTATATTAACCGAAAGCTCAGCTTCCTGTAAAACAGACCTTACAACATCCTTAATGTTAGCTACAAAGTCCACTGCTGAACTAAATTAAAACAGCACAACAATAAATTACAAATGTAAGGAAAATGAGGGGCTCGTTATGAGACACATACGAAGAAAGGCAGCCACAGGCAACAAAAACATAGGGGATTTTTTTTTGCTGTTGATCGATGTAAAACAATAATGTAATCACAGAAATATTTGACTGAGAAAAAAAATTTGTTGGAACCAAGTCTGTTATGCAACGACCGGCCACCGGCAGAGCTCTGGAAAACTACATCGAATGACATTGAGTGACACCATCTGAGAGCAACTGCCCCAAAAAAGCCTGTGACTGCACCGCCAAATACCAAGCTACTACAAGATGTGACAGGTGCAATGCTTCGCACAGAACCAGCATCAGTAGCTTTGTTTGCTGTTTAGCGCTCCTTCTCGCCTAAACGCTCTGATGCGACAGCAGTCTCGCAGGTGGCATTTTCTTTGCATTGCGTGGCTGAAACATGACGTGACAACTGGCACTTGCCGTAAGCAATATTGCGAGCACCACATGTTCAGCACTGCTACTGAGCCCAACAAATTGATAGGAGCCAAAGAGCAGATAAAGAGAGTCCCCTAACAGCTGTCCCGACACGTGATGCAGTTTTTGCAAGCTCTGCTACCGGCTGGGCATTGCGTACCACTTTTGCTTCCAACAGTAAATCTCACCACACAAGGAATCGACAGGGCGTTCCAGTGAACACTCTCAAAAATTCCTAAAGAAGCGCAAGTTCGATATGGGAAAACAATTTTTTTTTTGGAGGAACGATCTCTCAGCAGTGGTGGACATAATTTACTGCATACCTGTGCGTGTGTACCTGCAAATATTTCTTCTATTTTGAACTCCCTATTCTTAGGAATTCCTGAAAATGTTCACTGAAACAGCTAGTGTGTATATCAGCAAGCAACTTTCATGAACAGGACATTTACATTAACAAAACACACTGTGACAGCACACTCCAGCACAACAGTAGGAATTATACCTATGAAGAGCATGTTATTCACAGAGCACGGCATGCAAATACTCTTGGAGCTCAAGATTTCTTCACAAACCTCGGAATTACATTATGCATGCAATTCGTTAGTAGGCATTCATTTTTTCCAGACACAAATTATCAGAAACATTAAATCACCAGTCCAGCAGCCACGCTGTCGTCCTGGACGGCAGCTTCCGCAGTGTCCAACTGCTCGGGGGAGAATGCGGGCAGTGCAAGGGTGGGAGGCGGTGGCGAGGGGGACACTGGCCGAGTCCTCTGCTCCAGCTGCCGGTCTGACCGCAGCAGCACGTGATCCTCCAGCCTTTGTAACCGCTGCATTAAGTCGCGCTGCTGCTGTCGGACCTCCAGCACCAGGCGCATCAGCTTCAGCAGGGTAGCTGAAACTGAAGCAATCAACAATTTCAGTGAGAGCAGGGTTAACCTGGGCGCAATAATATCATTTGGGCACTGAGGTACAATAAAGAACAATATGAGGCTAACAGTAGGCAGCAACACACTCTGTACTATGCTCCTAAACTTCCACCAATTTTATCCTCCAAGACACTTCTAATTCATGTTCTATTCCTTGCTAGCCTAATTTAAATGCCATAAATGTCACCATGCACTGACAAACACCTAGGTGAAATGGAGCTGCTCTATGTGTGATAGCTAGCACAGAACCTGCAGCCTTGTTGTGTAAAGGACTTCTCAGTCTATGAGCTTCGCCAATTTTTACATTGGTTCATGGGCATTTCCACTGCTATTGCACCATGGCAGAGATGGCAGCAGTTAGTCGCAAATGGATTCTTCCAGTGTCATGAGAAGCATGTGCTAATAGAAGCCAGAAAGGAGAGCAAGCCTGTGCCCTTAATATAGCATTGCACCATTTGGAAAGTATTGCTTACGGCAACACCCACATTGGCCAAAATGCTGGAGGTAGACATCTGTTCTAACTGCAAGTGCTGGCAGGGATCAATGCATTAAAACTGCAACAAAGATAGCCCTTATGGAATTATAGCCCTTAGCTGACAAGCGAAATGCAACAAAGAGGTGGACCAAACGTTTCTTGCTAGGCACAGGAGGTGCCAAACCGTTGAGAAATAAAACAAGGTCACATTTATCTCTTACCACGCATCCATTTTGCTGCAGGCAAGACAAGACTAGGAGCCAGCTGATGTGCTCCACAAGGCAGTTAGGCTGTTCAGTTCTTTCCTAAGCAAGAGGTCCTCCTTCAGAGCATGCCACTATTATTGGCTGCTTATCTCCTTCAGCACCCTTTATGGGAGCTTTGTGATATTGCAATTAATTTTTTTCAGCACATTTCGCTGCATCCAAGGCACTGCACTCACTTCCAACCAATAAACTTCTAAAATACTTTGAAAGACAATGAAAAATTACAATATGGGCCTTGCTGACCTGTGTGCCTCTGGAAGCGACCAAATTATGCTGGTAAGGAAACAAATGCACAGAACATGGGACTACTGTGTAGAGTGCAATTTGTAGGAGTGGCTTCCTGGTGGTGATGTAGGCAGAGAGAGGCAACAGAAATGCCAGGATCCAAAAGAACCCAACAAAAGCACAACATACAGCTCTTGGGAAGGGCGCACAACAACCAGTCCACTATGAATCACAAGAGAAAGCAATGGAAGTACTAGGTTGTAAATTCCAGTACCACTTCAGTTCAATACAATCGTTTTTGAGAAATACATGTGATGATTTTCAGAGTGACCCCTTTCAAAGCACATAGTTTGAAACTAGAAATGTGCTCCTAGCACCATTGCAAGAGCCACTGACGAGAACTCCATGCAAATATCTTCCTGAATAAGTATATTCTCTAGATCTTTCTGGGCCTGTTGACTGCTGCTCGGCAGCAGCAGGTACAATGAGAAATTTAAAATTTGCTCTGTTTTTCTATAAGACAAAGCAGATCTAGCTTCTACATCTTGTCGTGTCACTTGATACTAGACAAAATAGGAGTGTAATTAAAAGAAAGGAACACAGTGAAAAGACGGGACAAGCAGCATTTGTCCTCTCCTCTCACTGTGTCCCCATGTTTGGCTTGCATTTCTCTTTTTGCACAAAAGTAAACAAAGTGAAAATCTCACCATCAACAGTCCCAGCTGTCGACTCCTCCAGCTCGCTGGGTGGCGCACTGTTTTCGCTCACGCTCTCCCCAGCGTGATTCAGTGGGGCTGAAGATGAACATGTGTCATTGATGGCAATCCAGGAAGTACAGAACACACTACTGTGTACAACTACAATGTCACATTTCTATTCTAATTGAATGCAGAAATGCTACTTCAGGATATTTTTGGAGAAGGGACAGAACAGTTGTATGGCCAGGCTGTTTTGCATACAGGTGATCTTAAAACACAATAGACACAAAATTACGAAGTTCAGAAACAAATTCCTGGTTATATAGAGATGCCCCCCAGGCAATAGTAACACTTCCTTTGGCCGAAAAGATATTTTAATTTGGTTTCAATCACAGGCTGTACAAAGACTTCATAATTCAAAACCCACCAAAACCGACACCTCCATGACAAGTAGTTGACGTGACAAACAATGTCACATCATGCAGATACCTATGACACATAAAAGAACGTTGTGATCCGACTGCGGCGGCGCGTTTCGATGGAGGCGAAATGCAAAAGGCGCCCGTGTGCTGTGCGATGTCAGTACATGTTAAAGATCCCCAGTCGACTGAAATTACCCCAGGGCGCTGCGGCACCTCTTTCTTCCTTTCTTCTCACACTCCCTCCTTTATCCCTTCCCTTATGAATGTCCACCGAAATGCGAGAGAATTACTGCACCACTTTCTTTCCTGAAAAATCAGTTTTCAATTTTTTAAATATGTGTCTATAGTACTTCAATAATTACATTTCTCATGCACCAGCATGGTGCATTGGTACCGTATTTTCCGGTGTATAAGACGCGGCTTTTTTTCAAAAATCTTGCTGGTGCGTCCTATACAAGGGTGCGTCTTATATGCGAATTTTTCGTTTTTTTTTAGAGAGTTCAGAAATTACTCAGGTTCATTTTCAAGCTTTTTTTACCGAAAAAATATCACTACCAATGATGCGGTTGTAACACGGTTAATACTTCAATACAGGGACCACCATGCGCAACTTTTTTTAGGTGAACTTTATCATGAAACGACGGGGATGACGACTTCCGGGATCACAAACACACCACCGTTTCGGAGGCCCCAAGCAAAAGTAATGTGAAATGCCAAAAGATGACAACAATCACGCTTCTCACCATTTTCAAGACAAGCCAGGACAAGCCGGCGTTCTTATTTTAGCCACCCTTTCCCATTTTGTTTGCTCCATGTACGTAGTGCGAACAGAATATTTCAGTCGCGTTGCCACCAGAAATGGGCGAACTTTTTGATAGCGCATCCGAAGGTGAAGACTTCCAAGGTTTTAAGTAGAAATAAAATGTTCTTATGGACATGTGGGAGAGTTTTTTCGTTTTTCTTTCTTTTTTCTAAAACGTGGGCAGGAATGGTGTGAGTGTTGCCTTTTTCGACCACTTAGCGTTGCTTAAGAATTTCTCACAAGTACGGTGAATTTCATGATGGTCGCGCAAGCGTGTTTAATTGATCCTCACTAGCCCAACTGGGTAAACTGGGGTGCGTCTTATATAGCAACTTTTTCAATTACAGCCTGCATATATGGCGGGCGCGTCTTATACACCGGAAAATACGGTACATTTAAGGACATAAAAGAAACTGTCAAGGCGAAACCAAAAACAGAGAGCGGAATATATGTCATGTGAATAGAAACCTGTTCGCAGTACTGTTAACGTGGGTAAGAGAGTTTGCCACGAAATGGTTACTGGCAGATTCACTGCTGATCTGAGAGCATGGCAAATGTAAAAAGCTGATGCCAAGTCTGAACACGTTCTATTTCTCTGCAAGTGCAATTAGCTACGGTGGAGTTTTTTTTCCCAGATTTTGCAAGCATACTACCATAAATCCCCAATCAAAACTAACACAATGTCGACCTTACATTAAATAGAAATGAGAAATGGTGTTTTAGTTTTAAGGCGGTTAACATCCAAAGACGACTCAGGCTATGAGGGACGCCGTAGTGAAGGGCTCCGGAAATTTCGACCACCTGGGGTTCTTCAACGTGCACTGACATCGCACAGTACACGGGCCTCTAGAATTTCGCCTCCATCAAAATTCGACCGCCTTGGCCGGGATCGAACCCGCGTCTTTCGGGTCAGCAGCCGAGCGCCGTAACCACTGAGCCACCGCGGCGGCTTAACAAATGAGAATTCATGTCGTACGTGGTGACGGCAGCTGTACAACATCGTTGTGGCCCTTATTTCCTAAAAATAATTGCACATGAATGTCTTGTTGAGTATGCAAAATAATTTCTCATCAATAAAGAAATATGAGAATTTCAATTACCAGAAACTGCCGAGCTTTCTAGGGCTGAAGTGAACTCGTAGCGCCGCACCTTTTTTTCGGCGCTCTTGTAGGATCCTGCAAACATTCTCAATATCTCGACAAAAACCATGTCATCTCCAAGCAACAGTACGGATTTCAAAAAAACAAAACAACTGAGGCCGCCTCAATCAAAGAAAAGCTAAGTGAAAACATAGAAAATAAACTGCTAACAGTTGGCATATTCCTTGATATGAGGAAAGCGTTTGACTCGGTTAACCATAAGATATTGCTTGAAAAAATGCGGTGTTATGGAATACGCGGCGTTCCTTTAACCTTATTTGCTAGCTACCTTGACAACCGATCTCAAACAACTATCATTAACGGTATTTCATCTGGGATCGGTCAGATTGTGTCTGGTGTGCCACAGGGCTCCGTTCTAGGACCAACGTTGTTCTTATTATATATTAATGATATCGTCAACCTTCGTCCAGCAGACAACATTATAATCTATGCAGACGATACTAACGTATTTTTTTCAGGGCAAGATAGTAATATTTTGCAAGCAGCCTCCAATAGTTGGTTATCCCAATTGTCTGTTTGGTTAAAATCAAATAGGTTAGAACTTAATGTCAGGAAAACAAAGTACATACTGTTTAGAGCCAAAAATAAGGAAGTTCCGAACAACTTCCAAATTCACTTCGAGCAAGCTCCTATAACTCGTGTCAGCTCTACAATGTTCCTTGGAGTCATTTTTGAAGAACATTTACTCTGGACAGATCATGTAAACTACGTTAGCACTAAAATGGCTCGCTCTGTTGGTATCCTAAATAAATTTCGCACAATACTGCCTCGAAAATTCAAACTACAAATTTATTTCTCTCTAGTCTTTTCGCATGTACAATATTGTTTGTTGATCTGGGGAACGACTACCTCAACCAATCTTGTGAAAGTACTTACTTTACAAAAAAGAGCTGTACGAGCGATTGATAACTTACATTACAGTGAGAGCACAGGTCCTTCCTTCCTCAACCATAGACTGCTAACCATCACGGCCACTTACCACAAGAAGCTTGCTGTTTATATCAGAAACCTTATGAAAGGAAACTGGCAGACTTTCGAGAGCACATATTTAATTGCCCAAACAGCATACAGTCTTAGGCACCCTCAATACCATGCATCAAAATCCCGTACAAACTATGGGTTCCAAAAACTAACTCACATAATTCCTCATACATTAAACGCCTATCCATATTTAACAGAATTGTCACTACAAAATATGTCCGAGGTCAGATTTAGGAAAACTGTTCATGAATATTTTTGTTATAGCTAGTTGTGGTGTGTTTTTACCTAATCAGTTTTTGTCTGTTATGTTTTGATCTTAGTTTTGTTGTGCTTAGCTCTATGCATGCCTGATCTCTGTTTCGTTGTCAATATATCCGCTGTTTTTCTTGTTTCTGTTACTTATGGAAACTTTGTACCATTGCCAAGTGCCACTTTGTTTTTTTGTTTTTTACATGGGGAGGGCAGGCCTCTGTCAGGCGCTACTAGGCGCCTTTAGCTTGCTCTCCCTTGTTTGCAGTCTCTGTACTGGCCAAACAAAACCAATAAATGAAAATGAAAAATTACAAATCAAAAACCACTCTTGAGCAATCTACATGAAAATTCTACTTCATATGAAATAAAGCAACATTTCTCACATTGCTGGGATCCATTGACACCACACTACACACACACAAAAAAATAATGTGAGTGTATCATGCTGGTATTTCAGGATGAACATCTTAGAGCAGCCTGATTGTTAGAATAGACAAGGAAATGCTCCAGTTCATTTTATATCGCAGTTTACTGTGTTTTATATTCCAACCAATTATTTGGCACATTTCAGGACAACCAGGTCACACTGCAAGTCACGCCATTATGCACGTAGTTTAAATATGCTTGCTTTCTGGCATTTGTAATTTCCAGGTAGCAAACAGCATATATAAGGCCAAGGTGCAGTGTGGCAATGACACAGGCATCTTACATCCCTGTCAGACGGGCATTTCGAAGGCTCTCAAACTGATAGTCTATCACCTCACGCTGAGCGCTGCTACAAAGGAAGTTTTAATGGCCATTGAGTATATAGTCTATAGAGTCAAAGCAGTGTGGAACTCTTTAGCGAGATTTCAAGGGCCCTCGAGCATTGTACAAGGTTGTTAGCATTGTTTCGAGCGGCACCAAAGCATGCTCTCATGCATGATATGTTCACAGTAGAAAAACGTGAACAAAGATTACCCTCCCAAATTTTAATGCAAGTACCAAACTTTAGCTTCTACAATGATTTAAAGATTGTGTCAGTCTGGTTTAAAGTGCATTACTTTCATACTCGGCATTGCAGAAGACTGAAACACCAGCGGTATTAGTATTCCCAGAGCACTACAAACTGCGACAGCAAATCACCTAAAACGGCAGTGCCTTTCAAGACAAGGCAACTGACCTGCAATAATAACTCAAAACCTCCTACGATCCCAAATAAGGCTGTTTCTGTGCCGATGCTCGAGAAGCTGCATGTGTGTGCGCACATGTTAGTCAAACACACTAATTTTTTTCGGCTGGTAAAGCCCTTTTGTAAAACCATGGTCAGTGTGACCATTACCAGAGCATGGGAAATGATGGCCGGCACACGAAAGCACGCGGCGCTGCCACCCCAGTCCTGCCACGGTAGATCCCGAAGTGATCCAAAAGCTTCACTGCCCACACTGACCAACAGCCACTGCTGTCTCCATTTCACTTCACCCACAGCCGATTGTGCGGCAGTGACAGGATCCCGAGGTTCCACTCGCTTTTCTCAGTGCTTGTTAAGCAAATCACTCGTGTATACAATTAATGAGTGCTTCAAGATTCCTGCAGGAATGCACCGATTCGTAAATTGCAAGTATGTACACCCCAGCGTGTTTGTTTACAAAGCTAGTGTACAAGTGGCTGTATATTGCTCATTTGTACAGGATGAGACGCAAGGTAAGTTCACATTACCAAAAATGTTCTCTTCTGTTTCTCACCAGTCGTAGCTTTATTTGTTCACACACTGTAACAGTGCTGCAAGAAGCATCAAGGATGTGACTTCCAACATTGGGATATTAGAGGATCTCCGCTTCCCGCTAATTACATGTACATGCTTTATTCGATATGACTAGTACTTAATTTTAAATTGTTTAATCCAGAAGCATGCTTGGTGACCATTTGCATTAAATAAAGGCTCCAAATTTGTTGCCCACAAGCAGCGCCGACTCAGCCTCTGGTCTGCCGAAGACAGATCGAGTCACCATCCGCCGGTTGGTTTCATCGGTCGCAGGCTTTAGGCGATCACTGGTTGCGCTGGTATCGTCACCGGTATAATGTGAAAGATTGGTGCATCAATCAGCTAAGGCCTATACCGCCCAGCCCACCGAGTGCAACCATGCCTTAACTATGCCAATAGAAACATACATTAAGTTTATCATTTTAGCAGAGTAACACGTTCATGACACTCCCGCATGAGGTAGGACCACTACTTCATTTATGCACAAAAGGAAGGAGACATGTCCTTTGACAGTGTAGCCTGCATTGCAGATAACGCTCTGCCATCTATTGTGACATCACATGAGCAGTTCAATATGGTGGCCACTCGCAGTGGGAACAGCTTCCCGATCACGATTTCTATCGCATTTTTTTTTAAAATAAAGCGCCCCACGTACTAATACTTCCAGGAGTGGAATCAGACTTTCATATTATTCCCAGAAGCGCAAAACTGCCTTTCCTCAAAATCCAATTTACCAATATGTCGAATGACCCTGTCATAGCCCCTTCAAGTGCACCGGGATTTTTTTTCCAATTTCACTAATAATACTGCTGTGGCTTCATTCCTCAGCACCTAACCACAACACTGCCATTTGAGAGTGCACAGCACTACTGCATGTAAATGCTGTTCTGGGCTGCTTTGCTGACTTGATGCCCGTTCAGCTGCCTGTATAGCAGCACTCAGGCCAACAGACCATCAGTTTGAAAGCCTGTGAAACACTCATGTGGCAGAGGCATTGTTTTATTTACAATTAAAAGTGTGATTCTGATTTCTAGGATTTAACAGCTTTAAGCTATGAAGAATGACGTAGCGGAAGACTCCAGATTAATTTAGACCACATGGGGTTGTTTAACATGCACTGATATTACAGAGCACAAGCGCATTCTGCACTGCTCCATTTCACCACAGACAGGATGTAACCTGGGCCCTCGGCTCAGCAGCATGGACCACTCAGCCACTGCGGCAGTCTTACAATTCAAACTGAACTAAATGTAAACAGCTGGATGAGTTGGTTCTGAATTTGCATTATGAAACACTGTCTCAGTGCACAACAAACATGGATGAGGAAAGAGCACACAACGCAAAGCATCAATTGATGTCTGGCACTTGTATTGTGTGCTCTTTCCTCGTCTGTGCTTTTTGTGTGCCAAAACAATGTTTCATAATGCAAAAAAAAAATTACCATACTAAACCTTTCTGTACTAAATATTATTAAGCATACTGAGTTCAGCACTAATTCTGGGAACTACAGGTCTTCAAAAACAAAGCACTAATGAGTTTCAGAAGTAGTTCATCAGCTTACAAGTGCAATAGCTAACAGTTCATTCTGCTCCTCTTTTTGACAGCTGGCTAAGCGGTGGCTATCAACATGACTTCTTAGTCGTAATTTAGCCATGCAGAGGTGCAGACTCAGAGAATCTAGCAAAGAGGCCTTTACAATCGCTGATGAAGCTACCATCATTATGTCTGCAATAAGACTACTTACGGCAAGTGGTAACGACGACCACTGGGCAACGCATCCACTCCCCTCCGAGAGCTGGCTTGGCCTCAGCTTTTGCGAGCCGCGTCACCTCCGAGCTCCTGGCCACAGGCCAGTAGCACTCTTAATTTTGTCTCTGTGAGCCATCCGACAGGAATGACTGCAAGGCAGTCATCCTCAAGAGGAAACTTCACCACAGCGAATGGTTTTGACATGCTGCACAGAGGAAACACGACAAAAGATTAATGGGGAAACAAGGATTTTTACCAGACACTGTCTGTGCCATACTCTACTGGCACTTGCCTGTTTGGGTGCCGAAAACTTCACACTACCATGACAACTGACAGGTACTCTTACAACCATCTCGTTCTACTTCGCAACGCACTTCTGAACTTTCATGAGTTGAGAGTTACAAGTGTCACGAGCGCCTGCAATTTGGGACTTATTTAAACAATATTTCTGTGCCTGCTGTCATGTGAACCAAATAACATCCAGCAATAGTGGCGTGCAACTTCACTGCATTGACCATCAAACTGAGTGCAGTCTACCAGGAGCATAGTGATGAAAAAAGAAACCAGTAAAACGCAAGATTGACCAAATGAGGAAGAGAGAAAACAAGCGTGTTCAATTAGCGAGCTCGAAACTAGCACTCGCTATATGTAGAGTCACACTGATCTAGACTTTGTAATACAAGGCTCTGAGTAGCGGGAAGGGACACACATAAATAAAAAGTACTCTCAATTTTTTTTCTGTAACCGATCACTGGCAGGAGCAGCATTACTTCTGGCAGTACAGAAGAATTGTGTTCATTCATCCTGTTCTTGTCACATTTCTCTCATCGCACGGAGACTCGCAACGCAACAATGTCAACACTGCCATGGAAGCATTTGTCAATCAAGCACAAGGCATGCAGGCTGCGACTCTATGAAGTCTGACATGCATGCCTGAACCAAGCGATTAGCCTCACAAAAGCAAAAATTGGCGATGAAAAACACTCAACTGCATCGCACGTGGCAACTGGTTGGTCATGGGGGGCGCCGCAGAGAACGGCTCCGGAAATTTCGACCACCTGGGGTTCTTTAGAGTGCACCGATATCGCGCACAGTACACGGGCCTCCAGAATTTCGTTTCCATCGAAATTCGACCGCCGCAGCCGGGATCGAACCCGCGTATTTCGAGTCAGCAGCCGAGCGCCGTAACCACGTGACGACTGTCATTGCGATCATGATCATAATATCTATACACGTACATAAATGTACGATGTGCCGTGAGAAACAAACCCTCTCAGAAGCAATGCGCCAACAAGATTTGCCGGGATAGTGCGTTCACCCTGATGAAGGAACACACAAACACACGCGACATTTAGAAGCGCTTCCCTTCGTGTACTTGTGTGTTACTTCATATTACCCCAACCCTTACACGCAGTTACACCTTGCAATGCGCCGCTGAGTTAATCAAAAGACAACTGCTGACAGAGGCCTACAGACAAGTTAGCTAAAGGGGCAACACACGAGGCGTGCTCATTGTCCTCACTCTTGACAAGTTCACAAGTAAATATTAGCTGACAACTAACATGAAAGGGAAAAAAGGACAGAATGTATACTTACGCAAGCAGTGCCTTCTGGTTCCCCTCGGTGACTCACGCGTGCCGCCAGCAAACTTGAAAAAGCTTGAAGAAATAAAAATTCACAAGCGCGCGCTGCCACTGCCAAACGTCCAAACGAAATGACCACCAGCTATGGATTGGGATTGGCTTGGAACGCACGTGGGAACGAGAGCGGATGCCTACGTTTATGCGTAAAGCGGTGGATAAATACACGTTTAGTTTCGGAAAATTTCTTTGAAGCTTAGTGTTGACAACACCGCCAAGAATAATTTTTATCAATTTTTTTACACTTCAATTTATTAATGAGCAAAACAAAGATGGAATGGCATGGCTACTTTTGACTACTTTCAGCTCAAGTTTTGGCTCCTTTTAAAATGTTCCCAACGGCAACCCTGCCCGCGAGTCATGCCGCGAGTACAGTGGCTGGAATTCACTCATGAATTCACTGTACCGCGAGTGCTCGCGCTTGTTTTTCTTTTGTGGTGTGGAGGTGTTGGTCGTACTGCCTGTCTGCTGTCCCTTTGTGCGGCTGTTGCGGTCCTCGTCTTTCACCGCAAAGCTTCTGCATTTCGCCATGAATGCAAAGCAACGCAAGTACCGTATCGTTGAGAAAGAATACCGTGAGATCTTGCAAGATCTCGGTATTTCACAACGGCCGGTCGCATCTACGTCTTCAAGCTTGGATCAGGGCGGCAGGAAACGATCGCACTCCGAAACATCAGTCGACGTACGCACCCCCCAACTCTTGCTGCCGTCCGAAGCAACTACGCGACGCAGAAGCGAAGTGCGCGCTGAAGACGCGTGATTGAAATCTATAACCGTAATCAATATGAAGACGATTAACCGATAGCGATTAATACGTCCCTATCGAAAAATCTCGTATATATGTGTCATATGTGTCTGATTCATACGAGATTATGGAATATCTCGTATGTGTCATATGACACGTTTACAATTATTGAGAAAGGAAAGGGAAGGGCTGGGGTGGAATTATAAGGCAATTAACAATAAAATAGCTTCCATTGAAGTTAGTAAACTAAAGAAAGTAAAAAAAAAAATTCGGACGCGAAAAAAAAACTACGCGTCGTTCCGGATTCGAACCACTGACCTAGAGATCTTCAGCTCACTACACTACCCACTATACCACTGCTGGCATGGCAAAAACTGCTTTACATTTCGATGACAAGACTTATGCTATGCTTCCCACTACTATAGAATTCGACGGTTAGGTGCGAGGACAAATGTTTATTTTTAAGGTATAAGGAGCTGAACTACAGCCGATTGCACTTCCACTGATATTGTGGATCTTGATGTGCTCTGTGATAAGCACTGAAAGATCTGATATTTGTATGTATTTTAATTTTCACAGCGCCTGCACCATTGATCGTAGTACTCTCATTGCGCACATATTGTTAACTACAGTCGGAGCTCTTGCATGAAAATACCTGGCGTTATTAGCTCAACTAAGCCCAGAAGGCAACATTTGCCTTCTGGCTGAACGTTTGTCCAAGCACATTGGAAACGCCTAACGTCATACTGTTTGGATAGGCGCGGTTTACAACAGGAGGGCACAAGCAGAGAATCAAGGAGAAAAATATTTGAAACAGGCCAAGAGTTTTTTTTATGCGTTGGTTGGGCACTTGTTAATCACTTGTTCATCCCTTCTTTTCCGCGTGTTTCAAACAGCAAGGCCCACTCTATAAGAGGCACTCATCAGCGGCTATGTGTTTCGCACGAGATTGATGTAAGCTGATACGGTGCATATCGGAGCTCTTGTGTACGCACGAGTGTCGCCTGTCAGTTAAGGTATGCCACATATGTAATAAGTCCATACAAGTCACCTTTCCGTAGCGCGTGAACTACTATATATGCAGCAGATGTGTTCATCTGTGACATTTGTGACGCGTATGAGCTCGTACGCAGCCTATACGCGTTCATACGAGACACATTAATTTGTGACACACATGAACTCGTATGAAGTATATGTGCTGATACGAGGCGCATTTGTCGAAACATATGGCTCATATGGTGCCCATATGAGTCAAACGAGGCACATATGAACTCGTATGAAGCCTATATGTGTTCATATGAGGCACATATACTGACACATATAACTCATATGGGCTGCATACGAGGCAAAGGGAGAGAACGAGTACCGTGGAGGCGCAGTGCCTTCGCATTCTTCCAATTCGAGTTCCCGCAGACGATGTAACGTTTTTTTTTCTTAAGCTATATGTATCTCTTATATAAGCGCATGGTCAGCGCTGTCCTATCATGGAGCAAACGCACGTTACTGTTTACCCATTCCTGCTTTAATGGAGTGCTCGACACGTTGCGCCATGCATATATGTTTTGGTGCTGTTCTGCAGGTATACCGCATTAACTGCGACGCCCAAGCACATCAAGGTACAGCGGATTTAACGTTAGAATCGAGAAGTTATTTTTATAAAATGCTATTTATAGTTTTTGAAATTCAGGCCTGATAAATCGGTGCTGCATATATATGTTTCTCCGACTCGCATTCTTTCATTGCACGACTGGACTTTTTACATTTACACAGAACGAAGACCACACCTTGAAGGGAGAAATAATCGCATGCATGCATGCAACTTTGCATATTTTAGTTTAAAAAACTGAGATTTAAAAAATCTCACAGGAGGTTATGCGGGTTTTTACGAAGATATCATTATCTGCGCCCCGAACTATATATGCTTATAAATAATTAACAATGTGCGAGCTATATATATATATATATATATATATATATATATATATATATATATATCGCGCCTAACGCCGCAATTGAGAAAACTAAGAAGTCACAATAGCAACTGCATGATGCTCCATAGCAGTCGGCACTTCAAAGTTGCGTTGCCTATTGCAGGAATTGGCCAGCTTCTAAATATGGCAAAGTCAATGCAGGGGAAACATTCGAGAAATTGGTCCAATACTGCCAACTTCTAAAAATGGCTGAGCCAAGGCGGGTGAAACGTCCGAGAAATTGGTCCAATACTACCAACTTCTAAAAATGGCTGAGCCAAGGCGGGGAAAACGTCCGAGAAATTGGTCCAATACTGCCAACTTCTAAAAATGGCTGAGCCAAGGCGGGGAAAACGTCTGAGAAATTGGTCCAATACTGCCAACTTCTAAAAATGGCTGAGCCAAGGCTGGGAGAACAGAGGCAACGCGGGGCCTTCACAGGGCTGTCGTTTGCCAACTCAGATCCTACATTGGACCGATGTCATGTGCTGCTTGGGTCAGCCCAAATAAAGAGCTTCGTTTACAAGTCTTTCTGGTGTCTTCCTGACCGCTGGACTGCCGTCACTACAACGTGACATCTGGTGAAGGTGCTGGGTAGCCTTCCTTGTACCGGACACGCCCAGGAAGTCGTGACGCCAGCCCTCTGAGTCATTCACCGGAGGACCTGACACCAGTCCGCCGCGCAAGCCGACGTCTGCTAGGGGACGCACCTGAGTTCGGGACTCTGCCGGACCCTACCTGGAAGCGAAAGGAAGTAGCAACGTCCACCATGAGCTTGCCCCAAACGATGACTCCAATCTTTTCAGCAGCCCCGGGTGCCACTAACCTTCGACGCTTCGCCTGGCACCGACCCCGAGGAATGGCTGGAACAGTTCGACCGTGTGGCTGTCTTCAACAACTGGGACGATTCCGTGAAAATTAGGTACGTTTTCTTTGCCTTGGAGGGACCAGCAAGAATCTGGTTTGAGAATGAGGAAGCGAGCCTTACTTATCGTGAAACCTTCAAGAAGCAGCTTCTCAAGACTTCACAAACGTCGTGTGAAAGGAGAGAGCCCAGTAGCTGCTACAGTCTCGCATACAACACCCAAACGAGACCGTTGCAGTGTACACTGAGGAGATGAAGCGTCTCTTCCGGTGTGCCGACTCGAGCATGAAGGAAGAAGAAAAGGTCGAGCTGCTTATGCGAGGAGTTACAGAGAAACTCTTTGCGGACCTCGTACGGAACCCACCGAAAACTGTCGTGGAATTCGTCGAAGAGGCATCCACCATGAAAAAAAATCTTGATGCCAAAGCCCGCCAGTATGACCGCCAGCAGCACTTTTGGTCAGCAAGCTCCCTGGACACCACTAACAACGACAACCTGCGGGAGGTTATACGTGAAGTTGTGCGAGAAGAGCTCCGACGATTGTTGCCAACAGGAACGCAGCCGCAGCTTACATCGCATACTGACGTCATCCGGGACGAAGTTCAACAGGCCTTGGGTGGGTCGCCGACAACGTCGCAGCCTCTGGAGCCTCCAGCCATGACTTACGCCGCAGCAGTGCGCCGTCCTGCACCTCGACGACGGCATCCAAGCCCCTATCGCCCTCAACCAGCTGCGTTGGACCGCCGCCCTCTCGCCCCAACCCGCCCGTCCTCCGAGCGTCGCACACAGCCGAGGAAAAGCGACGAGTGGAGAACTCCCGACCAGCGCCGCCCACTATGCTTCCACTGTGGCGAAGCCGGTCACATTCTCCGGTACTGCCCATACAGGAGAATAGGCATCCGAGGGTTTTCTTACGACGCCCCACGACTCCGACCCGGCCAGCGATCAGCCGAAATCGAGGAGTCGTTGCGTTGGGAAGAATACTCATCGCCGAACCGCCTATCACGTTCCCCGTCGTCATCGCCATCGCGCTATGTATCTCCTAGCCGAGGCTACGCAGTGCGTGGACGTTCCCCCAGCCCCCGAAGGTTAAACTGAATAAAGCAGCCTCTGGAGGTGAGGTTACTTCTGAGCGCAAGAACAAAGATCCTGCATCGACGAAAACCCAAGTCAATGCCTCAACTACGACTTCGACGACAACACCGACGACAACAGCGACGACAACGACGACGACGACGACACGGCCAGAGTTGAAGCTTTTACTGCTGCCCAGTGAAGTAAGGTCGGAGCACGCCCACCGCAGCCTCACTGCTCGACGAAGCCGAGATCGTACACCGAAGACCACGTGCAATAGGAAAACGCGAACAAGTGACCTTGAAGTTACGGTCGACGGTCACGCGGTTAGTGCCTTGGTCGACACTGGAGCTGACTACTCCGTCATGAGCGGGCCACTCGCTCTCCGACTCAGGAAAGTAACAACAACTTTGGATGGCTCGCTGATCCGCACCGCAGGTGGTAACCTTATTACGCCGTCAGGACGCTGCACCGCGAGAGTTACTGTAAATGGGAGAGCCTATGCTACAACCTTCCTGATCCTACATCAATCCTCGCGAGACGTGATTTTGGGAATGGACTTCCTGAATGAACATCGGGCGATCATCGACCTTCGATCTAAGTCGATCAAGCTTTCCACGGAGAAAGCCATATCTGCTGCGACGAAAGCGACTCATCACGTTGCCTTAAACGTCCTCGATGAAGCATTGAGCGTGCCGCCCCGATCAGGTGTCGTCGCCTGCATAGGTACTGGAGACATCGAAAATGCCGAAGGCGTCGTCGAGGGGAACACCCAGTTACTCCTGGATCGAGGACTGGGCGTCGCAAGGGGAGTCGCCCAAATCCGAAATGGCCAAGCCCAGGTGCTGCTAACCAACTTCACCGATGAATACCGGCATCTAAACAAAGAAACGACGATTGCTTTTCTCGACGAGCTGGCAGACATCAGAGACATATTTGCCCTACCCGACCAGCCCGTAGAACCATCTGACCAAGGCCATCAACCCACGTTTGATATCAACCCAGCATTAACCTGGGGCAGACGAGACCAAACACGCAGTCTTCTTCAAAGGTACAGCGACTGCTTCTCAACAGCATCGAATGTGCGACGAACCCGGCTTGCCAAGCACCGCGTTGTCACAGACGAACACTCCCGACCACTGCGACAGAGCCCCTACCGCGAATCGCCGCTAGAACGACAAGCTATCCGCAAGCAACTTGAGGAAATGCTTTGTGACGACGTCATCCAGTCATCGAGGAGCTCCTGGGCAGCACGAGTCGTCCTAGCGAAAAAGAAAGACGGCACCCTTCGCTTTTGTGTCGATTACCGCCGCCTGAACAGCATAACGAAGAAGGATGTCTACCCCCTCGTCCGCATCGACGACACATTGGATCGGCTATGCAACGCTAAGTACTTGTCATCGATGGACCTGAAGAGCGGCTACTGTTAAACTGAAGTCGACGAAAGAGATCGCGAGAAGACTGCGTTCATCACGCCAGACGGACTCTTCGAGTTCAAGGTGATGCTATTCGGCCTCCGCTCTGCCCCAGCGACGTTCCAGCGAGTAATGGATACGGTGCTCGCGGGCTTGAAGTGGCAAATTTGTCTAGTCTACTTAGATGACGTTGTTGTCTTCTCCTCAAGCTATGAAGACCATCTCAGAAGGCTTCGGACAATGCTGGAAACAATCAAGTCTTCAGGACTAACACTGAAACCAGAGAGAGAGAGAGAAAAGGACGGAAAGGCAGGGAGGTTAACCAGGCGATGCCCAGTTGGCTACCCTACACTTGGGGAGGGGAACAAAGGGGAAAAAAGAAAAAAGAGCAGCAATGAAATGAGTTTTCTAAGTGTCCAGCGACCACTATGTCACGGGGACAGAGGGCGCGCACTGAAAACTTAAAGATTATAGACGGGAATACAACCCCGAGAACCCGAGGAGCTGCTGTTCCTTGGTCACGTCGTAAGCTAGGATGGAGTTCGCCCAGACCCTCAGAAGACGCCTGCGATCGCAGAGTTTCCACAGCCTAATGACAAGAAAGCTATACGCAGATTCCTTGTATTGTGCGCTTATTACCGGCGATTCGTCAAGAACTTTTCGCGCATCGCTGAACCTTTGACCCAACGTAAAGGCTGACGTGCCTTTTAAATGGGAAACGCCGCAAGTGGAAGTTTTCAAAGAGCTGAAGCGCCGCTTACAGTTCCCTCCTGTGCTCGGACACTTTGATGAAAACTCCGAAACCGAAATTCATACCGATGCAAGCAGTGTGGGCTTAGGAGCGGTCCTCGTTCAGAAAAATGGTAGACAGAAGAAAGTTATCGCGTACGCTAGCCGTTCACTTTAGAAAGCCGAAGCCAACTATTCGGCGACCGAGAAAGAATGTCTCGCCATTATTTGGGCCACGTCGAAATTTCGCCCCTGCCTATACGGACGACCATTCAAGGTTGTGAGCGATCACCATGGTCTGTGCTGGCTAGCCAATTTTAAAGATCCATCCGGCCGCCGTGCTCGTTGGAGCCTGCGTCTTCAAGAAGTCGACATAACTGTAGTCTACAAATCTGGCCGCAAGCGTTCCGACGCAGACTGCTTGTCGCGAGCCCCCGTCGACGCAGCACCCGAAAAGGAAGACGACGACGCTTTCTTAGGACCGGTAAGCGCCAGCTGTTCCGCGCAGCAGCAGCGCTGTGATCCTGAGTTGTAAAGCCTAGTTGATTATCTGAAAGACAAGACCGCATCGCCTCCCCGAGGGTTCAAGCGCCAACTGTCGTCCTTTGTCTTTCACAAGAATGTCCTCGTGAAGAACTTCGCGCCCAACACGACTGTGCATCTTCTTGTCGTGCCCGAAAATCTCAGGCAAGAAATTATGCAGGCATGTCATGATGAGCCGACTGCAGGACATCTCGGTATTGCTCGCACGTTGGACCGCATCGTGGAGCAGTAATATTGGCCGCGGCTAGCTGCCGACGTTTCCCATTACGTGAAAACGTGCCGTGAGTGTCAACGACGCAAAACGCCTCCGACTAGACCAGCCGGACTCCTGAACCCCATACCACTTCTAACTAAGCCCTTTCAGCAAATAGGGATGGACCTCCTAGGCCCCTTTCCGACCTCATCATCAGGTAACAAGTGGATCATCGTGGCCACCGACTACATGACCCGCTATACGCCGAAGCAGAAGTGTTGCCTAATGGTACCGCGACAGAAGTCGCAAAATTTTTTGTCAAACGAATTCTCCTGCGACACGGCGCCCCCGAAGTACTCATCACATACAGAGGAACGGCGTTCACAGCGGATCTGACGCAAGCCATTTTAAACTCCAGTCAGACAAGCCATCGGACGAAAACTGCCTATCATCTACAAACCAACGGACTCGCAGAGCGTCTGAACAAGACCATCGCAGACAAGCTCTCCATGTACACCGACGCCAAACACAAGACGTGGGACACCATTCTGCCCTATGTGATCTTCGCCTATAACACTGCCGTCCAGGACACAACCAGGTTTACCCCATTCCAGCTTGTATATGGCAGAAAGCCCACGACAATCCTCCACGCGATGCTCCCGCACGTTTCAGACGAAGACAACCTCGACGTCGCCGCTTACCTTCATCGCGCCGAGGAAGCCCGAAGGATTGCGCGGCTTCGTATTAAAGACCAGCAGCACACCTTCGCCGGACGCTACAATCTGCGCAGACGAGACACGCAGTACAAGCCAGGTGATCGTGTTTGGATATGGACGCCAATTTACCGCCGTGGATTGAGTGAAAAGTTGCTGCGACGCTACTTTGGCCCGTACAGGGTTCTCCGCCGCAGCAGTGACGTAGACTACGAAGTCATCCCCGACGGCACGACAGCATCTCAGCGACGCCGCACACGCCCGGAAGTCGTACATGTCGTACGCCTGAAGCCATATTACGAACGCTAAAATGACTCGAAGTTTTCATTCTCCGTGTTTATTTTCATTTCAAAGCATCCAGACGATGCTTCTTTGGGAGGGGGGTAATGCCACGTGTCATTGTAGTGTCCGTTCGTTCGCGCAAGGCCGCAGGAAAGGGGTGTTATCATTTTTGTTCGCGACGCGAGAAGCGACCGGACTAATCTCGATTGATCACAGCCATGAAGAACTGCATCTACGCGTTTCCAGATTACTTTAGATGATCTTGACCTGTTATCTCGAAGTTTCCCTGCCGGCTTTAAATTGAGTGATGCCGTGAGCGGCTGGTATTCGTAGTTCGACGACTGACGAGCACATTCGTTGCTTACGCCGCTTAAGCACTGTCAATGAGTGAGGATGAGTTCTTGCGCAAATGGTCGACATATTTCATCGTCCTGCGCGGCGGTCGAGTGTCGGCTTTCTTACTGCCTTACTGACGTGCTCAGTGCTGCGTCACTGCGCATGTGGTTGACTAATCAGAGCATTGAGTTCAGCAGTTTTTCATTGTATTTTTGTTCACATTAGAAAAAAATAAACTTCTCTTTCTACGCCGCTGCCGAGTGATTCAGTTCTTTTGCGGGCGCAAGTCAGCCCAAATAAAGAGCTTCGTTTGCAAGTATTGTTGCTGTCTTCCTGACCGCTGGACTGCCGGCACTACAACCTGACAATATAGTGCCAACAATTCTAAGAAAAGTTAACTGCATTGCTGTTATGGATATAATTTACCGCACAACTTCACACAGAGAATTTTTTAAAGACCTTTTCGATTCCTGTAGTGTCTAGAGGGGGAAAAAACTTTAAAGAAATGTTCGACGCGGAAGCTGAAAACAATTTTAATTAAAATTATCATACATGACACGAATAACTTAAAAAAAATGGCTATTAGCCGAAGGTGACGCTGAGATGCTATTTCACGGACTAGCGCACATCACCACAGCGACTCAGTGGTTATGATGCTTGGCTGCTGACCCGAAAGACGCGAGTTCGATCCGCCCCGCCGCGGTGGCTCAGTGGTTACGGCACTCGGCTGCTGACCCAAAAGACGCGGGTTCGATCCCGGCCGCGGCAGCTGAATTTCTTGAAGGCGAAATTCTAGAGGCCCGTGTGCTGTGCGATGTCAGTGCACGTTAAAGAACCTCAGGTGGTCAAAATTTCCGGAGTCCTTCACTACGGCTTCTCTCATAGCCTCAGTCGCTTTGGGACGTTAAACCCCAATAAACCAGCGAGTTCGATCCTGTCCGCGGCGGTTGAAAATGAAAATTGGTTTTGAGGAATGGAAACGCCGCAGTAACCGTCTCACTTATCTCGCTGGACACCTGAACCGTGCCGTAAGAGAAAGGAGGAAAGTGAGAGTAAAAGAAGAAAGAGAGAGAGAGGTGCCGTAGTGGAGGGCTCTGGAATAATTTCTACCTCCTTGGGATCTTAACTGTGCACTGACATCGCACAGCACTCGGGCGCCTTTTGCGTTCCGCCTCCATCGAAACGCGGCCGCCGCGGTCGGGTTCGAACCCGGCTATTCCTGCTTAGTAGACGTGCGCCCTAACCACTGAGCACCGCGGCGGTTGCATTTCGGTGGAGGCGAAATGCTAGAGGCCCGTGTACTGTGCGACAATAGTGCGCGCTAAAGAACCCAAATGGTCAAAATTATCCGGAGCCCTCCACTACGTTGTCCCTCGCCTGTATCGCTTGGGGACGTCAAACCCTTTAAGACCATAAACCACTGCGGCGGCAGTGTAAGTCGACTATTGGAAGAAAAATGTGGATTCATGCTGGTGGAGCACAGTGCCTGGTGCACGATGCCATTAATGATACAATATAAAGCTACAGCTGGCGTGGAGGCTGCTTGTAGCGCAGCAAAGGGAGGAGGTGATTTCAGAAGCGGGCATCTTAATGTGAGCGAGAGCCAGCGTTGGCGCCCTTCCGCGTTGTACTTCATTGTGGAAGCGGTCAATAAATAATCTATGAAAAATACAGGCAATCAGTCTGATTGGTGCGGCGATGTCTGCGCTTTCCTCTACACATGCCCCCTTTGGTTTCCTCCTATCTAGATTCATCCTCTGCCCTACCCCAGCGCTGGATTAAGGAGGGGGGGGGGTCTCAGGGGACTGCAGCCCAGGGCCTCGCCGGCGACAGCAGGAGAAGGGGGCCCATTTATTATAGCCTGCTTAGTATATGGAACCACGGGCAATGGAACTTCGAGTGACACGTAAGAAGAGAGAAAACCAGAACGAGGAGACGGGCCCCCACCTGATGTAAGCCCGTTTAGCCGAATCAGTTGGGGAGAGCTTGTCGAGCTGCAAAAACAGAAATCCCCCGCCACTCCGGCGGGGACCCCTTCCTTGTACGTTTGCTTACGGATTGCGGAAGGGTTTTCGTGGTTTCGTGTCAATCGCCCGTCCAGTGGCGTCTGAAGGTGTATGTGTTTGAGAATCCTGGCTTAGGCATAACATCCGCTTTTACAGAGCGGCGAGGCGGGACTCCCGCTTCGCCGCCAAGCATTCCGCTGGAGCTGCTTTGATAATGCACTAAAAATCTATCAATTTTTAAAAGCACAAATATATCCTCTGATATGCAATGTGGTGCTCGATGTGAAAAATGCTTGCATCGCGCCCTTTGCATGGCTTACAAAGGTAAGGAAATGCAATGCTTTAGTGTTACAGCAGCGTAAGCAAAACGAAACCAGAATGCGCAGCGGCGTTTTAAATGGCGTCTACTTGTGCGATTTTCATATATAGACAGTCGAGGAAATAAATGCGCGCAGTAGAATGCTTCCCTCAGCTACCCCGGTGGATTGTTCAAGTTTCGCACAGATACGACATTTGGTCGTCAGAATTGCTTTATACAACACTGTTTTTTTCTTTAGCTTTACCCAATTGAAAAACAAGTCAGGTCTGTACTAACTTCTTGGAAGTCCCACAGTTTCACTTCGGGCTCCGGCGGTCACTAGGAAAGCGAAACACTCGTTTATGGGCTTATGTTTGGGTTTATGTTGTTTAATGTCCCAAATCAAGTTTGGCTATGCAGGACGCCGTAGTGGAAGGCTCAGGATAATTTCGACCACCTCGGGTTCTTTGAAGTGCAGATATCGCATAGTACACGGGCCTCTAGCATTAATTTCGCCCCTGCGAAATGCGACCGCCGCGGCCGGGGCAATTTATTTTGTTCGTTCTTTTTTATTGGGATTGGCTTCGTAGAGCCAGGTAAAAATTTTCAACTTTTGAAGAAATAAAAGGCGCAGCAGCTGCCTGACTTCTAGGTGGACAACTCAACCGTGTCTGGAGGGGAGGGAGGAAGGTGTGAGTGAAAAAAGAGAAAGAGGTACCGTAGTAGAGGACTCTCGAATAATTTCGACCACATGGGGATCTTTAACGTGCTCTGAAATCGCACAGCACACGGGCACCTTTTTGTATTTCATCTCCATCAAAACGCGGCCGCCGTGTGGGTGGGTTTGAACCTGGGTGCTCGGTTCAGCAGCCGAGTGCGCTAACCACTGAGACAGGACTTAAATTTTGCTATTCAAATGTGCTCCACGAGGGCAAGTAGTAAAAGTTCATCATGAAGTCAAATTAATTCTAATAACTTTTAATAATACCCTCTCGGGGCACTAATTGGCGAGTGTTTCTATTTCCTAGTCACTGGCGGATACCAGGCTCAACTGTAGGAAGCTAGCTCAGCCTGCTTTACTTTGATGCGTTAGCACTAAAGGGGTTGCGAAACACTGCTTGGGGGGATACCGGCTATACTTCAGGTGGGTTCTTTATGTCAAACAGATGCTGACTTAAAAAGAATTACAGGAATCGATGCACAGGAACGGGAGTTATTCAGTGAAGAAATTTGAAAATACAAGCAAACAAAACGCTGCCCTCAACTCGATTTTGGCGGGGCTTCCCACTCCTATTTCGCTCTCCCGATGACGGCACCTGGCGCAACCAATCAAAACAGCCAGCCAGAGCACGTCGCGGAAGTTTGTACTCCATGGTTGCCTGCTCTCTGTAACTCGTTCTTGCTGAGACTGGCAGCGTCGTTTCCATGCCAGAGCGCCCCTGGTGGTGTATTTTTATTTTACTTGCTTTGCAGGGCTCTTATCTAAGACAAACAAGTTGTTTTTGTTGATCTAATATAAAACGCAGACAGGTGACAAAATGTGTCTCTATTTATTCACACAATTTGCAGTATATTTACTGTTTGTCCGATCATCAAGCTCGTGCCAGGTGATGTCATATCCGCTGCTAAAAACCCGCCACTGGGTGGCGACACAATCAGAGCCATGAAGTTGTTTTTGGGAGGACATTAAAATATTAAAAAACGGAATATACGCGGCATTACCGACGCTAATAGCACCATTATAGCTCACTGTATGCAATCAACAGGCAAAACAGTTAACTAAGATTGTGTTTCTGAGCCCCTTTAAAACAGTTCTGCGAAGGAAAACCCGTCTGTCGGCTTGTGTACGGCGTCATTGAAAGAGGAGAGGAGGCGGCGCGCGCTGCATTGTAGTCCCGCAAGTTGTCCGTCGGTCCACGTGGCTCTTCCGTGGCGATCGGTGCTCGGCCAAAGGCAGACACGTGTCGCGCGTTCCAAGAGCGCCGTTGTGTTTTGTGCGTTGTAAAACTAATGCTAATGCGTTACTGTTGCATGAGTCCCATTGATCGCACTTTGCTCTCTTAAGAAGAGCAAGGATCCGGGCGAGTTGGTAATTTGGTGGAATTAAAAGCAAACATGGGGTATATTCCAGAAGTCCAGCGGGGGGGGGGGGGCAGTAAAGGGAAAGGGGCCTACATGAAAATTAGCCCAGGACCCCCATTTTTCTTAATCCGGCCCTGCTCTACCCTCATCTTTCACAGGAACGCCAAAAACACCGCCAGGTTTTTACGAAATGACACTGCTACTGCTGCACTTTGTGTAACGCGCTTTGTGGGTCGTGTCATTTGTTCCGTGGTCGTCAGTAAAGTGTACAATATGAGTAATATACAGTGGTCCACATTCCGTATTGTGTATCTTTATTGTGAGGACTTAAAATTTTTCTCGCCTCAACCTCTGGCTCGTTTACGCTGAAACTGCGCACAGAACTTGCGTATTGCGGTACTTTTGTCTCGTAGTAAGTTCGTTAACAGTACTTACCTGGTTCAGCCACGCATGATGCAAACCCCTAATCGTCTGCCTCGAAATCGACGAACCGAAAGCCACCAACTCTCCGTTTTCGCCGAACGGCGTTAGTGGCGCCATCTGTTGTTTGTATAGAAAAGCTCCACGACGCGAAGGGCGCCACGGTCAGCATTGCAAGCTGCGCAGGTCTTCTGATGGCGCGACTACCGCCCTGCGCGGCAGTCCGGCACTGGCGGCTTTCAGTTCGTCGATCTCGGCGCATATACGATTACAAAGTTGCATCATTTGCGGCTGAATCAAGTATCGTTGGGAAACTTGCTACGAGACAAAAGTTATTGCAATACGCAAGCTCTGTGCTCAGTTTTACCGCAAACGAGCCAGCGGTTGAGGTGGTGGTGGTAAAAAAATTGGCTGTGGCTTAGCTAAGGTCACGGTGCAAGAATACTGAGGTGTTGATACTGCGCCCGCTCGAGCGTCCAGATTATGTTCGGCCGCGGCGGGGCAGGCCGTGCAGTTCGGCTGCAAGCCGACAGATGGCGCCGATGTCAGCGGGCCTAGTTGAGCGCTGCTGGAGCCTTGAGGTTCCGCTGCTCCAGCTCGATTCTCGCTATGGTGCCGTGAACTGAATTCAAAACTGCAAGGAAATTCCTTGCTTGAAATTAAAATCAGTAGTGTGCCAGTCTGAAAACTTGGTATGAAATTATCTTGTGTAAAGCAGTTAATGATATGGAACAAGGTACTCATGTGGGCTAGTTGGTGTACATCAGACATAACTTCACCAGCGAAAGAACGAGACACGAGGAGAAGAAGAACACAGGACAACGCTGGACTAACAACTGAAGTTTAATCGAGAAACGGCCAACCTAGGTCAACAGAAGACGCATGCCTATCAGACACACCAAACAAAACAAACAGATACATAAGTGGCAGATCACCGAGGAGTGGATACACCTGTCTGCGCCTGTTCTATGGGCAAGCGCGCCTTATACACTCCTCCTTTCAAATGCGCACTGCGCACGGCTGGGGCGAAAGGTCAAACGGTGGCGAGGAGGAGAAGCGGCGGTGCACATGCGCGGTAGCCTGCGCCATGCGTGACGTCCGTCCGGGGGATACGGCTCACGCGAAGCGCGGTGTTGACGAGCCTAGTGAAGCTTTTCGCTTCAAAACTTTATTGGGATGCACTGGGGTGAGTTTTTTGCGAGTGGAGGGTTTCACCGCTCCCTTGCCTGGGTGGTAGTCCTTATTCCGGGACATCATTGGCGGTAGCCGCTGCCCGCGCTCTTTTAACCAGAGTCCTCTGGGACTCAAGTCCAAGCAGGCGGACACGGACGCCTCCCAGCCCTCTCCCGTTGGATGATTTATCCTCTTTATTTCCCGATTTTTCTGGCAGGCAGATGTGATATGATACGCGTCTGCCCACATCAGGGGCGTAGCCAGAGGGGTTGCTACCCCCCCCCCCCCCGCCCCCCCCCAAAAAAAAATTTTTTTCGAACTGTCTCGCACCGGTGACCAAAACAACCATCGGCGCCGGAAGTCCTGGATTTTGTCACCTACAATGTCTTTTTCAGACTAGAAAAGACATTTTGGCGCAAACATTGCTAAACCGGGTTGGATTTCGTGGCAACGCCCATGCACCTGGAGCCACGTAACGCAAGCGTCAGTTAGTATCATGGTCAAAATTACCATGCGAATGCGAAAATTTTGAGGACATCAATAACCGTTCTTGACTGACCTTGCTTATTGAAAGCCCTGCCCACGCGGCGTTTCCCAACATAGACGCTCGAATATTGGTTATTTCAACTTGCGGCATCATTCGTGGCTTTCGTTTGTCCTTCTCTTTCCTTTTTAGCTAACTGCTTTTACTTTTTCTTTGAACCAAAGGAATACCCTTCTGTAATTATGGGTGCAGAATCATAGTCGCCGTGCAGGCACCTAAGAAATACGTACTTCGTACTGATTTCTGCATTGTTCCTCTATTATTCTAACCATATGGTGCTGCCGCGACCACAGCATGGCTCAAGTACATGTCCCGACTTCAGCTATCATAGTTTTGTTTTTGCCTGGATCGTCTGTCTTTCGGTGTGTGAAGTTTACTATCTCTGATTGCGCAAGGTGTTTATTTGCCTTGTTTAACGCATTATATAGAGTGACTTTTGCTTAGATACGTAGATTTAATGGAGACATACGTGTATTTAAATACCTGATATAGTTCTAGATTTCGTATGATATTTTCTTTACTTATTAAATACGCAAAAACATGGAAGAATTGGCATCAGTTATGTCTGCCACGATATTTAAGGCATACGAATGCATTATTTTATTTAAAAAATACATATTTCACTTGTATAGACAGTGCGTAGCGTTAAATAATACACAATGGCAATGTAGTTATTATTTTTGCGCTTGATCCCTCCACAAATTTTATGAGTAGGCCGTGCTGCAACTTGAGCCCCCCCCCCCCCCCCCCCTCGAACAAAATTTCTGGCTACGCCACTGGCCCACATGTCACAAACTTACGGTACCCATAAAAAGTCGGGTATACAAGGTCTGTTCTGAAAGTAGTAGGACTGGTTTTTTCCTGGGCGAACGGGCGGACGAGAGGCGGTCTGCGCGTGCAGGATCGTTGAAGGGGGATATTGGGAATGCTGGGGAAAATCGGCAGTCGGCTCTCGGCCGTTGAAGAGAGCAGGTCTCTTCTACTGTGAATCCTTGTCGAAATGTCTTGTCATGCAGAATCACGGAGCGTTTACTGGATCAGCGATACGCGATCAAATTTTGTGTAAATCTTAGTAAAACGGGCAAAGAGACTCACTACATGATTAAGGAGGCATACGGTGAAACTGCCATGGGTAGATCAGGTGTTTTTTGAGTGACACGAGCTGTTCCGAGAAGCTAAAGAAAGAGTGGAAGAAGACGACCGCTCCGGACGCCCTTCGACTGCAGCAAGACGAACGAAAATGTGTAGCGAGTGAAACATTTACTGAACACTGATCGTAGGATGAGTATAAGAATGATTGCTGAGGAGATGAGCATTCCTCAAACCCAAGTTTTTGAGATCGTGACAGAAAACGTAGCCATGAGGAAAGTGTGCGCGAAGTTGGTGCCGGGATTGTTGTCAGGAGCAAAAGGCCAACCGGAAAGCGATCCGCCAGGGTCTTCTTCATCATGTGAATGAGGACACCGATTTTTTACCCAGCACAAGGTGGCAACGCTGCCTCCGCCCCCCTATAACCCCGACATGGCCCCGCCAGACTTTTTTCTATTCCCGAGAGTAAAATCGACGCTCAAGGGGAAAAATCACGGATCGGTAGAGGCGGTTCAACAGGCCGTGACGAGGGAGCTAAACAGCATTCCGGTCCAGGCGTTCTTGGAGGCGTACGAAAACTGGAAAACTCATTGGCAGCAGCTTGTAGGTGCGGAAGGGTGCTGCTTTGAAAAATTGTAATTGTTTGTACTCTTCTCATGAAGAAATTTTATAGAAAAAAATGAGTCCTACTACTTTCAGAACAGACCCTGTATATCGCGGGCTTAGAAACGACCCCGTTTGCAGCCTTCTGGGGTGTCGTCCCTCAGTTCTGTCCAGGCCCTTGGCGGGCTCTGGGAACGTCTGCCTACTGAGGCGCAGGTATGCTGTGATGTCCGCATAAGTTGTAAACGGATTCGGTACAGGAGTCCCGACAAAGCCTGAGAATTCACTGTGGAACTCCGGGGGAGAGACGCTCGGGCGGCTGTGTGCGCAGCCTCGTTCCCTTCTACTCCCTGGTGTCCGGGCACCCATACCAATTGTTTTGTCGCCTGAATTGAGCTAGGTTGCGCGTTTTCTAAATGGATGGAAAAACTATTTCAGTGTCAATCGGAGGGTCGCAGGAATTTGCCCTCTTCAACCCCCCCCCCCCCGCTAGGCGTCAGCCGTAACCCCTTGAGACTCGGCGGCAGCCAAAGCTTGATTGACGATGTCTCTTTGGGCTTCCAGGTCGGGGTTGTGCATCAGAGCCTCCCGTGAGTCTGATGTGCATGTGTTGTCTTTATAACGTGGGCACGTCCAGATCATGTGTACCATGATCGCATATCCGTCACAGTGCTTACATCTAGCAGTGAATTGCCCTAGATATATTTTGCTATAGATACATGGGTTTGGAAATACCCCGACCTGGAGTTTCCTTCAAGCTGTGTCCTCCTTTTTACTAAGTTTGCTATTCGTTTACGTATATTCTGTTCTAGTTAAGCATCCTATCCTTTTCTGTTGCTGTCAGTTCGTTTGGAGGAGAGCTTGGGCTCGGCCGGCAAGTGAGTCCTCGGGCAACCTCCGTGCTCCTTCCTTCCCTCGTAGGGCTAGATGCGCGGGTGTCCAGAGGAGCAAAATCGGCTGATCTACCCCTCTTCCCGCCTCCAGAACCCTAACCGCTTCTGCAGAAACTCTGCCTCTGCTGAAGTTGTGTACAGCGCTCTTCGAGTCACTATTAATCACTCTGATCCTTTTCTGAACTGCCGCCAGAGCTATCCTAACCTCCGCTGCCGCGACAATAGATCCGCCCCTGACTGTACAGCACGCTTTTAGGCTCTTGTTTTCATCGGCCACCACCGCTGTCACGGCCTTCCGATTTTGCAGGTTTTGCGCTTGATCCCTTCTTCTCCCTTCATGGAAGGCCGTATTCATGTTCTTGGGAAGTGGAGGAATCATGATCTTGTCCCTTACATTAGTGGGAATATCTCCTCTGCTTCCCTCTTAGCATTCGCTTGTGAGGCCTACCTTGTCAAGTATACCCCTTCCCGTCTTTGTTGTCAGAAGTCCTTGACGCTGGGCAGTGGAGGCCACCTCAATGAGTTCGTCGAGTGCGTTTGAGACTCCAAGCTTCATCAGTTTTTCTGTGGACGCGCAGATCGGCAGTCCCAGTGCTGTCTTCGCGCTCTTGCGGATGAGTGCGTCGGGCTTCCTGCTTTCTTCTTTGCTGATTTTCAGATATGGCACAGTATATACTATGCGACTGATTACAAATGTTTGTATCAGATTTAGGAGATTGGCCTCTCTCACGCCGGCGTTCTTGTTGGCCATGCGCCGAATGATTCTGCACGTCTGCTGCGCGCCGTTCTCCAGACTCATAATAGTCTCAGTGTTTTTTCCGTTTTCCTGCAGTCGGAGTCCCAGAATGCGTATAGACTGCACCTTGGGAATCCTGGCTCTCCCAACCGATATTTCGAGGTTGGGTTCTGCCACCCTCCGCAGTTGTCCGGGGGGCCTTAGCATTAGCAGTGCCGATTTCTCCGCCGAGCATTTCAGTCCTTTGCTTTACAGGTACTCTTCGATCACGTTGACTGCTTGCTGTAAGGCTTCCTCAATTTGCCTATCGCTGCCCTTGTCTATCCAGAGCGTGATGTCGTCTGCGTACAGGCTGTGGTCCAGGTTACTATCTTCTCGAGTCTCTTCGGGAGGCGTACCATGGCAATATTGAAAAGGATCGGAGACAACACCGACCTTTGCGGGATGCCCTTGCTGCCAAGCATGATATCCTTTAAGGCGCTTCCTCCCAGCGTGATGTGTGCCTTTTCCTGGTGAGGCAGTTACAGATGTAGTTGTACAGGGTCGTCCACATCCATCCTGAAGACCGCGCACTGCGGCCAGCGCTCCGCGGCGCGCCTCTCTCGGGCGCCTGGGGAACTAGCGCGCAGGCGCAGTGACATGATGAATGATGATGAAGAAACTTTATTTCCGCCAGAAGAAGACCCGTGCCCCTCCGGGTCCGCACGCAGGCGTCCGGGGAGGGGCAGCGTCGCAGCTGATAGGTGGGGCCTCGCCGAGCTCGCCGAACCGCGCTAGCTTTGCAGTGAAGTTAGCACTAACACGCAGAGCAGAAGCCACCGCTACCTTACATGCTGCACAGAGTCACGCGCAGTCAAGCACTGTGGTCGACTCTCGATTTGCGTGCGCATAGCAAAACTAAAGGTAACTTCACCGCAAAGCCAGCGTGGTTCGGCAAGCTCGGCGGAACAGCCGCGCTCTAGCAGACGACGCGGCGAGGCCCCACCTACAGCTGTCACTGCGCCCGAGTTGCGCGTCCGTTTTCAAAACGCCGCTCGCGATGGATGGATGGATGGATAGGAGCGCCCCCTTTGAAACGGGGTGGTGGCAATTGCCACCATGCTCAGCTTTTCTTTATTTATTATTTTTTTTGTTTACTGTGTTGGCAATTCTCATTAAGATTCTCCATCAACTTTGCCTACGGTTTCCTACTATTCTAACCTTATGCCACATCTCTGCTTTTCAACCACCAATCCTCCAATCGCTTTTTGCTGACTTCCACTGCAGATTTATTTACATGACCATTGTTATCTTTAAACCCTAGGGCCTCAGAAAGAGTGACTGTGCCTGCATCGACATCCGGATGGATACCATCACATTTGATTATGAGGTGTTCAATTGTTTCCACAGATCTACCACACACTGCACATGTGTCATCTTCTTCGTTAAATTTCTTTTTGTAGCTGCGCGTTCTAAGACACCCTGATCTAGCTTCAAAAAGTAGGGCACTGCCTCTTGAGTTATCATAGAAAAATTCTTTCCTGATCTGCCTTTTCCAGAATCGATATAGTTCTACACTATGTTTCTTTTCCATTGAATTCATCCAATTTTTAACTTCCGCGTTTTTAACCTGTCGTTTAATGCTCTTTCTTTCTCCGTCCTCATGACCGGCATACTTACTGGTTAGTTTTCTAGTTCTTTTCCGCCACTGTGAGTCAACGTTCTTTCTGTATAAATATTTAAATACCTTAGCTGCCCATCTGTTATCGTCCAATTTCCTCAGGCGTTCTTCATATAGTATTTTACTCTTAGCTTCCCGTGCCTCAAACGATGCTCAGCCCATATCCCCTTGTACTGCCTCGTTTGTGGTTTTGCCGTGGGCACCTAGTGCTAATCTTCCAACAGCTCTCTGATTTACGTCTAATCTCGACTGAACTTCTGCCCTTAAGCACAGAACCGCATTGCCGAAAGTAAGTCCCGGCACCATTATTCCTTTCCAAATACCTCTTAGTACTTCATATTTGTTGTACCCCCATAATGCCCTATGTTTCATTATCCCGGCGTCTCTTCGTCCTTTTGCCCTAAGAGCCTGTTCATGCTTTTCCGTGTATATCTGCCCTTCGTTTAGCCATATCCCGAGGTATTTGTATTCGGCCACTTTGGGTATTTCGTGGCCTTGTATTGTAAGCACCTGATCAGTTGTATCGTTAAAAATCATCACACCTGATTTAGTTGCACTAAAACTGAATCCTAGAGCGTCTCCTTCGTCTCCACAGCAATTAACCAAAGTTTGTAAATCTTCCTGGCTATCTGCTAACAGTACAATATCGTCCGCATACATTAAACCCGGGAGTCGCTGCTCAACTACATTTCTGCCTAATCTGTACGATAGATTATAACCCAGATTACTTTCTTCTAGCCTTCTTTCCATATTTATCACGTAAAGCATGAACAGCAGCGGTGATAGAGGGCAACCTTGCCTTAATCCTTTGTGCACCCCTACAGTTGTGGTACTTTTTTTCCCTTCCCATGTAATTTCAACTTCATTATCTCGGTAGATTTCCTGTAGAAAATCAATTACCTCATCACCAATACCTAAATCTTTCAATATGCTCCACAGGAGTTCCCTGTTCACGTTATCGTATGCACCGCTTATGTCTAGAAAGGCTATAAACAGAGGTCTATTTTCCGCCTTAGCTATTTCTATGCATTGGGTAAGCACGAACAGGCTATCATCTAACCGCCTACCCCTTCTGAACCCATTCTGAAGTTCTCCGAGTATCCTATTCCCTTCTACCCATGACTGCATTTTTAATTTCACCGCCTGCATTGCCAGCCTGTACATAACAGATGTTATCGTAATCGGACGGAAGGATTTTATGTTCATCTTATCTCCTTTCCCTTTATAAACCAAATTCATTTTACTCTGTCTCCAGCTGTGCGGAATTTGCTGATTTGTTATGACTGCCTCCAATGCTTTTATCAGCGCGTCCTTGCTTCTTGGGCCAAGTTCATTAATCAGCTTAATTGGAATTTCGTCTATCCCTGCGGATGTGGTTTTAGGAATATTCGCTTCCGCCTTTTCCCAGTTAAGACTAGTCAGTTCTAAGCTGTTCTCTTTTGTGCTGTCCTGTGTTGCCGCCTCACTTGGGGAGATTACCCCATTGGCGTCGCTAAAAGACGCAGCTATAAATGACGTAATGTAGTCCACAGCATCGTCTCCCTCCAAACATTTTCCCTCAGCATCTATAATCTGTTCCTGCTTTCTTTGATTTGTTTTTCCCAACCAGCTTATATGGTTCCAGAATTTTCTTGGCCCCCCTTTATTTGCCTCGCGAACTTCAGCCAGCCATTTATCAGAGGACTGCTTTATTTTAGCCTGGACTAGGACCTGAACTTGCTGTTTCTTTTGTCGATAAGATTCCCATTTTTTTCCTATTTCCTCTACAGATAACTGCGCCCTCTTTGCTTCTCTGTGTTCCCTTGAAGCCACCCGTCGTTGTTCGATGGCCTCCTTAATTTCCATATTCCACCAGCTTCGTGGCTTCCTCTTTCCTCTCCAGCGGTTAACTCCTTTCACTTGTTTCATTTTTGTAGCGATGAGCAGTTCCAACTGATTATAATCCCAATCGCGACTCCATTGGTAGAGCGCCATCACGTGGTGTTCAAGCAAACGTGTACAGCGGAGAAGGCGACGCTCGGGACATTTTTTTGCAGGGTGTCGAACCGGAATTTTTTCGGGTTCGGTTCAGGTTCGGGTTCACATCTTTCGGGTTCAGTTCCAGGTTCGGCTCCAGAGCGACATTCCGTTCCGGTTAGAACCGGTTCGGCCCATACTGAACCGGTTCAAACGGGTTCAAACGGGTTCAGGACAAAAAAATTAGAACATAGGTGGGTTTTAACCAACCTTTTTATGCTGTTTAGGTTTTTTCTGGCGCATCAATATATAAAATAAAAAATGCAAAATTTGTGTAAAGCGATATGTTCTAATTTTACCCACTTTGTTTATTGTCCGTGGCAAAACGACGTATTTACGGCAAGAGCCGCAAAATGTAATGAAATCGAAATTAATGTATATCGGCTGCGTACGCTATAATCCGTCTGTTTAGGTATAAGGCGAAAAGCCGGTGGATTTTGCATCTACAAAACCCACCAGCATGAGCAGTTTCGGAGACCCCGTCGCGCGAGTATGGTCATCATGACGCTGGAGTCAGACGGGAATTTCTCGTGCGCAGTGCACTTACGCGGGCGCCGACATGACCCTCGCACACGGCCTCTACGTTCCCGCGCACTATTGAGAAACGAAGCTGGCATGTATCGGCACATGTATACAGACAGAGACATTTCCGTCACCCCGAAACCGACTTGCCAGTCACCCCCCACCCCCTCCTTTCCTACAAGGTACGGGAATATGCGAGGACCCTTCAACCGCTCATCCCCCACCCAACGAGAGCCTTTTGGGAGCACTGGCTCTCCCTATCTAGAGATAACCAAAGATACTTTATTCAGATCATCTCTTCGATATCGCCTTTGTGACTCGTGTTATATATCTCGAGCCCCTATAGCTCAGTATCTTCAAAAACACAGCTAATCGTGGCTTCTCACTAGTACAGGAACAAATTGCAACTTTAGCTTATGATGATGACGTCGACGTCTTTTGTTCTGATAAAAAGAGTGTGATAAAAAAGAACAGACTCTTGGATGGGTTGAGAACGCTTCTTTTCTGCACGAATGCAAATTGGTAACATCTTCGTTGGGATGTTGCGTTGCATCATTCTTGTAAATGCAGCATTCTGCTTGGAAGAAGGTATGCTTGCACTACATAGAATTTTTGTAACTTTTTCTGGGGCGCTATCAAAAAGAGCCTGTGCGTCTAAAGATTTTTTTGGCCCTTGATAGACACTGGTGAATCAGCCGTGCACCATTTCTCCACCAACTTGTTTCAGGGAATTCATTTTCAAAACTACAAAACAACCCCTTTCTGGCCGCTGTGCTTAATAGGCGGCGAAGTGCTCGTCTGTCTTTTCTGGACATGGTCGTGAGAGAACTTTATGCTAATACATTCGGGTTTCTCACTATTCACTTTTCCTTTGGACACCTGTACCACCTCTCCACAAGGCAAATGGCTAAGGTTGTGATCGGTCATTGTTTCCTCTACCCATATATCTGCAACCTTACCTAGCCTTTTTGATACCTGTCTATTAAAGCGAATTCAGCGGATGTAGTCGAGCCCACTTATAACGGCCGCAGATATACGCTTGCTTATTGCGAACGGGTACGGTGCTACTGTCAAAATATGCATGAGGGCAATGGCAATTCGTCGCGGATACAATCAAGAACTTTGGCCGCACCATTCGGTTACAGCGAACGAGGAGGCGCCGTAAACTACCCCCGGAGTTGAAGAGGTGGTACTTCCAGTAAGCGCGGATATGAGAGAGCGTCTCTCAACCTTCACGACACCACCCAGAAAATAATATGCTGACCCAAAAATGCAATAAAAGGGGGCACTGCAGTGCTCAGCGCTAACCGGAAAGTCCGGTGTCTGGAAACACTGTAAACGGTAGCATAAACACGGTAACGTTATGGTATAACTCTATTGAAGCAGTAAGTAACTCCGGCCAAGCCTGCGTCGATGGCCAACGAGGGCAAGCATTTCCTGCGTGTTCGCTGGCTGGCCAAAGCATCCCAGGTGGAAGAAGCGCGGTGCGCTTGGTAAAAGGACATCGCCGAAAGCGAAGCTACTGACCATGGTCATGGATCAACTAACAGCAGTGATTTGAGAATTTTGAAAGCCTTACTAGACATATTGGTCACGTGGTATGCATTGCTTGCCCAGTCGGCTCCATCTTTTGCACTGCTACAAGTGCAGGCAGCGTCATAGAGCGGGCGCTGCAACTGATGCACTCGGTGTCACGAGCGCTGCGCTATACTTTCGTTGCTGCATGAGCCAGGAACGAAACAAGAAGCTCGAAACACACGTGACCAGACGCATGCAGATTTGTGAAAACGCTTCGTTGACCCATAGCTGGCCAGATGTTTCCTCGGATAACTAAGTTCCTGCGGACCACAAAATCGCAAAGACGCGTGCTCTGACGAAGACGTTGAACACCAAGTACGAGCCTTCCCGTACTCCCAGGAATCTTATTTATGTGGCCGGCGTGCCACCAGCTGCCGTGGATACTTCAACCACGATTAGTTATACACAGTCCCTAAATTTGATAGTTGGCAGCAAGGGTCTCGACGAGGATTAAATGACTGCCCTGGGTAGCCTGCAAAGAGCCGCTGCAGGCTCTGCTTTGCACAAGCAGGCACGCATAACGCAGTTCTATAAGAAGTAAGCGCCATTTTTAGCGGCATTAGTAATTTTGGCTGTTATACGGAGAGTCAGCTTACTACGAGCATCGGATATAACTAACCGAATCCGCGTGACCGTTAGGTTCGTTATAAATGGGCTCGACTGCAGTTTCAAACGGCCGGTAAAACCTTTTCCAAGCTTCAAACACGGGCATTACGCGCTA
Organism: Amblyomma mixtum; assembly: GCF_055824585.1. Lineage (NCBI taxonomy): Eukaryota > Metazoa > Arthropoda > Arachnida > Ixodida > Ixodidae > Amblyomma > Amblyomma mixtum. Next base: position 375,423,560 of record NC_143014.1, on the reverse strand, counting down.
GGCTGTACCTTCGCGCCAAGGAGGCGTTTGTGCCGTGGTCAGTGAGCTGTTACCTGTGCGAGCAACGAGGAATCACTGAGCCACAAAATGATTCTTTTTGTCGTGATGCTGTGTTTTTTTCTTCCCATAATTCAGCAGTCTGTTAAAAATACATTGAGATCATGCACTTCACTACAACATTTCAATCTGCGATGAAAGACTCCGGAATTCCGTGCGAACTCTTCATGTTTAAGGACCACTTAGTGCGTGGAAAACCCGCATGATGGATGAACACGCAAAACTGCCGCGTTCAACGAAGTCACTGTTCAGATAACATTGCTCTTTACCGTAGGAGGAATATGTTGTGTAAGTTCAGCCTCCTGACTGGTTCCGGAATTTTGATGTGCGGGCAGAGTAAGGGAGTCATGGTGGCGTAAGGACTTCTACCGTGATCTTTGAATTCAACGAGATCAAGCGAGGCACAAGGAGGGTTCAGAAAGGTTCCTAATATGCCATGCATTCATGATAACAAGAAGCCTAGGACATTCAACTCGGAGTATGAATACTGTCATAGTTGTTGTTTTTTTTTCACTGCGTTAGCATTATAGCCTCGTTTACCAAAAATAGCCACACTGTGTTTGCGGGGGGGGGGGGGGGGTGCGTGTGTGTGCGTGCGTGCGTGAGTGCGTGCATGCAGCCTCCACCCTTGATGCACACCACACCTCGGTGGGCGCACATCCGGGCACTGACTGGTAAAAATGCACTTTCAACAACCTTCACCATCCCCCCTCCACCCATCGCCCACCTGTGAGGCGGATTGTTGGGACTAACTTTCTGCCGCCCTAGTCTCAGTGTCGTCAGCTCTCGGAGACAACGAGCGCTTAAAAAGTAAATGTTGCACTACCTACGGCGGTGGCTCAGACTTTAGGGCACTCGGCTACTTATTCGATGTACCCGGGTTCGAACCCGGGGGCGTTTCGAAGGAGATGAAACGCAAAATGCGCCCGTGTGCTGTGGGGTGTCAGTGCATGTTAAAGGTCTCTAGTTGGTCCAAATTATTCCGGAGCTCTCCACTACGGCACCCTATTCTCTCTTTCTTCTTTGACTCCCACCTTCCTCCCTTCCCTTACAGCGCGATTGAGGTGTCCATGGAGATGTGAGACTATTACTGCGCCATTTCCTTTCCTCAATATCTATCACCCCAACGTTGTTGTGTCGTTGCGCTAATTTTTCATAAATTTGTGGTAAATGACGCAAAGGACGGGAAGGTATACTCAATAGGTGTTTAAAGTACTCTGCACAACTAATTTTATTGCGTGTTTTATTCTTTCAAATGATGCATTAGATAATTGAATACCTGTATCACCGTGTGGTATTCGCCTACATCCGCTGAATAATTCAGAAAATAATTCATTTTCCTATGCTGTTTCGGTCTCGGTTTCATCAACCTAACGATGCTATAACGTGTAGTTGAACTTTAGGTCAAGTGAGGCGCGGAAAAACTGTGATATAAACGCTGACACGTTGTTTTGAGTAACTACTACACTTAAACCAGCGTGCTTCATAGGCTAGTATTACAACAAGGTACATATTAGCAGTTATATTGCCGTTTTTTTCGTGCCTAATGTAACCTGAATTCAACTACACGTCATAGCCATCGCTCTGTTGATAAAACCAGAACAGCGTCAAGAAGAAATTCAAATATAATTTATTTTTTGGTCGTAGGCGAATACCATGGGGTGCTCCATGTATATCCATTGTCCAAAGCATCGTTGGAAAGAAGGAAACACGCAAGCAAAAAATTGGTGTCTATAGAACTTTATTGAGTTAGAGCAGTGCTAACAATTTTATTACAACCATACACCAACATATAAAGGGGGAGAAGTAATAACTCAAGATTTCACATAAACCTGACGTACAATGTCTGTTTATATCTATTTATGTTTATGTTTACGTCTGTTTCACAAAATCTACTTTTATAACCCTCATCTCAGAGACTCGCTACTTCTGCCGCCTTCATATATTCTTTCCCTCAGCGACCCAGTTCAAGGTTGAGGTGGCAAGCAGTCGCAGCAACTTTCATTTTTCCTCATTCATCCCCAAGACAGCTAAGGAATGTAACCACCCTCCCACTTCCATCGCATGCGTTACAAACTCCCGAGTTACTTAAGAATGTTGTTAGCGATTATATAATATAATTCTACTGTATTAATATTATTCTTGTGTATTTATTATTATTACCCACTCCTATTTGTAATGCTTCGGCCCTGGGAGTAAATAAATAAATAAATAAATAAACGCTTTAGAATTGGTGCCAGTACATTACAGAAGCGTCAGTTAGGTTTCTTCCCAGACACCACACTTCATTCAATTCTGTTGTCGCATATACTGGGTGCCATTTTCGCACTTTCTACCGCAGACAGCTTCGGATGGGTACACCTACGCGCTAGACTATCTCTTTTTGTCTGAAAAAAAAAAAGTGTGCCGGCTTGAAAAAAAGTGGGGCTGAACAGAGTCCTGATCTGGTTTGGAGCGGTTCCTTTGAATCGTTCCGGTTCGGGTTCAGTTCCAAGATGGCGAAAAAATATGGGTTCGGTTCGGCTCGTATGGTTCCGGGTGAAAAATTCGGGTTCGGTTCCGTTTCGGGTTCGGTTCCGGTTTCGGTTCCGGTTCGACTCCCTGCTTTTTTGTAATTCCCGACGCCGCCGCTGCAGCGAACTGGATTGACAGCCGGCCAAGTTCGAAGCGTATTTACTATCCAACCGCTGTTTACGTTCGTTGCTGTTCACGCGCGTAGCTCTCGCTTTTTTTTTCCTGCAAGTTCTATTGCGATTTCTTTTCCCGAAAACAGGCTGGACTTGCGGCCCTGCGCTTTTTCGTGTACGCTGTTCAAACGCTATAATAGAGCTCTGCAGGTGCCTCTTCTTAGTACCCAAAGCTCAAACGAGCCATTGACGCCGCATCGCGTACTGATCAGGGACCGTACACCTGCGTCCTCACAGTAAGCTATGCATACGAGCAGAGCGAATGACTTACACGTAGGGAAAGGAGGAGGCAGAAAAAAAGTACCACTGGCCAGAAAAAAAGACGACTGCAGGCATTCAAACACTGAACACTGCACAAAGCTGCGCGCTGGAAAGATATCTGTGGTGGGAAGGCAAGACGGAGACGGAACGAGCACCCTGGAGGCGGTGCAGCCGGCAACAACAGAGCAGCCACCGAGCCTCCAGGAATTTGGCGACCCTTCGACCGGGGACAGGTGCACATCTCAAAGTAGCTACGTCGCGCCCTACACTCTGTACTGGAGACTGAATGGCGCACCAGAAAGTTCAGCGAACTTCACACTGCCCTTAAGTTATCAGGTAAACAGTTCGGGGAAGGCGAGTGTAGGAATCTGCTGCCGCCGCAGCTCACGTCGCCCGCTAGAAAGAGCATGCTTCTTCTTAACTATATTTTTTGACTGCGTTACGCAGCCAGCTGTTTCCATGCTCTTTGTTTGCGATCAAGCGAAAAAGTGGTTTACAAACAACGGAAAAGCGCCCACGGTCGATCGGTAATGCGCTAGGATTCGCCCGCAGAAACGGACTCGGCTTCGCCGCATAACTTCGGTTGCTTGACAGGCAAGATGGCGAACCTACGCGCAACTCTGCTACCTTTGGTAGCATATACAGTAACTCTACGCTGGCGTAGGGTGCCTCTACAGTGAACTAGAATATTGGGTAGTGTGCTCACAGGCCCGCTCGGGGTGACCCCGCCGGTGTCGACAGGGCGCGGTGGCGCGTGGTGGCGCTGCACGCGTCTTCACGGGTGAAAGCGAGTGGCGCATTCGGCTGGCGTCGCAGTAGCCGTGGTAGCCGCGCCGACAAATTGAATTATTATCGCAACATTCGCGTGTGTGTCATCGAAATGGCTCGGCAGATATTGAATGGAACTTAATTTCTGGCATGTGCACATGTTTATTTATTTCTCAAAGTTCCACAAGGGACATTGCATGAGGGGTTACATGAGCAACTTTTATCAGTATACGCTTGGCACGCAGGGATGATCACGTATTGTCACTCGTGCCTGCAATGTTTCCTTGCAGTTACAACGCACTGCGTACCGAGGGGTCATACAGCTTTTTGTCTTAATACTTAAAGTTAATAGTAGTAGCATGTGGTGTGGCGGAATTTGATTATATGCCAGGGACAAACGCGGAATGGAGAGTGTGTCGGCGGCAGCAGTTATTTCTATTCGCAAGGAGCCAAGCTGCAGCACACATAACACAGAGGGGCAGGGAGGTAGAAGGGAGGCACATAAGTGAGCGAAAGTACAAGGAAGGGGGGGGGGGGCATATACATTATTTAAAATTAGCGCTTTGCGCTAAATACGATCGAGGCACGCGTACCGAAACAATTTCGACACAACAGTAACTGACTTCACATTTTTTTGAACAGCCATGCAGCATCCACTGCTATTTAAAAAAATAAAGAATGAGGCAGATTTGTCATCACTGCATGCATTTATGCTCGCTCATTTCGCCTCTGGCAGCGGTGGCTCAGATGGCGCTCGGCTGCTGATCCGAAAGACATGGGTTCGAACCCGGCCACGGCTGTCGAATTTCGATGGAGGCGAAATTATAGAGGCCCACGTACTGTATGATGTCAGTGCACGTTGAAGAACCCCAGGTTACAGTGAGTTGTACCCATGTGGTGGAAATTTCCGGAGCCCTTCACTATAGCGTCCCGCATAGCCTGAGTCGCTCAGAGACGATAAAACCCCGTAAACTAAACCACTTCGCCTCTTTTTCGTTAAACTTTTTCTAGCACTTCAGAGCAGCGTCAGCAACGGCTCAGTTTAAGGTGCTTCGCCCGTTCGAGTTTTTCTTCGCTGCAATGAATTACATTCCGAAAGCATTCTTCATATGTTGGAAGTGGTTAGAAGCAGACTTCAAAAAGAAGTTGGTTCTGTGAGGTTTTCTGTGGAGAGGTTTTCAAGCTTCAACACAAATCCATAAAGCTGCGCCGGTGGGTAGAGCAGTCCTCCATGGTCGCGGTATTTTGTCAGCCTCGCAGGAAAACAGTTTTCATTGGGAGACTGCATTGTAAGGAAGGTAATGCACATTTGGCAATTTGTCTCCAGTACACACTTCCGTGCAACATACCCTATTACCAAGGGCGTCCGCAGAATTTTTTGCAGGGGGGGGGCCCCATTGGTTGTTGGCGCCGGAGGGGGGGGGGGTATGTTCGTTGCAAAAAGGCCCTATTTGCGGAGTAAATTTATTTATTTATATATAAATAAAAATAAATAAGTAAAATACAGACACGAAAGAAAAATTACAAACAGCAAATTAAAGCGTGGCTAGGAGAGATGCATTGGAGTTTATCGACGAAGAAGCAATTACAATTAATAAAAAGTGCAAAAAGATACTATCACTTCGTGGAGAAGAGTGCTCAGTCTTGCTGCATACGAGTTCTCGACTCACCCGGATTGATGACCAGCACACAGCACAATATGTTCACAAACACGCAACTACAGTCACTTAGTCAGTCTTCCTTGAACAGCAACTGTAGGCGCCTCGGATTTTTCTGGGCGAATTGCGCAATTACACGGGTGATAATTCATTTCTGTGCTTCATTACACGCTCTCGGTGCACACTCATCATACACATTGATTGGAAAAACGGTTTAACGCGTACTTTGAAAACAAAAGATGACTATATATACAACAAAAACTTCTTTACAAGATAAATGCACGCTCGCAGCTTCATACACCTCGCTCCATCTTGCTCGCGCATCCGCACAGTCGAACAACCGCACACACACTGCTCGCCGCACGTCGTTTTCTCGTCCACTGTCTTGGTTGTTCTCACCTTCGTTGACAACTGGCCACTAAAAACACCGAAGCACAAACACAGAGGCGCGCGCACACGTGCAAGGGCTTACTTACTGCAATATCCCCGAATGCGCACTTTGGGGGTGAAAGGAACACCGCGCGACTTCCGAGGGGAAGGGACACTCGCCACTCCGGTCGGAAAATTTGTTCTTGTGTTTTTATGGGGTTCAGAGCCCCAAAACGACTCGGGCTATGAGGGACGGAGTAGTACAGAGTTCCGGATGATGTCGACCACCTGGGTCTCTTTACCATGCACTGACATCGCACAGTACATGGGCGCTGTTGTGATTTGAGGCCCAGCCAGAGGTGACAGGCGAGCCAGGCAGGCGCCATCGGGCTGCGTTGGCCAAAGGCGCTGGTTTTCGGAGAAGACGCAAGGAACGCTGGTGTGGGGGCGCCTCTGGAGACTGCGTCGCCGTGAACAAAAGCAGCTAATCCCCTTTGCCGAAGATTCTGAAAGCGGCGCTTCTACCGAACTGCGCTCTCCCGTGGATCGGAGGAGACAGCGAGCGGCGGCGGCGGCGCCAACTCATCGCCCGCTTGACCCTGAGCAGCCCGACAAAGCGGGGGGGGACACGGCTGATTTGTCCTTCCCTCCTGAAGAATTCATCGGTGGCCGGCGTACGAACGTATCCTGATTATAGCAAGCGACGAAGGCCAAAACAAGGTGCCCTGTGCACTGTCTGCCTCCGTCTCGCTATCTCTCTAGAGATCAAAGAAACAGACACCCATCTCAAGACGGCTCGTAACACATGCTCGCCGGTGCCGCTGTATGTCTGCAACAGGTCGCCCTTCAGCAGAGCTGACGGTGGCGTGGTTTGAAAACGGCGGAACGACGCGCGCCCGGACGCGGCATTTCGCAGATGTGACCCAAAGCGTGGAAGCGGGGCTGCTTTTACCCTTTTGGCTGAGCGCACCACCGCCCCTGGCGTGCGGCCATCACTCCCAGTTCGAGTGAGGGATTTTCCAGGGGGGTGCAGCCGCCCCCCCCTTGCCCCCCCCTCCGGACGCCCATGCCTATTACGTAGAAAACAAGTCTACAGTCACTTCTACCTACGTGCTCATCGTGGTCATGCGCAGGCACCCAAGTTTGAATCTGGAGGGCCCTGCATTTGAAGGCCGCTTATCTGGGCAAGCTTGAACAAGCACTGGCACCATACGTGAACAAAAACGTGAAATGACCCCCCGAGAAGCGCTCAAACCAGTGCAAAACCGCACAACAGAACAACAACGAGCCCACAAATACCTGTCGACATTCGCTGGGCCACCGCTCCCCCATTGAGCCGGCGCGGAGTGAGCACACTACCCAATATTCTAGTTCACTGTAGTGCCTCGATGCCAGCGCTGCTTTTCAGGGTGGGGAAAGCCTTTGTATCACCCCGCGCCGCCTCTAGGCGCCATGTTGGTTCTTTCCCGCCAGCCGTCGACCTGAACGGACCTGCGTGCGTGCGTTCTGTTTCACTGTCCTGGTGTCGTTGTGGAGCGATAGCGCTCGTGTTTTGTGTAGCGCCTTGTGATGTGCGTGCTTGTTAACAAAACATGACTGGCTGTTGTGTCCCTCTGGGCACTGGATCGAGCGTGAAAGGGCAACAGCTATCTGCGATGGCTTAACACTCCTGAAAAACCAGCCCAGTGTTACGCTAGCAAGACTGTAGCAGGTAGGAGTCTACAGTAAGGCAAGCACATTTGAACCAGATAACCTTCCCAAGAGCTTATAATTTTGTTTCTTATTATGGATTTCTAATCATATTTATGTAACTAGAAGAAAAATGACACGTTGCATAAGTAGGCTGACAGCAGTGCCTATTGAAGAGGAAAAAATTACTAAGAACATTATTCAGCAATCAGATACTATTTATTCACAATGTTAAGTAGTCATTCCACTCCATAAGCTCTCAGGAAGGTTATCTGGTTAAAATGGGCTTGCCTATACTGTAGGCTCGTACCTGCTACAGTCTTACTAACGTAACACTCGACCTCGCATATTTTCGTTGTGTCTGTCGGTGCCCAGTTGTCGCGTTTTGCTTGCGGCAACCTTCCTGAGAGCTTATAAAGTGAAATGACTACTTAATATTGTACTAAAACAATATGTCCAAGGTGGCGGAAATTTAATTTATGGAAGCAAACAAGTGCTGGACTTTGCTTTCAGTGTGAGAGTGCTTTCAAGTCCTTTTCTGAAGCTCAAGATCTGACCCGTCTGAGAACGCCTTTGAAAACACTGAAGAAAATTATTGGAAAGCATGTAACTTTGCCGGAAAACCCATGTTGCCTCCACAAAGATGCGATTGGAAAGCATGCCCAGCTTTCCGGGACATGTACTACTTGCGCCACCTGTCGGCAGTCGGCCCCACACGGCGCCACCTGTCGGCGCCACACGGAGCGTAACTGAATGGGAAGGGGTACAAAAAAATTTGTAAAACCTGAACAAAAGCACCTACAAAAAATGACCCGGGGATTTGTATAATATAGACTTAGCTGAGGAATGTGCCGAAGTTTCAGCTCTGTGCTATTAATACACGAGCTGCCCAGCGTGTTTGAATATTATATCGTGCTGCCTATCGGATGGGGCCAAATTTTGCCCATTTTTCAGACTTTAAAACAGTATAGCGCAGTAACACAGATAGATATCGAAAATGTCCCCCGGTTTTGGGTACTCTAACATATACTGTTTAAAATGGTGTGTGTCGATCTGTCATACTTTTGATCCAGGAGCTTCCCGAGGCCCTTTTGTCTGGAGCCTGGTAATGCCTAACATATGAAAGATGGCGCCTGGTAGCTAGTTACGCTGCAGAAATGGTTGGAAGTGATGAATTTCCGTCCATTTTGATGAATATCTTTTTGTCAGGTAACTTATGCCTTGTAGAAAAGAACACATGCGAGAGTTCCAACCTAGTGTATGAACCGGAGTTCTGAACAAAGAAAGTTATTGGGATGAGAATTAACGTAGCAACAAAAAGTACTCGTGGGTGTTCATAATGCTTGCAGTGGAGCAACTTCGCGAATTGTCAGCCCTGTGCTATTATTCAAAAAGTTTATTTGCGTTTGTGATCATGGTAGAATAGGGTATGAGAGCTAGCTCATTTGAATTTGGCTATTCTTGTTACTTTGGAAGAGCATATCGGCAGCCAAACGGCCGGCATCAAAAAGTATTGTCGGATGTAAGTGTTTGAGTTTATCCTCTTAATGCGGACGTAGGAAGATTGATGGAGCTTTACTTACAGACGTTCTGTACCTGTTCAGCTTAGTACATGTCGTCAGGAATAATAGAGAATTATCAGTCAAGAAGCAGATGGCCTCTGGTTAGAAGGTCAACTGGCGTTTCCATCTGTGAAGCTTTCAAATTAGTGATTTGTAGCGTTTTCGGAATATGATGACTGGAGTGTGGACTTGGGGTTCTAACCTGTGTTCAGAACTTCTTTTTTTGTCAACCGATTTTAATAAATCGTTCTCGTTTCAAGACCTCGAAAATATATTAGTATCAATGAATAATTTCGCGCATAATAATCATTCGTACATTTGTTAAAACAGCTTCTGTCATGTGCATGCATGACGTATAGGCAGTATCCTATCTGTGGGGTATCACTGCGGGAATGAGGCTGCGCTTTTGAGTCACCAAACTTCCCTTATACCGCAAGATACCACCAAATTTGTTTAATTGTTGCGATGAAGGTGGTGAATTTAATTCTGTCGACTTCTGTCCTACGAAAAAGCGCCCTTATATAGGCCTCGGCAAGAAAGCAGTTTACAAATGGTAGATATAAAAGGTAAGTATAGCGGCTGTAGCATTTTGCTACGCTGCCTGTCGGGAGATTGCATACAGTCGGATACAGATATGCCCGACTAGGCAGCCCCTCCAGCGAATGGCAGCGGGCGATTGTCATGGTGTCGCGGTTATTCCCACCGTACCTCCAACAGTTACATTGCAGGGGGCTGGAATGTGCAAAAGGCTTAACTGCGGATTAACAGGATTAGCCGCGGGGTCATGTAAATCGGCTGACGCTATTGGCTTGTGGGCCTCCTTTGAGGAGCGTTTGCATCTGTACTCTTGAAGCTGTGCTGTAATCATTCTTAAAAAAATAAATTATTCTATATTACCAGTGTAGGAGATTAGTTGCGTTACAGTACACAGCTTTCTTTTACGATTCATTTTCCTGCTCAAAATGCAATAAAAACGAATAAAAAATTGATCGCGAAAAGCCAGGTCAAAGGATGTCGAAGGGGAAGAAAAGGAACAACTAAACAGTTCTGCCTAAGCCAATGCAAATACTATGTTCCGAATCTTAAAAGAATGAAAACTGGAAACACAGGTTAGGATGGTCAACAATAAAAAAGGAACTCTCCTGGTCAAAGAGCATGACCTCAAAGAGAGAAGTCCTTGTGGGAAAAATCACCCACTTTTGCTTCTAAACTGGTTTTGTATGTTTTGATCATTTTCCCGCCGCCTTTCCTCTAGGGCAGGTATGGGCAGCACCTGCTGCCCCGGTCAGAAGCCACATGATTTGCCCAGAAGGGTAGCGGATCGGGCTAGTTGGTGCGCTTGAAAAATGTCAAATGATTTGCCCGTCACACCAGAGACACGTGCGTCGATGACGTATGCCGGGAGAGGTCTATTGAAAGTGGACGTTTTTTTTTTCCATGTCAGCAGTTATGGAAAGGCGCAGCACACAGAGGCGGCTCTGGATTGACGCGAGAAAGGAAGGAACGAGTGTTGATCATTATACGGCACAATTGTTACTTGGTGCGGAGGCGACCGGTTGCGCGAGGGGGTGGAAGGGGGTCTTGAAGGAGCGTGGCGACGCCTTGTGTTGTTGTGAGTCATACCATACACTCGTTCTCTATTTCGTTTCGGCGAGGCGCCCCGCGGAGCATGAGGCAGGTCTCGGAATTTCGTCCATGTGTTCTGGGTAAGCTAAAGGTGCCATCTCCAAGGGCCCTTCCTGGGCGCACGCGCACAGCGCCGGCGCTCTTGGCGTACGCCAGAACCGGTCTGCGCATGAGCACTGTAGGAGACGGCAGCGAACCTCGGCGACGGGCTAGATATCAGCGTCAGCGCACGGGCGCTCGCGTACGCGTCGGAAGCCGGGTCCGGTTTACAACAATCGGAAGCCCACGGGAGTCTCGGTGACTCGTTTCTTCATGGCTTGAGCCTCTTTCGGGTTCCCCGAACTTCCTCTTCGCGGTTTAATTGGTCCTTTCAGCGCTTCCCAACCCCTTTTCTTCGCGGTTTGGAATTCTTTCTCTCGACTCGAGAGGGGGAGCGAGCCAGCACCAGGGACATGGAGATGCATGCCGCTTTTCGACACCCGTTCCGACGTACGCCCAGGAAGTGTCGTTGGGGCTTAAAACTTGGACTGAAATTTCGGTCGTGTTCTCAGGGTACCTTTGCAGCGATAGTTCGCAGCGTACCACTGCAGGTGCGCACTGCATGAATGTGTGTAACACGACTCAATTAGGGGTCGCTTTCGAGGGCTGGTTTCATTTTGCCGGGCAGCAGTGTTGTCGAAGCAAATTTTGTAATTTTGTGGTCGGTGCAGTCTGGATGACCGGTAGCTCCGCTGCGCTCCCTCAAGAGATTCCGAACGCAGTTTTTGTGCTGATTTTATTTTTCAGCTTTTCATTTCACCAGTGCACGTCGTTGGGCTCTTCCCACAAGGAATTTCATTGATTATGCTTTCAGCTCTTTCTCTTGCAGGCCGAAATTTTGGTGGAACGAGGAATATTTGTTATACGCAGCATCAATATGGGACCCTACACATGATAACCTTGTATATTCCTTGGAACTAGCCCAAAATAATTCCGTTCGCTTCATTCTTTCAAATTACAACCGTACGGCAAGCATCACAGCCATGAAATCTAACGTGTCACTCCCACCGTTACAATCTCGGCGTAAAATTGGTCGCCTAACACTATTTCACAAGCTATATCATCACGCTACGCTTCACGACTATTTCATATCACCCCCAGAATACACTTCACGTCGCATCGATCACCGCCACAAGGTTGGCATCCCAACATGCCAGACCAAATCTTTTCAGTCATATCATCCTCGCACATCTGTGGAATGGAACCGCCTTCCCCCCGATATTGCAGCCATTGCAGATAACAAAACCTTTCACGACGGAATAGCTAACATTGTTTATTCTGAAAGAAGTTGATCATGTGTTATATCTGTTGCCACTGTGTTATGTACATTGATTTTATGTTATTTACGCTTTGTGAATGTTGTTTGTTTTAATCTGGAGAAAATTTATTTTGTACTACCTGTTTTCACTGTATTATATTCATTGTTTTTTGTACTAATTAACCCACTCCCCTCTGTAATGTCTTTGGTCCTGAGGGTACAATAAATAAATAAATAAATAAATAAATAAATAAATAAATAAATAAAAGTATCGGTAGTTCTGGCCTGCCACGGTTTTCTGGCTACGTCAGGGTATTCGCATAACGAACCAAGTGCCTTGTCACACAGGCAGGTTTAGTGGCACTTTCCCGATGTGCACTGCTCTTGAACGAATGACACTTTCGGTGCGCGCTGTCACAGGGCAAAAAGGAGTGTCATTTGAAAATTATGGCAGTGGCGAGGTATGTTGCAGATTCTTTGTGAAATGATTTTTTTTGGCGTAAATGCCTATAAAATACAATTTTTTTCGTAAGTGTAATTACTCCGAGTCAATTTTAAGATTTATTTCCACATCTGAATAAATGTTAACGACAAAAAGCATCACGATCAGTGACAAGTAATACCCCTGCTACACGGACGCTTCGAATGACTTCCGAGTGAATGTCATTCGACTCGACGGCCGTATTGTGCTGCTAGACAAATATTTTAACAGCATTTGGCTGAAAAACATTCCAGTCAACGGAGCTTCGAGAATTCATTCGAGATTTTCGGATGCCTTCGATGCTCGACCACAGCCTGCATGGACCAACAGACATCGCGTAGGACCGGCGCTTCTCGGTAATCGTCCCTGTTTTCTCTGATGCGACGAATACTTCATTTTGAATCAGTTTACGCAGAAGCATATTCGGTGACTGTTAGCATTCATTGAAACGGCCTTATTTGTCATCCAGAAGCGACGGCAGCGAAAACACAGAGCGGCAGTCTGAGTCCCACCGACGCTTCCCTTTCAGTGCATGTGCGTCCTGTAATGTAAGCGACAGTGGATTTCAGGTCACTTTTGGCAAAACTACACTCGCTGTCCATTTGGGTTCGCTGAAACTTGAGAAGTCGCTCTCCACAATCGCCGAAACTGCGTACACACACCCTGCGGACTCATTAGGCCTATCGCGCAAGGGGGTCGTCGTCATCTGCAAAACGAGAGAAGCTGTTCAAGTGTGCGCATTATTTTGACTTGCATATGAATGAAAACAAGTTTTCATTAAAAGACGCAATCAAGAAAATAAGATGGAGATTTTTAATTCTCGAAACAAATTTTTTAATGCCGGAGAACTGCTGTTGAGACTACACAATCGCCTTGCCGGACCAAGTGGAGTGAGCCCACCAAACTCACTACGAGGAAAGTGCGTTCTGCAGCGAGTGTCACGAAAGCTCATCGTGTTACAGTGCGCAAATGACACTTTAAGCGAATGTCGCTTGTTGAAAGTGGCACTAAATGCCCCAGTGTGGCAGGAGTACAATGCTTTCGCATTAAAAACTGTTCCAATCCGTGCTACACCTGGACTACCACATTAATGCATGCATAGTGTGCCGTGTTTTGTAGCAATGTAGAGATATCGAGCGTTGTCACAACAGAAACCTTTATGAATTTGTATCGTTGCGCCTGCATTTCGTTCTGTCGCCAAGGACGCCTTTCGCGTGAGGTAAACTTCAAGAGAAACCTCAATTTGTGTTCTGGCTTCTATGGCCAAGTGTCCAAGGGTGATTGCTTGGCTAGACTACATGCTGAAAATGCTACTGCATGAAATGAACGTCGCGTCTCCGCTCTCGGTCGCTGTCTGCGAAGGTGGTCTCGGCGCCTCTTCACCGCGACATACCTGTATGCCCCTGCCCGCTGTCGCTTCGTCGTGGCGTTTGTGGCGTCAGGCGCAAGCGCGCCTCTTCGGACTACTACTTCTTCCTCTGTTCCCATGTATGTCGCCAACTCTGCTTTTCTGTAGAGCCTAGGCCATCCATTTAGTGTTTATGACTCTCGGATCCGCTTCTAGACTTTTCGTGTTGCTTTTCTGCCATGAAGGAGTCGCTTCCCACCGCTCAGCGTAGAGTGCTAATTTTTGCAAGTGTAAATGCCTCCTAGATACATGCACTGGTGACTTATGGTGATAGTCGAGCTGTTTACAAAGCCACACACTTTTATGGTTGCGCACTTATAGGTTAGAAACACGATGAAGCTTAAAATTATTCCAGATGTACTTTTTTTTCGGGTGACTTCTTGCGTCAAGTCGAAGGTGTAGCCTCGAAATGCATACCTGTATTAATACACGCTTGAACAATACACTCATGGCCACAAGTGAACAGCATAGCACAAAAACGAAATATATCACCTCACCGCATGGCCAGAGTGTAGGAAACGAATTCCTCGCTTTCCTTCACTCTCAGATTTCTATTACTATAATTTTACTTGGTCGATGAGGCAGACAGCGTGGTCACTTATTCCTCAGTAGCTGTCACCATAAAGAAGGCTAACAATATTTCTCTTACATTCTTGTTTCTTGATTTTGCGATTATCGTTGCTTTCTCAAAATTCAGCGCATATTGCCAGTGCGATATTTGCTCAATCGGCCACATGACACGGCGCAGATATGCAGACGCACGCTACGTGTGCTTTCGGTGGTCCAGCTTGCGTTCGTGCGGGCGTGCGTGCGTATGTGTAGCATAGCGCGTGTGTTGAGAAAAATACGGCGCCGGAGAGACACGGCACACTGTGTATCACTGCGTCATGTTTCTACCTGGATGTAGCTTTTTCTTTTTTCTACATCCTGGAGACACCTTTTGGAAACCTTCGTCAGGAAGAATCGCGGAAAGCATCCTCGCTCCCTCACGCGATTCAACAAGCCCGTCAACCATCTTGCCTTTTCTGTCCCCTCTTTCCCACTAGGCGCCCTTCTCAGTTTCCGACTACTGAGCATGCGTTTGTCAGGCGCAGAGAAGGCTTCACGCCGCATTGGTACTTTTCTTTCGCCCGCAGAGCCTTTCCTGCTCCCCCCTCCTCCCACAGTGTTGAAGGTATTCCCAACAAAGGTTGACATGCCCGCCCAACCTCGCCGCGGTGTTGCCTGCCGTCTGCCCGCGTGCGGCTATGCGAGGCAGGAAAGGGGAAAAGAAAAGAGAGAGGAGGAGTTCAGGGTGAAGCGTCCCGTGGTGGCAGTCTGCCGAACTAAACGGCCATGTCCCGCAAAGCTGGGCTTGCTTGAGTGCTTTGTCTCCACACGGCTTCGCATCTATCTGCGATGGCTCAACACTCCTGAAAAACCAGCCGAGTGTTACGCTAACAAGACTGTAGCAGGTACGAGCCTACAGTAAGGCAAGCACATTTTAACCAGATAACCTTCCTGATAGCTTATAAAGTGCAATGACTACTTAATATTGTAAATAAATTGTGTTTGCTGAAAAATGTTCTTAGTAATTTTTTTCCTCTTCAATAGGCACTTTAACTGCTGTCGGCCTACTTATGCAACGTGTCATTTTTCTTCTAGTCACATAAATATGATTAGAAATCTATAATAAGAAACAAATTACTATTAAAAGTGATGCGAACACGAAATTCCATCCAAGTGTAATAATTGTAATAATAATTCCAGTGATGCTTGTGAGAAGCATACGAGTGAAAAATGTTCATAAAAAAGGGGTAACCTAATAAGAAAATATTGCCACCTTCAGGTTATGATACACGGGACATGTGTCGCATACCCTTTTTGGAAACCAACTGTTTATGCAAGCAGACTGCTAACCAGACGGCAGAGAAGAAAATTTACAGTTACATCAGGGTGGTATTGGCTTTACACGCCCGTCCCCTTCTCTCTGACCGATAGATAACCTGCCGCCGCAACACACCCAGCGCATTCGAAAGAACCAAGATGGCGCCGAAAGGAGTGGGTGTGCCCACTATGGTGGCTAGAGCCACCATAGTGAACGGTGTTCAAGATGGAAGTGGACGACACTGCATTCTTTTTCCCACATTCAGTTCTTGCAGATTTTCCAGGATGGCCGCATATCTGACGTTATCGAAGGCTTTCTCCACGTCTAGTCCGAATATCACCCTGGTATCTCTCGTCTGTTTGATGCTTTAGCTACAGCATTACGTCGCACGCAGACAGATGCGAGCAAAAACTAATCATCGCTTCAGTATAGAACATGATCTTCCATATATTTGTTTAAGCGGGTCTGCACGACGTGCTCAATGAGTTTCCCCACGGACGAAGTGAAAGAGATTTGTCTTAGATTCTCCCATACCTCGGCACCATGAGAGGTGGCTCACTCACACTCACACTCATGACAACTCGCACTCACTACTACTCACACACACTCACACTCATGTCCATTCACACTCACAACCACTCACTCACACTCACACTCATGACCGCTCGCACTCAAAACCACTCACACGCACTCACACTCATGTCCACTCACACTCACACCCAATCACTCACACTCGCACTCATGACAGCTCACACTCACAACCACTCACTCGCACTCATGTCCACTCACACTCACAACCACTCACTCGCACTCACAACCACTCACTCACACTCATTTCCACTCACACTCATACTCATGTCCGCTCACTCGCATTTACGTTCAGTGTACTGTTTCCTTGTTTGCTGACAACGGAGGGGATGAGAGCTTTACTGTCGCGGCGACTGCCCTGGTAGCTCCCCTAACATTATCCTGAGTCGCAAAGATGTGGTGGTGAGCTGCCCAGGCTTTGTCGGGCTATTTGGCCAATTTGCACAGTTTCGATGCTCGTATAAAGTAGTCACTCATCACGCATATTCCATGCACCGAATGCAACGCACCTGTGCTCCTGCGCTTGCTGCTGAGACGATGATTGCCTGTATAGCGTCAGCAGCTGAGATGCTTAGACAAGTTTTTGAACAGTGTCCATAGGCGTGCGCAGGGTTCTCCATGAGAATGAGCTAAATTTTAGCGCAGTGCCTCCCCCCTTCTCCTCCCCGCCCCCCACCCCAACCACCTCTCACCTAGGCCCATGCCGCCAAAACGGAGAGCAAATATGAGGAATAATTATAAAACATTTATTTCCATGTGATGGAATTGCTAAATATACAGGATATTATATATAGAGGTGTAGTTTTTTATTTTAATCTGTAACATCGGCAGAGGAATACAGGGTATAGAGAGGATAAGCGGCTGGTTTTTTTGACGCTCAAAATGTGAACAAGTGAGGGGAAAGATTCACAGTATTGCCAGCGTCTCCACAAGAGGTCTTGTCTCCACCCAGACGAAGACAGTCCTCTTGTTGAAACGTTCGCAAACCCCTAGAGGCTTTTCCTCCCTTGTTCACTACATGAGTACCGGCAGAGGAAGGCAGTCATTGCGTCGTTGAAGCATTGATGTACCATCGCGCTTCCGGAGTAATTTCCGTTCTCTCTAGACCACAGAAACTATGACAGATTTGTTTTTTGGTTACTGTCACAGCAAAAAAGAAACTGAAAAGATTGCCTCCAAAATGACCTGGCAAGTAAACAGTTCTTGGAACGCAATATCAGAGGAATTTGGCCGTTAAAAAACCTGCTTGGCGGTAGCACTGCACTGTAAACAATGACCGAATAGGTCCGACAGATTAAATGTACGGGGCAGACCGGGCGATTAGGGGGGAAGCGGAGGGGAGGCGGGGGGGCTCACCTCCTTCTCTTGTGCGTGTGCCTATGACGGTGTGCAAGTAATAATAATGAGTTTGCCTTGACAATATTCTTGGATGGTGTCTAATTACCAAGATTTGGTCTTCCTTGACAATGACGTGTCCGTGACTCTGCATCAACTCATTGGAGTCAAGTGACGATTATGAATACTTTTCGCGGCATGGAAAATGGAGCGTGTTTTTCAAAAGATCGAGTGATTTCCTCACGCAAAGGAAAATGGCTGGAATGGGTAAAAAGTAGAGGATTTCCCCGCGTAATAACGATGCTAGGGGAGGTTGCCATTATCAATCCATTTACAAAACCTACTAAGCTTACTATGTGCCACCGATCTGTGTACAGTACATGTCTGCAGGCAGTACGTTTTCTGTATTGCCCATAATCCCTGTTTGAAGGAAGTTTTACAAACCAACGCGGTGTTTTTGAGGCCAGTGCATGCGGAGACCACATGCGCATCCGCGTGGTAATAGGGGGTGCTTACTTTGCACCCGATTATTCTCCAACGTCGTTATCGGAAGAATGCATTTGCAGCTAACTTGTTAGCCAATTTGAGCCAATCTGATATTATATGGCTTTACTGGGAAAAAGCGCTATCCAGAAGTTCTTGGTGGAAATCATAGTATCTGCTTCAAATGATGCCTCATGCTGTCCAGATATCAGTTAGGGTAAGATTGCTGATATCTGTGCGTGCCAAAAGAAGCTAATCCCCTTGCTGTACACGAAAAGTGAACAAAATCGCATTTCACGAGCTCATTTCGGTTTCACTCGCCAAATGCCGAAGATTAGGCGGCACAAATGAGAACCAAGCCTCGCATACATGCAGCGGAAGCTTGTATGCAGTTGTTGACTTGTTAAGAGAAGGTAAGTGAAGCCAACCAAGTCAAATACAGAAAAAACAGAAAAAACACGACGTTTCGGGACCGGCTCGGCCCCTTCTTCACGGTGTGACTATGGGCGAGCGCAGCTTGGCTTTTTAAGCCCCTGCGTGGGGGACCACCGGGTCAGTGGCCGCAGCCCATGGACGTAGGATGAGGGGAGAGTCCCAGGGAACGATTAACATTCTCTCGTGTTTGCTGAATGTGCCACGACTCGAGTAGAAGCCTCCTGCGTGGGTTAGCTTCCGTTTCCAATACAATGGTGCTGTCGAAGTCAATTGGATGGTCACACCCTTCGCAGTGTTCGGCCACGGCACTGCGTTGACGATTCATGTCACGGACGTCCGCTCTGTGTTGGCTCACCCTTTCCACGAAGTTCTTCGTTTCCCCTATGTACGACGCCGGGCAGACGGAACACGGAATTTTGTACACGACGCCCTGGGCCTTTTCTCTGGGCTGCCGGTTTTTTGGGCGGGGGAGAAGGCGACCGATAGAGCTGGTCGGTTTGTGCGTTGCCAGCACCCCAACCAGACAGACTTCTGTCGAATGTTTTCTTTTGAGTTGTTGACTTTCCAGGGCAGCCCCCACCTGCTCATATTGCCAAAGGCGTAGTTCTGCTTACATGACGCTGACGGGAGCCTGTTCATGACCAAGGAAAAAACATTTTTTTTGGATTCCGGGGAGAGCGTGGGGGAGCTTAATATTCAACTCTTTCCTGTGCTGCGAGCACAGTCCAGAGTCGAATATGTCGGCACCCTTCAAACTGTTTGTGAAAAGCTCCTGGCCCCCTTCCGCCCGCCGCCCTCAGTTTTCTGTTCTCTTCTGGTCACATTTTTGGCTGTGGCGTCGTATGTTTTTTTCTTCACTGCCTTAGCAGCACTCGCTTGCACGATACTTTTAAGTGAAACGAAAAGTGTCGCCCTAGCTTGGTTCTTATTAACTTTCAGTCGCGTGTACTGCTTTTCTTCTGTAGTTTTTTTTTCTCGAGTGAAACGGTGACAATACTCAGACACATTCTATTTTATATCCCTTTCCCGAGTACATAAAAATTAATTTCCAACTGTACGTCCAACCAATCAAAAAGGTCCGGCACTTTGGTTGCCACCTCATATCCACTGCCGAAAATCGCCGCAACGTTTCATCACCGTTGAGTTTCCCTCTCAATCTTGTAGAGGTAAATTACGTTGATGATGATTATTGAAGGGTGCTTGACGTCTTGCAGATTCGATATTGCTCGATCACGTTGCCAGAGGACACTTCTGGAGAGGTTAAATTTTTATTACCAATTAATAAAACAGAGAAAGATACAAGCAAGGAGAAAACTTGTTTACATTTGACTGACCAGTAGCTTTACGTGACGAAACCAGCCCTCGGTCCCGCCCAAACACTTGATTTTAAACCCTATGACCCTGCCGTCGGTGGAGACAGTAACCAATGAGGTAACTGAATTCAATTTCAATTCAATTTCAATTCAATTTTTTCTCCAGTTATACACTGGAACGTTCTCCGGGCTAAAAGGACCGACTGGGCCTTGACTGAGTCCCGGAGACGTTTACAGAGCAGCGACAGGCAGTACATACGGAGAAATACTATACAATACAAAAGTTAAACAGAGTGTACACATATAAAAAGTACATACATATATACAAAGCACACAAAAGAGGACACTTATACAGAGTTATATAACTACAAAATGCGAGGAAGAAGGCAATTACAATTTACTAAAGTATTCGTGTAGCTTTTTACGCGAAAAGTTATTCATATCTTTATGGCGATTTAATATAACAGGTAGATTGTGCTTTATGGACTGCAATTTATAATTGGTGCGAAAATGAGGAACGAGCCAAGGGTCGGCGTTACGGGTAGCAACATTGTGTTCGTGGCGTGTCAATGAAGATACACGTTTAAAAAAGATTCGAACTCTTTTGTGGAAAAGAGAAATGACTTCAAGATGCGATACTCATAAAAGTGATGAATTCGGATAATATTGTAGTCAGCAAAACTATCGGCGGTGGTCAAGCCAGGATCAATATTTGCGATGTGGCGCATAATTTTCTTTTGAAGGCTACTGATTTTGTTTATGTTGGTTTGTGTTGTGGTAGCCCAAACTAGATTGCAATAGTTTATTTGAAAGAAAAATAAGCCATAATATACTTGAAGCCTAGCTTTTACAGGAAGTAACATTCGACAGCGGGATAGCGCGCCAGCAACGACAGAAAGCTTCTTACAGATGTGACATCAACCCAGAAACATCAACCCAAAAAATCATTGGGGAAAGGAAAACGTCGCCAATCAACAACTGTAAAAGGACAACACAGCCAATCAGTGATTTTGGAAAGAAGATAACTCACCTCCACAAACACTGCAGAAATATGTACATTTTCCACCATCAAGATTTCGGAGGTTTCTCCCTTCGTCCCGCGAGCTTCGCAAACATTCTCGATTTCCCACGGTGCAGGTTGTTTCAACCTCTGGTAAACTCAGGTTCGGGGAAAGTCACCTCAAGGCCCATCTGTTCAGTACCGTCACTTACAAACTGTCTTCAAGCCTGTAGCTAGCGTGGCAATGTCCTGTTGACCGCGCCTCAAGTTGTCAACGCGTGCTGCCATAGACATGGGACAAAAGCTACACGACGAGGATCCGCCTTTCCGCAAGAACGTGCACAGTGGGATGCGACCTGACATATATGTTCCCGGAGGGTGTTTGACCTTTCCTTTATTCTCGGAATCCGTCGCTATCCCGCTCCCCTTATACCGCTGGGCACCCAGTGTGACTCATCCCCCTCCCTGCAGTTGTGCGGAGGGCAGAAAAAAAAACTCGACATTCCTTTATCGCGAACCCGGACGCAACAAACAATGCACAGGACCGCGAACTTCACTACCACCATCAGCACGAAACAATAATTTGTGGCGCAAATTAAAACATAAAATATTGCCGTTTTGGATATCTCCTTGGGCGTCAAAGACATTACCACGCCTGATGCTATGCATACAAAAAAAAATAAATTATAAAAGCCACATGCTTGATTTCCGACGCTGGGCTCTTTAAAGTACATGATAGAAACAAGAATCCTCTGGCGTTACCGAAAAGCGCACGTGGTTTTCGCGTCGTTTCCGGGCTTGAGCCGGGTTTGTGCAGTTCAAGACCTGGGATAAAGGAGGTCGGGTTACCGCATGGGTCAGAGCCTATGAACAAATTACGGCCAGAGGAGAGCACTGCAATGCGCACACCTGGGCAAAGAAGAAAACCTAAGTCCACTGCAGCACCCGAGGTCCCAACTTACGGTATGTTATTGCCGAGCAGCGGACAGTCGTTGTTTCAGCAGTAAGCATTAATTGTAACTCATATGTATACGAGATCGAGCCATGCGGGGAGCGTGGCAAGAGACATATATCTATATTTTCAGGACTGGCAATGCGAAATTCGATAAACGGTCTCAAAAAACTTGTAGCGGCTCACTGCATCCGCGAAGGGCCTGCGCCCGTGCCAACGGTGAACTAAAAAAGCAACGAAAGATTGCCGTTCCCGTGCCAGCGGAATCCTTTCCTTCGGTTGTCCCAAGACACCGGCATGATGCCTTATGCTGCCTCGAGCGCCTTCAGTAGTGAATATTTGCTTCCCGCAGCTGTCAACAACATGAAAATAGCTAAGCGGGTATCAGCATCACGAAACATGGGCGACCGACTTCGCTGTCGCTTCCACCCACCACTAACATCCACTCATTGCCACTCACATCCACTCATATCCACTCACAACAACTCATTGCCACTCACGCACACTCACATCTACTCATCAATCATACCCACTCACCTCTACTCAAGCTCACATCCACTCAATCGCATTCGCACTCATGTCCACTCACACTCACGTCCACTCACACTCACACTTATGACCACCCCCCCTCACATCCACTCACTCGCACTCACACTCACGTCCACTCGCACTCACGACCACTCACTCGCACTCACACTCAGACCACCCACACTCACATCCACTCACTCGCACTCACGCTCATGATTACCGACACTCATATCCACTCACTCGCACTCACACTCACGTCCACTCGCACTCATGACAACTCACTCACACTCACACTCACAGACGTGAGTGTGAGTGTGAGTGAGGCGATATGAGTGCACTCATGAGTGAGTGTGCCGACCTATGGATTCTCCATCCCTAGCTTCTTCCCTTCCTGGTATAAGGATTATTTTAGCCGTCTTCCAGTCCTCGGGGATCTCACCCTCTTCCCGGCAGGTTTGCATGTAGGCCGCCAGATTGCTGATGGATGGATCGTCCACGTTTCGCAGCATCTAATTGCTCACTAAGTTCGGCCCCGCTGCCGACTTAGTTCTGAGTCGATTTATTTCATCTCTGTACGCCGCCAGCAAGATTGGGGCGTCCAGAGGCTGGTTTTCCGCTCCCTGGTAGTCAGGTAGGAGGTCAACTCTCGCCGGTCTTACGTATCTCGCCTGTATTTCTTCTAATAGCCTTTCTCTGTTCCTTCGTGCTGATGGATGCGCTTGTCCAGCTGCTGCCGAGTGGCGGCCTTGCCGCCCTCTGGGTCCATCAGGTGCCTGAGCAGCGGCCAGGTCTGCTGGCAAACTTTGTTGGCCAGCGGCGCTATTCTTCTCCTTATATAATTTCGACAGGCGTGTTGAGAATCAGAAAATATGTGCGTGGCGTCGGAGTGAGTGACTGCCAGCGCTATCGCCACTTCCTCGGCATCATGCTGCAGGTACGTTTTTGCTTTTTAGTTAGCATAACCGGCTTTGAATACTGTTACCACTTTATTGGTCCAAAAGAAACACTCCGGTAACGGGTCCGTCGAGAGATGCAAGGTGCCGGCGAGAGCCACCGTCCCCCTCTCACCGTCATACTGTTTTGAGCTCCTGAAAATTGAAAATGGGTTTTTGGGAAAGGAAATGGCACAGTATCTGCCTCACATATCTCGGTGGACACCTGAACCGCGCCATAAAGGAAAAGATGAAGGAGGGACTGAGAGAAGAAAGGAAGGAAGAGGTCCTGCTGATTTCTTTTTTTTAATGCACAATCATTGTATGGCTATGTTTGCGGAGCTTGTCCGCATGATTAAGGTTTGGTTTGGTTTATGGGGTTTAACGTCCCAAAGCGACTAAGGCTATGAGAGACGCCGTAGTGGAGGGCTCCGAAAATTTCGACCACCTGGGTTTTTTTTGGGGGCAAACATAGCGCCAAATTTGCAAACGCCGGAAGTGTGGCACCACGTGACCGGAAGTGTGGGCGGAGCCAATGCGTGGCACCAAATTTGAAAACGAAGCGTGGTGCGAAGTTTGAAAACAGAGATGGGCAATTGATGGAACTTGATTAAGTAAGACAATTAATTGTGGTATCGATAAGTGATCGCTAAGTGATCGACTTCCGGTTTGAGGATCTCGACTTCTGGTCACGAGTCTCAGTTGATGTGAAAAGTGTGCAAGTGTTACGTCGACGTCTTGGTGTGACGTCATAAGGTGTGACGTCATAAAGTGTGACGTCATGCTTAGGCATTTTTCCAATGCAGGTGCCGCAGTGATCTCTAACGTTTGTTTTTCCACGTCTCAAAGGCCTCTTGGAGGGGTTCTCTGCTCGGAGGGGCCCTGCAACACCTCGTGGATCCTCTCAGTGTCCTTCGCCTCGGAGGTCAAGACCTTGGTTTCCATTTCTGCAGCATTTTGCACCCAGGCAGCTGCCTGGATAGGCCTGGCAGCTGCTGGCTCAGCCATGACTGACCGGGCTGCTGCCGCCGGCCTGGCCCGGACAGCTAGACCATCCATGGGTCCCCCGGCTCTTGAGGTCGACTCCGACCTTTAAACGGACCACACCGTTGACAGCCCGGACGACACGGTCATCCCAGATGGACATCGTCTACCTGACCCTGGTGCTGTTTCAGGTGGTGAATCCTGATCCTTTTGGAGCTCAGATGTAACTCACTTAAAGGGCGTCCCGGGCCTCTCCCTGCCGCCGTCCTAAGGACACCGGCTCCCGAAAACCTAGAGCTGGGCACCGAGACCTCCATTTTGGTGGCTCAGGAGGAACTGCTGTCAATCATTAACGATGGAAAAAACAATATCATAGCAGGGGTCCGGGCCACCCTTGCGTCCCTGGTCTCCGCCATGAAGGCTAATGCGCAGCACTTGTTTGCCTGCGTAATCCGTGACATGGAGCGCGTCCGCGCCTTGCGGGACCAAGTCATCGCGCGGGACCGCGAGCTGAAGGTCCTCAAGGCACGGAATGCTGAGGTGTCCGCCAGGGCCTCCGAGGCCTGGGCGGAACTTCGCCTCGAGCGGGCCTGACCGGACGTTCCTAGGACCCTTGAGGCGGCCATGCGCTGCGATGTCGGCTCTCTTCCACCTGTTGGCGCTGGTTCAGACGCCTCGGAAGCAACCCGGGGTCATCCAGAGCCCCTCGAGCTCGGGGTTTCTCCTTCGGCCGAAGAACCCCATCAGATGTATTTAACGTCTGATGGGGCTTCCGACACCGTGCGTCGCGATGTCGCTGCTCTCATCAGGTCGGCCATCGACCCGGAGTCTGAGGGAGTACGAGCCGTCACACTCCGGCCGACTCGTCGCACCCTGGTGGTCGCATCCCGGGAACCTCGAGCGCCCGCAGGCTGCCATCTCCCGTATCGAGGCCATCCGGGCTTCATTCAATGTATGTGTCTTAACGGCGCTATCCCCATATCCGCCTGTCCGGAGTTGATCGTGATATTCGTCCTGATGACCACGTGGCCGCCCTCAACCGGCAGAATACGGCACTTTCTCTCGATCCCAAGAAATGTAGTCAAACTCCTTTACACAGCGCTCTGGACAGTGCCTTCATGGAGGTCGACACTCCCGCCTTCTCCCGTCTTCGCGAGGCCCGTCGCGCCCCCGTGTACTGGACCTCCATCGAGGTCCAGGAGGATCTTCACGTTCCGCTGTGCACGTTCTGTGCTCAATACGGCCATGCCCTTAAGGAGTGTCTACATGCAACGGGCCCCTCTAAACCTGCTGCACATGATGCGTGGTGTCGCACCCTCTCGCACAGTGCCTAACGTCAAGTGCGCCCCGTGCGATACGGCTACCCGCCCACCTAACCATCCAGCCGGGCTTGCCTTCTGCTCTATATTGCAGGAGCGCGCTGCTAGCGCTCGCGCCAGGACCGCTTATGACCCTTAGCTAAGGCCGCGGTCACCCTGCGTCCCTCTCCCGCGCACTGCACGATCAAGACTCTGGTTGCATCTGCGGTCTTCTCCATTACATTTTCCACCGTATTCTTCTTTTTATGTTACCCGTTATCGCTTGCCTTTGTAGCTGATCCTTGGCCCTCCTGCTTCCACCATCGCCGCAAACTATCAAAAACTCTATCGTTTTTGTTCCTCATTTCGGGGCTGGCGACATGTTTCAGTCGCTTCCCCACTGTTCCACCTATTCTATGGCGACTAGAAAGATTACTCCTGCATTTTTCTCCTCTTTTCCGCCCGACTCACGATTCAATATACGAACAATTTATCGCGTGCCCGTCGCATGCTTGGGTCCCTTTCGGGCCCTTGTAACTGCGATTTTCGCGATTTTGGTGGTTACGGGCCTTTGCTTACATCTGCTATTCTTTACTCCTCTTCGTCGTCTTCCCTCTTCCTTCCGCGGTTCCGCTTAACGACCTTGCCGCTTGCTCTCTTCCACATCTACCATTTGGCGCTGTCGGTCGCGTTGCTCTTGGCCCTTGTAGAGGTTTTTGCCACTGGTGTTCCCCACCACCGTCAGATCTTGTTCCCTCCCTCCGCTTCTTTTACTCACCCCTATCCTGCAGCTGTCGCCCATATGTAACCCTTTTCTGCTTTGCTTATCCCCGTTCCTTTGCCTGCTTATAATGCCATGGCTAGTTTTTTTTCTCCAGATGAACCTTGACCCGACCCGGCGGGCGTCGGCTGCCCTCTCGAGTCGTTTCCTCTCCTCTCCGTTTTCTGTGGCGTCAGTGACGGACCCTTACCTGGTCGTTAGCGTGGTCCCCGGTCTTCCAGGTGGGGTTGCCGTCTTCTCTGCTCCATCCCATTCGCGATTGCAGGTCCTTGCGTGGAATCCTCCTTTTGAGGTGTTCCCAGTTTGCGCTTCCACTAGTGATGGAAAACTATCGATAGTACTATCGATACTCTCGATAGTTGGGTCACTATGTAACTGTCGATTAAAAAAAACTATCGATAGTACTTTCGATAGTTCTGTTGAAAGTACTATCGATAGCCGTATCGATGCTACTTGTTATGTATGGTGCTATCGATTCTATAAAATCAACCACGCGTACCCACTGCATCCTAAACGTGCTTTCCCGAACGTGTGGTATGGAGGTGATGGTATGAGAACTGACAGGAGTCGCCCGTTTTCGCTGCCTACGCGTCAACGAACTCTACAGACGTCCCCTACGTAAAGTTGCTGAATAAAATGTTAGCGTGCGAAAGTCCTAGTTACGAAGCATGTGTGCGAAAAGCATTTCTGCAGTGGTTACGCCAGCAAGACGACGTCTGCAGCGCACGATAGTGTCGTGTAAGCCAGCACAACTTGTGCTGTTTGTTCTTACGTTGGATGCAGTTCCAGGTATTTTTTCCGAACTGTCCCAGTGCGCGTTAAAGAACTACAGCTAGTCGAAATTTACCCGGAGACCTACACTACGGCACCCCTCATAGCTTGCGTCACTTTGGGACGTTAAGCATCATGGGACCTTTAAACCAATCAGGTATCGCAAATGTTATGGTTATATCGCTGGCCAACAAATGCATAATATCAACATTATTACTATCAATATTCTTACCAATAGTCTTACCATGGACAGTTTCACTATCGATTGTCTTGCCATCGATAGCGGTACTATCGCTAGTAATACTATCGATAGCAGCACTATCGATAGTAATACTATCAATAGTAGACTATCGATACTACTACCGGTATTCTATCGATAGTAGCACTATCGATAGTTTTTTTACAATATCGGTAGTTTCAAAAAAACTATCGATACTATCGATATACAATTTTCCGATAGTTTTGCATCACTAGCTTCCACATTCGCTGTGGCGGTGCTCTGCACCTCGCGATCTGCTTGCTTCCTCTTTGTCTCGGTTTACTGCCCGCTGCGCACCCTAACTGACTCTTCGTTAGATGAACTGGACAAAGTGGTCGCCTTGGCGGCCGGCCGCCCCTTCATCCTGGTCGATTACTTCAACGCCCATCATGAATTGTGAGGCCCTGCGCCCTCCAACTCGCGTGGCTCCAAATTCGTCCACTTTGCCCAGGCTCACCAACTGACTGTTTTAAATAACTCTACTTCCGCCCCCCCCCCCCCCCCTACTTACGCTAGCCATTACGCGGAGTCGTGGAGTGACGTCACGCTTGGTTCCCCATCCCTGCTCAGCTCCGGGTACACCTGGACCGTCTCGGACGACGAAGCTATGTGCCAGCACTCTTATACTGAGGTGTCGATTGGTCCTCCTTCTCCGAAGCAGCACCGTCTAACGGTTGCATCCCGGGCACGTCTGCTTAAGGGCCTCGCAAGGAACACATGGTTTCCCCGGGTCGCTGGCGCCGGCCTGCGCTCTTCCTACGCACTGGAGAATGTGGTCAACCGGTTACACTACCGTGTTACCTCGCTGATTGAGCGCCAAAAGGGCACGGTTGTGAGTGCTCCGGCCCCTAAGCCATGGTGGTCCCCTGAGCTCGCCATATAGCGGCCCCACGTTCGAGCCTTGCGCCGGCGCTTCCAGCGTTGCTCAGACCCGTCGATGCGTCACGTCTATCACACCGTGTCTCAGGCGGCACTTGCCTGTTACCGCCGCAGAATCAGGGAGGCGAAGGACTCGGTGTTGCGTAAGGCCTGTCACGATGCGACTCGCAAATACCTTTGCCGCGCGCCCTTTAAGAAGGCAGTCGCCAAACTGCGTGCTCCCGTATTCCTACCACCTCCTGGACATCGGAGGCGGCTTTCTAACGACTTCGTCCTCAAGTCCACGGTAGTTTTTCTTCGGACACAGATCGCCTTCGGCAATTCCTCGATGGATTCAACACTACACGTGTCTATCCGCGCATCGGTCGAGTCGCCTTACCACCGTTCTGTACCACTGGACCTCCTGTCCTCGAGTAACGAGTTTCAATCGATCGCGAACGGCCTCGGTACGGGCACGGCTCCCGGCCTGGATGGGCTGACTGCGCCCTTGGTTGCAGTCTGTTGTTGCTGTCCTCTGTTGGAATGGCACATACCCACAGTGGGGGACTGGCCAGGGAGCCTTGTACAGTCAAACAGTTCTCAAACATTGAGTTGACTCATTTATGGTAGTCGAGGTTGAATTTTATGCAAAAAAATTGTGAATTATAACGCAGTGATGAAATTATGCAGATAATCGCACACTGGTTTTGAGGACATATGCCTGGCGCTTCCCTCAAAGGAGAGAAGAGCCGGAATATGAAGAGAAAGCCCTAATCGAGCGAGGCTAATCTGCAGATAAGCTTTTCGTAGAGAAGCAAACCGCCGACAGGAGAGGAGAAAGTGATCTAGTGTTTCTATTTCACCACATGCCTCATAAAGGTTCGACAGAGAGAACCCCGATCGGAACAAGTAAAGATTTAGCCGTGGAATTGTACACCGTAAGAAGGTCATAGACACCTCGCATTGCCGTGAACTACATAAGCGCACACTGCAAGCGAATGCAAATGTTGAAAATCCGCTGCAGCGAGGAGAGGCTCAGGACTCAAGGA
Source organism: Amblyomma mixtum (assembly GCF_055824585.1). Lineage (NCBI taxonomy): Eukaryota > Metazoa > Arthropoda > Arachnida > Ixodida > Ixodidae > Amblyomma > Amblyomma mixtum. Next base: position 375,394,264 of record NC_143014.1, on the reverse strand, counting down.
ATGCAGTCGCAAGAACTGTTGGAAGCGGGCCGTCGTCAATTGCACAGTGTTTGGAGTAAATGGTTGCACAGGTCCGCAAAGTTCAGACTTTGAGCATCAATGCCGCAGTGCCCAGGTATCCAATGAAAGCGCACTTCTTTAACATGTAGTGGAATGAAAAATCTGAGGGAACGGCCCAGAAAATAGTCCTTCGAGCCTTCTAGTGCATTCAGGGCAGAAATGCTGCCAGTAAGTACAATGCTCTCACTAACGTTGCAAGGGACCTTTTGTGAGGACAACTGAATCGCTAGAAATTCAGTAGCGAATATAGGCGTACAGACCATTTAAAGCGCACAGTTCTTCCGCTGTAGACTAGATGGCGCCACAGGCGCGCTCGGAACACGGCGCCATTACGGACCTCGTAAGTCGCCGGCGTGTACGCCTCGGCGCAGCAGTGGAAGCATCGCGGGTGGGTTCCGAATGGAAATGCGAGCTGTATTGTGAATTGCAAGGATTGCGACAGAGAGTTCAAGGTGTGGGATGTAATCGTTTGAGAGCTTCACGGAACTGCACAATAACGTACTCCTAGTACTGCCCCTGTTCGGGCCCGTTCGCCATGCACCATTTCCGAACGGGCGAACGCAACAAACACGTTCCCCAGCGCTAGATAGCCAGTATAGAAAGAAAGGTTTCGATCTTGGAAAATATGCGAGAGTGGTGCAGTTTCCTTGTTGCGCCGCCGTTCATTTCACCAAAGTACTTGCCCACTGACGTCTGTGCGGAAACTCCGTATAGCATGATGCAAATTGAAGTCTCCGGCAAAAACCTAGTTGGACTTATTGCGCAGTAAATCATCTAAGCAATCCGTCCTAGGAACGTCAGCAGGGAAGTAAATATTCGCAGTGGTTAGAGCGGCACACTGCGGTACAAGGATATCAACCGCAATGTTCTCACAATCCAGGCGCATATTTTTTGTGACACATTCGCGCGATGAAATAGTTTTGATGAAACAAATGTTAACAAACCCCCACCCCTGCCGTTCGTGCGATCAGCTCTAAACACGCTGTAATTCTTAAGTGACAAGAGCCAGTTCGGAAAGAGCTAGCTTTCCTGAAGTAAAATAATGTCTGGGCTATGCCCAAATAAGAGCTGCTGTGAATCATACAAGGAAGATGCGATTGAGCGAAATTCCATCGGAAGACTGTTAATCCCGTCATGATTATTGTTTTAGAAATGAGGCGGCAATAGCCTCTTTCCACACGGCGGTTTTCTTCGTGATAACCGATGATTCTTTTTTGTTCTTGACATCAGCATGATCTGATTTTGATGGCGCGGACGGGCGCGGACGGGCGCGACGTTCCTGAGTTGGACTCAACATTTCTATCTCAGAGTGGCAGACGTAAGAGAGAGGGAATGTGTCTGCGACATTCGTCAGCACTGGCTTTGATGTAAGAGAGGTTGAGGTTGGACTGAGTCAACAGTGACATAGGAGGAAGGACATGTTGGCGGGGTTTGGCTGCTAACAACAGGTGACGTAACCTGTGCTGAGAAGACCTGAGTCAGGGCATCGCTGAAAGTGCTGATCATACGAACGAGGACACAGGCAAGAGCCTTCTCCACAGCAGCTACAACGTACTTTGCCAATCCGTGTTCTACATCATTACCAGATGTGCGGACAATACCTGCATATGAGCGGCCTTTTCTATCCAGTAGGGCGTACGCATCTGCTCGCGAACACCTGTGTCCCTGAATAATTTCCAGGACAATCTGCTCATCCGTGCGCTTCGAACATAAGAGATCATCAGCTGAATAAGCACAGTGGCAACCGCAACAGCTAGGAGAATCAGAAGTGCAGGTATCTGATGGATTACTGTCCCCACAAATGCGAAAGCGCTTTGCCGACTTACATGACTCAGTGCTGTGGCCAAACCACCGTAGTTCCCGCACTGTAATGACCGTGGTTGCAGTGGGCCTACACGATATAATATCTGCCAAACCTTTAGTTCACATGGACAAGAGGACTCCGCAAAAGTCGAAATAACTGATTCTGTGGGCACCAGAGAACCACCAGCCTCCCTGCTACCGCGGTAGACAGACAGAATGTCAACACCGCCATTTTAAAACCCTCAAGAATCTCGGGGTGAAGCTCTGAAGGATCAACCGCGTGGAAGATACCCTTTGTGCAGGCAAGGTGTTCAGCAATAAAAGGTTTGACCGGCAATGAGGCAAAAAACGTGGACTGGAGGCAAGTCCGCCACGCAGTCTAAATCAGAAGACTTGCGAACTGTACCCCTCCTGCCAAACGGTCTTACTTCTGAAATTTCCAGATGGCGACTAGTCATAGTCTTCAGCTGCTCCTGAATGATCCGCGAGTTTTTTTTAGCTTAATGACCCCATCTCCAATAGAGACAAGTGAAAAACCAGCGGAAAGGACGCATTCACAAGCAGGAGAAGTACACACGACAACGCCGGAAACACAACTGGTGACATAACACAACAAAATTGTGTTTCCAGCGTTGTCCTGTGCACTTCTCCTGCTTGTGAACGCGTCCTTTCCGCTGGGTTTCCACTTACCATGCACCAACTGGCCCAACAAGCTACGCTTCTTCAATCCAATAGAGACCAACGCCACAGAGATCGCCTTGACGCCATTGTTACTAAAAGACTCCAAAGAGAAGTTATGAGCCTGCAAACTGGCTAACCAGGATGCCGGACCACCTCCTGAGGAGGTCAAATCCATGGTCAAAAGCCTAGCAAATATTTAACCCAAATTCCCACACGACAAAAAAAAAAAACCTGGCCTAATCCCCCACCCGTGGAACGGCCTCACCAGGTACCGATCACAGTCGAGACGACAGTGCAGCAAAGCTCTGAGAGAAGCAGGACGCTGGATTGGTCAACAGGTCGCGGCGAAGGGGCACCTGTTGACACACACAAGTCCTACCTGTGCTCGAGGATCAGCCTCGAGGATGCCAAGGAGCTCTCCTTGCTGGCCTCTGGCGTGCCCACTCGTCCTTCTTCCTCTTCCTTTTCAACAGTGCCCTCCGTCTCGGCCACTTTCCTTCCGCGTGGCGCAAATGGCGGGTCGTCTTCCTCTCTAAGTCAAACCATCCTTCGTCTCTCCCTACGTCCTAGCGGCCAATAGTCGTGAATTCAATACTCGGTAAATTCTTAGAACACCTACTTCACGACTATTTCTTGCACCCAAAGGGCCATCTCCACCCCTTTGGGTTTGAGCAGTTTGGGTTTACCCATACGCGCAGCGCCGTGCAAGCCCTCGCCTCGTTGCGAACGGCTCTGGAACATTTCCGCGCATCCCGCACACCCGTGGTTTTCATATCCCTTGATTTTGAGGGCGCGTTTGATAGCGTTTAGCTTACCGTCGTCCACGGTGGAAAAATTGCACCGTGCCCTCGCCCTTTGATACTTCCACTGCAGCGGTCTCCCTTCCAACCACTATCACTTCTTTCGCTGCTTTCTTTCCCAGCGCTTTGTAGTCTACCACACGCGCACGGGTGAGGAGGTGTCTGCCAACCCTATTCTCGTCAGCCCTCAGGGATCTCCTGTTTCACCTCTTCTGTGGAATGCTATTATCGGAGACCTTCAGCAGTGTCCAATGCCTCATGGCGTCGTAGTACAGGCGTATGCGGACGGCACCATTGGGATGATACTGGCCAGCACGCGCCACGAGCTCGAGCAGTTGTGTGCGGACGTCCTTGACAGGATAGACGGCTGGGCCTCGCATTCCCGGGTAACCGTCACATGGACGAAAACATATATTATGCTGTTTTCCCATTTCTTAGGCGCAATGGAAAAGCGTAATCCCACCGTGCGCTTTTCGGGCAGCCCCTTAAGTTTCAAACAGGAACTCAAAATTTTAGGCGTTGTCTTTGACCGCCACCTCACTTTTCTACCTCATGCTCACTTCCTCCGCGACAAGGCAGAGATCCTCACTTCGCGCCTTGTCTCATTTCTATCGTTCCACCTTTCCTTCCCTCCCTCTTCTCTACGTAGGCTTTATTTCCAAGTAATATTGACGCTAGCGCTACTGAAGACGACGACGTGAGGACATTAAGCAAAAAGGACGAAGTTCGCCACCGTCGGACTCGGCCCCGGACGTTCTTGGGAGCCTTCCAAACCGCCTTGAGTGTTAGCGCGTCTTACACCGACGTGACATCTGGTGGAGCTGCTGGGTACATCTTTCATGTACCGGACGCCCCCATCAAGCCGCGATTCCAGCAGAGGTCGACTACCCCCGGTAGACACGCCCGTTCACCAGGGCAGAGTGGGGATGCATGCGTGAGTAGCACGTCCCTTTCACTACTATCAAAGGAAAGGGCATTTTTGCAAAAGGGAAGGTAGGACTGGACATGTGACGAGACAGTTTGTCGATTTTTTATCATCCGGGTGTTACCATCTTCCATTTTTATCAGCTGCTGGTGTGCATAAAGAGCAGTGTTTCCCGAATAAAGATTCAGTTGCAAGTCCAGCGCTATGTGTGTGTGTCTCTATCTTTCAGTCCGTGTCTTTTAAGCGCAGGTATATTTCAACCAGGGCAGCCGCCGTCTACAAGGCCTATCTCCCGAGTTCGGGCAGCTCCCCGACCACAAGTCAACAAGGAGTACCGGCGCTGCTGCAATGAATCCTCCAGCATCAACTGCGCCAGTCCTTCTCCACCACCAACGGGATCCGCCGCGTTTCCACTGCCTACCTCATGAGGACGTCGAGGACTGGCTGGACCAGTTCGACCGGGTGGCCACATTCAATTCTTGGGACGGGGACTCAAAGATGCGCCATGTCTATTTTGCTCTGGAAGACTCTGCAAGGAAATGGTACGTAAACCATGAATCTTGCCTCCAAACATGGGAGACATTCAAAGCAGAATTTCTCCAGGCGTTCACAAGTACGTTTCGCAAGGAGAAGGCCGACCTTCTTCTGCAGAATCGCATCCAACATGACACCGTTCAGTCTTGTCTATGGACGACAGGTGACCACAACACTCGACTCTATGCTCCCCCACGTCGACGACCACCCAAATCCGACGTTGCCCACTTTTTACAGAGCGCCGAGGATGCTCGTCAACTAGCCCGGGTGCGAATTCGCGCTCAGCAGGACCAAGATGCCCTACGGTACAACCTGCGGAGACGGGCGGTCGAATATTTCCCAGGCGACCTTGTCTGGATTTGGTCCCCAATCCGACGTCGCGGACTCAGCGACAAGCTCTTACGTCGTTACTTCGGCCCCTACCAAGTCCTGCGGCGCATCGGCGATCTCAACTATGAAGTCATTCCTGATCAAACCCCACGCTCACGACGCGACGCGCGCCCCGAGGTGGTCCACGTCGTTCGCCTGAAACCGTATCACGCAAGGACACCGTGACACCCCCTCTGATGCTGGTTTCCTTTTAGCATCGGGCCGATGCTTCTCGAACGGGGGGGGGGGGGGGGGGGGGGGCTAATGACGCTAGCGCTGCTGAAGACGACGACGTGAGGACATTAAGCAAAAAGGACGAAGTTCGCCACCGTCGGACTCGGCCCCGGACGTTCTTGGGAGCCTTCCAAACCGCCTTGAGTGTTCGCGCCTCTTACACCGACGTGACAATATAACTGTTGTGTCCCCTTATTGCTTTTGTGTGTGTGCGCCCCCGCACCCTCCTCCTAACGACCACTCGCATCCTCCTCCTAACGACCACTCGCATCCTCCTCCTAACGACCACTCGCATCCTCCTCCTAACGACGACTTGCCCCTCGTCGCACGCTGTCGCCGGATGCCCCCCCATGGTGCGCCCCCGCGTCCTCCTCCTGTTTTGGGAAGCCACTCCCTCCCGTGGACGCTTCTCCGCTCCCTCCTTTCTTCGGGCGGCCAGTTCGGCTCCTGCCTCGGTCGACGCTGGTCGCACCCTCATCGGCTTTAAATAAACGAAGTCTTAAAGTACCGTGTGCGTCTTTCGCTGCATTCAACACAGCGACCGGACACGACAGTGGCGACGAGAAAGTGGATTCGACCCGCGCTACGCAACGCTATTGACAAGCCATGGCTACGCGAGGGTTTCCCAATCAGATACCAGAGTTCAACGGCTCATCGTGGTCATCGTGGGTTGGACGCCTTCAGTTCTACTTTGAAGCTAACAACATCACAGACCCAGCCTTGAAGAGGGCCAACCTGCTGACGCTGTGCGGGGAGCAGACCTACGATACTGTCTGCGCCCTTATTCAGCCAAGCACACCAGCGGCAGTGTCTTACGACGACATCGTAAAAGCGCTGCAAAAGCACTACGACCCAAGGCCATCCGAGGTCTACAGCCGGGCTCGCTTCCAACGACGAGATCAACTGGGAGGAGAAACTGTGAGCGCCTACGTAGCCGCGCTCAAGAAGCTCGCTGCCGACTGCAATTTTGGAACGCTGTCGACAACAGCTACCGGGCAGGAGGGAGACGCAGCTTCTTCTGCTAACACCACCATGCTTCCCTTGGACGTGATGTTACGCGACAGATTTGTGTGCGGACTGAGTGACGAGTCACTGCAGCAGCGCCTGTTCGCTGAGAAGGACCTCACATTCAGCAAAGCTTACGACATCGCCGTTCGAGCGGAGAGCGCCGGTCACCAGCAGAGAGGGATTCGCCGGAACACCGAGCCGGTACACCAGACAAGCAACCAGGTGCGCAAGCCTTCTGTTGTTGTAAAATCGGTCAAAAAGGCACAACGCTGCTGGCGGTGTGACGACCAACACAACCCCCAGGGATGTCGATTCCAGTCAGCCACGTGTAATTTTTGCCACAAGCGAGGGCATATCGAAAGAGCATGCATTACGAAACGGAGACTTGCCAAGATAAAGTCACCTTCCCAGCCTAATCACAGCGTCAACGCCTCAGAGAATACGCCGCTATCTGATCTCCATGGAACAACATCAGCAACACCATCTGTGTTGTACGACCTGAACACCATGAATCTCGGCACGCGACCGAAGATTTTTACAGAAGTAAGCGTACATCACCAGCTGATTAAGTTCGAGGTGGACTCCGGCGCAGCCTGTACTCTGATCAGTGAGGACACGTTCCGAACTTCATGGCCATCTGACGCACCCGCCCTGCAACAAGACGACACGCACCTGCGAACGTGGTCAGGACAGAATCTGCCACTATTGGGCTCTGCCAACGTGCAGGTTAACTACAACGGCCAGACCCATACGCTACCTCTGCTTGTTGTGAAGGGCACAGGATCAAGCCTTCTAGGGAGAAACTGGTTTTCTCCACTAGGCGTGATGATATGCGGCATACACCAGACGCCGAGCCAGAACATGGTTGAGCAACTGCAAGAGAAATACGAAAGAGTATTCTCGGAAGAGATTCCAGGAAACGAAGGGCCCCCGGTCACACTGGAGTTGTTGGACAACGCGCAACCCAAATTTCTGAAGGCCAGGCCGGTGCCGTTTGCTCTCCGAGCTTCAGTTGAAAAAGAGTTGGACAAACTGGAGCAGCAAGGTGTCATCGAGCCGACGCAGCATTCAGAATGGGCCACACCACTTGTCGTAGTTCGCAAGAAGAACGGAACCATACGCCTCTGCGGAGACTACCGGAGCACCGTCAATCTTGCGACTAAAGCGTCCTCTTACCCGCTACCGACACCTGAACAAGTATTCAGTGTACTGCGTGGCGCAAGAGTCTTCAGCACATTGGACCTCACCCAGGCGTATCAGCAGCTGAAGGTGAGCGAGTCAACTGCTGAATTATTGGCAATTAACACACTGAAAGGCTTGTACAAAGTCAAGCGACTGCCTTTTGGCGTAGCTGCAGCCCCGGCCATATTTCAAAAATTCATGGAGACAGTGCTTCAGGGCATCCCAGGAGTTTGTGTCTACCTTGACGATGTCATCATCAGTGGCACTTCTTCTGAAGAGCATGCAGCGCGCCTAGAGCTCGTTCTCGAAAGGCTAGCAAACGCTAATTTATGCATAAGCAAATCGAAATGCTGTTTTGCGGTGCCAGAGGTGCAATTTCTGGGACACCGAATTGATGCAGAAGGCATTCACCCTACCGAGGACAAAGTGCGAGCGATCACAGAAGCACGAGCTCCAACAAACAAGCAGGAGCTACAGGCTTTTCTCGGACTCTTGACGTTCTACGACCGGTTCTTGGAACAAAGAGCTACCGTGGCCAACGACTTATACCAACTCCTTCGGAAAGATGTGACATGGACATGGTCGCCACGCCATCAGCAGTCATTCGATGCCCTGAAAGACCTGATTCGAAGATGTACAGTCCTCCGCCACTACGACGAAAGGAAGCCTCTGCTTTTGGCTTGCGACGCATCACCGTACGGAGTCGGCGCGGTTCTATCGCAAACTGACGAGCAAGGAAGGGAAGCTCCCATCGCCTTCGCCTCACGTACGTTGTCGCAAGCAGAACGCAACTACGCGCAACTTGACAAAGAAGGGCTAGCCATCGTCTACGCGGCGACACATTTTCACCAGTACATTGCCGGCCGGAAGGTGACCTTTATAACCGATCACCGACCGCTATTGGGCATTCTGGGACCACAAAGGCCTATGCCACCAACTTTGTCTCCGCGAATGACACGTTGGTGCATCAAACTCTCAGCGTACGACTACGCTCTGGTCTACCGCAATGGGAGTAAACATCAAAACGCCGATGCGCTAAGCCGTCTGCCACTAGACGCAACTGTTGACGAACCATTTCCACCAGGAGACGTTCTGATGTTCGAAGCACTGCCAGAACCTCCGCTTACAGCAGGCACAGTTGCAGCATCTACGCAGAAGTGCGCAGCTCTCCGGCTAGTTTACACAGCTGTTCAACAAGGCAACGTGCATAAACTCAAAGGGGACAACTTCGACGCTTACCGCAGGCGAGCTACAGAGTTGAGCACCCATCGCGGCTGCATCATATTTGGGTCCCGAGTTGTGATGCCGAGAGAACTACGCGCACAAGCTATGTCTCTCATCCACGCCGGACATCGGGGCATCGTTGCAATGAAAAAGTGTGCCAGAAGCTACATGTGGTGGCCTGGCATTGACAACGACATCGAAACAGTGGTGCGAGAATGCAAGCCTTGCCAGAGCAGCCGGAGCGCCCCGCCGAAAGCTCCTGTCCCAGAATGGGAAAAGCCAGACACACCATGGCACACACTGCACATTGATTTTGCAGGACCAATTGAGGGCTGCACTTTCCTTGTGGTCGTAGATGCCTACACAAAGTGGCTTGAGATAAGGCAAATGGGACAGACGACTTCGGCAGCAGTCATTGACAACCTCCGATCACTATTTGCAACGTTCGGCCTGCCGCGCAAGGTAGTGTCGGACAACGGAACACCGTTTGTGTCTGCGGAGATCCTCAAGTTTTATCGCGACAACGGGATCTCATCAGTTACATCGGCCCCCTACCACCCAGCGACAAACGGACAAGCCGAGCGCTACGTAGCCGAGCTAAAACGCGCCCTTGAAAGAGATCAGACAGGCTCGCTGCAGCGCCGCCTTGCGCGCTTTCTCTTCAAGCAGCACACGACGGTTCAGAGCACAACAGGCGAGACCCCCTCGAAAATGATGTTCGAGCGTGAAATGCGAACCCAGCTCACAGCCATCCTCCCCGAGCCAAAGGCAGAGACGTTCCGGGAAGAAAAAGCAATTCCGCGCTGCGGCACGCTTAATGAGGGGCAGCGCGTCCTCGCCCGACAGTTTCTGAAAAAGCCACGCTGGGAGGAAGCTATAATTGTCAGACGCATAGGCCTGCGCTCTTGGCTCGTCAACATACATGGCACAGTAGCACGCCGACATCTCAACCAGCTGCGTAGATTTACGACGCCGTCTGAGAGCTGTCCGCCAGCGGAGAGAACACGTGCACCATCTTCCCACATAGCCTGGCACCTCTTCCCGGAAGAAGAGACTTCGCCCAGGACAGACCTAGGAGACACAGCGAACAACAGCCAGCCTACAAGTGTTTCTCCCCCGAGCGCACAAAGCCAGCGCGCCTCCACGCGTGAGCGCCGACCCCCTGCACGATACCAGGCAACTTTCTAAGGGGGAAGGAAGTGTTGTGTCCCCTTATTGCTTTTGTGTGTGTGCGCCCCCGCACCCTCCTCCTAACGACCACTCGCATCCTCCTCCTAACGACCACTCGCATCCTCCTCCAAACGACCACTCGCATCCTCCTCCTAACGACGACTTGCCCCTCGTCGCACGCTGTCGCCGGATGCCCCCCCATGGTGCGCCCCCGCGTCCTCCTCCTGTTTTGGGAAGCCACTCCCTCCCGTGGACGCTTCTCCGCTCCCTCCTTTCTTCGGGCGGCCAGTTCGGCTCCTGCCTCGGTCGACGCTGGTCGCACCCTCATCGGCTTTAAATAAACGAAGTCTTAAAGTACCGTGTGCGTCTTTCGCTGCATTCAACACAGCGACCGGACACGACAATAACCCGCTCTTACTTTCGCCGCGCCCGCTTGGTGGCCTCGCAGAGTCAATTCCCGCCTTCGGGAGAAGGTTGTTTCTGTGCAGCGCGACCCTCTTCTCGCTATCACAGGGGCATTCCGCACAACGCGCAGTGCTGCGCTTCAGGTACTCCTCCGGGTACCCCCTCTTACCATGTAAATGAACCGCGACGGCCTCGGATGGAGTACAACCTTTTAAAGGGTATAGATCCCATCACCGTCGGGCGTCACATTTATCTACCTTCTCATAGCCTGCCCCGCTTTGATCCCTGGTGCGACAATCCCTCTCTGGCTTCCTTACTCTCCTTCACCCGTCTTCTCCCTTCTCACTTTCCCTCTCAGTCCTCCCTTCCCGGCCTTCATATTGTCACGTATTGGTGACTGTAGTTCGGCGAACAGGAACACAGCGAGAATGTCTCCGAAACGAAACTCTTTATTCGGGCTGATTGCGCCCGCAAAGAACTGAATCACTCGGCGGCGGCGTAGCAACAAGCGTGCTCGGCGGTCGTCGAACAGAATGCCCGCCGCTGTCGGCCGTGCTCTTTTTAAAGCTGATAGCGAACATTCGAGATAAAGCTTGGAAAGTTACTAGAACATTCTGGCACAAAGTAGAATCGGCTCCACCTGGATGTGATCAATCGAGATGATTCTAGACGCGTCTTGCGTCACAAACGAAGCGATAAAGCGACGTGCCGGCATCCTTGAAGCATGAACAAATGAACACAACAAACAAACGCTACAAATATTCGCGGCAATATATTCAGGGATGGTTCCTATACATCCCACTCTGCGAGTGCTGCTTATTTCGCCTTCTGTTCTTCTGGCACGCTGCTTTCGTCTTGAGACAGCCTCAAGCGCCTTCTGCTCAGAGGCTGTTTCGTTTCAAGAGGCTTGTTGTTATGCTCGCCGCGCCCCCCTCTCCTTTACCGTTTCATGTCTACTCCGATTGCTTTTCTCTCATTCAGGCTCTTCACTCTCTTTCCACCAACGACTTACGCATTGCAGACATCAAGCGCACCCTTGCCGCCCTTTCTCTTCACTGTCCTGTCTTCCTGTATCATATCTCAGCCCATTTTGGTGTGTGGGGCAACGAGCTAGCAGACCGGCTTCCTCTGTGGCGTCGACACGTGGCCTTTTGCAGCCATCGAGGCTGTCGCCCTTGTCTGTGTGCACCCGCATACGCATAACCGTCCTTAGGCTCTGGGCTTCCACCTGGACCGTGGAACATTCTGACACTCTCTTGGCTGTTTTTGTCCCTCTATTCTCTGTCTCCCGCTCTCTTTCCCTCCACCCTGATCCCTTGTCCCTCTCCTAACTGGCCACAGCCGTTATCCCTCGTACTGCCATCGATTTGCACTCCGTCATTCGCCTTCGTGTCCTTGCGGTGTAGCTTTGGGGGACGATCTACCTACGCGCCTGTCCACTCACCGCGGACATAGTTCTTTTCCCTCATGACTTCCTGTCTTTGTTTTCCTCCCCTCGGTCTCGTGCGTTGCTTATTAAGGTGAAGCCTTTAATAGCTCATTCTCCCGTCCGCGCCTGGGGTGACTCATCGCCGAGCGCAGCTGCCAAAAGGTGACGACATCTTCGTCGACAGGTGGAGCTGTCGCCGCGGCGGCGTCGAGCGCTGCTCCATCGTCAGTCGGTGTGCGGCAGCTAGTGGAGGAGGATGGCTCCCAAGCGGTGCAGCGATTCCTCGCCAGGTGGTTCGGCTCAGCAGAGGAAGGGCGACTCTGCTGGGTATTACAATCCAAGTTTGGCTCGAGAGAGGATAATTAACTGCGAGAAAAAAAATTGTTTTTCTTACGCAATGGTTTTTTGATCGCTAGATGGTGTATATATATATTATAGAAGAATTAACGAGAAAAAAATTAAGAAACGAATTTTCAGTGCGCATATTTTTATTGACATTTGACAAATTTACATCTTTTGAGTCATTCTGTTGCGCAAATACGTTTTTATTCTGGGCAAAGCACTAAAAGAGCGTTCCACAGAAGCGACAGACGCTGATATGGAAAACAGAATCTGGACATACCTCACAACGTGATCCATCAACTAGCGCATGTTTGCGATTGCCTTTGTAGGATCTCCAAAATGCCGAGTTGTGGTAGAATCAGCACCGTTTAGAAGAGTTCGTCATAGCATAAACTGCGCCGAGAGTCTGCAGAAGTCAAAATCAACTGCATGCACTCCCACAGCTGCCTCTATACTCCGTCTCACAAGATGTTTGCAGCACTACGAAAGGTACAGCTCTCTCGTCCAATCAGGATGGCGCGCACTACATTAGTGTGTTCCTACGCGCCTGTGGCTCGATCCACCTGATGTCCAGGTGGCTTCTTTCTACCTCCAGCAGGTGGCGCGTGATGTCTTTTTATTCTTTTCTTGGTTTGTTTTTGGACAGGCGGACGCCTGTTCCAAAGGGACTAGCCCCACTTTTTTTTTGTCGCAACCTGTTCTCCTCAGTTCCTCTGTTGTCGCGTCGCAGTAAATTTCAGTAATCGTGTCATGTGCATATAAATTTATTTACTCCAGCGTGCCGAGGCAGCCGAGTGTCGATGGTGGCGAAATGCAAAACAAGCCCATGTGCTGCGCGATAGGCAACGCACGTTAAACGGGCTCGATCATCTCATCGTCCTCATAACAACTGAAATCAGCACTGCTGGTTGTGTCGTCCTCCAGGTTGACAACAATGGCCGGTCCCTGGTCAACAACATCGTCGATGATGTGGTCCAGTTTTCTCATCACATCTTCCTCACTGATAATATGCTGCACGTAATTCTTCCATTTCTCAACAGTCACTTGCGTGATGCCTTGCCAAACCAGAGGCTCGACGTCTTGGAGCTTAAACGTCTTGTTTTGGCTAGCCACGAAACCCTTGACGTCGCTCCAGACAAGCTCTATCGGGTTCAGTTGGCAGTGGTACGGTGGCAGGCGCACAACGAGATGGCCAGCAGCTTCAGCAATGCAGTCGACACGGTATCGCTCCCCACCTGTGTTCACACTGCTGACAAGCTGCATGAGCTCGGCCTTCACCATGCCGCTGCTCCACGCGACACCTTTTCCGGACAGCCAAGCCTGTATGTCCTTTTTGAGGCTACTCATGCGCGGCACTTTGTCCTGCTTCACAGAATGATATGGCGCGTTGTCCATCACTATAACGCTGCCGGGTGGTAGTAGTGGGAGAAGTATCCTGGAGAGCCAGTTTTCGTAGTGTTCCCCGTTCATTTCCTCGTGGTAATCGCCCGAGTTTTTCTTCGCTCGGAAAACTTCCGCTGCGCCTTCGACAAAACCTTGCTCACTACCGCAAGGCGTCACAATAAGCCTGCCACCTTTGCCACTGGGGTTTTGTAGACCAGTCGACAGTCCGGATCAATGCGCTTGGTGTGCAGATTGGATGGTGCAGTCAGTCCACACTCGACTTCGCGTGTGGCCGGCGTTAACCCACGTTTCGTCGGTGAAGAAAATATGCCTACCCTGGCGTCGCAGCTCCGCTATCTGGCGCAGGTACCGGCGGCGACACTGCACAATGTGCGTCGCTTCGATTAACATCACATTCCGAGAGCGCTTCTTGTATCGGAAGCCAAGTTTCTTCAACATCCTCTGCATTGTCGCTGCGGACACGGTCGGTAGCGTTTCGTCCTCTTCGAAATGCGCAACCACCTTCGCGATAGTTGGAATTTCCCCTCTCTGGAAAAAGGTATGTACCACCCTTCGCAACACGCTCAGGTCAAAATCGTCCAGCTTCTTCGTCCGCTCGCGGCCTCTTCCGCCAGAACGCTTCTTCGGTGACAACACTCGGCCCGCGTTCAACGTCTCCGTTGTCCACTTGTAAAGCGTTCGCTCGCTCACCTGCGTGAGTTTTGCCGTCCTCTTGATGAGCGCATTTATACTCCAACTGCCCCCGCACTCGACGCGAAGCGCTTCAAGAACATTTAAAGCCACCTCCTTCGCCTGCTTGGGGAAACAGCGCACTGTCGGTGCAGAGCACACAGGAGACACAACAGACTCGACCGACGCCATGTTGGAAAGTGGCGACGCATCACTACCTCGCAGCAGGCCTCCGCAGAGCTGTGTCCGTACGGGCTTTGTCTGGTAATTTCCCCAGTGATTGAAACACTCCCTACCATTTAAATATACCGGTCCAAATCATGTTTTTAGTTGCGATGCTTATTGTTTTGATTAATAGTCATACACTCCTCAAATATTCGAGGGACTATTTTCTGCGTTTCTGCAGCCCTGATTGGACGAGAGAGCTCTACCTTCCGTAGTACTGCAAACATCTTGTGAGACGAAGTATTGTTCATCTGCTGCATACCGACTACCTCCAGCGGCGCTGGTTAAGATGTCTTCTAGTTTTACGAGCTGTTCCATGCCAGGTTGCTCATAACGCTGTTTTGTTTTTCTTATGATTCGATCGGCAGCAGCGAAATACTCCTTGCGCAGCGCGGCCTTAGCGTCAAATGCAACTGGCTGGACAGGTCTATCAGTCGTCTCATACCTCGCAGGAGGTATTGTCGGCCTTGACACACGAGGTTCCTTCAGGCCTAGGCGCGCTGCTGCTGTGCTCGTGTGCTGCCACAGCTTCTCAAATGCAGTTTCAGAGTGCAACATGGAGATCGCCTCGCAGAGAGCCTCTGCTGCCTTTTTTGCACCTGCGGCGCAATATGTTGAGCTCTGGAGAGCCCTTGCTAGTTCTTCACAAGGCCCGAAGAAGGCGACGGAAATGTGGATACCTAACAAGGTTTCAAATTTCTTCAAAAGTCGACCGTAACCTCTAAAAATAGCCTTGCTGCTTTCGGTCACTGAACCTGGTGTCTGCAAGAGCTCCTTGAGTGTCTCTTGGACTCTGGCTTAATTCTCAACGAATCTTTGCATCGACTTGATCTAACATTCCATCACGTCGGGCAAAGCGGCAGTAAGTTATTTGGCCTTGATCCACTCTCCACAGCTGACTCGCGTCCTGTAGGAAGTACTATGTTAGCATAAACACTTTGGTGCTTCTTGGAGTCCAGGACTGCGTTGGAAACGTCCTTAACAGTACTAAGGGCGTCTCCAATTATGTCGCAACTCCTGCTAGCCTCTTGCAGTACCAGATCTAAACAGTTATTACTGCAATGGACATACAATGATCGTGGCTCACAGTCACTAAGTCTTTTTTGCACGCCCGAAAAACGACCGGACATATTCGCCGCCCCATCAAAGCAGTGGCGACGTAAACAGTGAAAGGCTAGGTCGAGGCGCAAAATCATGTTGATGGCCGAGTGCAGGGTCTCAGATCTACTGTCAGGCGCGTTATACAGGCCAAGATACTCTTCCCAAACTTCGAAATTATCGCTCTGCACCAACCGCATGCAAAAGGTGAACTACTCGTCATCATTTACATCGGTTGTTCCATCAGCAATGATACCAAAAAGTGGACTAGACTTCACGTCCTCTACAATTCTTGTTGCACACTATGAGCCATAATCTCTATAAGCACATCCTGCATGCCACCGCTCACCCATTTATTTCTCTTAGTCATTCACGTCTTAAGGACCGGGCATCCTCCGATCGTCGAGCAAATTTCCATCACATTTACCTCATCCTTTAAGAGCTCGACCTATGCGGCAGAGACAGCGCACAGAGCTAACTGTGACACGAAGTGCTGCCCTGGCCTCCTCCCGCAGTTTTTTGTATCGCTGCGAAAAAAAGACGCAAAACAGGAATGCCTGCCTGGCATGACAAGTTTCAGCTCACGGAGGTCAAGTGAAATTTGCTCTTTTCATGTGACTGAAACTTATCGGAAGCTTTTTTCCACTTGTTCAAACCAACCTTAACAAAAGCTGGTTGCATATTTCCAGCACTGTCCCCTCTTTCATCGAAATGTCGACGGCACTCGTGACACAAGACTACGTCGCTCTTGCCTGCAAAAAAAAAGCCATGGAAATCGCACAAACCAACCACGTCGGCACTATCTACCCCGTCAGTTCTTGGGGAACCTGTAGGTTTCGGCTGCAAGTGATCGACAATCGTATAGCGCTGACTCGTCCTCACTCGTCGATCTGTTCCTTGAATTCATGAAGACAATTGGCGAATGGACATTGCTTGTTTCATCAAAGCTGGTTCCTCCTGCTGTTCGACGTGAAGTCTCCGGTGTTGGAGCTTCTAAAAATGAAATCAGAGACATATGGTCACATTTTGCTTTTCACGTCGGGCTCCTCCTATTTTCAGTGAATGGTTTTTAAAACATGCGAAATCAAGTTTCTTCAACATTTTCCCGAATCAATGTATAACAAGGCATTATCATTAGCATAGCAGATAGGCGACTTTTCTTTTGGTTGGAAACACTGAAAATACTTGCCTGCGAAGCAGTTTGAGGATGGTAGGGACAGCTCGGAATGATGGCTACAGTCATTGCCGAATGGTTGAACATCGACGGTGTTCGTGCTGTCGGGACGGGCTGGACTAATGGATGGATGGATGGATGGATGGATGGATGGATGGATGGATGGATGGATGGATGGATGGATGGATGGATGGATGGATGGGTGGGTGGATGGGTGGATGGGTGGGTGGGTGGGTGGATGGATGGGTGGATGGATGGATGGGTGGATGGGTGGATGGGGGGATGGATGGGTGGATGGATGGATGGATGGATGGATGGATGGATGGGTGGATGGGTGGACGGACGGACGGACGGACGGACGGACGGATGGATGGATGGATGGATGGATGGATGGATAGGAGCGCCCCCTTTGAAACGGGGTGGTCGTAATTGCCACCATGCTCAGCTTTTCTTTCTTTATTTTCGTTAAACTGTGTTGTAAATTCTCACTAAGATTGGCCATCATCTTTACCTACGGTTTCCTACACTTCTAACCTTATGTCATATCTCCGCTTTGAAGCCACCAATCCTTCAATCGCTTTTTGCTAACTTCCACTGCAGATTTATTTACGTGATTATTGTTATGTATTAACTCCATGCTTTGTAGTCTGCAGCTTCTGATGATATTACGTGCAACGTATGCTTGGAGGTCGTCGTCCTAAAAAAAAAAGCAGTTGAAAAAGCAAGACTGTCCTATGCCATCTCTGCGACCGACTCCAGCGCGAATAAGCGAGCGGCTTAACCAAGAGAAGCTCTTTAAAGAAAGGAAATAACTAGAGTTGAACTAAATGTTGAGGAAAAAATCTGCCGAGTCACCTGCACCGGCGCCTTATCGAGCACTGCGCGGAATGCTTCGCTTGCCGCGCTGTCTTATCAAAACCAGTGCGACACGCGTCGTCGGCGTCGTCTGCACCGGCGCGAATTTTTTCAAACGCCGCGCCTATGATACCGGAAGCGCTTTGGGCTACCATCATCATCAGCACCCATGACCCATGCTTGTTTACATTTACAAACGTTGGACGCGACTGTGAACGTTGAGCGTGTCTGTTTCGTTTGTGTGTGTGTTTCGATGGGCGCTGTGTGCTTGTTTTCGACGCGTTAACAGCGCTGCCTTTTTTTAGAAGTGCCGTGATAAACGAGGCTAGCTATGCAGAAGCTAGAATGTTTTCGACGTTTCGCAAGGGAATGGCGGCTTGCACTGCAGCCGTTGTAAAAGTACGCGTACATACAGTGTCCGTGGCAGACGAATGACAATGTTGAAGGATATTCTCTTACGGTTTGTAACTCTTGTCGAGGTAAAGCTGATTGGAGTCAACGTAAGTGCGGTCAGTCGACGTATACCATGAATGTAATCGTGAAGTTAGGGCACTGTGTGCAGACGGAAAACTGAGTGCATCCCACTGCCAAGGTGAGTATAGCGTACAGCTGCTGGAAAATAAGACGCTTCGTATGCGATGCATTTTCTGTAGCTGCGGAGATTGTAGTTCACAGCGAGCAAATAAACAGCTTTAAAGAGCAACGCGATCTCCTAAGCACCGTAGTGTTGTGTGACGGTGCGATTGACGATCAGTAACAAACGCAAACGAACTGCCGGTTTGTGTGGAAAGGCATCTGCCTCTCCAGGACTTGCCTTGGTAGAAATAATCTTAATAGCTTATAATGATCACACCCAGTACGATTTCTAAATACTAACCCGATTTAAGGCAGTCCCATCGTTCGATGTTATTCGAGATGTGTACTAATAATTAGCAGCCCCCTCACTCTGCTGTTTACTTTCACCCTGAGGGTACTATATTAAAAAAAAGCTATTGGCATTGCCGCAGGCTAACATCTAATCGATTGATTCTTGGCCCAGTAGGATTACTAGGCATGCAAAACATGCTGATTAATGACTATAAGGTGTATGAAACCATGATGGAAATTACGAAAAGCTTCGACTTATTTATTTATTTCGCATACCCTCAATTGCCGAAGCATTGCAGAGCATTGACGCTTAATCACTGTAATCATAAGTGCTTACTTTACCTCCGCCACTTGGCACAAAACGAGGAGTCAAAACTCGAAAAATTGACAGTGTTGGAAGCACAGCATTGATGGGGAACTGAAGAATGTCATATCACTGTTGAAGTTCCTTTAATTCGAACACTTACCATAATGCATAATTTTGGCAGGCTTTGTACTATAAAAAGCCATATAGGCTATTTTCATTCAGCAACCTGAGCAGGCTCCAGCTGTTATTATCGTCGGTCAGCCACTTGAAGAGCTCTTCCTCCTTTCTGGCTGTAAGTTGCACTTCCTGTAATGTACAAGTCCTTGAAGCCCTTGTCCTTGCACAGGTCTACAGCAGGTGGCTAATATCCACCTCTGCGGGTGGCATGGAACACTTTGGGCTAGTGCTGGGTCCTGTGGTGTCTTCAGAACTCCATCGGCATGTCGCTGACAGGGGAAGTGCGGCCCTAGCCCTTATCCTTCTGAGGGGCACTTGTCCGATGATGTATGTGAGAGAGGGAGAAAGTACATGCGGGAATCCTGTGTTTTTCCTGAAAAGAGATGTTAAGATGGGAATAGCTGAGCGCGCATCAAAAAATTGCACCTTAAGGGTATGATGCTGTTGCATTAATGGGTTAACGCTAATTTATGTGCAGTTGATCATTCCCTACTTTACATTCATAGATTCCTGGGGGTCCTATACCACTCCTGGTGGTTTAGTAAAATGAGCTTTTGGGAAAATTGGTTGCTTAGCTTGGACATAACTGCAGCACAAAAAAAGGCAACCACATAGGGAAGAAAACACTCGAGACACGGCAAACAGCCCTGCATTGGCACGTGCTGTCGCCGGTGGTGCTTGGGCGACCCAGGCTGCTCTTCCCAAGCAACTAGTCATTAATTTAACTGCCACCTGCAGTGTGTGCTCACAATTGAATGGGCCAGTTGTGTGACACCACGAGGTCATGTGATCCAGGTGGCCCACACAGGCTGCTTCTCCGGGGGATTTTCACTTGCAATGCCGCCGCCTGATTTTGGCAGGCAGGGGATCCATTAGTGTTCCGGACTTGGTGTATGATTGTGTCTGCTGTCCTCTGTCAACATTCTCAGCACCTTCAGCTGTACCCTCCCACGATGCCTTCTTTTGTCCACTGTATCCGGATGCGTTTTTTGTTTGCTTATTGAGAGCATGTATCGCCCAAGATACGCTTAGTGCCCTTGTCACTCTTTTTAGTTGTTTTAAGGCCACTAGGAGTCTGTGTAAATATGAGCTTCTGTTATAGACACTATGTCATTTATGGCCTCCATAGCATCGCATGCTGTGTATGGCTCCATGACAAGTGGGTCGGTGGCCCGATATGTATCTATGATGTATGTTTGGCTCTGTGTGTCGGGCTGGTAGCTGCTGTTCTATCGCCCTCTTCTTTGACCAAACACATCCTTATATGCTATGCATGTTCCCGGACATACACCGACCAGGGTTCGAGTTGTTGGCTTCTCTTTGTGACAAGACTTAATTGTCTTGTTTGTGGTTATGGTCATGTATTCCCATGGAGGGGGCGTCTGCCATCATCACTGTTTGAACTGTCTCCTCATTGTACGTAGACGCTATGGGTATAACATACTTTCACTTTAGATTTCTGGCTGCCTCTAGCTGTTCAATTAGTTCAGCCAATGTGTTAAGGCTTGCATGTTTCTGAAGAATTTGGATGGTGTATGTTTTGGCAAGGCCATGATAGCTTGCATTGCATATTGTTTCCAATGCCACCCACTGTCCCCTTAGTCATTATAACTGAGCCTGATATAGTAGACAGGGTTGAAGCGCCGATCGTACAAAACATCTGGCCATCTCTGTTCAGGCTCCTGCTCCCCAAGGTTATATATGTTTGATCAGGTGTACAAAAGTTGCTGTTGCTATTTACGTGTTATGGCACCATTGTGTTCCTTTCCCATACTTATGAATGTCTAGTCCAAGGACTCTCAGCACATCTGCCTCTTGTGATGCCTCATTTCGAACTCTTTTATTTGCCAATTGCTGTCTTTAATTTTTGTCAGCCGCATGAATGTAGCTTGACTTTTGTTTGTGGTGGCTTCCAGGCCTGCTTAGCAGGCATACTCTTCCCGTGTCTTTAAGGCTTCTTGTACGTGTAGGTTTTGTGTCTCAAGCTGGTTATTATCATCATCAGCTTGACTACGCCCACTGCAGGGAAAAGGCCTCTCCCATGTCTCTCCAATTATCCCTGTCCTTCGCCAGTTGCAGCCACCGTATTCCCGCAAATTTCTTAATTTCATCACCCACCTAACTTTCTGCCGCCCCCTGCTACACTTGCCCTCTCTTGGAATCCACTCCGTTACCCTTAAGGATCACCGGTTATCTTGCCTTCGCATTACATGCCCTGCCCAAGCTCATTTCTTCCTCTTGATTTCGACTAGGATGTCATTAACCCGCGTTTGTTCTCTCGCCCACTCCGCCCGCTTCTGATCTCATAGCGTTACGCCTATCATTTTTCTTCCGTAGCTTTAAGCTTGACCCTCTTTGTTAGCCTCCACGTTTCTGCCACATAAGTGAGTACCGGTAAGTAAAACAGCGCTAGACACGGGACGAAGGAAGAACAACACAGCACAAGGCGCTTCGTCCCTTGTCTAGCGCTGTTTTACTTACATATGATGTACCAACTTGCCCAAGCCTCCGCCTTAACAGAGTACCGGTAAGATACAGCTGTTGTATACTTTTCTCTTGAGGGATATTGGTAAACTGCCATTCATGATCTGAGAGAAGCTGCCATATGTGCTCCAACCCATTCTTATTCTTCTAGTTATTTCCCTCTCATGATCCGGATCAGCTGTATACTGTACCTGCCCTAAATAGACATATTCTCTTACTACTTCCAGCACCTCGCCACCAATTGCGAACTGCTGTTCTCTTGCTGGACTGTTGAATATTACTTTGGTATTCTGCATGTTAATTTTTAGCCCCACTGTTCTGCTCTGCCTGTCTAATTCATTGATCATGCTTCACAGTTCATGTCCTGATTGACTTAGCAAGGCAATGTCATCAGCGAATCGCAGATTACTTAGGTATTCTCCATTAACTCTTATCCCCACCTGTTCCCATTCTAGGCCCCAGAATACCTCCTGTAAACAGGCAGTGAATAGCATAGGCGAGATCATGTCTCCCTGCCTGACACCTTTTCTTATTGGAATTTTATTGCTGACTTTATGGAGAACTATGATAGCTGTGCAATCGTTATAAATATCTCCCAATATTTTCACATAACTCTCTTCTACACCCTGATTCCGCAATGACTGCTGAGGTTTCTACTGAGTCGAATGCTTTCTCGTAATCAATAAAGGCTATATATAGGGGCTGGTTATATTCTGCGCATTTTTATATCACCTGATTGATAGCTGAATATGGTCTATGTATATGGTGTATGGTTATGAGTGAACCAAACTGTGACATCGTCTGCATAAATCATGAACTGCACCTGTAGCCTTTCAACGTGATATTCAAAAGTAAGAGGTTTAAAACTGAACCTTGCGACACTCCTCTGTTTAGTAAAGCTTTTTGAGCTCTATTTGAGGTATATTACCGATTTGTTCTCCATTGAGCCTGATAGAGAATGTCCTGTCCTTAAGCAGGTTATGTACTACTTTGGTGACCTGTAAGATAGGAAAAGACCCACATCTTTCATGGTCTCAAAGATCTTAGCATGTGACACGTTGTCATATGCTTTCACCACTTTTGTAGCTGCCACAGAGCGTACAAGTTGGCCGTAGGGCGATGCAAGTATGACCTCTTCAACCAGTATAGCCAACCCAATTTCCATGCCTAGGCTTAATAGGAACCACCATGATAGGCACATGACATTCATCTTTAAACGGAATTTACATACTGTGTCAGCAAGATAAGCCATAATTATTATGTGCTTGTGGGATATTTTGCAGCTTTTGGTATTGGGACCACGGCTGATTGTTTACAGTCTAGTCTCTTTGACAAACCTCATTTATTACACCCAGAAGGCCATCAGTAGTGTCTCCTCCTAAGTTCTTAAGGACTTATTAAGGAAAATAGACATGTCCTGCTGTAGTTCTCCCACTTGCTTCTTCTGTAGCAGCCAATAACTCTGGTTTCGCAAATGTTGATGTTATCCCTACCTTGTCAACCGTGTCCTTTGTCGGTGGTAGTTCTGGAGACTGTGCAAGCTTAGGAAAGAAAAGGACTGCTGCATGAGCTGTTAACTCCTCTGACGTGAGCTGCAGGGTGAGCCAAGTACTCTCACAGCAGCATGATCTCTTTGATTTTCTGCCCCCTTTCCATGCCTTTGAAAGTCCTGTTGGTCGTTCCTGTCCCAGACGATAGAAACCATTGCTGCAACTCTTATAAGCCAGTTGCGTTTCACTATGCCAGTGCCTGATCCAACACTTGGTTGATGGCTGTCTTTCTTTGCATGCCCTCAGGATGCCGACCAGTGTGTATCTCCGCCTGTTTTCAACGTGTCCAAAGTTGTAGAAAGTGAAAATCATGAGTTATCTGATCTCCGTTCACTGTCGTTATGAAGGGTGTGTTTCTTGAGAACCGTTTGTAAGGTGGCCGCAAGAGTATATGGTGTGGGTTCGAATATATTGCCGTACACCATCCCAATGCGCTACAGAAACTTTCCTTCAAATCGTCCTCATTTGTGCCAAATTAGAACCTATTCTAGCATGAGTGGTGTCACTACCCCATGCATCCAATTCTGCCTCCAACTGCACTGTACCGTGACCCTTCCACCACATCAGATCTGGTGCATGTGTTTGTGCGGTGATTCTGCATTGTAAACTACAGCTTTGTGAGGACAGTGTAAATTTCATCCTCTCTTTTTGAGTCATAATTATATCCCCAAGCAGTGTACAGAGTGTTAATGCCTCCACCTGGTAGTATTGGTGCTCCAGGACATGAATGACCAATGCCTTTAACCCATCCAAGACTGGTCACAGTGTTTGTGGGTCGAGTTTGAAGGGGCTTTAATATCAGTGATGATTTGCTTGGCCGCATGAGTACCGCAACTACTTCTTGCTGACTATTGCACCACTTGTTAAAGTCAAGCAGTGTTCGGGGAATGTTGGCCTTAGTGTATACAGCAGCTTTTCCTGGCATTTCTGTCTCTGCTTTTGCTTGTTTATCATGAATGGAAGGGCACTGGTACCGAATATATCCCGCGATAGTACGAGTCGATTCTGTTCTTGCATCGGGAATGCAGCTGGCCTTCCATTCTTGGCAAAAGTAACGAAGCAATGAGTTTTATTTCAAAGCCTATAGCGGAGCACTTATGGCACCCCCTAAGCTCTAATCCTCAACAAAGTAAGCAGAACCCCTTTGTTCAGCTCACCTTTCGAGCCTATTTCATCTTCAGCAGTGCCGCAAGGGCTCCATTATATGGCTGAGAAGCAAACCCTTCTGTCTACTTTTTACAGAGGCGGTGGTACACCTGTAGATGAACTAGTGTTTAATAGCCTTGAAAGGGAACAGTAGTTTACGATAGGCAGCGACGTGTTGGAAGCATAGGTCAGCAGACTCACATTCAGATCATGATCCGAGTCATCAGTCTGGGCTCAGGATCAGATCATGTTCCTATTTTTTTCCCTCCTCGTTTGCTGATTTATGTTTACTTGCTGCCATAACCAAGGATGCTTGAAGGTGAGGAGGCTTGGTGGCATCTGATGGCTACCGAATAAGAGGATTTCACGGAAGCGAGGCAGACAGCGTTTTGTCCCTTCCCCTTTACTAGTTTACGCGGCTGCAGGTGTGGTGATGAGCCACGTGAGGATGTGTCGGAAGCTTCCATCAAGTTCCACACTGTCGCTGCATGGGAGTCTCTTGTCATGCGTCTTGGTCGGCTCAGGGGCAATAACTTTGGTTTAATTTCCCCAACTTTATAGAGAGCCCCCTGCAATTCCATTGTGTAATCTCTTGCTGATTTTTGGTGACATTGCTGACCATACTGAGAAAAACTGTCAATTGCACAGGGGTTTCTTATGCTGCCTCCCATGCTGTTGTGCTAGTGGCAGGTTTACATTTAGGAACATTCACTGACCTTGCTGCCTTACTGAATGCAGGCACCTCTTTTTGTCAACCTGAACTTTCCATGCGCCTTTATGCTGTACTGTTACAGTTGTTCGCCTGACTGACAATGCAGAAGTTTGTGTGAAATGCATAGAGAAAAAAATTCTCTAATAAAAGTTGAATTTGAAAAGAGCCGATGCTGACTCAAAGCAGTCCTTTGTATGTGCATTGCTCTTGCTACTGGAGAGTTGTCACAAAAGATACCTTTTGGGAACTGCGCAGTGAGAGCACCTTCAAACTGCATCTGTGCTACGGCGAAAGGTAAGTGAAATGCAACATTAATGAGTACTGTGTGGAGATATGTTGTCAGCGTCGTCAACAGCTTGACTATGCCCATTGCAGGACAAAGGCCTTTCTTATACCTCTCCAAATATCCCAGTTCTGTTCTATGCTAGCTGCAGCCATCCCATCCAGACAAACTTCCTAATCTCATCTACCCACCTACCTTTCTGCCACTTCCTGTTACATTTAGCTTCTCTTTTAATCCAGCCTGTTACTCTTAATGTCCACTGATTATCTTTCCTTCACATTATATGCCCGGCCCACATCCATTTGTTTTTCTTGGTTTCGACTAGGATTTCATGAACTTGCTTTGTTTCCTGATCCACTTTGCTCTCTTCCTGTCTCCTAACATTACCACTATCATTTTCCTTTCCACAGCTCACTGCATTGTCGTCAATTTAAGTTGAACCTTTTTTGTTACCCTCCAGATGCGGCTGTTATATATGTTTCTCTCGAGGGATATTCGTAAATTGTCATTCATGATTTGAGAGTACCTGCCAAATGTACATCACACCATTCTTGTTCTCGTAGTTATTTCCCTCTCATGATCTGGATACGCAGTCACTACCTGCCCCAAGTGGCTGTATTTCCTTGCCACTTCCAACCATACCTCGGCAAAATCACAACTGCTCACTCAGGCTCACTCACAATAGTTTGGTCAACCTATGGGCTTACTCTGATTCACACAAGCATAGGCCTGGGCTCTCTCTAACTCATGAACTCAAACTCATTTACACCTCAACTTATGACTCACCTGAACAGCCACTCATTGCAACTCATGACTAACTTTGACTCTCGCTATATTTGGGCTCAGTTTAGACTCGCAACTCATCCGAAATCACACACTTATTTCGTCCCATGACTCATCTGAACTCACTCATATTGACTCATGACTCATTTGGGCTCATTCACTGATTTCGACTGAAGACAAACCTGGTCTCACTCATCACAAGTGGCATGCCCCTGAGCCGACCAAGATGCATGACAAGAGACTCCCATGCAGCGACAGTGTGGAACTTGATGGAAGCTTCCGACACATCCTCACGTGGCTCATCACCACACCTGCAGCCGCGTAAACTAGTAAAGGGGAAGGGACAAAACGCTGTCTGCCTCGCTTCCGTGAAATCCTCTTCTTCGGTAGCCATCAGATGTCACCAAGCCTCCTCACCTTCAAGCATCCTTGGTTGTGGCAGCAAGTAAACATAAATTAGCAAACCAGGAGGGAAAAAAATAGGAACATGATCTGATCCTGAGACCAGACTGATGACTCGGATCATGATCTGAACGTGAGTCTGCTGACCTATGCTTCCAACACCTCGCTGCCTATCGTAAACTACTGTTCCCTTTCAAGGCTATTAAACACTAGTTCCTCTACAGGTGTATCACCGCCTCTGTGAAAAGTAGACAGAAGGGTTTGCTTCTCAGCCATATAATGGAGCCCTTGCGGCACTGCTGAACATGAAATAGGCTCGAAAGGTGAGCTGAACAAAGGGGTTCTGCTTGCTTTGTTGAGGATTAGAGCTTAGGGGGTGCCATAAGTGCTCCGCTATAGGCTCAGAAATAAAACTCATTGCTTCGTTACTTTTGCCAAGAACGATACATCTAAACAGTGAATATACAATCAAACATTCTGAAATGCAGGCTTTTGCCATGGCTTTACAAAAATCGTAACTTCACAGGCAGCAGCAGTGGCAACAATTGAACATGCACTAGATCCTTCTTGCTAGTTCTGTAGTGGAACTTGAAGGGCTCAAGACACCATAGACAGACACTTCAGCGCATGACATGAAGGAGGACGATTCATTTCTTTATGCAGCATTATTGAGTTGTGGTTACATAGGATCTGGGAAAAGCAGACAGCATTAGCCGTGCTGCTGCAGGTGTGGCAGTGAACATAGCCATGTTGTCGCCATGCTGACAGTTAAGCTGCATTATGAAAAATCTGCACCCTCCCACAAATTAGGCAGTGTGCTGAAGGCAGATGAGACCAGCTGCGGCAATAGTAAGTACCCATTACTTGGGGGTAATTGTATGCTGCTCGGCTGCAGCAGTCGTGCAGCACAGTATAATGCTTGCATCTTCTCAAATTGCTGTAGGCCATAGCCATTGGTTATGCAATTTGCACCAGTGTGAAATTATCCAGGATGCAGTCTTTGAGCGTATTGAGCCGTGATGTGGACATGTACCAGGAGAATAAACTCCTAGTCCATCATAATGACGTTGCACCTTAGGTCCCAACCAAATGCTGAGGAACCTAAATGTTTGCCGGCACTGTGCCCATCTTTTGTAGTATTCTTTTCTTGCACTGTTGCCTAGTTTGTCGGTAGACTTTCACATGGATGTGTTAGTTTTGTGGTACTTTATTGCTTCATATTCTAATGTATCTTTTAGATCATGCTAAATATTTCTACATCCTTAGTAATTCTGCATGTAGATATGGTTGTACCTCCACTAGCAATAAACCTACAAAAGGTAATCTAAAATAGCACAATGCTGCAGTGATAATTTTTTTTTTCAGTCTGCAGTGATGTGCCCACTGAATTTTTCACTCTGCTTGCATAGAATGCTTGGAAGCTGAAATGATAGGAAGTCACTAACTATCACAAAAGGCTATTCAGTGATGTGGGAGCTCTGACAGCACTTTTCAGCCAGCATAATGAACTGGCATTGACAACAATTGTCCCAACGGCTATCTAACAAGCAAATGATCCTTGAGCTGCAGAGGTGTCCTAGCAGGTACAGCAGTAAGGCATCGCAACTTCGAATGTCATATTCACAGATGGTGTGGATACTACTTGTTGGAAACATGACACTAAATGACTCTGTCGACTAACAGAGTGACACGTGTAGCAAGCACCATATTGGGCAGTTCCGCACAGAACCCCTGGTATGTGTATTATACTTGGTCGAAAATATTAACGGAAGAGTGTAAAGAACACGTAAGTACAGTGTATGAATTACATTAGGGGAAAAGCTGGGAGCATTGCGCTGCCTTGAAGGACTTGACGCCCTGATGGTGGACATACAAGCAGTACAGTCCAGTGTGTTGTGCTGTGTTGCCACGCACAACATGCAAACACACCAAACACTGTCAGTAAACACTTTTAAGGCGAAAGCCTTTAATGTCTCATCGTTGTAAGCAGCAGTTGTCGACAGAGAATGTCACGCTTTTCAGTTGGTCGAAACGGTCGTGACGTCACAGTGCGCCAATTTTAAACGGGGGCCAATTGTACTTTGGCAAGTAACCATGCAACCAATTGAAGGGACCATATAGTGATGCTCCAAGTGGGACTGAGCTTAGTTAATTGCTTAATTACCCAATTAGCCTAATTAACTTCTCTAGTCAGGCCATATAAATAAATAAAACCTAGTAAGAAATTGGTCGAGCTCGGGAATCGAACCCCGGTCTTCGGAGTGCGAGACGAGCATGCTATCCACTCCGCCATGCCAGCTCGTTGGTTTGGTATGAACAAAGGCACGTCTAGTGAATACGGTGTCTTCGCTCACTGCCATCCTCCTCCCTTCCCTTCCGGAGAGGTTTAGGTGTCCACCGAGATATGAGAGAGAAATACATTTCCTTTCCTCAAAAACCAATTTACCGACGAGCGAGGCGTAGAACCGAATGGGCGATGGCGTTCTATGGACTCCCTGGCAGCGTTGCAAGACGCTCTCACGTTCCACTCTTAGAGGCGAAGCTTAACATCTTAACCACACATCAGTGACCACACTTTAGGGCAAAAAAGTGCACCCCCCCCCCCCCCTGAATTTTGACGGGTGTCCACCGAGATATGTGAGACAGTTACTGCGTAATTTTCTTTCCTCAAATACAATTTTCATTTTCTTCATTTCGGGCCATCTTCGTCTTTCTTCTTTCACTCCCACTTCCTCCGTTCCTCTACGGTGCGGTTCAGGTGTCCACCTAATGACAGAGATTTACTGCGCCATTTCCTTTCCTCAAAAACCGTTGCGTTGAAACGGCAAGCCATCGCGCCGAACGGGTGGTGGCGTTCCGTGGACTCCCTGGCAGCGCTACAACACGCTGTCGCGTTCCACTCCTAAAGGCGAAGCTTAAGCGTAAGCTTAATTAGCAGTTAATTAGTATTCAGGCATTAATCAGTAATTAACCATTAATTAGTGATTTGTCATCACTTAGTAATTAGTACTCAATTACATGTGACGCCACCAGTGCCACAGAAGCACGGAAAGTGGTGCGGAAAACGCTTTCGCCTCTACGCACTTTAGACAGTCAAAGTGCCCCCTGAATTTTTATTGGCTCTCTTAGGGGCTAGCTTCTTGTTTAGTACGCCTTTCCTTTTTTCATCCAGCCCCACCCTTATCATATCAATAACCATGTAGGCAGCGACTTCACACTCGCCACAGTGGTCGAACGGCGTTCGGACGGTGTGCGCGTCAGTGATATTCTGTGCTCTTTCCAGGTGAACAGTCCGTCCGCCCAACTGACTAACATTACGCGCACTGCGCAAGCGAAATGAAAGCGTTAAATGCTTTCTATGCATTAAAACCGAGCACAGTAGTGTCCTTGCTGTTATGCAGGATGTGTCAACGTCAGGCCCGCAACCGGGAGTTTCCTTGGCGCAATAAGTCAAACTTTCGTACTGTCATTTTTGTAAGCGTCAGTATATTAACTCTGTGTTGTAAACGTCATACTTCACGAGAGGGGTGTTTACTAGACAAAGTAAATGGCGATCCAGATGAATTAAGGGGCTCAGTCCTTGAAAAGGTACTACCTATCATTCGTTAGCCCGAGGCCACTTCTCGAAACGACAGCAGCACACGGAATACATGCTCGCTCTTTATTGATACCAAGGCGAAAAGTACACGGACTGTCGAACATAAATGCGTGCACTGGATTAGCGAAAATGCAGACATTACATGCCTTCCATGCATAAAAAACTAGCACAGCAGTACGCTGGCTGTTATGCAGGCAGCCTTGCGGCAACGTCAGACTCGCGAGCGGGACAGTCGAATTCTCGTACTGTCATTCTTGCAAGTGCTCACCTTTTCGTGCTTGTAGTCAGTAGCACGCGGGTAACTAGCACAACTGAAGAGGGCGTAAACAGGATGCGTCGCAGCTAAAGCTCACTTTATCGCAACTGCCAAGACGGCACTCTCTGGACGCCGCCATTTTCATTTTGTAGCGTTCATAAGCGCGAGCGTCGTCATGGGAAACGTGACCATTTATTTTAAGACTTTGCCTTGTAGTTAATACACGCAATTAATAAATGTGTTTTTTGCTTATTTTATTATAATAAAACGTGCGCTTGCGATAAAAAGCTCAAAACGAATGTGTCGTGATAAGCGCACTCACCCTGGAGCGAGGCTATGGTTGTATCGACTAGGATGGGCAAATACGCGGCCGCGGCGGCTAGAATTTCTTTGGAGGAGAAATTCTAGAGGCCCGTGTACTGTGCGATGTCAGTGCACGTTAAAGAACCCCAGGTGGTCGAAATTTCCGGAGCCCTTCACTACGGCGTCTCTCATAGCCTCAGTCGCTTTGGGATGGTAAACCCCATAAACCAAACCAAACCAGAATACTTTAGGCACTGTACCAGCGTACAGTACCAATGTTGCCAGACTGGGCTTCTTCGATTATCCGCCTCTGGCAGCCCGCGGGTTGCTTGCGGGCTGCCCGAGCGCGCTCGATTTTCTCGGGTTGCTCCGCCCACTTCCGGTGGCTGCCCGGAACGCGTTCGTTTTTCTCTGGCTGGGCGGTTTCGGGCTGCCAGCCGGCGGCCAGACTCGCCAGGACGATTTTGTGCTGGCAGCGTCGTCTGCTAGCTGACACGGCTCTCACTGTGGCAGCTAGCAGACGACAAAATGGAGGCAGGCGATTCGCGACAGCTCGGGAGTGGGGCTAAGAGCGCGAAGAAACGGGGTTCGCGTTCGTATCTCCGCTGTTTCCCTAACATTTGCACGTCGCGTGGTGTCCTGAAACGTGTTGCAAATCTTGTTTCCGGTGGTTATACGTATCTCATTTATAATCGAATCTCCGCGGCGCATCGTGTTTGTTTACTCGTTTCAACTCGTGCTTCTTATCTCGGCACCTCTGCGCAGCGTCGATCGTTACTTCTCTTGATTACTCGCGGAGATGGGTTGGTTTCGGGTCGTATTTTATTTTACTGCATGCACGTGAGCGTCGGCATATCGCTCTGACGTACTGCATGCATGCATGCATGAGAGCGCTTGCTTCTTCTTGCGGCGCCTATGCGATATCTCTATTCTTGTATCAGCCGTATATATCTTTGCTTCGTGTATTGCAGGTTCAGCGACCACTCCCGATTGATTTGTCCTTCGGACGACGACGATGGCAGCGCTGGCCGCACGGCAGTTATGCGTGGCGTCTCAAAGGGGGTGGCGTTATCTCTCATGATTACTTTCGCTGCTGAGTTGGTTTCGGGCAGCATTTTATCTAAACATACGTACTAGCGCGTGTCGGCGTATCTCTCTAAAACTCGTTAGCGCGCGCGCTTATTTATCTTTTCGTTTGCGCGCGGCGCGTCTATCTCGTGGTGTTATCTTTGCTTTTTTTTCGCCTACAGGCTCGGCGATCGCTGCCGAGTCCCGACGCCTGTTTCGTTCGCACCGCGCGTGCTTCGTGGCTCCGACGGCTTCGACTCGATCGTATCGGCATGCGCGCGCTCCGAGCGTCTCGTAGAGAGATAACGAATGCATCGATGCATCCGTTATCTTTCGTGAGCTCATGGAGTTGTTTTCGGCTCGCGTTTTATTGCAGCACATATGCACGCGCGCGTCGGCGCATCCCTCTGATGTGCATGCCGGCGTTGTAGCGCCTTGCTGCTGGCTGTAGTACATGTGGTGTCTAATTCGTCGTTTGCGGCGTCTTATCTATAGCTTTCTTCCGGTAACAACGTATCTTTGGTTCGTCTCTTGCAGGTTGAGCGATATCGTTCTGATGCCTGTGCTTCGGACCGCGTTTCGGCATCCAGCTCTGCGCGGCACCCGTGCGGCATCTCTTTGGTGCAGACATGCGTGCATGCGCCTGTGTTGGTGCAAGCTTACGGGTGGTATCTTATTATGTTTCTTTGGCAGTCTGCGTATGTCTATGAATCTCAATTCTCTATCTTTTGTATCTTCCTTCGTCCCTTATTTATACGTCAGCTCCCTTCCGACGTTCACTTCATACGTTCATTTCGGAGGAGATAGGATGGCCGCGCCACTGAGAATCCTCCTGGCAGGTGTGGAGACCGAAATTTTTGAAGCAGTCGATGACACCGGTGCACCCATAGTCCACGGAAACCAGCGCCTTTATGTGACGACAGGTACGTGCCTGTATATATTCTTTCAATGTGCAATATTTAATGCATGTAGTGCGCAACATACATGCTTACCTTTGGTTGCAGACAACGTGCAACTTTGGCTGAATGCGCCGGCAGCCCCTGCCCCACCTACCACCGATCCCGAGGAGTTGTGGTCTCGAGCCAAAGTTCAGTTCCTGATCGAAGAATTTAAAAATTTCAAAACAGACCCCTCCATGCGCCTAAAAACTAAAAGACACCTCTGGGAACATTTGACCGATTCGGTGAATTCAAAATTCGGATGTCATTTAACCTATTCGCAAATTGAAAATAAGTGGAGGGGTCTTGAGAAAAAATACAAAACTGTGCGTCAACATAACAGCCGATCAGGGACGGACCGGAGAACATGCGACTTTGAAGAGTAAGTATTATTTATGATCTCGGTAGAGTCTACTGAATGGAAAACTTATTATGTTTTTCTAGCTGATATATGCATGTGTGACATAAGCCCCTGAAGCAGTTTAGTCATTCCACAAGCCTGTGAAGAATTTTGTGGCATTTTTTTTTACTTTTTTGGTCCAGGTAGAATGTGCAGCAGAATAGCTGTACCAATTTTGGACATCTTTTGTCTAAATGATGTAATTCCTGTTGTAATGTGAAGGTGTGATAGATCACACAGCAACTTATGCATGTCGTGGTTATGGGCTATGCATGTGTCTTGTCCCACTGAAGGTATGCGTGGAATAGCATGCTTGGCTGCATATAAGTGATGTCATATATGTGTCAAATGGATCCTACATTTTTTTGTCCTCAGGGAGCTTGCTGAAATTTTTGAAAAAACCCACAGCATCAACCCGCCCTACCTGCTGGGGCCAGGATTGGTGCGGAGCACCCAAGAGTGAGTAAATTTTTTCTGTATTCAACAATTGCGACAGAAAATATGCATGCACAACATTTGCCAAAAGTAACTAGTCAATGGGGTTTGCCTCTCAAGCCATATACTGGAGCCCTAGCTTATGGCACCACTACACACCAAATGGCCTCAAATAGTGAGGAATGGCTCTCCTTACCGATTTAGGGTTTTAGAGTTGCCATATACTGTGCTCCACTACATGCCTAAGGAACAAACCCAGTTGCTTGGTTACTTTCGGAAAAGACTGTGCATGTTGTGCAAAACATATTTGAAATCAAACATCATCAGGGGTTTCCCCAGGAATAAAATCAGGGGGATGTTGAGGGAAGAGGAGTAGTGGTAGTCATTTTTCAGTTTTTATTTGTTTCTTGATGTGTCATGTAGAACTAGAAAGGCTCATGACTTCAGCACTCATTACAAAGAATGTCAACAATTGATTTGCTGTGCGCTAGGATACAAGTCATATATTTATTTGCAGACAAAACTAAAGAACAAGGACTACATGAAATGTGTCCAGAAACTGTGGAATAGCGCGAACTAATTAGTCGTACAAAAAAAAACTGTCACTGTTCAACACCGGTCACATATCGCAGACATGGAAACTCTGCAAAACGCGCACCTATGCTGTAGACACAACAGATCAAGTCAATAATTAAACACACACAAAGAAGTCGGGTGCATGCTGAACATTGTACACACACGTGGAAGGTACGTATACATATCAGAGCTTTGATATCAGCCATGACGATTTGCATGACACTGACAGGTAACACAACTTATGGCTGCACACAATCGGCTGAATACGTACAAGCACAGGCACTTCGCACATTCCAACTGTTCACTCAATAACTACAAAATAATGAAGAAATATAAACTAAGACATGAGTACCTATCTAATTCCTACTAATAAAATAACTGAACTGCCACAAATTTATGGCGCATTCTCAACCACATTCCGAGTAGCTTCATCCACAAGTTAGATGTGAAAAAAATTCCGCTACCAATTAAGGAAGTGCCTTCAGAAAAACAAGGGGGTGTGTAGGGAACTCACTGAACCTCACACGGGATGATATAGCAGGCAGTAAACATCAACACACCTGGTTTAAGGGCATATGGAAGGCCATATGCATTGAAAAATTTGTCTGTGTGTATGTGGCCAACATATGAAGTATAGTGGCCCAGTACACACACAGCACAGCAGTCCACTGGCACATGAACACATGTTTGCACATGTTTTGAGCTATAGTGTGTCATCTGTCACCATTCAGAAATGCTCTCATTTTTTTTTAAATGGATCTTGATACATTTGGAAGGACATTAAAGCTATTACACTTAGTTTGCACTTCTCATAAAATTCTGTGCTCCAGCTTCTTTGTAAACATAACATGTAAACAGGTGGTGTCAGCATGATAAAGTTGCTTCTATTTGTTTTCAATGGCTGCTTACGGCACAAGGGTAAACTAGACAGATTCATTCAGTGGGGTAGACCTTTTTCAACAAAATGGCATAAGAATCTGAAATTGAAATTGAAAAGCCTTTGATGCATGTTAATTCCTGTGCCCTAAAAAGTTTAAAACATGCTCCAAACTGACTTGTTGCTGCAAATTAAATGACTAAATGAATGATAGTGCCCTTTGTGTAGAGATTATACATATGCACTAAAAGGCCCTGCTTTTTTAGTGCAAGGCATGCATAATGATGTCGCATTATTTTGCCACCAGTATTCAGGCTGAACGTGCAGCCATCCCCCAGCCCGGCCCCAGCAGAGTAACTGGAGATGCCACAGCGAGCCCAATTCCCGGCAGCTCACAGCCAAGCACGAGCAGGGGCAGCACTGCTGGAGACTCGCAGCCCCCAAGTCCCCTGCAACAGCAACCAGGCCCGGCCAGGAAGAGGCCCAGGACCGATACTTCTCGAGCAGTGCTCGAGAATGCTGTCGGCCATCTAGAGGTGGCTGAAGCTAATAGACAGCAGCGGCACAGGGAGCGCATGGCCATTGAACAGAGAAAGCTTGCAGCTGAAGAGAGGAGGACTGCGGCTCTTGAGCGGGTGGCTGCAGCACTTGAGCGGCAGGTGCTTATCTCAGGCTGTTCTCCAATACATGCCCCAATTCATTCCCCAATCCATTCCCCAATCCGTTCTCCAAGCCAATCTCCAAGCCCTCCTTACTATAATGCATAGTTTTAATGTTTTCTTTTTTGTTTAGTCAGCTCTTATTTTTATAATTTTTATTCACAGTTGCTTTTATGTTTGTATTCAGTTCCATATATTTCCACAAAGTTATGTATGAGTGTGTGTCCGTACACTACACAATTGTACATTCATCTCTCATCCTTGGTTGCACTTCATTATGTACTATATATATACTTTAATAAATTTTAGAACAAGATCTGTGTGTTTGATATGTAATGCACATTCTGATCACTCATTTCCGTGTACACTGATAACCTGGAGGGCAGCAAAATTTCCACAGCATACTGGTATAAAATTTCTCTAGCACACACCATCCTTCCAGGAGTTTAGCTTGCACACTTGCTCTACTGTTCAGGGGACAGAATGCATATTTGAACACGCTGTCAACCATCTTGTGGCGATTGAAGCTAACAGACAAGAGCGGACGGCCACCGAAGAAAGAAAGATTGCTGCTGACTAGACGAGGAGTGCAGCACTGAAGTGGGTGGTTGAAGCAATGAATCTCTTCCTCACGTCATTCTCTAAGGCTCCTAACTAATGCAGAGTTTTTAATGTTTTCTGTTATTCTGTCTAGTCAGCAGTTGACATTTTTATAACTTCCATTAATTGCTTCTCTGTTTCATTCTGTTCAGTTCTATATATTTCCACTAATTAATTGGCTGCATGTGTGCGTGCATACACACAGTTGTAAATTCATCTCTTATCCTCAATTACATGTGTGTAGTTTAAATTTACCTAGTGCTT
Source organism: Amblyomma mixtum (assembly GCF_055824585.1). Taxonomy (NCBI): domain Eukaryota; kingdom Metazoa; phylum Arthropoda; class Arachnida; order Ixodida; family Ixodidae; genus Amblyomma; species Amblyomma mixtum. Next base: position 375,357,988 of record NC_143014.1, on the reverse strand, counting down.
TATCTTTCCATATATTCTACAACCATGTTATAGATCTCTTAGTGTTTCATTTAATATACCTTCGGATTACTTGTAGAGCATAACTGTAAAATTTCTCTATCACGTACACACCCTCCTTCCAGCAGTTTAGGCAATGCCTCTTTACTGTTCAGGGGACAGAATGCAGGCATGTATGAAGGCAAAATGAAAGGCGACTTTGCATGATTTGCACACAAATTTATTTCATGAACTTCACACATATAGACATCATTTTGTGTGCCCATATTATTTGCAACATTAAGCAGTCTGTGCAGCTGACAAGCAGTAGCAAAAGTTCTCAGTAGGAGCAGCAGATCCCACTTCAGAACCAGAAGTTCCCAGTAGGGAAGAAGGAGGGCCCAGCACAAAATTAGTTGATGCCCTACTAGGACCATATACTAAAAGAAAACCTATTCCTTCTGGGACAAATAAAGCAACAGAAACCAGCAGATTCTCTCATTAGCAAATCAACACCTCGGATATTGTGATGAGGTAAAGCCACATCTGATTTGATATGAAGTAAGAAAGGACAGCCGCAATTAATGTTTAATTAAAGTGCTGTTGCAATTAACAATACACCATTCTTCACAGCATAATCTATCAGCAATGTGCATAATAAATTTTTTATTGTAAAAAAAACTTAGAAATTGCAAATACGAAAGTACAGAAATGAAAAGGACAATACAAACTCTTGGCAAAAATGTAAGAAGACCGGCCACTCTGCTGCGTTTAAAGAAAAGATAGAAAGGCCGCAAGGCATTAATCGTGCCAATTGCACTGCTTCAATTATATAGTCCCAAGAGACGACTACAACATATTTGTTGGAACATGAAAGCAAAGAATTTCTTTGCTTTCATTATATATACACACATATGATTTGAAATGAGTACTATAAATTTTGAAGCAATGCATGGGCATGCATGATGAATTATACATATGCAGCCTCAATTTTATCTTTAAACGTAATGAAAAGTGACGGAAACCCAAACTATAAAACTCAAGCAACAAAAAAAAAGCAAATGAAAGCAGGTGGGAGAGTGCACGATTACAGGCTCTGGGCCACGCTGTCGCGCAAAGATGCAGCCAATACTGCACACTCTTCCTCGTCGTCGGCAGGCTCGGTTGGCGACACGTTGGCCCCGGTGTCCACCTCTTCCAAAACGTCCATTGCGTCGCCGCACCTCCTCGCCTTGTTGTGCAGCACGCAAGCTGCCAGCACGGTGTGCACTGCCTGGCTTATTCTTGCGACGTCGATGTAGAGGAGCCGCTGAAACCGCGCCTTCAGCAGGCTGAAGCTTGCCTCCACCACAACCCGCTGCCGACTGTGAGCATTGTTGAATGCCGTCATCCAAGGCTGCCAGTTGGTCGTGGATTGGCGGTACGGGGGCAGCAGCCACGGCAGCAGCGGATACGCAGCGTCGCCCAAAAGGTATCCTCCTGCGCGAATTCACATGCAAGGAATAAAAATTAACAAAAAAACATCCTGTGTATATGACCGGCTGTAGCGTATGCACTACATTTTTAAACTCGTAATTGCGAGCATCACTATCTATAGCTGTTGATCACAGTTCAGCTTCGTTAAAGTTAACGGAAACGATCGCATGACGATCGATTGGTCGATCTTGCATATATATGCGCGCACCGTTTTCCGTTTTCTTAACTCTCGATCCGTGCATCATAAATGCATTAAACACGCATTAGTGATGTAACAATAAGAAGTTTTTAACTCACCTTCGCATTTGGATGCACCGTCTTTGAAGAGGAAGCTCTCGCGGAGGATTCGAGAGTCGTGCGCGCTGCCGGGGAAGCCGATGAATACGTCAATGAAAACCATGTCCGCGTTGCAGACCCCCTGGAGCACAATCGAATGGAACTTTTTTCGGTTGTAATAGCTTTCTTCAGACTCCGAGGGTCGAGCAATGCGGACGTGGCATCCGTCGATCGCCCCGATGACGTCCGGCAGCCCTCGTCCGCGACGGTCGAGCTGGCAGAAAGCTGCTTTGTTGCGCTGTAGCTCGTCTCTATCTGGCCAGCAAATTTCTCTTTCACTTATAGAGAATAAAAAATCTAAGATCCGACATATTGCAGCGTGCACCGTCGACTCACTCACGTCGAATTTGTCCGCGATCTGGTACATCGCCATCTGAGTCCCGATGTACGTGAGGGCGATCAGCATGGTTTTCTGTGCAGATATCTGGCGCCGCCCACGACATCCTGCCGGATAGAACGGCGACGCCTCAAATTCCCCACTCAATTCTGCGCACAAGTTTCTTGATATCCGAAACAGTTTCTTGAACTCAAATTCCATATATGTGGGCACGACTCGCTCCACGTACAGCGGAACCCTGTGACGGTCCTGCCTCTCTAAATGCGCCGCCAGGAGAAGCACGACGAAGTCGTCACCGTCGTCGTCATCGCTGTCAACGGGCTCGCTCCGGTCAACAGCATCGGTGAGCGCAGCAAGGGCAGCTATCTCTTCGCTAGTCATGATGAAAGTGAACGTGATCAGCAGACGACGCAGCAGAAGACGCAGCAGACGATGCGGACGCGCGATCACGGTTTCCGGTGGCTGCCAGTTCACGTGACCATGATGCGACTTCCTGTCAGGAGCCAATTCTCGGGCAGCCAGCGGGCTGCCCGAGCGTGGAAAATCGAAGAGGCCCACTGTGTGCGTCCGAAAGTGCCGCCGAGTTTGACGACCACAGTGTTGCTGTCAGCGACCGCGCGGCGTCCACCTCCACTTCCTCCTCTCCACCTTCTTCCTCATATACCGTGTTGGTGGCTACGTAACGGGCACGCCCGCTCTCTCCGTTCCCTTTCAGATACCGCGTTGGGCGCGCTCGCTCTCTCCATCCCCTTTGAGCGCGTCCGACTCACGGCCGTGTCTGGCTGGCGTTGCATAATTCTAGAACGCTTCCAACTGCCTTGGGAGCTCAGAATTTCAGCTCAACTGCTCTGCCACTACTGAAACTGCCTATTCGCGGCCGCTATGGTCGGCATGCATACGTGTCCGGCTGGCGTTGCATAATTCTAGAACGCTTCCGACCGCCTTGGGAGCTCAGAATTTCGGCTCAACTGCTCTGCCACGAATGAAACACTGCCTATTCGCGGCATCCGCCAGTCGGACACGTATGCATGCCGACTATAGCGGCCGCGAATAGGCAGTGTTTCAGTCGCGGCAGAGCAGTTGAGCCGAAATTCTGAGCTCCCAAGGCGGTCGGAAGCGTTCTAGAATTACGCCAGCCGGACACGGCCGTGAGTCAGGCGCGCTCAAACGGGATGGAGAGAGCAAGCGCGGCCAACGCGGTATCTGATAGGGGGCCGTGAGTCGGGCGCGCCCATTACGTGGCGAACAACACAATATCTGAAAGGGGACGGAGAGAGCGAGCGCGCCCAACGCGGTATCTGAAAGGGAACGGAGGGAGCGGGCGCGCCCGTTACGTAGTCTCCAACACGGTATATGAGGAAGAAGGTGGAGAGGAGGAAGTGAGGGGTGGACGCCGCGCGGTCACTGACAGCAACACTGTGGTCGTCAAACTCGGCTGCACTTTCGGACGCACGCAGTCTGGCAACATTGGTACTGTAGGCTGGCTGGTGGCGGCCATCTTTAAGTTGCGCCAGCCGGATCCATGCCGTAATGTCTGCCAGGCAAAGGAGTGTGTGGATGCTTTCCAGACTACCGTCTTGGTACGACACCACCGTGCCGACGTTGTCAAATGAAGATTTCAAGGCCAACTTTCGCGTGACCCGTTCCACATTTGCCTACATCATGAGCTCGTGTCCCTCACTAACACGGGAGGATACGAACATGCCAGCTTGCATACCCCCACACCAGCGCGTCGCCCTCTCGCTGTACAGACTCGCCACGTCGGCAGAGGAAAGGACTGTGGCGCATCTTTTCGGCGTGAGTCGGCCATCCGTGAACCTGATCTTCCAAAAGTTTTGTGACGTTGTCGTAGATGTTCTCGAGCCCCCAAGTTGTGCGGTTTCCGTTACTGAACAATTTTAGAGACCACGTGCGACAGTTCGAAGCCTGCACAGGCTTTCCGCAGGGCTTTGGCGCGCTGGATGGTTGCCATATAAAAGTCTCGCCACCAAAAGAAAATGCGCAGAACTATTAGAACTACAAGGGCTGGTATAGCATAATTTTGCTTGCTGTTGTAGACCACAACTACAAGTTTATGTTCATTAATGTAGGGTCTCCAGGGCGCAATCATGACGCAGCAGTGTACAGAGGCTCGATACTACCGGACGTAGTGGGAAGTGATCTATTCACTCTACCAAGTCAAATTATTGACGGGACGCCAATAGGAGCGGTCCTCCTCTGTGTAGGGGAAAGGCTTCATCAAGCGTCACTTGATGAAGCCTTTCCCCTACATGAGTGCAAGCAACCCAACAGTGCAAGCGTTCAATTACACTCTCTCAAAAGGAAGGCATGTCGTTGAGAATGCCTTTGGGAGATTGAAGGCTAGATTTAGGGTCTTGAAGATGATTGAGTGTCATATCGAAAATGTCAGCAGCATTGTGCGAGCTTGTTGCATCCTTCACAATGTATGCGAGCACATGCGTGATCAGTGCAACACACAGTGAAGTGCTGAAGCAGCAGCCGGGGAGCTTCCGCATCCTGTTTGTGTGAGCAACGCAGTGAGCTCGTCTGGTGAAAGTGTCCGACGTGCTTTGGCCAAGCACAATTGTTCATTGAAGCCATGACTACTTCGAAAAGTTTTGTTTTAGGCATGCAATTGTGAACAGTGAACAGAATGTGAAAGACTGGGCAAGTTTGTGGCAATTTTTGGAGCACGTGTGCACACTGGTCTTTATTCAGCGCTGTCTGGGCAGTCAGGCTGACGCTCCTGCCGGCCTTCAAAGAACTGGCGGATTACGCTCACCATTTCGCGGTGAATGTCATTGGCCTCCACCTGGAGACTGACCGTCTTTTTGGCCAACTTTTATTCCTTGTTGGCCGTCTTTCTGGAACGGTTTTCCTGCCTTTCCAGCTGCAGCACAACTTTCTCTATTTATGATGTCGACTGTCGCCTTTTGTGTGTGTGGCCTTGCTCGGCTGAGGCAGCAGGTGTCGGAGCCTGGCTCGTCGATGCCTCGTTGGTCGAGGCCAGACTGGTCGACGCCTCGACATTTGTTATGTCAAGGCTGCTCGGCGCTTCTGCTGGCGGTTGTGAGGCAATAATTTGTTCACCCTCTGGGAGCCGTTCCACCATGTCCAGCTTAAGAAAAGAAGAATGGAAGGTTACTGAATGTTGCTTCTAAGTGATTATTACTGCGTTGCATGATGAGTGGAAGTGGTACACAAAGTGTGCAGAAACATTTCAATATACCAGAATTTTATGCAGTAGTTGCCATTTTTTCTAAGAGCTTTGGTACACCCCAAAGCACACAGCCTACCCTGGTACCCTTTTGTAACATAACCAGCCTTACCTATCTCGCCCTATTTTCATAACTCCAAGAAAAGTAATAAGTGTTGTGCCATCCAGTATGTCAGAAATGTTAGCTAATGATTTCGATGCTTTTTATTTTTATTTATTCAATACTGCCAGCCACCTTTTGGTGGCCAAGGCAGGAGTGGGGATACAATTGCACAGTGCTTTGTCAACAGCAAACAACGAAAAAAAAGAAGGCCTGCAGGTAGGCAACAAAATTTCTGCCGAACAACACAAATAATAGTCGAGTAACAAATACTTTACATTAAAATACAAAACAACACGCGACAAGGGCAACACTCCAGAATCGAACCAAATACCCTAACTTGACCGGCTGGGGTTGATGGCAGATAAAAATGTTTCGGCTGACGATACGGTGACCAGTTCACAAGGTAATGCATTCCAATCAGCTATCGTTCTTGGAAAGAACGACAGCTTATATGCAGTGGTTCTGCATTTGGGAACTACAATTGATTTATCGTGTTTGTGCCGAGTTTGTCGTGTTCTGTTATACTGCATATAAGTGTTAAAATCTATTCTGGTGTGATTATTGACGATGTCGAATAACATTGTCAAGCGATGCATTTTGCGACGAGATTCCAAGGTGGGCAAACCGGAACGGCTAAGAGGATCAGATATCGATGCATGTCTTTCGTAGGCATTGAAAATGAAGCGTAGCGCTCTTCTTTGGACACGCTCTAAGCTTTTGGCATCCGTTTTCGTATGCGGGTCCCATACTACGTCAGCATATTCGAGTAGTGGACACACTAGGGAAGTATACGCCACAAGCTTTGTTTTAGTGGAAGCATGTTTTAGCCGGTATCTTATTAGCCATAGTCTTTTAGATGCCACTGAGGTTATATTATTAATGTGCGGGCTCCAACTTAGATTCGAACTGATCGTTACGCCAAGGTACTTGAATTCATCTACCCGTTCAAGAGGGACGCTGTTAATTTTGTAAGAGTACAGCAATGGAACTTTTTTCCTGGTTATGGTCATTTGTTTGCACTTACTAACATTTAACGACATTTTCCAGTTGTTGCACCAGTTATTAACAGCACCTAAATAGTTATCTATAATTAGCTGATCGCTTTCGGAGAGAATTGTGTGGTAAATTACGCAGTCGTCTGCAAAAAAACGAGCCTGCACAGGAGAATTGAACTTGAGGTCATTTAAATATATAATAAAAAGAAGTGGCCCGAGGACAGAGCCCTGCGGCACTCCTGAAAGCGCTGGAGTGATCAATGAACTTGAACCGAGATCTGCACGTACTGCTGCCGGTGGGATAAGTGTGAATCAAGCCATTGTGGAATTTGTTTATTTTGTCAGATGTGCTTAAGTTTAAGTAAAAGTTTACAGTGGAGTACTCGGTCGAACGCTTATTCAAAATCCAGAAAAATGGCATCAATTTGTCCTGCTGTATCAAGAGTTGAGAAGAAATCGTTGGTAGCATGTAATAACTGTGTCGTAGTCGATAACCCACGGCGAAAACCATGTTGAGACTCAAATAAAAAGTTGTTTTCCTCCAAGAACGTTATGATATGTTTAGAAATGAAGTGTTCCATTACTTTACCTGCAGTTCACAGCAAGTTTATTGGCCTGTAATTTGTGACGTGGAGCCTATTACCAGATTTATGCACTGGGACAACTTTAGCCAGTTTCCAGTCACTGGGGACCACACCTTTACGCAGACTAGCATTGAAAATAATAAAAAGGTATTTCGCGCACCACTCCGCGTACCTGTAAAGAAACGTATTGGGAATATCATGTGGCCCAGATGATTTCTTTATATTTAGGTGAAGAAGAGCGGATAAAATGCCTGCTTCACTTATAGTAAGGTCGGGAACATGAAGATTGCTTGATCTAAAATCAGTAGTCCGGTCATCACCGACCAGAAACACGGAAGAGAAATAGTCATTAAATCCACAGACTGTGACGCTTATTAAAGTTATCTGTGCATTTTTAGTACTCTGGAACACAACAATGCCTTATGCTCATGTCATGTGTTTTAGTAACATGAAATTCTCTAAACTTTAGCTGCCACCCGTCTCTGGCGACAAACTTGGCCAGCAAAAAAACAATTTCGGTTTGTCAGTCCATTTCAAGTGTTTGGATACAACCAAAATAAACAAAAATGTTGCACCTGAAAACTCTTGTACAGGCTTCTATCATTCATATGCAGGTTTCCAAGGAAGGTGTGAAGCCATTTGTAAAATGGGCACTGAGTTGCAGCAGACCCAGTGCCAGCAGTGCTTGCCTTTCTGAAATAAAAACAAAGTACAGCTAAGAGTCACTTCTTTATGTCGTAAGAGATGAACACGATTTTTTTTCTGCACAAGTACAAACTGCCAAGAACAATGAACCTCCTTGTGCTGAAAGTTAAAACTGCAGGCAAAGTGGTAAACAACATCGTAATTCAATGCTGTTGAATTACGATGCGAGCTCGATAGGCTTCAATCAAAATCAACTGATAGTCAAGATACAAGTTATTAGTTTATAGACAATGTCAAGTCATAAGTTTGGGAGAGATTCTTGATTAGGGTATGGATTCAGTGCGTTCTGCTCTATTCAAGACGCAAAGTTCAATCACTTGGGCTGATGCCATATGCACGGCATAGTGTGCTTTTTCCTGCATTGCTATATGCATGACTTCGTCAGATAACATTTCGTCTTTTAGCACGCTGTGTTGGCAGCGACCTAAAACGTACCACCCCACCCCAGCTTCTGAAAATAGTGTGTAACTATAATAAATTGAGTAGATGCATTGAAAAGGTGGGTTCTTGATCAGTACAACAGTGTTTTATATGTCGACAACGACCTAGAACGGACCACTCCACTGCGATTAAAAAAAGTAATGCATGGAATTAATTGTACTAGTACAGTATTATTGTTTTGTGGCCAATGGAATTTGCAAATGAAACAACAAAACCGTATTGTTTGCATTGAATGCGAACACTACCAGTTTCATAGTGCGACTTTAGCGATTGTTAGCTGTACTGCATCCAAGCTACAGGAAAGCTACTGCACATGTCAATATCTTATTTCGAGTAGCTGATCGAACAGACTTCTCGGTGCAAATACGTTCTGTCAGGCTACGCCGGCCATGCCTAGATTGCGGCAAACGGCTACATATCACAACCAATTGTACTATGCTTAGATGTGATCGCTATTCCCGCATTGCTGCATGAACATTACAATGAGCCCGAAGCGTCGAGAAAGTCACGTTCGAGCTCATGTCAAGCAAAATTCGGCGTTGCCTATGGCATTGAAACACACGTTGGGCCCTGCGGGGCACCAGATTTGATTGAACACGCCTGACAAGGCGCTATGTCAGCTTAAAAATCACTAATAAATTCATGGTAATTTACTTGTGAGCCTGGGCCAAGTTTTGCGCCGGCGTGCTTGCCTGCAGCGGGGACACATTGCTGCTGGGGGCTGCCACCTTGCCTACTTCCCGACGAAATGGACGGAAACGGCGGCGGAACTGAGACCGGCGAGCTCCGTTGATGTAAATCGCCATTGGACTTCCAACGGCGCTGCCGTGTAACTCTGCCTAACGGCCATTAAGGCCAACTGCCATTTTCCTTAACGGCCGTTAAAGTGCCCGTGTAACAGGAGTATATAAGCCCCCAAAAAGGCTGGAACTGTCTACGGAGGTTGACAAACAGAGGGTGACAAGCCTTCCTTGATCACGGTGCAAGCTTCCGTCAAGCTTCCTAAAGGTCGACTCCCAAGGCCCTTCCCAAGCGCTTCTTTATATAGAGCCACTGGAATAATAATAATAATAATAATAATAATAATAATAATAATAATAATAATAATAATAATAATAATAATAATAATAATAATAATAATAATAATAATAATAATAATGCTTTATTTCCACCAAATCAAATACAATTTGATGGAGGAGGGGAGAAAAAAAGCGGCTATCCGCTTGACGGAGTTCTCCTCTCCTGTTCAGACGGCAGTGACAGAAAATGAGGAACTAAATTGAACATCAAGTCATCAAGTCATTAAGAACATAAAACGAGGAACTAAACTGAACATCAAGTCATAGATGAATAAAAACATCAATATAAGCAATGTCTGTAACCGAACGGAATACGCAGAAATCAAAAGGGGGTATCAGCAACGAAAAAGGGGTATCAGCACAGTAGACGACCAGTCATCAAATAACAAAAAGGGTGGAGAGCAATTCATAAAACAGGAGTTGATGTATTAGCACTTAACCAAATGAACAATCATACTACGCAGAGAGGAGATCGTGATTTCACGAAGGTTTACGCCTGCTTCAATCAACTGGTTTTGTAAATACGGTAGTTGGTAATTAATTCTTTGACGACCGTAGCTAGTTCTTGTGAATGGTAAAACCCATTGTGGTTTGTGGCGATGCGGATATGGTGAATCGGACTGATGCAAAGGAGCCATAGAGGAAATGGTGTCAACATGGCGCTTTTGCTCAACTGTATACACGCGCAGCAGTCTGTAAGCATAGAGGTTTAATATGGTAATAATGTTGAGGTTAGTTATCAAATCCTGAGTTGTGTGTCTAACGGGCAAGTCAAACTATACGAAGGACTTTTTTCTGAAGTACTAATATCTTGTGTAAGTTAGTATGTGTTGTTGTTGCCCACACTAATGTGCAGTAGTTTAGGTGTGAACAGAACAGGGAATTATATAAGAGAAGTTTGACTGTCTGTGGTAAAATATATCTGTGGCGTGATAGAAAACCTATAACCTTAGATGTCTTCAACATGGCATGACTGACATGGTCATCCCAGAGCATATTTTCGTGAAAATAAACACCAAGTGATTTGAATGATTTTACTGTTTCAATTTCTTGTGATTTATAAGAGGGCTAGTTCTGCACTACAAGTTTTATTCTTCGGACGGAAAATTACAGCTTTGGATTTTGACACATTTATTGAAAGAAAATTTGAGTCTGACCATTCCTCTAGATTCTTTAATATGCGATTAGCATGCATGTTTCGATCGTCACAGGTATCACCAGGTATAAGGATAGTAGTGTCATCGGCATGAATGATAAAGCGGGCGGAAGTGTCAATAGTTACAATGTCATTAATGTAGAGATTGAACAGCAGAGGGCCAAGGATGCTGCCCTGAGGGACACCGGTATTAACTGAGCGTTGTGATGATTTGAAGTTTCTAATCTGAACATATTGTTTTCGAGTTGATAAATAATATTTCAAGAGATGCAAAACTTGTCCTCGTATCCCGTATAGTTCAAGCTTTTCCAAAAGAATACTGTGACTAATCCTGTCGAACGCCTTCGTGAAATCCACAAATATGCCTAGTACTAACATTTTGTTTTCAAAATGTTCTAATATATATTCCTTTTCGTGAACTAGTAATTATGTTATGAGATTGCAGAAATTTTTCCATTCGTATTAGCACGATTTTTTCTAAACCTTTAGAAAATACTGGAAGAATACTAATTGGTCTGTAATTACCAAAGTCACTCTTATTACCCTTTTTATACAGGACAGTCACCTTTGCTATTTGCATATCTGAGGGGAAGGTTGCGGTTTCTAGACATAGGTTATATATATAAGCAAGAGGAGTAGAGATGTATTCAATGATATATTTCACAGGGCGAATCTGGATGTTGTTGACGTCACAAGAAGTGGAGTTTGATAATTCATTTAATGTTTGTATAATTTCCTTTCATCAACAGGTACAAGGAAAAGAGTGGCAGGGCACCTAGAGATAGATTTATGGTGCAGTTCAGATGCAGGTTGAACATATTGTGTGAAATGAGTGTTAAATGCTTCGGCTAAGTTTTCTCCTACATAATCTTTTCCGTCATGAGTCACCTTATCAATGGCAGCGTTGACATACTTGGCATCAAGGGATCGCAGCTTTTTCCAAAGTATGTCAGGACGGTCGACTGAGCCAAAGTAATTCTCATAACAATGTCTCCTTGCATTGCGGATGTCATTGTTTAACTTATTTCTGTATTTCTTGAATTATTCAAGAATAGAAAGGTTTTTTGATGCAACAAAAGAACTGTACAGTTTGTTCTGTTTTATACGCGCAAGTAGCTCTAGTGATATCCATGGTTTCCGTACGTTCGTACCTTTTCGTTTGTTTTTAAGAGGGAAATGCTTGTTATATATAGAGTTAAACTTTTCTGCAAAGGCTTGATAAGCGTCATTCGCGTTGGTTTTGTTATATACATCGTTCCAGTTTACACCGCACATCTCCGCACGAAAAGCGTCGAGGGATGCTGCTGTTGTGACTTGGATAAAAGATGCATTCTGATTTCTGAATTTGGGTTTCACAGTCTGACAGAATAAATAGATTCCCATGTGGTCACTCAAATCACAACAAGTTACCCCGGATATTATGGATGAAGGATTGATATTGGTGATAAATAGATCAAGAAGTGTTTCGGAACTCGAGGTTATACGGGTCGGCTCTTTGGTAGTAATCGTCAAACCGAAGCTGCGCAGAATTATACCGAAGTTGACACTATTTGCTGCATTGGATAACATGTCTAATAATTATGTTCGCTTATAAAAGTAAGAAAGGACTCGATGTATTCAAAGAACAAAGAAATGTCACCGCTCGGTGGTCTATAAAACACAGAAAACACAGTATTATTGGTTATTACAGAAACAACTTCCACATCTGAAGACATATAACATAGGTCTTCCACCATGTCACACTCAATTCGGTTGTTAGCAAGAATACACACTCCTCCACCTCGACGACAATCACGGTTCATAGAAAACGTTGAAAATGACGGCAAATGGAAGTTATTCGTATTCAGCCATGATTCTGAAATCATAACAAAACGTTGAAAATGACGGCAAATGGAAGTTATTCGTATTCAGCCATGATTCTGAAATCATAACAAAGTCAAACGAAAAGCCAAAACTCTGGAGTAAAATTTGAAACTCAACTAGTTTGTTGTTTAAGGATCGCACATTGAGATGGAAGCATTTCAATACAGACGAACACAGCCACTGTGGGAGCAACGTGTGGCTTATAGCACTGGGCAACAGCTAGATAACGTACGCTTGGAGCCATGATAAAAGTTGTGGTATGACATTGCACTGAACAGGAAATTATCAGTTGACAAAGTTAGCTAGATCGCGTGCATCGGTGACCACCTGCACGTTGTCGCCTTCCTTCTTGCGGATGAGGACTTTGCCGTTTGAATACCAAACATATCAATAGCTATTGCTTTTGGCCCATTCTTTAGTTGATGAGAGAAGAAGCTTTGCTCGGCGTGTCAGGTTGTCACAGATGTACAGATTGCTGTCCTTCTCTCGGAGCAAAGCTCGCTTTTTCATCCACTCATCTTTGAGTGTTTGCCTTTCAAACCGCACTAAAATAGCAGGCACTTTACTTGGCTTAGATGGGAGCCTATGACAAGCCTCAACATCGCTCTCCTCGACCTCTGCTAAATCAACTAGTTTAGCCTCCTTATTGACTTTCTGGAGGATGTTTTCCTGGTCAGTTACCGGCACGCCATGTACCTCCAGATTCGTTTTCCTGCTACTAAACTCAAGGTCATTTATATCAGCATGCAGCTGGCGTATTTCTTCACCATTATTGCCGTTTTCTACATGTTCGAGCCTTTTCTTAATCTGTACAATCTCTTTATCCTGGTTGTCAAGACGGTTTAGGATATCATCAAAGTGATCAGACATAGTTTGAATTGAGTGTTCAATGTTTTCGACCTGTTCCTTAAGTGGCAAGAGGGCGTCGAGCTTGCGACTCAGTTCAGCGAACGCGGCAGCTACATTGAAGTCCTGAGACGCGTCTTTAGTATTCGCCGCGCCACTACGGGAAGCCGCTTTTTTGCATGTCGGACAAACAAAATTTTTGCGGCAGTTCCCACTTCTGGTCTTCGCAGACGCATCTGTTAACCCAGAACAATATTCTGCGTGGTATGGGTACGCGCACTGCTTGCATTTAAGAATATTATCAGCAGGTTCAATCTCAAGATTGCAGGCCAAACAAATTTCCTTTTCTGAGTCACTCATGGCAAGCTATAATGTAGAACACTCCGTAGGAAACAACAGCAAAAAAAGAAAACAAAAACAATCTAGCAAGCTTGGCAGCAGCAGTGGTTTTGAGCATACGCAGCGAAGAAAAGTGTGGAAAAAGTACCACAAACCTGGGAAAAGAGCACAGGGACTTGTCAAAAACGCCCGTCCATAGCTCGCCACTGCCGCTGCCGAACTGCTGTTAAAGGGGCGTAGCCAGTCGACGAAGATAACGCTGCGCAGTGTTTGTGATGCAGGATCCGAAAGCCACCGATTCCTGGGCGTCCAAGAAAAGCAGGTCACTGTCGTTAGGTTCCGGCCCCCGATGTAGCATCAAAACAGCATAGCCAGGGGCTTTCAAAGCTTGTGGCAGCAGGACTCGAACCACACAAACCTGGGAAAAAGAGCACAGGGACTTGTCAAAAACGCCCGTCCGTAGCTCGCCACTGCCGCTGCCAAACTGCTGTTAAAGGGGGGCGTAGCCAGTCGACGAAGATAACGCTGCGCAGTGTTTGTGATGCAGGATCCGAAAGCCACCGATTCCTGGGAAAAGAGCACAGGGACTTGTCAAAAACGCCCGTCCGTAGCTCGCCACTGCCGCTGCCAAACTCCACTCTTCCAGTAACCACTCTTGAACCACTCTTCCAGTTACATCCTGTGCATGCGCAAAACCTCCTCGTCCGTCAATTTTGACAACTGATTTTTGAATAGGAGTGGAGTTCGCTGAACGTGCTTTTCCACGACGTCCTCTCGACGCGACAAACTCCTGCACAATAAAGGACCATTTGTGGAAATCCCCGCAAGACTTGCTTTCAAACCAAAAGGTCTCGTTCCGAGACGACACTCTCGCATTCTTTGTGCAGGGTTCCCTCTCCTGAGTAACTTCTGGAATATTGCCGTTAGACTTCAAAATGGCCCCGACCAAGTGGGCACCGCTGTCAACCTTCTGTAGCACCGCAGTAGAGGTTAGGCAGGAAATGCAAGGAAACGGGCTTTGCTTCCGTGACGGTAGGAGTGGGCTACCTCACGCAGGAACTCTGCACATACTAAACTTTCTTAGAATTTTCTGCTGAGCAAATTAGACTGACCCGCACCGTCGCACCAACTTCCTCCCTTCACCCCTCCGTACCCCTAGCCCGAACAATGAACAGCCCTACAGCCCACCAGCCACTTCGCGACGACAAAGACCAGTCTCCTTGGACTGAAAACGAACGGCTTTCTACGTGAAGGCTATAAAGGCCATTTCAGCACAGAATGAAACTAGCGAGCAAGTGGCGCTCGCTAAAATTGCCTTTCTATGAAAACCAAAACACTTTAATTCATGTCTGTTCCAGAGACTTGGGGATGTCTTCACCATGTAGTTTCCTACTGGGACGCCATGGGACCATGGAGGTAGAGCAAAAAAAAATGTAAACAAGGCAGGAATTCAGGTGGGGGAGGGGCTGAGCCCCCTTATGAGAATACTTGGAGGGGCTCTGGCCCCCCCTGCCTCCTCTGTGTTCCGGCGTCCCTGGACGCCTGCCACTTTTCGTTTTCGCCAAGACTGCGAGAGTGTTATCTGGAAAGGAGAGCTTTCACGGGAAAACAAACCTTGCAAAGAAGGTGGCTTACAAATTTTCCCCAAGTGGTTCATAACGTATGCAGTTCAAGATGCATACGTTTGCAAGATGCGATGCAGTTCTGTTCCAACTTCCACATGACAATGCAGGAAAGAAGATGGAAGAAATAGCTAGACAGGAATTGGAGCTGGCACTTGGGACGACGATTTTCGAGGTAAGTACAAACCTAATGATGACATGCTACATTTAGTTTCTATTGCTTTCAGGTTGGGCTGATCATCGATTCTGAGCAACCATGGCTGTGTTGCAGCCCCGGTGGCATTGTGACATCGGGCGGCACATTTCAACTTATTGAAATTAAGTGTCCTTACAGTCTACGAAACAAGTGTCTGATTGACCCAGACAAAGAAATGAGCTGTGTCATACATCCATTATGTGAATGGGCACTTACAGTTGTGTAAAATCCATTCTGAGAATTGACAGTGCTTTACTTTATGTGTATTGTCCTCAGAGAAGCATAGCTCTAACAAAAAAAAGGACGAAGCATTACTTGCCGAGTATATATCAAAGTTAGAGGACTTTTATTTGAGCTATTTCCTGAAAGCGCTGATTACATGGATGCCCAACGGCACTTTGTAAATAATGTATGAAGCTCCCCTGTCCTTTCATGCTATCGCTACTGCTGACTATCGCTGACTGCAAACTCAACGAGAGTTGCATCCACCTTTCGCCCGCTCTGTTAACCAGAAGGCGCAACGCGCTCTCCCCAAACTGCAGCGCACGGAGCCTATGACAGCCAAAAATTGTAAGGCCGCTGAAAGTGGCATTTGTTATAAAACTGCGTTATGCGCACCAACTTGTGCAAAGCAGAGCCTGCCGCAGCTCTTTCCAGGCTATCTATAGGGCAGTCATTTAATCCTTGTCGGGACCTTGCTGCCAACTATAAAATTTAGGGACGGGGTATAACTAATCATGGTTGAAGTGTCCACGGCAGCTGGTGGCAGGTCGGCCACATAAATAAGATTGCTGGCAGTACGAGAGTGTTCATACTTGATGATCAATGCCTTCGTCACTCCTTCGTCACGCACTCCTTCGATTTTGTGGTCCGCAGGAACGTAGTTATCAGAGGAAACATCTGTCCAGGTATGGATCAACGAAGCGTTGCCACAAATCTACATGCGTCTGGTCACGTGTGCTTTCAAGCTTCTCCTGTCATTCACGGGCTCATGCTGCGATGAAAGTAGCGCAGCGCTCGTGGCACAGAGTGCATCAGTTGCACTGTCCACTGTATGACACTGCCTGCACGAGGTAGCAGCGCAAAAGATGGAACCGACTCGGCATTCTATGCATTCCACATGACCAGCATAGCCAGCAAGGCTTTCAAGACTCAAATCGCTGCTGTTGATCTACGACCGTGGTCAGTAGCTCCGCTTTCGACGATGTCTCTTTCTCATGCGCACCGTGCTTCTTCCACTTGGGATGTTTTGCCCAGCCGGCGAACCTGCAGCAATGATTGGGCCATATCGACACGGGTTTGGCCAGCGGTTACTTACTGTTTCAATAGAGAGTTGTAGCATATCGTTACCGTGTTTACGTGACCATTTACAGTGTTACCGGATGCCGGACTTTCCGGCTAGTGCTGCGCATAGCAGTGCCGTTTTTTATTGCATTTTTGGGTCCATTTGTTTCTTTTTTCCGGGCTGTGTCGTGAAGGTTGAGAGGCGCTTTTTCATCTCCGCGCTTACTGGAAGCACGACCTCTTCAACTTCGGGGTAGTTTACGGCACCTCCTTGTTCGCTATAAACGAGTGGTGCGGCCAAAGTTATTCGTTGCATCTGCAACGAATTCCCTACCATTGCCCTTATGCATATTTTGATGGTAGCACTGCACCCGCGTTCGTAATAAGCGAGCGGTAGTTATATATGCGGCCGTTATAGGTGGGCTCGGCTACATCTGCTGAATTCGCTTTAATACACTGGTATCAAAAAAGGCTAGGCAACGCTGCAGATATACGGGTAGAGGAAGTAATGACGGACCACAACCCTTCTCATCTGCCTTGTGGTGAGGTCGTGCAGGTATCCTAAGGAAAAGCGAAGAGGCACAAAGTTGTCTGACGACCATGTCCAGAAAAGATGAGACGAGCACTTGTCGCCTTTTAAGCACAACTGCCAGAAGTGGTTGTTTGTAGTTTTGAAATTAAATGCCCTGAAACAAGTTGGTGAACAAATGGTGCATGAAAGATTCTCCAGACTCTATTAGGGGTGCAAAAAATTCTGTACACGCCCAGGCTCCCTTTGATAGTGCTCCAGAAAAATCTACAAAAATTTTATGTAAACCAAGTACACTTTCTTTCTCGCTGAGTGCTGCACTTGCAAGAATGTTGCAACGCAACATCGTAACAGAGATGTTGCCAATTTACTTCTTTACTCCTCCGGTGCACATATCGTCCCGCAGAGATCATCACCTAAAGGTGCACATTCCACAGTGCAGGACTGTCCAATATCTTAATTCCTTCGTCCCCAGAACAGCCTCGGACTGGTATCACCTGCCCTCCACCGTCGTCGTCATCAAGGATTATCAGAAATTCAAGGATACTGTTAATGCTTATGAATTGTAACTGTTTATTTGTTTGTTTCTATGTATTTCTTAATTTTATTTCTTCCCTACTCCTCTGTGTAATGCCTGACCGGCCTTGAGAGTAAAAAAATGAAATGAAATGAATTTGTGTCTATGCAGAAATGAATAGTTCTGAACCCATACAAGCATGCTTTTTTTTCATACTCTTTGTATCAGAACAAAGGAGAAGGTCGCTTATTTGGAGGTCCCCTGTGCAGCCTTTGGCTTTGGGACCTCCTCCTGTCTTTAACAAATATGTGTATGTACTGTTGGTTCATTGAAATAAACTGATTCTGAAAAAAGGAGGTCGACGTAATCATGATAAACCAAAGTCGTAATTTCTCACTGTACTAGCGAGAAGCCACGATACCTGTGTTTTTGAAGATGAGCTATGAGGGCTTGAGGTATATAACGCGAGTCACGAAGGGGATATCAAAGAGGAGATTTAAACAAAATATGTTTGGCAAGCTCAGGATTTTAGGGAGAGCCAGTGCTCCCATGAGGCTCTCGTTGGGTGGGGGATGGGGGTGGAGGGGTTCTCGCATAAGCTAATAGAGGGAGGGGGGGGACAGGCAAGTCGGTTTCGGGGCGACGGACATGTCGGGCGTGCGGCGGTCATGTCGGTGCCCCCGCTGAGTGCACTACGTGCGAGAAATTCCCGACTGGCTCGAGCTTCAGGGGGACCAATTACTCGCGCGATGGGGTCTCCAAAACTGCTCAAGCTGGAGGGTTTTGTAGATGTAAAATCCATCGCCTTTTCGCCTTATGCCTCATCAGATAGATTACAGTGTGCGCATGGCCGATATACATTAATTTCGAGTTCACTGCACTTTGCGGTTCTTGCCATAAATTCATCTTTTAGGCGCAGACAATAAATAAAGTGGGTAAAGTAAGAAACAAATGTTCGGAATTTTTAATTTTATATACCGATGCGGCAGAAAACAGTAAACAGCATAAGAAGGTTGGTTAAAACCCATCTACGTTCCAAATCTTTTTGTCCTGAACCCATTTGAACCGGTTCAATGTGGTCCCAACCAGAACGGAATGTCGCTCAGGAACCAAATCCGGAACTGAACCCGAAAGGCATGAGCCCGAACATAAACCGAACCTCAAAAAATTCTGGTTAAACACTCTGGCCACAACCCAACCAGGCAATGTGCACATGGTGCGTGTTATGGCCTTTCATAGATTATTGAGGGCCTTCAAAAGCACGATGGCCGCGTGCAGCACGCTGCATTGCCATGCTTCATCATCGGTCAGGACAGGTAAGCTGCACGGCCGTTGCATACGCTTATAGTACCGGCAGTTTTGTCACACTGAAATACGCGATTTTGACGCGACCGAAGTCATCATCATCATCATCATCAGCCTCACTATGCCCACTGCAGGGCAAAGGCCTCTCCCATGTCTCTCCAATTAACCCTGTCCTTCGCCAGTTGCGGCCACCGTATTCCCGCAAATTTTTTAATCTCACCCGCCCACCTAACTTTCTGCCACCCCCTGCTGCTTGCCTTTTCTTGGAATCCACTCCGTTACCCTTAAGGACCAGCGGTTATCTTGCCTTCACATTACATGCCCTGCCCAAGCCCACTTCTTCCTCTTGATTTCAACTAGGATATCATTAACGTGCGTTTGTTCCCTCACCCACTCCGCCTGCTTCCGATCTCTTAACGTTACACCTATCATTTTTCTTTCCATAGCTCGCTGCGTTCTCCTTAACTTAAGCTGAACCCTCTTTGTTAGTTTCCACGTTTCTGCCCCATAGGTGAGTACCAGTAAGATACAGCTGTTGTATACTTTTCTCTCGAGGGATATTGGTAAACTGCCATTTATGATCTGAGAGAACCTGCGTAATGCGCTCCACCCCATTCTTACTCTTCTAGTTACTTCCCTCTCATGATCCAGATCAGCTGTCACTACCTGCCCTAAATTCGCATATTGTCTTACTACTTCCAGCACCTGGCTACCAATTGCGAACTGCTGTTCTCTTGCTAGGCTGTTGAACATTACATTGGTTTTCTGCATGCTAATTTTTAGCCCCACCGTTCTGCTCTGCCTGTCTATATAACTGGTCATGCTTTGCAGTTCATGTCCTCAGTGACTTAGCAAGGCAATGTAATCAGCGAATCGCAAATTACTTAGGTGTTCTCCATTAGCTCTTATCCCCAACTGTTCCTACTTCAGGCCCCAGAATACTTCCTGTAAACGGGCAGTGAATAGCATAGGCAAGACCGTGTCTCCTTGCCTGACACCTTTCCTTATTGGAATTTTATTGCTGACTTTATGAAGAAGTATGGTAGCTATTCAATCCTTATAAATATCTTCCAACATTTTTTCATAACACTCTTCTACACTCCGATTCCGCAATGCCTGCATGACTGCTGAAGTTTCTACTGAACCGAATGCTTTCTCGTAATCAATGAACGCTATATATAGGGGCTGGTTATATTCTGCGCATTTCTTTATCACCTGATTGATTGCGTGAATTCATGATTTCCGTGTGTGTACAGTACACGCCCTACATACCTCTTTCGCAGTAATGGCCCTTAGCCGCTGAGAAATGTCAGAACAAGAAAAATGATTAATTAATTATCAGGTGATGTGAATTCAATCAGCCTGTTCTGCTTGAGGAAAGAAAGGTCAGAAACAGTGAGAAGACTGTCAATCAAATTTTCCAGATATCATTTAGAGCCGTTTGTTAACAGGTAAAGCTCGATATTACCCAGTTTGTGCACCCGAAGCATACATCATGAAAACCGGGTTAAACCCAGTTCCTGCTCAAAAAAATGCTGATGGTTTATCTTTAGTTAAACCTTGTAAGTGAATGCTTCATTCCCCTGGCTATGCTAAGAGTACTGCTTGTGGTTGAAGCAATGATGAGACTCATAGTTTGGCTTAAGGGAGATAGATTTATTCTTTGCTTTTGGATATTCCTATCAAGACGCTCCGATGGTCAGTGAAGTAGTGAGACTTTGTGGTTGGGTGACCAACCTCTCGTGATCAACCATTAATTTGACTCCCACCTGCCAGCGGCGGCGCGCAGCCTATACAGTGTGCGCAATGCACTCAGCGTTACAGACGCCAAGCTGCATTTAGTTGCCAGATACACCACAGCTTTCGCTCTCTTACCAGGTTCAGTAGGAGTTCAACCGCCATTAATTTGCTTCATGTAACCATGTGCAATGAAGCTTTCGCATATACACTTAGTTTAACCAGAGTTGAACCACCAGTAATTTTTTGTTTGACCTTGACCCATGACCTTATGGGCCACCTTGGTGTAACACCATAGCAAAGCATCATGGCTCTACTATGGTTTTTCCTCTAAACTGCTTGAAGGTGAAAACAGCAAGCGCCATGAAGAAAGCGCGAGGTGCCGTAATGTAGCTTTCGCTTCAAAAGTGCCTTCAGGAGAAATGTTGTTTGCCAGTGCAAGAGGCCGACATGTCTTGAACCTGAAGGCAATGGATAAACTAGCCTCGTGATGACTTCCATGTCATGCTGCCTGGCATGAATTACCGTGGAATACACTGTTTTCTTTACGGTCTTTTAGAGTGCAGTTTAGTGTGATACCAATTTCACAAACTGCCAGCAAGAGCCAAGTGCTAGAGAATCTGCCTTGTTTGTACTGGGTTGGAATCAGACTACTGCAAGGATGGTTGCCTTTTTCAAATTCCTACAAAGACCATTCAATTCAAAGCACCCAGATTACAATATTCAGCAAGAGCTTCCCTAGCACTGTCAGTGCTCAAGTGCTGAATGAGGTGGTGGATTAGGTAGAAGCATCTTATACCAAGGGATGGCGGAAGTCGAAAAGGCACTACCTACCTGTAAAAAAGTTTAAATTGGCCCCTCTTATGACTTAAAAGTAAATAAGTGCAGTGCCCACAAACATCCTGTTCATTACCTGATTTATATCTCCATTGGACTTCAGTACCCCTTTTAGCAGTAGTCTCAGAGCAACTTGTTGGTGAAATTTCTTTTCCTCATTAACTTTGTGCAGCATTCTCTGCTGCAAAGGCATAAACAAGAAGGAAATATGCGGCTCTGCACAGGAAACAATCTGGCAGCTGGGTATGGCCTCAAAAAACCCCTAGTATTGTAACATGGTTTTTCTATAGGGCCAAAGAAGTTGTTAATAATCTATAATGGGCTCGGCAGCACTACAACGATGCCAATGTACACTCGCCTACGTCGCCTCTTTGTCGTGCAGATGCTGGTGTTCGCGCTCGTGCCTTTCAGTCCGCTTGCTGGTGGTGTTGACGCGAGAGCAGCCATTGGCAGCACTCTTCAGCCGGGAACGTCGTCCTCTTGTCCCTGGAACTCCGACACTCCGTCCTTCATCCCGGCCGGACCGCAGTCAGCTGGCTCGCTCGAGTCAGCACAGTGCCTTCTTCGTCCCCCCTTCAGCCGGCCTACCACGGAATACTGCACGGACGCGAACTTTGGTTCCTGCTCGAGTACAGCGCATGCGCCAGTCTACCCGCCCACCCTCCTCCCAACGATAACCAGCTTGGCTACGTCACCAGAGCGTGCAAGCTACTTAAGGACTGCACCACCGCCCGCGACGCTTAATGGGCTCGGCAGCACTGCAACGATGCCAACGTACACTCACCTACGTCGCCTCTTTGTCGTGCAGGTAATGTGTGATCAATCGCTATTTGCGCGGCGTACGCGTTATGCGGCCTTGCTAGTGCTGCCGAGCCCACAGTGTTCTGTCGCAATTACCTTTGAATGTCTTGGCGTCATACGTCAACTGCTGATCTTGTCGGGTGACGTTGAAGTTAACCCGGGTCCCAAAACCCGCGGCACTGCTCCGCAAGATACCTCTAACATAATGGAGGCTTTGCAGGAACTGCGATCTGGCCAAGCATCTTTGTTGTCAGAAATGAAAACAATTCGTTGCACGTTAACTGAAAACGACAAAGCGCTGGGTGAAATAAAAACCAGCCTAGCGAAGATTGAAGATGATTGCGCAACATTTGCCGCAATAAAAACCGATATCAGCGATGTTCGGGAACTTGCGGAGCACAATGCCGGTGAAATATCAAACATTATGTCTAAGCTGGTGGATTACGAAGACAGGGCGCGCCGCTCGAATTTATTATTTTTTGGATTAAAAGACACTAACCCTGAAACATGGGCTGAATCTGAAAACTTGATCACGAAGGTATGCAAAGAAAAACTAGATATAACAATCAGCCCCACAGACATTGAAAGAGCTCACAGACTAGGAAAATTTGATGCCAACAAAAACAGACCAATCATTGTTAACTTTGCACACTACAAAACAAAAGAGAAAATTCTTTCCTCTTCTAGCAAACTAAAGAACAGTTCCTACAGTATTTCGGAAGATTACTCGAAAACTACCCTCTCTGCCAGGAAACAGCTACTTGCATTTGGTAAATCACAAAGTGAAAAATACAAACTCCGCTACAATAAGTTAATCATCGGCAGCACTACCTACATTTATGACCATATTTCAAACGAAGTTGTTCCCCGCACCCCATAGCTACTACGTAATCCTCCGGAAAAGCCTAAGCTCCGCCCTTTGTCCATTCTTTGCACTAATATTCGGAGCCTTGTACCGAAGTTAGATTCCCTCGAAAGTCTTATACGCACTACAGAGATCAACATAATTGTACTAACCGAAACATGGCTAAATTCAACAGTAGGGGACCCCGAAATAACTTCCATGTTTTTCCTGATTTCAATATCTTTAGACGCGACAGAATTAATAGGCGAGGAGGAGGTGTATTAATAGGTGTTCATCATTCATATCCTTGTTCCGTGATTAAACTTGATTCCCCTCTAGAACTCCTTTTCATTAAGTGTCATGCCTCGTTCCCTCCTGTTATGATTGGTGTTTGCTATCGACCCCCTGATCTGATTCCTTTGTTGCTCACTTACACGAAGCACTCCGCATGATAACTACGTCCTATGAGCACATTCCCATTCTTTATGGTGACTTCAATTTTCGTGACATTACCTGGTCCGATCTTCCCACCATTACATCAAAAAATAACATTGTAAGTGGCTTTGTTAACACGTGCCTAACCTTTGGCTTGTCTCAAGTCGTATCTGAACCTACTAGGCAAACTGATCATTCCTCCAACATTCTCGATCTCATTCTCACTTCCCACCCTGATAAAGTTCTACGCCACTTCATTTACCCGGACTTAGTGACCACTCCATTATACTAAGCACATTTTCATTCCAAGTCCCAAGCCTGAAGAAAACCAAAAAAACACTTACATTATACGACAAAGGTAACTATGCTGCCATGAACACAGAACTAGCCGATTTTGGGGCGTGGTTCGTCCATGGCTTTTCAAGCTGGTCAGTAGAAACTAACTGGTCTCTTTTCATACACAAAATGCATTAACTAATAGATAAGCACATCCCTACTATCACGATCACAGAAAAATCATCGTCACCGTGGTTTAACAACGACCTGAAGTACCTTAATAACAAGAAGAAAAGGCTTTTCCGTACAGCCAGACGTGTGAACACTGACTGCTCATGGAAAAAGTACCATTGTGCTGAAAAAACATTCCAGTCTCTGGTAAACCGAACTAAGCGTTCCTTTTTTTCATCAGTATTACCTTCTATGCTTCGCACTAATCCTAACAAGTTTTGGAAATCCATTAATCCTTCACGCAACACACCTGTTACTCTACATGATGAGGACCATAATCTCATTCCGGAACATGATGTCTGTCGCGTTCCAAATTCTTTTTTCTGTTCAGTTTTTACTAACGAACCGGACGGCGAATTACCGCACTTCCCTGTCTTCGATCATCCAGCTATGCCAGACATTTTGTTCGATAGCAATGGTATTAGGAAACTAATTGAATCATTGAAAGTGTCATCGTCATCTGGCATGGATGGCTTGAACTCTAAAGTGCTAAAATATACTAAAAACGTGGTTAGTGTCATTTTGTGCCATCTTTTTCAACAGTCATTATCATCAGGCGTGCTTCCGCAAGACTGGAAAATCGGTAAGATCGTTCCAGTCCCCAAGAAAGGTTCATCGTTTTCATGTAAATACTACCGCCCTATTTCTCTTACGAGCATCTGTTCAAAACTAATGGAACATGTTATTTATTCTCACATTGTTAAATTTTTAGTTTCGGTCAAGTTTTTTCATCCTAACCAACACGGCTTCCTAAAAGGACTTTCCTGTGACACCCAACTAGCCCTTTTTATTAATGATCTTAGTTCTCATCTTGACTTAAACATTCCCGTTGACACGCTCTTCCTTGACTTTGAAAAAGCTTTCGATAAGGTACCCCACAAAAGATTACTACTAAAACTTTCACGTCTTAACCTTAGCCACTTTCATTTCATTTCATTTTATTACCTTAAAGACCCCTCGCGGGGTATTACATAAGGGGTGGGATTAGCAGAAAAGGTACAAGACAAATGCTATTTGTGATCATGAACAAAAAATGTTGTTTAGATTGCTTGCAAATGATGAAGGACAGGTGATGTCGACGATATGCTGGGGAAGGCCGTTCCAATCTTTAGCTGCACGTGGGAAGAAGGAGGCTGAAAAAGTAACAGTTCGGGCACGTGGGCGAAAAACTTGAAGCGTGTGGCTAGTGCGGTGGGAAATGTATGATGCTGGCGTGATATAAGAGGCACGGTTAAGTGATGAGTAAAAGAACTTGTGGTACAGTGATAGCGTGGCTATGCGACGACGAACGGAAAGAGGCGATAGTGCTGATTTGGTTTTTAAGGCTGAAACACTGACTTCGTAGGAGTAGGAAGAATGAATGAACCTTGTAGCGCGGTTTTGAATGGCTTCTAGGTCGTTAACGAGGTTAATATGATGCGGGTCCCATATGGCGGATGCATATTCAAGTTTAGGTCTAATGAGTGACTTGTAGGCGAGCAATTTAACGTGATGTGAGGTGAGGCGAAGGTGACGTTTAAGAAATCCCAGAGTTTTGTTAGCCGATGATATCACGTTAGCAACATGTGCATTCCATGTTAGGTCATTAGATAATGTGACGCCTAAGTATTTGAAAGATGATACAGATTCTACAGACTCGTTAGCGATTTTGTATTGGAAGGCATGACTCTTTTTGCGACGGGTGATGGAAAGAAGCTTGCATTTGCTAGGGTTGAGGGTCATAAGCCAATCTGCGCACCACTGTTCAATTTGGTTAAGGTCCTGCTGGAGGGCTTCTTGATCAGTTATGTTTGTTACTTGGCGGTAAATTACGCAGTCGTCAGCGAACATTCGAATTTGGCAGGATACATACTGTGGGAGATCGTTAATATATATTAAAAACAATAGGGGTGCAAGAACAGAGCCTTGTGGGACGCCGGATGTTACAGGGAGAGGGTTGGAAGACTGGTTATTGACAATGACTGACTGAAACCGATTTCTTAAGAAGGCCTTGATCCAGTTTAGCACGTTAGGATGAAGGTTTAGAATAGAAAGCTTTTGTATTAAACGTTGGTGTGGAACTTTATCAAATGCTTTAGCGTAATCCAGAAAGAAGGCGTCAACTTGAAGGTTAGCGTCCAGGTCAGCATGTAAGTCGTTGAGGAACATGGCTAGTTGTGTTTCGCATGAATACCCCTTGCGGAAACCGTGCTGGGATGGATGGAAGAAATTGTTAGCGTCTAAGAAGTTCATTACATGAGAGTATATGACATGTTCCATGATCTTGCAGGGGACGCTAGTTAGAGAAATAGGACGGTAGTTCAGAGGGGAATTTTTGTCACCTGATTTGTAGATTGGAACGACCTTCCCAACTTTCCAGTGTTCCGGAATGAGACCTGTAGAGAGTGATTGCGAAAACAATAATTCAAGATAAACTGCACTGATACATTTCGTGTTTTTTAGTAGTTTAGTGTTTATCTCGTCGATGCCGGCTGACAAGGAAAGTTTCATTTTCTCAATTAAAGACGAGATGCCAGTTGAAGAAAAAGTTATTGCGTCCATCGGTGAGGTGGCATTAGTAGGAGGTATCCTTGGAGGCGGGTTGCGCTCCTGGGTGAAAACTGACGAGAACGCCGTATTGAAGATGTTAGCGCATTCTGTGTCGGAGGCTTGGATACCGGATGCATGAGTGAGAGTGACTGAGTGTGATGGTGCGGGATTGATGATGCGCCAAAATTTTTTGGGGTTATCGCATAGCATGCGCGGTAGGTCGCTGTTAAAAAATGAGTGTTTAGCGTTGGTGACGGAAGTCAAGTATTCTTTTTCGGCTGAAAAGTACTTCTCCCACGCTTCGGAATTGCTTTTAAATTTCGCAGCGCGAAAAAGCCGCTTCTTTTTATTCTCCAGTCTTTTTAGTGTCTTAGAAAACCAGGGTTTAGAGCGATTTTCACGAAAAGTTATTCTAGGGATAAATTTTTGTGTTAGTTCATGAAGTTTATCTTTAAATATTAGCCAATTCTCGTTAACAGATCTCTGGTTATAAGCGGCTTCGAAGAGTGGGAGAAAAATGCTCAGTTCATGATTAATGGCATTGTAGTTACCCTTGTCATACAGGGTGATTGTTTTCTTTTGTGTTTCATGGCGCTCGGTGCGGAAGGAAAAATCTGCTTGAATGACTTTATGGTCGCTAATGGGCTCTAAGTATGTAATGGATGACAAACTGTCAGGATGAGAGCTTAGTATTAAGTCTAAAATGTGGCTCGAATCGCCTGCGATGCGTGTTGGGCTGGTTACTAGTTGGTAAAGATTAAAGTTCAAACAAACATCTAGAAAATCCCTTGATTCTGCACTGATTGGCTGTGAATGAGAACGGTTGAGCCAGTTTATACCTGGATAATTAAAATCACCAAATAGAAGAATATGCGCGTTCGGATAAGGTATCATGAGCTGGTTTAGCATATTGTTGAGTTCACGAGAAAAGTTTGGGCTAGTATGCGGAGGCCTATAACACACGCCGATTATGACTGAATGCGGTGAAGTGCGGCACAAAAGCCACAGTATCTCTAAGTTAGATGGGAGATGGATGGGTGAACAAGATAATTCTGGTCCAGCAGCGATCAGCACGCCACCTCCTCGAGAATCTGTGCGGTCCTTCCGATAAACAGAAAAATTCGGCAAATCGGCAATGACTTCAGCATCAGTGATATCATTAGTAAGCCAGGTTTCAGTTAATAACAGTATACTGCTGTTAGATGATGTGACTAAGCTAGACACGCGTTCTCGTTTCGGCATTAGACTGCGAATATTAGTGTAGGTTACAGAGAACGAAAGATGATTACTTGGTAAAGTGCGGGGACGGGTATTGATTACATTTGGGGGAGGTGACCGCTATGGTATCTCTTTAACCATCTGCGATGAGATATCGTAGATGTAACGCTTAGTACCAATGTGCAATTTCTTGTAGCGAAGTGAAAATTTAGCTTTTTTTGCTTTGGCAAATGCTACAAGGTGGCTACGCGCGGTTTGGACAGAACGAGAGAAGTCCTCGCCGATGCTGTAGGATGTGTTCTTTAGTTTCCGGGCATTTGAGAGAATATTGTCTTTTGTTTTGTAGAACGTGAATTTGGTTATTATTGGGCGGCAGCGGTCGTCAGAGTGGCGTCCAAGGCGATGAGCGCGTTCTATTTCTTTAGGGTCAATTGATATGTTAAGGCGATCCTGGCAGTGGCGAATGATGATTTCTTCAGCCTCAGCATATGTTTCGGTCGCATTAGTGTCTTCAAGGCCATAAAATATTAGATTATTCCGCCGCGATCGATTTTCGGCGTCGTCTAGGCGTGTTTCTAGTGCAGCGACTAAGCTGGCTGTCTGGGCGGCGTTAGTTCGGACAGTATCAAGGTCTGTTTGTAAGGTTTTTAGGGTTTGGTAGTGGTTCTCGAGATCAGTCATTCTTTCGTTCAGATTGGAGATGGTTTGGTTTGTCGTTAGTAGTTGGTTTTTTAGTTCACCCACATCGGCGATGAGTTGAGATTGACTGGCTAAAATGTTTTGCAGCTCGGCAAGAATGGCGGCAGTATGAGGACCGGGGTTAGTTTCAATATCACCGGATAACAACAACAGAAGAGAACGGGCAAAATCGGCAACGATAGCACTCAGACACTGTGGGCTTGGTAGCTGCACTAAGAAGTAGTTACTAGTTTTCCTTGCGAACAGGCTGTATTGTTCACCAACCTGCATTGTCAGGAAGAGCGGATTAGTGGTCTTTGCCATGGCACAGCCACCAAGCCCACGAAGTGTCGTTGACGGATGCAGCGGTTTTATAGTTGAAGATGATGATGTCGACTGTGATGGGGCGATCCAGGAGGCAGCGAGGGTTGGGCAGATCCGTGGCGGCGTGTCGACGGCAGCGGTGACGTTGACGCAGCCGGCCTCAAATCCGCCGCAGCCAGAATAAATCGGTAGGGATGACGAACCCGACTGCGCAGTCGTCAAGCCAGGCAGAAATGCGACGATGATCGTTAGAAGCACCTGCATTGTCAGGAAGAGCGGATTAGTGGTCTTTGCCATGGCACAGCCACCAAGCCCAATGGTGCAAATGGCTGCAAAATTTTTTGACCAACAGAGAGCAATTTGTCTACGCTAACAAATCATCGTCACCTCTTTCAACCGTTACATTAGGTGTACCACAAGGCACTGTGCTTGGACCCTTGCTTTTTCTAATCTACATTAACGATCTTCCCTCTAACATCACCTCGAACATCCGATTATTTGCCGATGATTGTGTAATCTACTACCCTATTACCAGCAGAACTGACTCTGACACCCATACCCAGAGCTTGGCGCATGATAGCCTTAGTTGCTTATGCGCCATTAAACACAACACAACACAACACGACTCTGACACCCTCCAAACTGATGTAACCCAAATCGAAACTTGGTGCAAGCATTGGCTAATGTCCCTTAATAGTACTAAAACATGTATTTCTTTTCATCGCAGGCAATCCCATATTCCCTCAAAATATGTTCTTTTCGGTTCTGAAGTATCATCTGTTCTTTCCTGTAAGTATCTTGGCATCACCTTAACTCATACCCTAACATGGTCTTCGCATATCACGAACATCGCTAACGACGCTAACCGCACCCTTGGCTTCCTACGTCGAAATCTTCGTTTTGCTACCCCTTCTATCAAATTATTAGCTTATAAAACATTCGTCCGACCTAAACTAGAATTCGCATCAGGAGTATGGGATCCTTATCAATCTAACCTTTCTATAATCCTTGAAAAAGTTAAAAACCGCGCTATCTGTTATTTATTGTGACTACTCTTACTATACTAGCGTGTCCTCTTTAAAATCCAGAGCATCCTTGCCTAACCTTGAAACTAGAAGAAAAATATCTCATCTATGCCTATTCCACAAGTTCTATCATTCACCTTTAGGATCATCTATCATATCAACAGCTCATCATCCTTCTAGCCGCAACAACCACATCAAGACCGTATACCCACCCGTATACCCACCCGCTGCAAGAACTACATCTCATTTCCGTTCTTTTTTTGTCATATCATCTCGAGACTGGAACGATCTGCCGCTGGAAGCCGTACTCATCGTCAACTGCATCGACTTCAAGAAAAAGATTGAGGCCATCCTTATGTAATCAGTAATCTTTATGTATCCTGTAATCTTTATGTACTCTGTAATCTTTATATAATAGGCATGTAATCCGCCCATCCCTCATGTAATGCCCCACAACCGGGGCCTTTGAGGTAATAAATAAATAAATAAAAAAAATTCATACGCTTCATTAATTACTGACAAGACGTCGGTAGGAATACTTTATTTGGCACAGAAGTTCTGGCCGAAATGGGTCTATTGTCACTCTGCTTGCAGGCCAAGGTGCAGACTTGTGACACATTCTTGAGTCAGTAGCCTGGAACGATGAATAGGTGCCTTGGACCAGAGACTGTCGCGCCATGCAAGGTTGGTTGCTGCAGTCCCTCCACTAGTGTCAGTCATATGTAGGTTTGGATACAATGAAAAGAGAAAACAAAAGTGTGCAAGCTCAGGAAAGTAAACTGCGACTAAGAAACCAATAAGAGAAACCCACACACAAATGCACCAAAAAAGGACTGCATGCGAGAGAGAAAAAAGATAAGAACATCTCCCAACAGACTATCGCAGCAGCCTATGTACTCCTGAATTGGCCTTGCATATGGAAATTAGAAAGATCCTCAAAAAAAGATAAAAGCAACAATGTTGAAAATGTGCTGGAAAAGCCACACACAAAAAGAAGTGTGTACATGGCAGAGTTCAAGAATGAATGAAAAAAGTCAAGACAAACAATGACAGGCTTTCATTTGGTCAGACCAGTACTAATTAAGAGAATCAAATTACCAGGTTTCAGGTCTTGGTAGTTAAGCTTGAGCAACCCTTAACAGGGGCGCATTTCCTTTTGCGGCTTCTGACCCTGGCATACAGGAGGTTATAAGCTCCATATGCTAAACCCAAAACCTTAAAGGAGGGGAGACACCAAGATTTTGGTTGTCGTCTTTGTTTAAAACATTGCACATTGCCCCAGGGCAGGTGATACATGCTGCGTGATTCATATATGCGCAATAAATAATTTATTACCATGTTATTTATACTGAATGATCTGCGTTTTGGTTTCTGCGCGCCAGAGTGTGTTAAGACGTCACTCTGAAGGAAGAGCAGCAACCCTGGCCACGTGGGCTCCAAAAGTGGTCCAAAACAATGTCGGTCGGTACTGTGATATTCTGAACAATGACAAGTGGGCATGGGGCAATATCGAGTTCTAAACCAAGCAGCTCACTTGGGATGATCTCAGTTGGAATGAATGATTTCTGCATTGTACTTAACTTTGGTTTTCAGATTTGGAACACTCTGCCCGTTTTAAAATGATAGAAAGGTGCAACATTTTCCAGGAGTCTCTTTTTGGTCATCTCGCGAGTATACTGTGCATTCATAAGCAGATAAAATTTGTTTCGTAGAATGCATTTTTTAAATAAATCTTTGCTTTCCATGTGCTTTGCCGTGTAGAAAATTATAGCTAGTTCTTAGCAACGCTGTTGTTCACGTTGCATTTTGCGCAAGCCCTTGCGATCTGGATGCCAACTCAAAGGAGCAGCATCTATCTGCATTGGATGAAATGCTCCCAGTGCAGTGTATTGCTGCTATCCGTATTGCACATAAAAGGCGACTCCAATTCAAATCAAACCAGTACCTTTCTGCGTGCTTTACAGAGTTGAGAGTGTTCTTGCGG
Source organism: Amblyomma mixtum (assembly GCF_055824585.1). Classification (NCBI taxonomy): domain Eukaryota; kingdom Metazoa; phylum Arthropoda; class Arachnida; order Ixodida; family Ixodidae; genus Amblyomma; species Amblyomma mixtum. The sequence continues at coordinate 375,326,163 of NC_143014.1, read as the reverse complement.
TGTGGACGGAATAATAACAAGAATCCGCGGACAAAAAGAGCCGAAATTGTAGCCGTTAAATGCAATCCTGTGTTAAATATTGCTATCTAGACGAGCTGAAGCATTCAACAAAGGAAATTAAAACAGGGTGTCCACCAAACTACTATTTCGAATTCCCGATGGCCGAAGTGAGAAACATAGTGGCGATAGTAATGGACAGTATGCATGATCTATTCCCAGAAAAAAATTAATGAAGCTGCAAAAGCTGCATTGAAAACAGATTTGCTTTCCCTGTTCCAGAAAGCTGCTTTGACGATGTCAAGCTCTTTACTATATATGGCTACCCTTTTCTTTATTTTTCCAAGCATTTTATGTTCTCTGCTTAGTGTGTGTGAACATCAAATTTTTCATTTTGAAGCAGATAATAGTGATAGCAATTCGCAGCAAATACAACTGAATATTACTGAGTAGTTCAAATATCAAAACAGATATTTAAAATTGCAATACAAACATGTTTCCACAAAATGCAGCGATGAAAAGAAATATTCCAAACAAATATTTTACGCCTCCTCATCATTTATCACATCCTAATGTTTGTCGAGCATATCAATGAATAAGGGAAAATCATGTAGAATGGTAAATTTGAAGCATAGCTGTGTTCATTGAAAAACGTGACAGCTTGAATTTGTAAGCTGCCGAACATTTTCAGCAAGTGGAGATGCTCTTCTTGTCACAGTTCACATTGAAAAGGCGCAAGATATGGTGCGGGACATTGTTGAGAAACAAAAGACACAAAAAATCAATGAACAGCAGTTTAATCTACAACGCGAGTGAGAGCTTTAAAGGGATACTGAAGCAAAATCTGAAAATTGAACAAAAACACTGAAAATAGATTCTCGGAATGTGATTACACCGAAATCTAGTCGTCACTGCTCATATTTTTCAGCGGATGGTTTTATTTTCGATGTTTCATGAGCGCGCGCCAAGCCCTCCCGGCATGGAGGTAATGCCTCCCAGCCAGCGCGAGTTGAAGAGCGTGACGTCATGGCACCCTCCTGCGGCGACAAATATGGCGGCACCCTTCGATGCATGAACCTCGCTTCGGACTGGTTGAGTCGTTGTTACTGGCTTCTTCAGCGCGTTCACTGGACATAAATAGGCCACCGGTCTTTCGCTTCGTCTCCTGTCGCCCATAAGAAAACTTAGGAGTAATAAATTTGCTTTATTTTTCATTTAGAGTGACGATTCTGCCCTCTTTCGGCTAAGAGGGGTGTCGGTTTGTTGACAACAATGCTTCCCCTCTTAACCACCAGATGGTGCCACTAGTCTGAACATCGTCGAGCTTCTGTTTTAAAAGTGAGAGCGTTAGAAATGGCGTAAGGTCCAGAAAAAGTAGCTGCATTTAGCGGACGTAAGCGTGCATACGGTTACGGTATGTAGACAGCATCGATTAACATTTTGACAAATGTGTGTACGCCGTGAGCAGACGGCAAACAAGGAAAAGTCGCGAGTAGCGATGGCAATTGTGCTTCTGTGGGAACGGTGGGCACGCGGGTGTAATGACGTCTAGTCGCAGCTTCCACAGGCGGCCGCCAGGTGCAACGATACGGCAATAAATCGCGAAAAAAAGCGTAATATCCGCCTTTTTCGCTAAAATGCTTGTCATATTTATCAATTTTAGCAGTCAAGCTCTTGTTTACAGGCCAAAGAGCAGCGCCAAAAGTTTGGTTCAGTATCCCTTTAACAAGACTACTTCTTCCACACTCCCTTGTGACACCTAGAGACAGCTCCAACCGTGGGATGCTGTCCCAGATGCAACATTCTTGATGCGACATGGCCCGCTTAAATCTTGTGTATGGGTTTAAGAACACTGGAATCCCTGGCCATAACGGACCCACAGATGCTGGCACATTTCAATTAGGAATCTGTGCAGCAATTTCGGCAGCTGTTTTCTTTCTCACATGAAAAAAAGTACCTTAGTGGTCTGGGCTTAGATTTAGAAGTTTTTAAAATTATGCTCACAAGTTTTTGCTCTCTTTTAATGGTTCAGAAGAGTGGTGGACATACGTGCTAACATTAAATGTGCTTTCACAGAAGAAACAAAGAGCTCCACCTTAAGAAAATGGTGGAAAATTACCTAAACGAAATACTCTGCATGCTTTCAAGGGATTCATAGACTGCTCATTTTACTGCCAGAGATTATTTCAGGCTTTCAGAGGTTGCTTTGTTCATCAGTGAAAAGCACTGCCTTTTCCTGCATTTCCAATGAAGGCACCCTTTGCTCTCTAGCATTCCTTTCGACAGCAGCAATGCCAAGGGACAAGCACCAATGACTTCCATAGAAAGTGTTATGACCTCGTCATCACAGCTCGAACCGCAGAGATACTAACCTCTGTTCCTGCAATGGCCTACAAGATTGAAGAGGCCCGAGAGCAAGATTTCCAGATTGATTTTGATGCCACGCTAGGGTGGCAAGGCGCCTCGCATGAGTACACTGAAAGTGCATGAATTTTGTGCATTACTATGAGTACGGCTTATTCCACAGAAAATGCTTTTGAACGTAGCTGCGACTATTCATATGCACCAGTCCAAATTTACTAAGCAGTGTGGCAACCTGTACAGAACGAACCAGTATATGCAATGCGCATATCATGGTCGACAAGATAAAGACAGCAAAAACAGACAGGCTAGCATGCCTTATATACGTTAGAAGCAAAAATATGCCACGGCAGTGTGAACAGACTATGTGCCGGGCACTCACAGTACCGTTAAAAGTTGCGGCAGACCCCTGCGTTCATTTCAGTGAGTCCTTTTACCCCGATTTGGCCACTTTCTTGAAGGTATCCCTCATGATTTCCTGATTTTTTTCAGGTAAAGAAAATTCCCCTGATAATTCCAGGTTGCTAGGCACCCTGCAAAACTGTCCCTGCCATTCAGAGAAATGCAGCAGAACCTTGCTGTTCTGTTCTTGGTTCGTGTAATCTGCCGTCTAACAAACCCCAAAATTATGCGTGTTATGCTAATTTTCTTCACAATACAAATCCTGAATAACTTTCTGAAGCACTTCCCTGGTGTACATGTCTATAATTTCTCGAAATTCTGACGGTATTATGAATTCAGAGACCAAGAGGAAACGCCAGCCAAGCTAGTCATCATTTTTCGATGCTTTGCCCATATGCACCTGATCACTGCGGAGAAGACGCCGCAGCTGTTCTGCACAAAAAAAAAGAGACAAAGCATCTTAAGAGCTGCAGCGGCTCCTTCACAGTGCACAAGTGCAATGGGACAAAGTATCTGAAAATGCCAAGGTATAGTTGTTGGACTGGATGTGCCATGAAGCTCCAGCCCCATGGAAAACACAAATATGGAAAGAACTTGCAAGGGCTAGAAAAGGAACTTTGCAAAATTTGTGCCAGCACACAGAGAAACTTTTTGATGAAGTGAAAGTGCCAATAAATGCCAGGGACTAGGAAATGCCGCAAAATCTGGACATGGAGACAATCGCGTGCAGACCATCAATCGAATTTTCTAAGCTCCTAATTCAAGCTTCTTGCATAAAGCGCTGCACTCACAACATCCAAGAAAAAAAATAAGTAAAAAAGGATACAAAAAAAAGGGAAGGTGTCACAAACCTTCGCCTTAAAAATGCAAAAGGCCTTCTCTTGTACCATTCGCACACACCATTGTGTCAGGATTTTGCATTCATTGAAAAGCAGAGTGCAGTCACCTTGAAATCAGTGTGTGGCCAAGCGGCTGCCTAGGGAAGTTCTCAGCATCCTTAAATTCTTCCGCAAACGATGATACACCACCCAGTTTTCCACTCGTGACAATGCCCTTGAGAATATTATACACCAAACAGCATGTGGAGTGGAGGGAATGGCCAAGAGAATTTTGGAGCAGTCTTTGTAGCAAGCCTAAATTCCATTAGGAGCAGTTTTCCAGAGTTTTGTAGCAGGTGACCAATACTGAGAGAAGGTAAAAATACGAATATGCAGTGTGTTAGTAACTGTACCAAGGTTGAAAAAACTACTGACTGCACAAAGACTTTAACAGTGCAGCATTTTAGGAAGCCGTCTTGAGCAGATCCACACATTTTTTAAATGCACTTAGTTTCGTAATTGCTTAAAAAGAAAAATTGCCTAATTTTCATTACTTGAACTGTAGAGCAAAATTTTCCATATGTACACAGAGCATGTTGAAAAACGCTCACTTCAATTTTCGTTTTTTTTTAACTTTAGAGTGGTTTCTTTTTTAATGCTCAAACTAAAGCCCGTGAGAGTGAGAAATCCTTAAGTGACTACATACTTCCATGCTGCAATGTTAACATCTCCGAACATGCCCACAATGGATGAACTCGGTTACAGGTGAAAAAAAAAGAAAAAGAAGAAGACTGGCCTCCGACATAGCCGTCGTTCCGGGAAGAGTGCAGGAACATAGCTTCATTCCCATTACGCTGCTGCAGGAGGAGTGCAACCACGCTGTCACCATTTCACGATACAGCAGAGATAATTGTTTGCACTCCAACACAGCCAGGCCTCAAGCGATGAAGCATTCTGCCGCACATGTACTGTCCTCGCCTCAAAGAACAGTGCTATTTACCCCCGTTCATAGTCCAGGCACTTCCATGCAGAAATCAGAACACAGTCCCGTGAACGGATTGAGTTCTGATTTCCTAGCACTGTAATATAATTCAAGCTTGCGTGGTGCAATACATCTGGCAATGACACAAGTCATGACAACGCATGCACAGTGCGGTCACTGCATGTGAATCTGCACAGAATGCCACTCCATCATTGGAAGTGGCTTAATTTATTTAACGCTCTGATGTAACAAAACCAACTTTCTAACCAGAAAGTTTGAATTGATGTGGCTCTGCTGTACAAGCAAACTGGAAGCTTGGATAGGGGTGAGGTCCCTTGAACTGATCTATCAGGAGTAACGTGTCAGAAATATTGCTTGCTGTTATACATTGACCCTATATGGTACATGTGAGAGTGCTGAGCAAAAGCTTACTATTATTGAGGAGGGCCAAAATTTAGCACTGTTTATGTCACTTTAAGTAGAAGCAGTTTCTCCCTTTACATGTGCATCCGTTGCGCTGGTTTCAGACAATGCTGGCAGTACAGTCGAGGAAAATGTGTGAGTCGCACTCAAGCCATGTGTTAACAGTAGGTGGTAAAGGCTACGAAGTATAACGGGCCAGGGTTGGATTCCACCTTACGCATCACATATAGGGAGAAGTAAGCAGTCATGCCTGTGCACATTAGGCACTAACCTCTTCAAAGTACACGGGGCAAAACATTTGGAGGACGCATGTAATTCCAGGAGACTGCTTGCTAAAGTTGCTGAATCTATCGTCCTGTAGCTAACAGGGTGAAGAAGCCATGAACTTGTGCAGCCTGACCAAGTGCAAATAGCAAGATATAAAGGGCTAATATTTTCTGGTCAAACGGGACAGAGCAGGATGTTCTGGCAGGCTGCTCATAAGACAGTATATGCTTCCTTTCATAAGCAAAAAATACACAGAAAAGATAGCTGAAGATCATTGAATTTACCCCCTTGAGTCTTCCTTTTGTTCCCAGCAAATTAGCCTCCTTCATCTTCAAAATATGTTGCTTTTTCACGCCAGCTAGTGAATGCGGGAAACATTTCTCAGCACCGTGAGCACAGTAGCGAATCATCCACCATTTTCGTGCACATAGATTTTGCCGGAAATACTAATGTTATTTGTTTTCCTTTCGAATTTCTAGCATCATGTGCATCTTTGAAACAAAAAATGAATCCATGACCCCTACAGTGTTATTTTCACAAATCTTGGTATTTTAATATGACATTTCCGACTATTTGGCGAGTTTGAAGGAGATTTAGCACACGTGAGTAAAAAATTAACCGCTGATGCGTACTGTTGAAAAAATAAATTTTCTTTCCTGAACCCTGGATGTCCTACTTAAGCAAAAAAATATTTATTTTAAATCACAATAATAAACGGCACCTGAAATGGTTAACAGCTAATGTCACCTACCTAATGTCAGCCTATCAACTACTTAAATGGCTAATTTTTAATTTCTTTTTATTCTGCGACATCATAGCTCTCCTAATAAAAATTCAGTTTTGCGAATTCTGCTTGAAATTATAGAGTTTGCTTGAGATAAACAGAAAATATGGCCATCGTATCCTGTTTCCCTGATGACACGAGTATACTTTCCCAGCCTAAGCCGGGAGCCATCACTAGTTAAGCGCTCCAAATTATTTCTTGCATTTCCTCTACCTATAATCAGGTTTACTGGCTTCCAAATCTCATTATGCTTACAATAATGAGGATGGCATGGGTAGCTTTTAGTGCAATACTAGGCACCCACTTCGTTTTGCATGCACAGAGACATTTGAGAATGCTTTGGAGTTGCACAGATCATAGCCAGCTTGTTCAATACATGTCAGAATGGACGGCCTTTAGCAGAATGTCCCACATTTGTTTTAAATGCTGCACTCTGGCTTGTGCAACTGCAATGCGAGCTCAGGAAAGGCCGATAGAAGAGAACTGAAGTCCCGCTGTCACTGTGGAGAACAAAGCTGTTCACTTTAGCCGAATGATGATCTCGTGCCCTTTCCAGCCACAGAGTTCTATTTCTATTTTGGCTTTTATAATGAGCTGAAAAACAACAAAAATAAATCAGTATTTTTCCACTGTCACAGTTCTGTGAAATGCAGAACTGCTTTAGTTACCACTGATTGTACATGTTCCGAATGGTTGGAAGCGTCATTATTTTCTCGTGCATTTGCAATTGTGGTCGACAGAAGTGTGCGAAAATGTGAATTTTTAATGCATCGCACATCATATGCACACACTCCCTATACATTGAATAGATACGCATATGTATTTTGTAATAACTGTCCGCAGGGAGGAAGCCTGTTTAAGTGACAACTACTGTGCCCTGCTAGGTAAACGCTGCAAGTGCAATACTTTTTTTTTCTGTCTAAAAAGTAAAACCACTGCTGTGTGCTATTTTGAATAACTGACTAGTAATTTAAAATATATAATCGTAGCTATTTGAAAAATGTGATTTTGTAAGTATGACGGTTGTTAGAAGCTTGTACTGCAGCCTGGCTTGTTCCAGTAAGTGTGTTCGGCACGATAGAGAATTCGCGATAAGAATCGCGTAGTCATTCTGAAATCGTTATTGCACGCTTAGGGGCAGCGCAGCTTTCAGGGGATGCAGCTTACCTTATCGTGACTTTTCAAGCACAGTATCAAAATCGGCGAGGGATACGTAGCAGAAACAAGGTCGTATAACTACGCTCGCTTCGGTCGCGATCCTTGCAACCATTGCAACAAGTGCGACTAGCTACACAGCACGAAGTTCATTTCGGCATTCGGAAAACACGGCGTGCGTAGTGAGCTCTCGAAGGTGCACATTTCACTGCCTTGACGGAAAAGCACTCGCTCCGTTCACAATCAGTTTCACTACGCGAAACACTTGTCACTGTGCTGTGCTTCTGATACACGTACAGAAAATTGACCGTGAACAACCTCCTTTCTCAATGGCTAGTAGGTATTGCTCGCCGCTCTCCACGGTGATCCTCGCAGAAACGCTCGCAACGACCACAAACAACTCCAAATAAAGCTTCGTGACATCTCCGCAGCATAAGTTTAGCGTCGGTTTCAAGACCGTTGGTCTACGCATATCGAGCATCCAATGGTGCAGCTTGCATAGATCCTTGTAATTGAAGCAGTTTAAGCATTCAGAGGCAATTATTCAGGATCCAGCGAGGAGGCTGGCACAGGCCCTTGGAACCACTTGTTTACAACGGCGGGAAAGTACCGCGACCGCCACTGAGGAAGTGAAGTCATGTTACGTGATCGCATTACTGGGTGTCGTCTGCTCGAGTGCGCCTACGGGAAATGGTCTGGCAATACGCCCCCCGGCCATGGCGGCAGGACTTCACTGGAGGGGATACTCAGAAATGCCCATTTGCTATGAGTTGCAAGTGCACACTAAAGAATCTCAGGTGCAAAGAATGAATCCGGTCTGCTGCACTATGTTACAGTGCTCCAACTACGGCATCCCTCATAGCTCGTGTCGCTGAGGAACGTTAAACTACACAATTTACAAATAATTTTTTTTTCAAATTTCTAGGGAGCTGAAATTAGTCTTGTGTGAAGTAGTTTATCATCATTCTCCCCACACGAGGGTAGTGAAGCGTATTTACAAACATTTAATTGTTAAGTATGGTGGGTGAAAGGTGCCATAGGTAGAGCAAAAAATTGCACGGCAGCATTAAATTCCTCCTTATTATCCTTTGAAAGGATACAGCACAGCAAAGAAAATGCCTGATACATCTGAACTCTAAGGCACTCCTGCTGTATACCAGGGCCTTTAAATACAGTATCTGTTGCGACTTATTTTGCAGTTCTTTTAGTCACTTAAGTATGCCTGCAGCGCCCTATTTGAAGCAGGAACAATATAGCCGCACAGCGATCGTTTTCTGTCAGGCTCGTCCCAAATCTCCGAAAACTATCTTCAGTGAAACATACACATCCCACTAGCCTGTGAACACAGAGCACATTTTATGCTGGAAAAGTGCTGATGTCTATAAGAAGAAAAAAGTGAAAGTTGTGAATGACATTTTGAGATACCTGTGTAAAAACAATTGATGGTACGTGTGAGAAAAATAAAATTGTGATTTCTAAATTTAGTTCCATGCTCGTTCCTTAAAATATCACATCCAGCATGAAAAGAGCTATGCACCTCATTGGCATAAGTTTTTACAGATATGGGCATGTCACCAGCAGGGTTAGACTTATGGGTCGCTCTTAGAGGGGATGGTTTAGGAGGCTGGCGGAACCCCATTTAGACCGTGCATTTTTGGGAGCCTTTTTGTCTAAAAAATAGGGTTCAGCGTGGTTTTTCTATGCAAAATTTCTTGCCTAGGGAAGTGTTGCCTTCCCACCCCTTTATATACCCGGCCCTGGGGCCCAGTTTCTCTTAAGAGGGAATTTTGGCAATTCTGGGCATCAACAGCGCTCTTTAGCCCAGATCACTTCCACCTTCTAACATGTTGTGTGAGCTCTCACGAAGACCATCCAGCTATTTCTTGTTACAATATAGTCTGGGAAAAGAAAGGGAATGAAAGTGAGAGAAAACGTTTTTAATATTCCTAAGCATTCTTGTGATCGGGGGCCCAGCCTGCGGTGACAGACGAGCCAGGCAGGTGCCATCGAGCTACCGTGACCGAAGTCGCGGTTCGTCGGGGAGGACGCAAGAAACGTTGGCGTGGGGGCGGCTTCTGGCGACGGAGTCACCGTGAGCAAGGGCAGCTAAGCCCCTTCGCCGGTGATCCTGAATGCGGCGCTTCTCCCCCAATGCGCTGTCCCGTGGACCGACGGAGGAGACACCGATTGGCGGCGGCGGCGCCAACCCACCGCCCGCGTGCCCCTGATTGGCCCAACAAAGCAGACGTGGACACAGCTGATTCGTCCTTCCCTCCTGAAGAGTCCACCGGTGCGATCCGCCAGATCTCGTGTCTCTCACGGTCAGGATCGCCGCACAGAAGCCAACGACCCTTTGGGCTTGGTCGGCCCGCGGCAAACCACGAGGTTCGCGATTGCATGGCGTCAAGGTTCCTTCTTGCCTTCGTGTGTTTCTGTGGGTTGCGCACGGTCACATGGTGAGAGCGGAGCCTATGAAGAGGCTAGAGCCCCATTGCACGCTCGACCAGCTACCGGATTCCCCAGCTAGGCTCCTGGGGAATATCAACGGTATTGAACCGGCAATCTGTAGTGTGTCACAATGCTTCTTTTGTGACTCTGATGTGATTAGGAAGATAGCAGGGGATAAGGCAGCAACATATAGAGCTGAAGGACATAGATAACATGAGGGATACTGGAGAGGTCTTCATCTTGCAATGGATTGAGTTCGGCTAATGTTATGGCTTCAGATGTTTCCGAAGATGAAAACAATATACCTAGAAAAGACATGCTTCCTTGAACAAGCTTTACTCATGAGCAATGAAGACTATGAGATAGGAGACGGTTGCAAATGACAGCATTTTAGTGGCAAAAAAAAAACACGTTCTCAATCATCAATATTTGACTCTTAAGGTCACATGTACATCAGGCACATCTTTTAGTGTGCTGCAAGAACAGTGCTATGCATATAATGAATTCTAGATAATTCACATTGTTTGGTCAGCATGTCATACTGCTTTACAATTTCTTATGACTATCGTAACAGAACTCTGTATGTACCTAATGCAAGCCAGTACTGGCAGCATTAATGTATTAGTTCATACGACTGGTGAGCAATTTGTACCGGGCGTGTTGCATTATGGTAGGATAATAAGTAAAGAAATTTTATTTGCATCGCAAAGATATGTGTAGGCTGGGACAAAAAGCCAACAGTTTTCACTTGAGGGAGCTTGAGCCCCTTACAAATCACATGTATATGCAATCAGCAAATGAACTAAAAATTACATACATAACACAGAGCAGAAGAGAGAAATACAAGTGTCAAATGCAATCACATATGAGAACTGTTGACGAATGTTCGTTAATAGGCACAGCACATGTTTCCGTACTAAAGAAAACCTCTAAAGCGAAATGCACATCTCACATATTAACACTAGGGAAATACAAAGACACTTACAAAATGTACTCTCATAGAATTCGGACACTAGACGTTTGGATTGACAAACCTCTAAAAATTAGTTTATTAATCGCTAGGCTGCATGACTTATCTTTTGAAGGCCAAGTTCTGTAAGGCTAAAACGGGTATTACAATATGCTTGCTTTCAAAACTTATATGACACCGAGTTCGGTTGGAGGGGTGACAGTTGTAGAAAGATATATGGTCACGGTGAGATATGGGGTTTCGTAGTGACAGGTACATTACCCGCAGTCTCGCCGTTTCACTGTGGGCCTTCGGCGCCACTTTTGCGCATGCACGAGGAACCGAGTGACGTCACAGCCACGCAGATGGTGCGCCGCGCAGCTCGCCTCCGACCGAAGGGAGCCGCCGAGTGACGCCAAAGCTGCCGGCGCTGCGCGCCGACGCCGCTCGCCTGCCACCGAGAGAGAGACTGCGCATGTACGTCAAGGAAGGCACCTCAGCTACCATGCATCTCCCTTCCATCGCAGTTAGAAGGGGCGAAGCTTGTGTCGTCCAGCTGCTACAAAGCGGCATAGTTGTCCAGGGAGTCTACGTGGCACCAAACACCTCCGTCAAGGAAACCATCGATGTAGTAGCCACGTTTATACCCACCCGTGGAACAGTGGACGAACTGTGTGTGACACTGTGGCACTTTAACAGGCCCCAGGACTCCTTTAATTAGCACTCATATAAAAGATAGGTTCGACTTGGACTTGGCCAGTGATCCCAGAATGCAGACCATGCACTGGGACTCAACCATAGATTTGGCATACCAAAGACTAACCGAGAAGTCACAGTACTGTGTCGGAGCCATCGAGACGGCATCGTATCACTTTACCGATCACCGGGCCGTCTTTCTGGCAGTCAATACAGTTCAATAACACGTGCCGCCTTCACCACATGTCTCGTCTTTAATGTCTAACACGTAGCCATGATGATAAGCAAAACAACTAGACGTAACCAGAGATATTACCTCTCGCTACGTATATCCTGGCATTGCTGAGCGAAGCCACTGCCAATTTTTTGACAGGCATAAAATCATATGACATCGATATAAAGAACAGTAAGATCAGCGCTGTTTTCGTCTGTCTGTTAGTCTATTGTGCCTGTCTGTGTTCGCGCTGTTCGATGAAGAACAGTTACATAGCTATAACTTAAAACGTCCTCAGGACACGTTTTAGATTTGTTACCAAAGAAGGTATCATAGAGGTAATTTATAGTTATCATAAAAATTATTTAGGAACATTTACACACCTAAGATTGTTATCACCCGGAGCCTGAGAGATAAGAGCTGAGGCATGGAATAGAATGCCATGTTTGTTTCGATGAACCATATAATATGAACGAATATCTACTCTATATTGTCACGACCAGAGGAGCCGTGAAGGTAGACGTCGGGAAGAACCCAAGACCGGGAGCCTTCTTTTAATTATGGAGCCAGCTTCCACGACACAGAATTGAACAGTAGAGATGGCCGGCCTCACCACAGTGGTAGGAGAGCGGGCGTTGATCCGGAGTGCGCCAGAGGTCAGTCTTCCGCGGTGCCTGGCGCCGATCCGCCCAGTAAGGAGTCGGCTGGGCAGAGTGCACCGCGACCAATGGTGCGGTGTAAGGCGAAGGCCCAGGAGATGGGGCCGCGCGGCGCACGACGTCCGCGTACGTGACTCGCTGTACAGGAGTCGGAACGGCGCGGGATCGTATGGGGTCGGTTGCGGCGCCGGCACAGCTGCAGCGTCTTGTGCTCTGAGTGCCTGTCGGACTTCCCCGCGGATGACGCTGGTGACGGAATCGACGCGAGGGGCAAAGGTGGCTTGAAGGTGCTGCAGCTCCTCGCGGACCACGGAACGGATGAGTTCGCGAAGGGAGTCCGGATTCGTCCTGGGATCATGGTCGAACCGGTCCAACGTTGATAGAGTCGACGTTTGGCGCAGTTGCCGGTCGTACTGATGGGATCTTTGCTGCAGCAATTTCTCCATGTGCACGGCGTCGGCCAGGAATTCCGCGACGGTGTTGGGCGGGTTCCGCACGAGGCCGGAAAAGAGCTGGTCTTTTACGCCGCGCATCAGGTGCCGCAGCTTTTTTTCTTCAGGCATGGCCGGATCGGCGCGATGACAAAGACGCTTCACATCCTCGACGTACATGGCAACACCCTCATTGGGAAGCTGAATTCGAGTGGACAGTGCACGCTCTGCGCTATCCCGGCGGTCGCTGTGGGCGTACGTACTCAGGAGCTGACGTCGAAAGTCCGGCCTCGTAGAGAAAGTAGTCTCATGGTTTTCGAACCACGTTCGTGCAGAGTCTTCAAAGCTGAAGTAAACGTTACGCAGCTTTGTAGCGTCGTCCCAGCAGTTAAAGGTCGCGACCCGTTCGTATTGAGCCAACCAGTCTTCGACATCTTCAAACAAGTCGCCGTGAAAGGGCTTAGGCGTGCGTGGAGTCTGAAGGGTGAGATAGGTGGGGCTGGCTGCAGGGACAGTCGTAGGCAGGGCGGGCAGTGACGTCGCCATGAGTGGAGTGGTAGTTGAAGGCGCGCTGACAATAAAAAGGGCCTCGGGGGACAGGCCGCGGATCCTCCGGCTGGCAGGATGGACAGGGGTGGTCACAAGAGGCGGACGCGTCGAGTCGTCCTCAGGAGTAGGGAGCATCGCCCGCACCTCCACCAGTGTCACGACCAGAGGAGCAGTGAAGGTAGACGTCGGGAAGAACCCAAGACCGGGAGCCTTCTTTTAATTATGGAGCCAGCTTCCACGACACAGAACAGAACAGTGCGCCACGAGAGTCCACCGCCGCTTCGTCGTCGTCTTCGACTCAGCGCGGTGGCCGCGCGGCGCGTTAGGCGCGTGGCAATATACACTAGATGGCTCCAGTTCACATTAACTGTGGCAGCCATTAGACCCACTGCTTTCAATTTTCCGGCAGGTGACAATCAATAGACGCATGCTTACGTGTCATGGACTTTCGGTGCTTTCAGATTCGTCTATCTGATACTCTGTGGTTTGTTGAGGTAGCAATTGGACATATTGCCTCTGATGTAATATGCGTTTGTACACTACAGTTTGTTGCTAAACAAGTGCGCTGGATGAGAATGGCTGGCACGTACGGATTAAAAAGCATATCTTTTGTGTGTCCCTATCGGAAATCTCACCTAGAACCATACCGGAAACGTAGTGTATGGTTAGTGGCTATAGCGGAAGAATAGTGGTTTCTTGGTAGCTAGGGTGGAAAAGAAGTGGATTCTTGGTGTCTATAGCGGCAAAATAGTGGTATGGTCATGGATACTGGCATGCTGTATATACCATCATGATAGTGGTATCGGCGGCCATGGTGATTTCTAGCATAAGCTAGGGGTCCACATAATGGATTTTAAGTGGAATATTCTGGCTTCGTGCCAACCGTGATGGCAGCAGCTGCTGCAGAAACTTCATTCGTGGCGGATGCTGGCACAGTACTGGCAGTGTCGACGGTAAGGTGTGAGCTATGGTGTCATGTGTTCGTCGAGCTTTCAAGGTATACACCTGCGCGGTTATCGGAGGTCTGACGGCTAGGCTGAGTTTTTCCGCATTTTTAAGGATTGGGCACTGCATGGCATTGTGCTTGATCCCCACTGTGCAGTATCAACGTTTTTAGGGGGATCCGTCACGGGCTGACGGGCCCGGACGGGGTGCGCGTGGGAGCGACGCCCCACACGCGAAACGCGGTGCACTCGGTTACCTCGGAAAGCGCGATTTCAACGAGCACGGCAGGCACACATTGGTCAAGAGTACCGCTGGCAGGCCCGTCGTGGCACTGAGCGAAGAGCCAAGGACTACGAACATATGTGCGCTCGAAAGCATTCACGCCATCATACAAAGGCGACCGGCCGACCAGTCCCTGAAGGCCTCGAGGGCGGTCTCCAGGCAGTACTAGCACGTTTCAAGCGGTCTTGGAGGCGAGAGTGCTGGCGAACTCGTGAATAACACTACCGCAGCGACGGCTACGTCCACGAGTTCGGCGCACCGCAGCGAACGGCGCGGCTGCAGCCGCGACGCTAGCGCGAATTTTACGTCGAAAACGAAACAAGAACCTTCAATTTTAGTTCAGTAAATTAAATTACGACTATTTTATACCGACATAAACATTGTATATTTTTAAGAAAGCACTGCAGCAACACTGCGGCCGTTTTCATGCAAGGTGAACCATTTACTCTGCTTACAGGTAGAATTAAACGCTCCGCGCAGTCTATCAATTTGCTTGCAATGCCATCCCGAGAATGAAAAGCAGGAGCCGTGCGAAAGCCTCACCGCATGCCTAACCACGCCCCCACTCAGCGCGAAGCACTTTAAAAGCTCGCAAACGCGCCTTTGGCGCAGCAGTGGATACCACTGTCAGCTGGTACGTCTCCTTTTAAGGCTGTCTACCCCGTCCTTTTATTGCGCAAACATACGTTGAGTAATCGTTCGAAGATAACTGCGATGGGTAAAGACAAAAAGTATGTATGCAAAGTTTTCTAGTGCAGTACCGTGTGATAAGCACTATCAGCAGGAAAAGTTTAAATATGCATGGAGCATAAAAACAACTCTAATTTACTTTTTTTCTGCAGAATACAGCTTAACACCCACTTAGAAATCGACCTCGAAAAGCGCGATCTGACAAGCTAATACCATGTATCGAAAAAAAAATATATACTGCATTTCCAGGTTTCGGAAAGTAAAATTTTTGAAAATAATCCACTGATCAATTTTCTTTTCTTGATGATAACGCCTCAGAGAATAGCTGCCAGCAGTAGCCGCCCTCAGGTAAAGAAAATTTATTAGAAAAATGAAGTGTTATACACTGTTATTTACTACGCTACAGTGTGTGCATCTAATATTATAAACACTCTACAAATTTTGCATTTATCTAGAGCATGTATAAAGACATGAAGGACAGATTTGCTTCAAAAATGTATTCTATAGTACACTGTATATATAAATGAAAAGCACAAAGTAAAAATTATGCAGGACAGTCCGCAGAGTCTGTCCCCTTCAAAGGCAAAAGTGAAAATATGCGTTAAGTTTACAGTATTTACAGCTTTTACTATACAGATCCCAAGAAAAGGGAAAAAAATGGCATGAAGTAAGGATGCAGCTGGACAGAATTTCAGCTGCATCCATTTTTAGGTATTGTTTCGCATACTTTCTACACATAAGCACCAAGCAGCACACGTGAATCCTACTGCACTAGGATATGCATAACTTTTATTATACATTCACTTGCATAAACTACACATTCCAGTAAATCTCTGCAGATATTTTCAACATGTAGTTAACATCATCATTTATTGCCCCTTAAGGGACCCTAGGTGGGGTATTCCATAATGGGGAGCAAAAAGAACAGAAGGACATTATGGTTACATAGCAAAAGAAGGCAAGCAAATTATTACATGGCATTACAAAAGGGTGAAGCAAACATACATAGGTACACATTGGCCATGCGGCAATTCAAGCAAGATCAAAAAGGGTGTACATAATACGAATAAGGGTAACTCAGAAAAAAATGTTAATAATAAGTGCATTTGTGGTACATGAGGAGTAGAAGCCAATGTGTGTTTGTTATTTACAGCTAATGACAAATATGCAGGGTCTAAGAGTAGATTCATGAATTTATTCGCATAGTATTCAGTTGCTACGGGCTCTCGCAGCTAACTGCATCGTTCTATGGTTGATGGCAAGAAAGACTAATTAAAGGCATTACGGACCTATGTAAATGCTGCGAACTTAAGATGTTGAAAAGCTGGCACAATTTTTTGTTGGGTGGAAGTAGGAATGTGTTGTGCAAGTAAGGGAAATTGTAGCCGGCATTTCCACATCGTGTAATGCAGCACTTTGCCAACCAGGTTTATTCCAACCCGCAGCTAGAGATGTGCCCCAAGCAAACAGCCCAAGTGATGACGATGAGTATACACAGGAGAGAAAGATGAAGTGGTTTAGAATATGCCCAGACCATGGAAGTCTGCTAGCCACTGTTATTCCTAGGTACAGGTACAACTCTGCTTGTGTTACGGCTATAAGCTTAAAGAATTGTGATAATCTAGGTTATTACGTTTGCGGGCTTTACGAGCTTTATGACCTAAGCATGTGAGCAGAGGCTCGAACCCAGTTGCAGCTAATCTCAATCCCTTTCTATTCTATTTGGCAAGTCGCAAATAAATGTATTTTCCTCCTGCAAAAATTCAATGAAAAGGCAGCAGTCGGCCACTTCCTCCGGCAGTACCACAGTAAGTGCTCTGCCAGATGATACAAAGCACTCTTTGATGTGCGATGGGGCAGCAGCAGTGTCTGCAATGATTATTGGTCTGTACATCAAGACGCAAGTTTTGGCCTCTAGTAGCAATATTTTTTCGATGCGCTCGTATGAGCCACTGCATGTTTTGATGAATGTTGAGTCAGAACGGGATGGTCGCTTGTATGCAATGCTGTGGAAGACCTGCTTTGCTTGTACAAAGCGCTCGTACTGAAGCACTTTGAATGTTCTCATGCCTAAGCGATTATTCACAGCATCCTGCTCTTCAATACTTAGAGCAACTTCTTCTCCCTTGCCTAAAAGGCACAACTTGCCAACATGCGTAGCCTTCTGTAAACGAGGATACCCAAAGGTCCCCATGCAAAACTCTTTCTCTTAGAGACACAGCAAGCTGCTGCTCACCACCTTGTGCAGTTGTTGAAGCATAATAATGCGTTCAACAATTTGCAGAGGGATGCCATTAGCAGCCGACACCTGCCGAACTATGTGCCCATTTCCACTTTCAAAAACAAAAGCAGAATGTGCCCATAATGGCCCAAGTGACCGGGCACAGTTGGCCAAATGAAGTAGCACATGAACATTGAATGTCAAGCTGGCAACCCCATACAAACTCTTGCACTGAACGACGAAACTCTCCAGAAGCAGCTCTGAAATAAAAATAAATAAATATTAGGTGAATTTGGGAGCCATTAAAAATTTCCTCAACAAACGCAGCCAAGGTGTTGTAAATCCACCTCAGTGGGAGATTTTTTTCTTCATGCTTTATATGCCAAAGTTCATCGAAAACAAGCAGTTCCATGTTCAGGAACATGAAATCTCTCTATTACAGAAAAAGCAGACTATAAGAGTGTATGACACTAGCTGTTAAGCAAAAATCACTAACCAATTTACCACATCACAACTTCTAACAGACAAGCAAAGGATAATGTTTCAGGAGTGCCGTAGTCAACTACAAGAATAGCACAAAAACAGTGCTATATACCTAACATGGCAAATATTATGACGTCAGAGAATATAAAAGCCACTATAAAAAAGAGGAAAAAGGGTACAAGACGGCGCGATTTACTTTTGCAATATTTGGTAATCAACCGGTTTGTACCCTCTGTAAATATTTTAGAACCACAGTTCACAAAATTAACCATACCAAATGTACTATGCAGGAAAAGCATTTCTGATTGTAAATAATATTTCGAAATGCTTTGCAGACAGTTGTGCAAGACTACAAAAAGGTCAAAACCTTACATGGTTAATAAATTACATGGTTATCTCAGATACTTCACAGCTATGCTATATTCAACAATTACACCTGTAATAAGTTACCTGCTTTGGCAATTTCAGACAGAGTGAGTTCCTCTCGCAGAAGGATGTGGAGAGCCTCTGAAAGTTTGCAGAGGTGCTTTCAATAGTCATGGTGCAGTATACCGTCTAGGCATGGCGGAGCATAAAACAATATCCACTGCCTCCACTCAAATGCTTTCCAATGTCCTCGTTCTCTGATTGACCGAGGCAGCCTTGTCACACAGTGTGGAGGTTTGATGACCAACAGCCGTGAATCAATGTTTTCAAGTGCAGATGGACGACCTGCAAAATAAATGTGCATACTTTTTTGTGAGCAGAGAGAATAGGCTAGGTGATAATAACCTGTAGTATATAAACATCCCAACAGATGAAAGGAAAAAAAAGGCACAAGCATCGCTGTGCATAATACATAAATATCCGTACATGCATATAACCTTGCTTTTAGCCATTAAAAATAACACGAAATGCTGAATACACTGTACAGTGTATTCATCATTTTGTTTCATGCAGCATGTTTCCCTACACAGCAGTTCCCAGCAGCCGCTGAGCTGAGCCTGTTGATAATAAAATATGCTGCTGCCGTCTTATTTGATCATGGTTTCTCAAAATGCGACAACTAGGAAGGCAGCTTAGTAGTAAATATTAAACGGCTGCAGCTTACTCTTTCACCACATTTTGTACACTATGTAGTGGCGCCATCAACAGTGTCTTCCACTAATCATACTCAGCAAAATCAGAGGCCACATATTATAACACGTGCATGGTCTGCAATTTCTCAGCTCCCATTTCCCCACAATAAGGTGCACATTTGAAAAAGTGATGATAATCAATAATAACTGCAGTGCCACAAAAAGCAGGAATGTTACAGAAACTTTCACCAATCAGTGAATCACAAATGAATCGCATTGTGGGCATTGCCTTACCGACATAGAAGGGTTGACCTGAGTTCGAAGTTGACAAAATTGTCTCGGTCACTTGTCTAGCAACACCAAGCAGTACGGAGTGCATATAATCTGCACTGAACCCATTGACAAGGTCTAGACCTGAAAAAGAAAGAGAGCGCCCAATATCAGTAAAAATACAGCACAATGCCATGAGGTAAAGTACAGGAATGAGCAAAATACTGATATATGTACCAATGAAGTCAAGCATGGTTCTGAAGTTGGATAAAATAAGACAAAATAATACTACAAATCAGGAACAAAAAGAAATTAACATAGTATAAGCACTGTAGAAACTAAATAATAGAAGCAACCAATTTTTGCAATCAGTGTTGCACAGTTTAAGAAAGATGGCAGGAGCCGAGTGCTATTATTTTATAGATGAGGAAAACCATGGCTTGGTGGAGGCATTTGGCAAGTGTATAAAACCTTAAGTGAAGCTGCTCCTTCTGGACGTAGAAAGGCTGGAGCGTTGGGAAAGCATGCAGGTCAAACTCTTCTGCTTATGTAAATGCTGCACAGACATAGGTTTGTGTATATGACAGGCTTGGCTGCGTTGGTACACCGCAAACCCGGCAGAATGGCATGGAAAAATTGCACGTATTACGGCAAGCACTGCCACTCAAGTGAGTTTCGCAAAGAATTCGCAAGTTGCACATTACCTTTCACCACCTAAATGCATGTGGTTTGCAGCATTGTTCTTAATGCTGAAAACAAGAAATGAACTTGATCATGCAGGAATTTAAATGTAATGTGAGCCATTGGCTTTATTTCTCTCTTTACTAAGCTGTCGTTCATACCTCGGATATGTCTTACCACATACGCAGTGCTTGTGACATCAGTCAGTCCATGCCAACTAGAGCAAATTGAAGTTAAATGCTAATAGGAAGAAAGGAGCAGAATGTCCTTACCTATCAAATTCATGAGGGAAGACGGCCCTTTGAAGCCATTGATTATGTCTTCATAATCTTCTGCAAACTTCATGTCTCGCATAACCATGTATGTGGTTCTGGCTTCTGGCTGTTCTTTCGTGATATACCGCATGCTTCCTTAAAGGGCCACTGACCGGGGTCCGGACATTTTTGAAAAACAAGCCCACTGCATAGATGAGGCATCGAAGATAACCTCTGCAAAATATTAGAGCCATGCGCGCCCCGAAAAGCTGCGAAAATTCAAATCAAAGCCCGTTCGTTCTTTCCTTCCTTCAAAAACGGGCCCGGCCCACTACTCTGCACCCCGCTGACGTCAAGGGGGGCTACTTTCGCTAAAGGCACTCCATTGGTGCATCGTTCTGACTGACGGGAGAAGGTTGGGCATAGCCTTGGCGTCGCGTCGTCTGCACAAGGCTTTCCGCAGCGCCTTCTGTTCTGGCTCATGCCTACAAACCCGCATGAAGGAACAAAAAAAAAACTGCGGAGGGAGCGTGCGGCGACAGCCTTGAACCCTAGCCATAAAAAGTAAAAAAATAGTAAAACTGAAGGAGTTGGTTCGCCCCCCCCCCCCCCCGCCGTGATCACGTCACGAGACGCTCTGCGTGCGCGCTCCCTTCTCAGTTTCTTTTCTTCTATGCGAGCCCCCCAAAACAAGGTTTTAATTAGTAGTGCAGCAGAGCCTTTCCCTCGCTCGCCCACATGACCGCTCCGCACACACACCCCTTATCTTTCGTGCATCTTGCGTACGCCTTGACTCCAATGAATGACATATGCTTTGGAGCGGAGAAAAGACACAAACACACAGAACACAAACACGCATGGAGAAAAGCAAACGGGCGGTTGCCGGTTCCGCGCTTCTCCGTGTGTTTTGAACACAACCGACTTCCGCCCCTCCGCTCGTGAAACGGTGGGGAGGCCTAAAAGAAAATGAAAAGGTGGCTCGTTAACTGGGAATGACAAACAGATGTATGAAAGGATGCGCTCGCTAACAAGTCTAGGTGGTCGAGCCGATCGCGCCTCTCGATCGTTCAGTGTGCGGAGAAAATGCAAAAACCAAGAAAAGAATTCTATTGAAGGCGGGGCCATGACGTCGCCCTGTGACGCACTCCACAGACACCACGCCTCCGGCTTACACCGGAGAACGAAGGGGTGATTTTGCCTTGCCGAGCCTACTCGACGAGGAGCGGGAGAGAAGAATTTCGAGGAGGGAATGGAAGGAGAGGAGGCTCGCTCAAAGAGAGGTAGAGAGTGTCTGCTGCGCTGGGGTGGGCACAGGCCCTTTAAGGCAAAAACATAATACAGCACTTAATCACATGAACAGTAGTTTCCATAAGCTGGCACACTTCACAAAAAAAAAACTAAGCTCTTTCAATTTCGCTTATCCTGATACTTGTGATAACTGTTTAGCAATTACCCTAAGTACTGTCGAGCTGTTCGGAACGCTAACCTTCAAACCTTCAACATGCTTCCCTCGGATGAAGCACCAGGGGCATCCAAAGTACCCGTTGAAGGGGACCATATTCAGTACCGCTGCCCTTGCTGGCGCATCGACTGAGCAGCACAGTACGGCTGGTTTGGAGTAATGTGTAGTTGACTGGTATGTCCACTTCACTGCTTCGGTAGTGTTGACTTCCTTCACAAACTTCTTCAAGAAGAGCTGCATGTTTGGATGTTTCTTGCCAAACCAAAGCCCACCAAGTATCGGATGTTTAAACCGCAAGTGCGGTGGCAGTTCATTCACGATGAACTGTAAGGGCCACACTGAGCTCTTTGACAACTTCCAAATTGGACTCCCGTCAGTGTTTATAGTGAGAGTGATGTCATCTCTCGCAAGTGTTTCCCGCAATCTGCTGTAGCACTGAGCACTTGTGATGTCAGAAATTCCAGACCGTGGCTCTTGCAGTTTCTCCAGGTTTTCATGAAGCTGGGGCTTTGTACTTTCCATTGCAAAGCTGAGTTGCTTATGCAAATTCAGAATGATGAAAAATGAGCCGCGGTCTTTGAGCGTCTGCAGGGCATTGGTGTGCCGGCAGTTGAGGCACTGTACGTGCTGACTTCTCAACGACATTCAGGAGAGCACTGCACGTCTCACAAAAACAATGGTACTGCACAACGTCTTCTTTTTCCTTGCACCACAGTTTGCGAAAAGCATATGTGCTTTGGGGCAAGACATTACCTCCAAAAAGGAAATTTATTAGCTTGCTTAAATCCCCCAATGCAGCCCATGTTAGGCCATGTGATACTGCATATGCCATAACAGCAGCTATTGCACCCATCTTGGTAACCTCTGCATTTGGCAACTTTTCATTGCTGAACTGCACAAAGGATGATGGCAGCTCATCATCTGACTGTTGATCCCAATGTCACCACACAAATCAGAACTGGCGTTGCTGCAGATGTCACTTTCTGGTTGCAACTCATTTTCAAAGTCGTAGTCACTGCTCATGTCACCACTCATATCAGAACTGGCGTCGGTGCAAGTGCCACTTCCTAATTGCAACTCGCCCTTTTGTAAGTCGTAGCTTGGAAGTTCTACGTCGGCCGCAGCATCGCTGGCTCCGTCTTGCGCGGCACCTTCAATGGGCAGAACGTCCGGGTAATCAGTGCATTGCAGTTCATCCCTCGGCTCCGTATTGCCCGCTGTGTCGTTCGCGTTGTCCCACGCGGTACTTTCAGTGGGAGGTGCGCTTGGCGGACCGCTGGAGACACCTTGAGCACTTGGAGGTTTGATCGTGAGCACGGCGGCACTCAGCGGATCGACAGCGGCTGCCAAAGAATGGCCCTTTCGACGCCTGCAGAGAGTTGTGCTCGGCACGTCAAAGTAAGCGCCGGGCTCCAGACAATGCTTACGCTGTTTTTTAGGAGCAGATCCAGACATTGTCAACGTCACTAAACTTCGGATACGTATGAGCGGCAGAGTACGATCTCAGTGGATTACGTAATCGCGGATGCTGTGAGTTCCGCACCGGCACCAGCGACGAGCAACCTAGCAGACGCATGTACAACACAGAATCGGCCGCGAGCGAGTTTCGTACGCGACTGGCTTTTGCCTGCACCGTTCAGATACGCATTGAAATGTACTACAAGGGAAAAAAAATGCACAGGACACTTAAGCTACGCTTTGGGTATGACCCGATAGCGTAGTGGGTTATAGCTTTCCACTCTGAGCAGTTTGACACCTTTTAATGCATTCAATTTTTTTAATTGTTTGAATTTATTAATTGATCAATTACACACAATAATTTTTCTTAATTAGCACCATCAAGCGTTAACTTTTCATTCTGGGCATTCTGACACCTTAAAAACCATTTTTAATTTTTTATTTCTTTAATTAATCAATTAATTGCAATGATTTCATTAAGTGGTGATCATTGCCTGTCACACACAAATCAATCCCCAGTCTCTAGAATCACAAATTACCATGATACGATTTTTTTTAGGCAGCCCCGAGTATAGGCCGCGGTTCGAATCCCTGTCGCGAGAACGCTGAATCGTATGACCCCATCTGGAACATTATGCGGCAAACGGCTGACATGATACAGATTTTTTTACGCAACCCCCCGATTAGTAAATTCGTTTTTGAGGAAAGGAAATTGAGCAGTGTCTGTCTCACATACCTATATCGGTGGGCACCTGAATCACGCCGTAAGGGAAGGGAGAAAGGTGGTAGGGAAAGAAGAAAGAGCGAAAGAGGTGCCGTAGTGAAAGGCTCCGGAAATTTCGACCACCTAGGGATCTTTAACGTGCACTGACATCGCACAGCACGGGCGCCTTTTGCGTTTCGCCTCCATCGAAACGCGGCCGCCGCGGTCGGGCTCGCACCCGGGTACTCCGGCTCACTAGACGAGCGCCTGAACCACTGAGCCACCGCGGCGGGCACAGCCCCCGATTATTTCTGACACGCGGTGCCGACTGCACACCAAAGGCTTTTCGACCGAACGAGCACAGATGGGGTAGGCTCAACCTCTGGGGCTATTTAGAACGCACAGACATGTACCCCTGTCCATGGCAAGAATCAACTTCAGAAAATGAGTCATTAATTGTACCAGCGCACGATTAAAAATCCTGTTTACCTATAGAATTCTCGTGGACATAACTCCATGTCATGCAGTGATATATGTGACGCTCCCTTGTACTTAAATTGCTGGAGAGGGGGAATAAGGAGTAGTATTTTCTGGGTGTCAGCCGGACTATGTCATGCAATGATATTCGTTTCATTAAAACTCGCTCTTGGGCGAGTTGGTTCATCCGTGGTAAAGGTATGTGCAGTCTTTGCCAAAAGTAACCAGGCTATACCCAGTTTGCTTCTCACTCGTATATTAAAGCTATTATGCCAGCCCTCAGCCTGTAAATCTCTGTATGGTAAGAAGAACCTCTCTCCTCACCGTCAAAGAACTGCTGGTATTTAGGGAAGCCGTGAGGGCTCTGGTATACGAATGAGGAGCAAACCATGCAGCTTGGTTATTTTTGGCAAAGACTGTACTTGCGCGAAAGAAAACAGGACAAAAATTAAGACGCACGTACGTGTACGCCGTGTACATGTCGTATGTGTTTCTTCATTTTTGTCCTGTTTTTCGCGCAACCTTTACCAATGATATTCGCGACGAGTGTATCGGGGATTTATTGATAAGGTTCAATCCGCATATCAATTCTGCTTTTTTTCACTGCTAGCGAAGGTTAACCGAACCAAGGTGTGGTTTCGGTTCCGAATACCGCACGCAGCCATTAGCAGACGCAGCCGTAGCCACGCCGTAGCCGAATAACAGCAACAAAACTCCGAGCGTTTTGTTGTCACCGTGGTTGCTTTGTCGGTTTTGTTACCGTGGCTGTAGGTTTTTGCACCAAGGAACCTCGAACCACGTGTGCACGTGCTTTTTCTGGCATTATGCTAGCGTTTGTGAAGTATGAAGACCGATTTAAGGTTATACTGCCGGTCCGGCTGATCAAAGGTATTTCACCGACTAGCGAAGAAGATTTCGACAGTGGGAAGAAGCTGCAAGCTTTCTGGTCGAGCGAGAACGGAGAGGTAGAAGGTTACTACCCAGCATTCGTTCTCGCACACGGAGGTAAGCCTGCCCTTGTATGATTTCCTTAACCGTATCTCAAGAGCGCTTAGCCTGCACCAGGCTTGTGTAGCGCGCGCGAGCTGTTTGCTCCGGCCCTGAGCAGCATTCGCCGTTGGCTCCAAATGTGCCTTGAATATGCCTGGCACCTGCCCGGCCTGTGGTTGTCTGTGTACGCTTTGCTGGTGTTGGCTGTACAGACGCAAAGGTACTGACATTGACTTACAACATTTGCGTTCGAGCGCAGTCGAGTAGACAATTTTAATTTGTGGGGTTAAACGTACCGAAGCGACACATGGACCATGAGGGATAAAGGAAGGGCTTCGGATTGATTCAGACCATTCGGGGTTCTTTTAACGTGCGCTGACATCGCACAGCACAAGGCCGTTTTCGTACCTAGTCTCCTTCGCAAATCGGCCGCCACGGCCGAGATTGAACCCTCGACGTTGGGATCAGCAGCGGAACGCCAAAGCCACCGAGCCACCGCGGCAGTCCGAATAGACATGCGAACCGCATAGGCACAGTTTGGCCTTAGCAGAGCAGCTACGCTAACATTTCGCTTGGTTTGCTTCTAAGCACTCTGCTCGAGCGCTCTTCACAAGCGCTCTTCACAAGCGCTTTTCACAGCCGTGTTCGCCTTGCGGCCGTGGTCAGATGGCTGCCTTCGACTGTGTTTAGTTATTGGTCCGCTGCTGGGAGGGCGACGACCAGGCGAAGTGCAAGCAGTAAAGTTATGTGGTTGTGTCCCCACACTTGGCTGTACCTACAATACCAATACCTACAGTGTAGAAAATGTTATCTTACATGTTCTCAACCGCGATAACCGATACCGCCGTACCTATGGTCGATGTACAGAAACACAGATTGTGTAATATTGTGTCGTTTTGAGTTAGACCCATTTGGTGTTGGCAAGCGCTAAGTTTAGCTGATGGCAGCTTGATCACCAGCACCAAAGCAATGCAAAATTTTTCATCTGATACCTGTATTAAAGCTGGAAAGTTGCCACATTTTAACCGATGAATGCAACGAATGCAAATCTGGACAACATTCTCTTTTCAGATACTCTTGATTCCTTGCGAAAAAAAATAAAGCTGATGCGAGAACCACTGCCGCGCATCATCATGACCGAGGAAGAAGATAAAAGGGTGCCAGGTGAAAAGCGGGTGAGCATGCTGTCTGATGTGTATTCTTTGTATTCTGTAGGCTTGTACTCTACCAACAAGTCAAGTAACTGTATTTTCTATAGCAGAGCTTGCCACTACGCAAAGAAGCGCTAAAGAGGCAGAAAGCTGCATGCAGCAGCCTCCATACTGAAATCATCGAGGAGCACCAGCAAAACAGGGTAAATTTATTG
Organism: Amblyomma mixtum; assembly: GCF_055824585.1. Classification (NCBI taxonomy): domain Eukaryota; kingdom Metazoa; phylum Arthropoda; class Arachnida; order Ixodida; family Ixodidae; genus Amblyomma; species Amblyomma mixtum. The sequence continues at coordinate 375,299,688 of NC_143014.1, read as the reverse complement.
GAGGATTTTTTTTTTACTTTACGAGCAGCATCACTCGTGGCAACATATTGGTGCATGTTATTTCTCTTGTCAACATTATTGGTTTTGTGCATTATAATTTTTAGACTGCTGAGTTAGACCGCGTAAAGGATGCCCTGGTGCGCAAGGAAAAAGAAAACCGGCGGCTGAAAAAGGAATTGCAGGCTGCCAATGAGCTAAATCGGCAACTTACTAGCACCCTGCTAGAGAAAATTGGTGAGCACCTTTGGTTTTATTTTTGCGAGTCAGGTGGCATAATACTTGAAACTCGTTTCCTCTTGAGATGATCACAATAACACATGCCTTGGAAGAAGAGGAAGTTGAAGTTGTTTGCCTTTCAGCCTTCTCGGGCAGATGCAGTAGTTATTTCCTGCCTGAGTACTCTATTTGTCATATACATAACAGTATTCATGAGGCCCTGCAGGTGTAAATATAAAGTGCAGCAAATTTATGGCATTTCGTGGCGTTATGATTACTTCAATATTCCTTGCAAGGCTCAAACTATGCTCCCCTCTTTACTGATCTCAATCTTGCTTCATGCAAATAAACTTGCGGACATATAGAGTGACTTGTTTAAAGGTACACTGACTTGCTGTTGGCCTCTATCAATAGAAGATATTCACATGACGTCATCCGCAAGGGGCGCTAGCGGCCGGCGCGGCATTCGCCATGTTGGTGGTCGCGCGCGCGTCCTCCGCAGCCATCCGCAGCGTTTAAATAGCTGGTGATGGGTGAAATGTGAGTGTATTTCGCGTCTCGCCGCAGATAATTTCTGTCCGACCCGTACCGCCGTGTGACTGAGTGAATATTCCGTGAACTGTGCGAAGCAGAAAAGAGCGGGCACGCTCAGAAGGTTCTACTTTGTGAAAAGGTCGACCCCCGTAGGAATGCGAAGGCGCCGGCATGGTATGCGACGTACAGGACTGCTGCCGCGCGTTTAATTCACTGGTATCGAGGCCCACCTTGTGCACGGCTTAACTTTGCTGACAGGCCAAGGAATTAAAACATACAAACCTATGAGAGGGTGCAATTACTTGACAAGTGGGTGAGTCCAAGAGCCTTGCTTAGGGTGCCGAAGGCCGAGGTGCCGAAGGCCGAAGTGGCGTTTTTGGAGAGGTGAGTAATTCGAAGAGTCTGTTCGCTTAGCTGTAGCTTAACTTGTCACCTCTATCAGCTGAAAGTGACATGTTGCTACGGCTAGACGTCTTGTGCATTCGAAGCAGCGCTACGTAGCTACAATCAAAACTGCAAAATATTCTCGCTGGCTCTGACGTTCGTGCTGCGAGCATTTGTTTGACCGTTCTGCCGCTGGAATTATTGGTTTTTGCGGCGCCAGTTTTGGAATTTCGGTAGTTAATCGTGCTGTTTATCCACGATGTGCCCTGCATGACTAGCTGACAGTTATCAACTGATATTAAAAGCTGCAAGTAGTGTACATTTTTGCGTGCAGTGAAGCCAGCCAGTTTTGCTGCCGAGTTGAGGCAGCTCTGTTATCACGGCACAGAGGAATTTTGCTGCAAACTTCATGCACAATAAGCATACGCGGTCGCTGATGCATTTAAAAACGTGCAAATATGTTACGGATCACTAACAGTTCAGGCCGGGTACCTCACGGCGTACCGCGATTACTGCACGAGCTGGCGTGAAACGACCGCAAACATGGCGCTTTTGCCGCGGCGATGCTCGCGCCGTCTGCTAGCGCGGCCTCAGTGAATACCTCCTATAGATTGCTGAATTCTAATGACAGAGATGCACTTTCACTGTAAAAGAAGCTTTTATGAGCTAGGAAGGGATAAACAGAAGCCACTTGCAGACACGGTTGTACCTTTCATGTAATGGGGGCGATTCTCTGGTACACTGTATTGTCGTTCCCCAGTGTATATTTTTGTGTATTTCAATAACCACAGACGAAATAGCCAGCTGCATTCAAAGGGGCCAGCAGCGTTGTGAGGTCATCGCAGAATACATCATGCCTCCCTCTTTGGACTCAGGTAACACTTGTGATATTCCCTGATATCTTGTCAGAATAGAGCAAACTGCAATCTGTGTTTCGCTTGATTGTTTGCAGGCTCAAAACTTCCTGAAGAGGTGTTGACGGCCATCACAAGTGCTGCTGGCCCTGCAGGTACATTTCTAACTGCTAATTTATATTTCCAGCTCCCTAAAACATTAAGAGTACAGGCATATGAGGACAGAAGGTGAATTAGCTGAGGCCAGTCCTTAAGGCTAGTAATCTTACTTTATCCTTTGTGCACTGGATCCCTCGAAGCATTTTTCTGAAGCAGTATAAGCGGGTGTTGTGCTCGCAAAGCAAAGCAGTCTTAGACCAGCTGTGAAGATTGTGAGGGGGCCATTTTTAGGCAACTTTTCTCGGAAAAAGGTGCGCATTAATATCAAGTAAATATGATAATTGGGTAACATTTCAAGTCTCCTAGATGGCTGGTTCTTTGAGAGGAAAAAGTAAGAATAGGAACCCGGGTAGCAATTACCTTTGCAAAGAGAAGCTAATTTCTGAATGGTGATATGAAGCCCCTTTGTACAGTGGAGTATAACATCAAATGAACGAACACTCGCCATATCAGGTTGGTTGGTTGGTTGGTTTATGGGGTTTAACGTCCCAAATCGACTAAGGCTATGAGAGACGCCGTAGTGGAGGGCTCCGGAAATTTTGACCACCTGGGGTTTTTTAACGTGCACTGACATCGCACAGTACACGGGCCTCCAATTTCTTCTCCAAAGAAATTCAACCGCCGCGGCCGGGATCGAACCCGCGTCTTTCGGGTCAGCAGCCGAGCTCCATAACCACTGAGCCACCGCGGCGGCTCGCCATATCAGAAAAAATGGAAACGGTTGATGTTTTTGGGCCTGCATGGGTTCCCTGCTCACCTGGAATACTATGGGGCATGGTTGGCCAAAAAAAGAAATTGAAAGAGTGTCTAACTAGAGTGTTCTGGGAGCCATTGCCAATCTCTCACAGGAGATGACTTATCTGTAGTAGTCGCTGCATGACTGGAGGAAAGAAAGCTCAGGAGAGGCCCTTGCTATCTGGATTGTGTGCCAGAAAGTGTGCTTTAAGTCTCATGTTTTCGCATGGACTACTGGGAGTCTTTGGCCGATGGCACAGGCAATAATTTTGAGCGCAGCGTTGTCTGCAAGAGTGTTTGCTGCGCATACACAGTGAAACGGCGGCCAATAAGTAAGGAGGAGCCCTCATGTTTGGCCTGAAAAATGTGACTTAACGGCCTTTCCAAAATTCTTTTCTTCCTCCATATTGTGTGGTAAGGCCCGATATGGCAGTAAAGGCATTCATGCTCATATTGAACAAGAGACGCATGCGGACCCCAAGACAGCTCTTTTCCTTGTCTCTAATTTGGAGAGTTCATCTATTTGCGGTTGTGTTCCCCCCTCACCAGATGGGATTTAGTCAAACATTCAACGAGAGTTGGAACATGCAGCAACATCACAGTGGCTGCGATTTGTTGTACATGGAGAATGATGAAAGGCTGCACGCGTTTAATCCTAGGCCTACCTGCTCTGTTTTGCGCTGTTGACGCTGTGTGGGATACAGTGAAGCGAATACCCTTTGTAAAAGGGTAATGATACAGGCACGAGGCATTAACTTTCTTCTGAACCCTTGCACTGCAGTCCTGATATGCTCAGGAAACATTCTGTATTGATGCAGGACAATGCATAGGTCATTGGGACATTTGAATTTAAGGCTTTAATTGAAAGCCACAGTGGTTTCATGTGTAATGTGTTATTTTCATTAGCCAGAAATGCAGCGAAACGCTGTACAGTACTTTTTTCAGAATGGTTTTGTTTGTTTAGATGGTGGCTCTGCCCTGGCTGGCACATTTCCAGCTGAAGCTGATATGCATTGTGGTGAGTGTTAGATTTTCTCGAACCATTAGTGACCTGTAGTGAGATTGGTTTTGCTTGTTCACATGGTGATTCAGCCCTGTCTTTTACATTTCCAGATGAAGTTGCGGTACCCTATGGTGAGTCTAGTGTTTTGTTCATCCATCAGAGACCAGCTTTGTTTCCTTTTCTTCTTTTTAATAGACGTGTACTTTCCGCATCCTGCACAATGGGTAAGTTGCAGAAACCTTGAAGTCGGCTACTGTGCACAGTGAAAACTCCTTAATCATGGTGGCTAGACCTGTTTTGGCCAAAAAAACTGGTTGCAGCATGGAGACTTCGAGAGTCACAGAAACACTGCACATCTTTGCTGCACACTCCTGCTGTATGTTGTGATAAAAGGATTAAGCACACCCTTGCTGAGCCACTGCTTGCGATGGGAGATGAAGCAGAGCTGTTCTTAGCTGCTGCTTGCCACATGCGTGCAGGGCAGGAGGTAGTAATCTCCAGCACTGCACCCAACTTCTGTGTGCAGGGCAACCCGTGCCATGATGTAGTCCTAGCTTTGATCGGTAGCGGACTTCCAGGTTTCCGCAGCCTATCTATTGACTCGTGGTCATGATTTCTGGGTTGGCCAAACTGCATTTCATGCCAAAAGTGGACATTTTCTGACCGCAGCATGTGCAGAGGAAGCCACTGCGTCCACTGCGGAAGCAAGCGCTGCTGCTGCCCTGCCAATAAACACACTTGATACCGTGAATGGACAGGTGAGCATGTACATGTTTACTTCAGTAGCAAGAGTTCGCAAGTTACATATCGTACTAAGCCCCTTTCGTAATACTTCGTTAAGACTGCTTTGTCTAGAGCAGGGCAGAAAGGTGGTCCTGTTGGTATGGCATGTTAAAGAAGAAATATACCAACCAAAAAAAGACGAAAACAAAAGGAGAGAAAAACACAGGACAAAGGATAGACTAACAACTGAATTCTTTATTCAGCATAGACTGCCAGGTAATCTCGACACATGCACCATGGCAAGACAGAAACTTAAACATGGTCATTCAAATAAATTCTTTTGTCGTCGGTGCTATCGTCGGCACTTTTAAGTATCTGAAAAAGGTGATGCTTGCGTCAGTTTGCCATCGATTGTGCTGACGACAAAAGAATTTGATTATTTGAATGACCATGTTTGAGTGTCTATCTTGTCTTGGCGCATGCCTAGAGATTACCTGGCGGTCTGTGTTCAATAAAGAATTCAGTTGTTAGTCTAGCCTTTGTCCTTTGTTGTTCTGTCCTTGTGTTTTCATCTTTTTTTTTGGTTGGCATATTTCTTCTTTCACATGCTTTGTCTTGTTCCATGGGGGTGTATAAAAAAATAGCTGCGGCTCAACTACTGCTGATCCTGGTTAGAGAGCGAAAGCTATGGCGTATCGGCAGCTATGTGTGGCTTGGCGTCTGTAAACGTTCAGAGTGTTCCATACACTGGATAGGCAGCGCGCTCACCCTGGGAGGTAGCATTTAATGGTTGATCGCGAGAGTTTGCTCACCCAACGAACGCTGTGACCTATTGCTGCAGTGCCACGTGTCTGTCAAAATGTTAGCGCTAATGCATGCAGCCCACATCTTTCTTTCACCACCCCACGTACCTCAAGCCGCCGCGGTGGCTCAGTGGCTATGGTGCTCGGCTACTGACCCGAAAGACGTGGGTTCGATCCCGGCCGCGGCGGCTGGAATTTCTTTGGAGGAGAAATTCTAGAGGCCCGTGTACTGTGCGATGTCAGTGCACGTTAAAGAACCACAGGTGGTCGAAATTTCCGGAGCCCTCCACTACGGCGTCTCTCATAGCCTTAGTCGCTTTGGGACGTTAAACCCCATAAACCAAACCAAACCACGTACCTCAAAGCTCGATTCAGGCGTCCAGGGAGCCAGTTAGGCGCACTTCCTTTCCTTAAATCATCGAAGTCTAAAATGTTGCCAACGCCAGTGAACACGATGAATGCCTACGGCCTATGGCTTCGGTGCCGTGTTTCTGCCACAATGTTGTCAATGCCAACACGTGCAGTGCACATCTGTCACTACCGCCACATAGATTAAAGTACGACTGACGTGTCCACTATCCACTGTGCCTTTCCTTTGCTTTCCAAGGTCCGGTTCCGTCGGTTTCATAGCTTAAAGCACGACTAAGGTGTCCACTGTCCCAGGGGGCCAGTTATGTGCCTTTCCTTTGCTTTCGAAGCTTAACGTCATTTGAAGGTGAAACTTGGGCCCACCGCGAAACTGGGTTTGCCTAGCGTAGTGATCCTTTTGCTTCGAAAATTAGCTTTCTGTCCTGGAAGCACAGATAACTATTCTGTTGGGTCTCGCAGCTTTTGCATAAAGGCACGCTGTGCTAGCTACTGTCACTTGCACTGTCATTTCTTGATGAGAAAGAAGACGCACAACATTGTTGTGGCATGTCCGTTTCTGTACCCACAGGATGGCTTGCCTTGGGACGAGCTCCTTGATTACTGCCGAGGCAGCCATTAGATGGCATTTTGGCTGCCAGCAATGCACAGGAGGGACAGTTGCTGTTTCACTGAAACTTCTTTCTGGGCGAGTCGGTGCATTCTGAACCTAAGAAATATCGCAGCCTTAGCACATGCATCCACAGAACAAGAGGAGAAATATGAGACAGAAACGCTAAATAGCTACTGAAATTTTATTGATGGAAGGCGAGCACCTTATAAAAGCGAGGAACAGGTGGGAAAAGAATGGGAGTGATACAATTGTGGATGATAACAGCACCGATGAATGCGCAAGCAAGCAACATAAGAAAATCAATGCATACCAAAACACAGACAGACAAAAGAACTCAATCGTTGGCCACTTCTCAAAAGTTGACTTCTGGAGCAAAGAACGATGAAGAGTGGTGCCAATGCACCTACTGCCATATTTATTTATATGGTATGCTTCCAAGCTAACGTGCCGTCGGCACTTGTATAGAGATTCTTGATCTCTCCCAGCCGAACCATGCACCCTTTGCACTTTTTAATGTGTGCTACCAAATGTGCATACTTGTCCTTTAAATCGCTTAAATTTTGAGCATGCTCCCCCAAACATTCATCAATGCACCGGCCAGTTTGGCTCACATGAACCACTCGTGTGGAACACTTGATGAACTGAGTGTCATGTTTTATCTGACGCAAGTACACGGATTTGGTTGCACCCATTAGTAAGTGCAAATGATGCGTGGTTCGGTTGGGAGAGATCTAGATTCTCGGTCACAGTGCCGACAAGACGGCGTGTCAGCTTGGAAGCGTACCGTGTAAGGCGGTAGATGCTTTAGCATGCCCTGTCTTTATTGCTCTTTGCTGCAGTAGTTGCCCCTTTAGGTCAACAACTGAGATTTTTTCTCTGTGTTATGGTATGTATTGATCTTCTTATGTTGCTTGCCTGTGCTTACGTTCATTGATGCTGTTACCATCCCCAATGATATCACTCCCATTTGTTCCTCGCTGTTATAAAGTGTGGCTTCCATCAATAAAATTTCAGTTGACAGCTAGCGCTTGTGTCTCATATTTCTCCTCTTGTTCTATGGATGCACGTGCTGGTGCAGGAAAAATGTCAATTCTGCATGTTGCAGGTACATAACCAGGATTGTTAACGCTTGTACATGTAACTTGTGTCTTTAATTCAGATTTTGCCATCTCCAGCCATGTGCTAACTTGCATTGTGGAGAAAAATTTCCATGAGGAATGCAAAAAAGTCTCGCACAAACGCTATACGGGCACCTCCTGACTAGGTTAAAGCAACTACGGAGAATCCATAGCCCACTTGTTATGAAAGGGAAAGTTATGAGGAAGCAACTGAGGTCAAGTTTCCTGCTTGAACCTTGATCATATCGGAAGCGCGGCTTTTTACTGGCTTCATTGCTGGTTTTTCAGGGCTGTGTTACTCAATTGGGACGTGTTTTCAGGATCAATATTGCCTTCTATTCTCTGTTCCTTGGTCTGGTGGTCTCTAATTTGGTGCTCCTAAATGTATCATGTGTGGAAAAGACTGATAAGGTAGATGAGGATTTGGAATATGGAAGGTGGATGAACATTCTGGTGTTAGGTATGCCCCAAGGATTTTGGCAGGACTTCTGTACGACGTTTCCTCATATTCCATGTCGCCATGGATATAACAGTTGGTGAACTGCTTCCATGGAAAGATGTGTACACGTTGAACAGATAGCATTTTTTCACTGTCACTTTGTGCTTTGTCCTCTCAATCGATGTCTGTTTGTTTCTGTCATTTGTGTTTTATTCAGACTTTGCCATCAGCTGTTAGCGTTGACAAGATACACTGGCAGACTGCCTCATTGCCCTCTCACTGTGCATGTCAGCGGTTTGAAAACCTCTGTATCACTGTTATAAAGTACAGTATGGAGAAAAGCCACTGATTGTTCTTTAATGACTGCAGGTGCAGGTGCACCCAGAAATCTCGATCTCGGAGGCCAAATGGAATTTTCTGCTGCAAAACCGCTCGGACGCAAAGTTCACTTTAGAAATGACCCGAGTGGTCTGGTCACGGGAGGAGGCTGCTGCACGCAGCCTCACGGGCCAGGCATGCAGGAGCATGGCAGGCTCAGTCAGCAAAATGCCTGCCACGCCGGAGAAGGTTGAGGCAGTTGCAAGTAAGCGCACTTTGGAAGTTGAAGTCCTACTGTGGGCTCTCTTATTCTTTCCTTTCCTAGCCCATCCTAAAATATGTATATTTCTAAGTTGACTCCAAATTTAGGTTGACACCCCCCACTCCCCCCCCCTTCCCAGCCCACAGGCCTGACTTGCCAAAGAACATTCGCTGTAAATATAAGTCAGTAACTCACACCTCTTCCCCTTGCAGCTCTTCTGTCTAGTCTAATTCTCAGAATCCCCTGCCACGAACGTGTAGTAGTGCCTAGCTATAGCACGTCTGGATGTGACTGCTTTGGGTTCCGCCTGCACGGCAGGGTGCAATGACCGCTCATTCTAGCGCCCATGCCATAATTCGAATTTCGCTTAGTTCGGACAGTTTTCCGGTCCTCTTCGAGTTCGAATTAACGAGTTTTACTGTATTTTACTCTAAACGGCATTATCATATGGTGCCACATTTATTTGTGCTGAGCACTGAAAGTTTTGGTGCCATTTACTGTAATTTTGTTGCGTTTGCTGATTACTTATTCATAGGCCACATTTTCTGAAGAAGATGAAGTTGAGACCCAATTTGTGTTACCTGCGTTACTCTTTCAGACTGTCTGCAGAAATATGTTGCGCTGCATCCTGCTCCGGAGCCACCTGTTCACACCAGGGTTGGGGCGGCGCGGAAATATCTTCGCAGCTTCTTCACTCAAGCTGGTCGGCAGGGGAAGCGGGGCAAAGCGGAAAAAGCAAAATCCTCGCCTGCAGATGTGGAAGCCGTCCCGCCTTCCATCGCAGCCGTGCCGCCTTCTAGCGCAGCTGTATGACAGCACTTAGGCTGATTATATTACATAAATTTAAAATAAATGTGTTGCGAGCCCTGAACCTCCATACTGGTGTGCTTCCTGTATTGCGCCTTCGTGTCACCTCAGGAACAATCACATCCAATGACTGAAGTGCAGCTGGCCAGTCCGTCACTATTCCAGTGTACAGCTTGCCATTATCGGCATAGTGGCTTGCCATTATGCTGCTATAGTGGTTTGACATTATGCTGCCATAGTGGCTTCCCATTATTCTGCCATGGTGGCTTGCCATTATGCCGCCATAGCGGCTTGCCATTATGATGCCATAGTGGCTTGCCATTATGCCAGCATCCACCAGTTCCCACTACCATAATCCACCAAGATGGTGGTTTCCACTTATCCAGCATTGGCCAGATTTCTGACAGGGTATTTGTGTGCATGTGTGTGTGAAAAGGTTTTGTTTTTTATTCATGCATAATATGTGTTGATGGTACTGACGAGGTGCATGGTATGATGCGTTACCTCCATTATTTATTGGCTTTTGCTTCGTAATGCCCACAGGCGCTGTGGGTGTTGTGATAATAAACAAATAAAGCTGGTGAATCATAATGCCGGAACCTATTAAATACAAACCTTGCTTCGAGGCGCTAAATTACCAATACGAGTTTACGAATATTCCTCAAGAAAAAGTATACAACAACTCTACCTTAACGGCACTCACCTATGGGCCGAAACATGGATGCTAACGAATTGGGATTAGCTGAAGTGAGGGACAATGCACTGAGTTATAAAAAAGAAAAATGATAGGGGTAACGTTAAGAGAGCGAAAGCGGCTAAAGTGGGCGAGGGAACAAACACGGGTTAATGACATCCTAGTCGTAATCAAGAGGAAGAATGATTGGGTAGGGCATGTGATGCGAGGCAAGATAATCGCTAGTCCTTAAGTGTAGCGGAGTGGCTTTCAAGAGAAGGCAATCGTAGCAGAGGGCGACAGAAGGTTAGGTGGGCAGATGAGATCAAGAAATTTACGGGGATACGGTGGCCGCAGCTGGTAAACCACAAGGCTAATTGGAAAGACACGGAAGAAGCCTTTGCCCAGCACTATGCGTAGTCAGGCTGATGGTGATGATGAATTTCCGAACTGCAAGTCCGTTTGATTGCTGATCGTAAGGTGCAGTACGGAGATGTCTTGAGTTGTTTGCCGCGAAAAATTTCGCAAACGCATATGATGTAATCTGACTTCCGTTTTCGCTAACCACGGTTCTGGGGATACCTTGTCTGCTGAACATCTCGAGCAGCGCCATGATTGTCGATTCCGCAGATGCATGTTGCACAGCGACTACTTCTATCCAGTTGGAATGAGAATACAGAGCAATCAAAATCATGGCGCAGCTTACCCGACCCGCGTAATCCAGATGGACACGCGACCAGTTGTCTTGCGTCAACGGCCAGTTTACAAGCGTCTTTTGCGGTGGCATGACGTAGCCTGCACGCAAATTGAAGAGGTTTTAGCGAGGCGTTCAATGTCACTGCCAAGTACGGGGCACCACACGACTGTACGAGCGACTGCCTTATTATCTGAGCCTCCCTGAGGCGCCTCCGGTAGAAGCGCAAGCATTCGGCCTCTAGCAGCTACAGGCCCGAAGACTCTATATCCCCAGTAGTTGAGGCCCTGGGTCATCTCCAGTCGTCTCGTGAAGTAGGGCTGTACACGTGGTTCAGAAGCATTTCGTGTGCGTGGCCATTCACGAATTACGAAGGTCATTTCCTTAACAAGTGCCTCGTCGTCTACAGTCATTCGGCGCTGAACCCGCGACGGAAAAGGGGTCTTGTCAAAATGCTGCATGGAGTGTTCGCATTCTGGCACTTCACCTGAGGCTTCCTCTGTCATTATTTCTACGGGAAGTAAACTAAGGGGTCTGCGTTTTGGCTGTCTGCCTCTGGCTTGTACTCGACCTTGTAGCTGTAAACTCTCAGCAGCAAACAACAGCACTCTATCCTGGTAGCAGCCATGAAAGGAGTTGGACGGTCTTCTCAAAACAGTCAGAGCAAAGCCTTACGGTCTGGCACCAAAAAAAAACGGCTGAGGCTTAACTTGGTTAACCCTGGTCAGATGCGAAGCATATTGATGGCTAGGCTTGGTAATACATGGCTTTCCTTGGTTGAATACTTGGTCATTTTAATACAACCACTAGAAGCCTTCGTCGTGGGGGAAGACAACGGCATGGCTACAGCGGAACGCCGACTAACCCCGAGACGCGCGTTGGGTGGGCACCTGGATTGCCATGGAAGCCGCGTCCGCCTGCCCGGTGGAGCGAGCGTTTCACCTACACCGAGTGTGAACGCGCTTTCGAAATCCGCGGGAATGCCGCTCGAGGACATTCCGGTGTCTGTGCGATGGCATCGTTCTCCCTCTCCCAGCGCGTGACGGCGATCTGTCGTGACGTCATGTGTCACGTGGTATGTCACGTGGTGTGACGTCACTGTACCACGTGGTGTGCACGGTGTGTAACCACGGCGAAGGGCTGTAGTGTACCTCTAGTAATATGCTTCGCACAAAAAAGTTCTGCTAAGCAGATAACCACAGAGTTTGGTGACTGCGAACACCAGTGCTAATGGTTTGCGCTCCAGTCGCGAATGCTTTGTCAAGGCCTTAAGTCTTTCGCTAGTCGTCGCACGACACCTTGTGTACTGATAGAGCGAGGAAGTTCATACCGTGAGTGGCACGTCTGTCGTTTCATGCGCATTACAACCTCTTTGTTTACTGCTCACTCCACTGTGGCTTAGTAAAACACGTTGCGGGGCTAGTTGGTTATGCATTTCCACCCTGTCATGTCCTCTGTGTATTCGTCCTAAAAGTTAGCACTGCTTAAATTTGAACGAAAAAAATCCACTGTGGCTGTAGCATTCACTGTGTTGTCGTTTTGATGCCTGCTTTGGGGGTTTTTGTTCTTGGTACTGTGCTGCATATTGTGGTCTTTGCTCTCAATTCCACTCTCGTTGTATATCACAAATAGTTTATGTCTTCGCGTCTTACTCTTGGGTTTTGCCCTGGTATTTGCACCACTGCCGGCCCTTTGCAGTGTGATCCTGTCGAGTGTGAGTCCATATTCCTTCATATTTGCGTTGTTGTTCTTGGCGTTAAAAAATATGGCACATACCCACACTGGGGGATCGGCCAAGAAACGGGAGGCATAGACTGCTATCAACCTGTATAGTAAAGGCAGATGGAACGCACACGGAAGAGCAACGCCGGTGGGATCTAACTCAAGTAGAGCATGGACTGAAAAGGGAAAAGAATTTGAATGAAGAAAAAATAGAATAATGGAATAAATGAAAATGTAATCCTTCAAAGAAAATAAAATAATGTATGGTTTAATGGCAGCTGAGCCGATTCCAGGAAAAAATTAAAAGGAGGGATACGGCACCGCAGCCTCGTTAGACAGACTTCAAGCTGCCAAGTTCGACAAATTATCTTGCTCCAGGAGTATCTCAGGTGTTGATAATCAGCTATGTTAAAACTACTCCGTTTCGCGCTCTCAGTAACGCAAGGCTCCGAAACCTAACAGCTGTGATATACGCTGTAGCCGGGAAGACAGGCAACGCGGGACCGGTTCGAACGCCTTTGCGAGGTCATCAGCAACCTTACTTGGTGTCGCACTGCTTTGACCGGGTACCCATATTAAGTGTACAGGGCTCAGATGTGAAGAAAGAAGGTTTAAGGAAGTACCTAAAATGGGAGAGTCATCAGGAAAAACGAGGGGCGAGCACAAAGGTAAAAAATTGATGATGACTGTCCCTGCGGAAGGCGTGAGGTCTAGCTTGTACACAGGAAGCACTACCGAGAGAAACTCTGCTTGAAAAATAAGGGGTGAAATCGGGAAGGCGCAGTGAAAAAATTTTGAGGGGGCACTTTGGTGATCTAATGTTCAATGAGGCCAAAGCCTTTCCTGCAACGCTCTCCAGTGTCCTTCCGCTAGAGAATAACTGCATATGAGTTGGTAGGAAGTCGGTGTAGCATTGTGTTTAGCACGCTCGGCTATGGAACGGAAGGATTGTGGTTCGATTCTCACAGTGCACAAGGTTTGAGAATTGTTTTCTGGTTAATGACTAGTTAGTCATTATTGTGACTCGTAATGACTAGTTATGACTTTCTCTTCAGAGGTAACGGACGGATGTACGAACGGACTGAGTCACGGTCGCGAGTATGAGCAATGAAAGGTTTTTGCCATAAAAGGAGCAGTGTAACGGCTCCTACTCGGGCCTTCCCGTTGCATTTCGGGGCGTCTGTTGCTATTGCAATGTTTGTACGAAGGCTTCTTAAATGTCCTTCGATTAATTGATTTAGAATCAGCGGCGGAAAACATTTCCATTTTGGGGGAAAATGTCGTCAATATGAATAGAGGACTCACTGCTTAGCACTGGTTGTTATAAATTTGCAAAATTATAAACTCAAGTAGTCTTCGCACCAACACAGTCTGGGGGGTATGAAAACGAGGCCAGTGGACACCAAAAATGGAGGCCAGAAGGCAATATGAAATGCTTTGAGCACGTTGCAAACGCGATTGATAGGCTTTGAGGTAAATCTTCACAGTAAGAAACAGGAGTCTAGATAAGAGAGAGGGAAAGCGGGCTTCAAGATTGAGCACATTTGCAGCCAGAAATTTAGGGAGGGCAAGGCACATCCGAAGCGCTTCCCGCTCAAAAAGGACGAGAAGACGGACTTCGTAAGCAGCCGAGCCTGAAAACTACACAAATCCGAGTTCCGTGATGGGTTTCACATATATTACGTAAACCATTACTATCACATCTATGCTCATTCCGTGCCGGCGACTACACAACCTACGTAACATGCCCACGGCACAAGCCCCTTTCACTACGACATGGTCAGTATGAGGCCGAAAGGTATGTTTTGTAGTCATAAATGACACCCATATATTTTAGGAATTGAAGGCAAGGAATTGGTTGACATTTATGCAAGAGCGACAACGACAGGATCTTGCGCAGGAAAAAGAAGGAGGGTGCATTTTTAACATTAAAAGTGCAACTGAAGAGGTTTCAGAAATAAACGAGCTTAAAGGGCCCGAATATGTGAAGCTTGCAGGTAAAGCTAGTGTTTGAAATGTTGATCCAGTCGCTAATTGAAACAGTGCCGTAATGAAGCTTCTCTGCAGCCCACAGCACCAAATACGAGGCGCATCATGACGTCATTGAAGGTGCCAGTACATTTCTAGCGTATAAACACTTGCTTTCAAGGAAAGACAACAACGCCATCGAAGGCAAAGTCCTCCTAGCTTTGTTTGGAAGAATGGAACTAGGCATGGCAGGGTGTAGTTGACCGTCATGGAAATCTGTAATCTTACCTTGCGAGATGTAAAACCGAGCTTATGAGCACTCCTCTAGGGCTGTGAGGTGAAGGCTAAAATTTAAACGTCGATTGTGTCACTATTTTTTGAATGCTAGCGCAAGAACATTGGCATGCTTTACCTGCAGCCTATGTGAATTTAAATCCTTGAATATTGACAAATGCTCAAAAGGTGGTTTAGCTGCCCTTTACAGTGAGGTGTAAGCAGCTCAACCAATGCTCTAGAATACTCAAATATTATATCAAGTGATCAGAGAGAGTGTATCAGGCGCAGCCGCAAAATAAAATGCATGTGTATAGACGTAGGTGCGAACATGGCGATGAAGTGGAATGGAGTTCAGCAGCATATTAAACAGCACAAGAGAGAGAACAGCACCTTGCGGTTCCCCACTCTTTTGTTTGTACTCTCAGAATGTACACCATTATGTGCGCAAAATAATTCTCTGTTTTAGAGGAATACGTATATCCACGCAACTAAACAAGCTGGAATCTGAAGAGTCTGTAAGCTATGTATTAGGCTGGAGTGTTGTACACTGTCGTAAGCTTTAGACACGTCTAGCGTAACCAAAGCTGCGTACAGTTCTTCACGTTGAGCAACAAGAATTCGATTCTCCAAGTCAGCATGTGAATTCCATATCGAACATCGTGGCTGGAAGCCAAGTGTACAGGGGCTGAGAATAGTTCTGCGGTCCACTAAGTCCGAAGCTCGAGTTGCTAAAACCTTTTTTTTTTCAATTTTAGCACGTTTGGTCTGAAATAAATAAGCTTAATAATGTCCAAATCGCAGCCTCCATCATAAGTTTTATGTAAAGCGATCAGCTTTGCTAGTTTCCACTTGGAAAGTACCCAAGCGTGTTTACAGAAGTTTCCCAGGTGTCATAAGGAGTCAGAAGACCCCTAAAATGCAGCTTTGAGGCTTTTTGAAGTGACATCATCAGCACCGGGAGTAGCAGCTAGTAATATCAGTACAACTTGAGGAAGCTCCGACTGATTAACTTGAGGGTCATAAATACTCAAATTTGGCGTCACTGGTGCAAGCAACATTGGAGGATAAGACAGTAGAGACGACAACCGCTTTTGCGATCTCTTGGCAATCGACTAAACCGCCTCTGTAGCTTGTTTCGGTGACAAAACTAATAAGTGTAAACTTCAAAAGGTCGTGAGCTGTGTTCTAGACCGTAAAAAAGCCGAATAGTTCACTTCGGTTTCCCGACTTTGAGAGATAATCGCAATAATCAGTTTAGTATTTGTTTTTTGCGCGTAAAACTGTCTTGCAAAATGGCTAAACTTGTAACCGTTCCGGTTTTTTGAAAGATTTTTTCCATGCCGCCTTCCTCCGCCTGTAATCTCTAGTACAGTCCGCGTGCCTACAATAATTAGAAGTATCCCTTTAGATTGTCGCACCAGAAATCTGACCTTTTACGGCATTTTTCTGTAGCCAGGCTATGCTTGCTGATTGGAGGACCTCGTCTGTGTTAGAAACTGACACAAAGGTAGGGCGCAAAGTCTTCTGCAATCTGTCATTATTGACATTTGACCGAAACTGAGAAGCCACAGGAGTATATCAAAATATGATATCAAAACTTCAAGCTATATGGTCACTAGAGGCGTCGCCATCAACAGTTTAAAATTTCGTTACGCCAGTGCCTGTAGTGAGGAATATCCGATCTAAAACAGATTGAGTCTGTCCTCGAAGGTAAGCGGCGAATCCCGAATTTGTATACATAAGACTCTTATATGAAAACCAGTCCCAATGGCGAATGCTGCATAGGTTTGTCCTAAAGCCCCACGGAGCGTAATGTAAATTGAGATCCCCAGCCACAAGAACTGAATTTTGGGATTTAGCGATTTGCAAGTCCAGGGGTGTGGTATTCTGCACTCCATAGTGGAAATAAATATTCACTAACGATAATGGAGAGCACCCGTGAAGAACGAAGTCTAATCGCAATATCTAACAATCTGGAGTTTGCTGATAAGATAGCTTAGCCCTGTGGAAAAATTTTGAAGAGACTAAATTTAGCAAAACCCCTTCCCTTGACTGGTGATCTTAAGGAACTCACCGATAATTTTTTAAAAATAAAATGCTTGTCTGCTTAAACCCATGTTTCTGGTAGAATTATGACAAACGCATTAAGGTGGGAATGAAGAAAGTTTAAATCGGTTAAAGCTGAGAGAATAGAGCGACAGTTCCACTGTAGAACTCGCAACGACGCGATGGTTGCGGAAGCCTGGCAGCAGGAACTGCCTGCTCCAAAACGTTATCCTTAGGCTTATTGCCAAGCTGCTGCTTCTTTCATTTGGTCTGGGGACGCGGAGAAGACGAATCAGACACGGGAGAGCCACTTTCCCTTGAGAACCCGCACAGCAGGGTCCATCATCTCTGTATAATGGGTGATTCCAACACCACTTCAGGTACCCGAGGCAAGTACAGCGGTCGGGACAGTAATTCGTTCCTGGGGCTAAGATGGTTCAGGTATCGCAGACTGGCTGAGTGGAGAGGGAATAGTTGCCCAGAGAGGAGCCAAACCAGCATCTAGCGCACGGGTAAGCCGAGCCGCCGGAACGTCAGTAAAGCACTCCGAGACCGTTGCGACAGTTCGCTCAGCCAATTTAGCCATTAAAGCCTTATGCAATTGCCTGTCAAAGCGTCGAGTCTAACATGACCCCTTGACAAGATGTCACACCTGCATAATCATAGGCTCGCTCTTTAAACTCTGATATTGAGTCTTGGCGTGAACAGTGTTTCCGGTCAATGATCTCAACGGTTTGAGTTGAGTGGAGTTGGGTTTAGTGGCGCATAAGCAACGGCAGCTATCATGCGCCAAACCCAGGGTAAAATTTGAGAATGTTTTTCCGCGCTCAAAGGCGGAGTTCGAGGTTTTTGTAGCATGATTCCTACCACAATGGCAACACTTCTTGTTCTGCTCAGTGCAGGTGCTCGTTGCAAGAGCGTCCCCATTCTTGCAACAACGCAAGTTGATCTTGAAACCGCCGGCATTAAGGCCTTAGCGCCAGCAGCTGTTGCACTGCAGTAGCGTAGACAATAATAGCTCTACACGAAAGATGAGATGCTATACTTTGATTTCAGATTTGCCAGCACTTCTCTGAAGTGCTGGCAAAAGTTGTCACAGACTCAGTTGGCACCCGCACGTTGTTGACATCCTGACTACAGCGGTGCACAGCAAGGACAGGCACCTGCTGCGAAAACAAGTTCAAAGCCTCAACTGGAGTATAGAAAGTATCAACACCTCGAACAATCCCTTCCGTGCAGGCAAGATGGGAAGTGATAAAACAACTTACCCGCATCGAGGCAAAGGATGAGGACTTTAGTTGATGTCTTACACAGGCGAGGTCCGGTGATCGGCACAGGTTCCCGCCGCGTCCAAACTGGTGCACCTCAGAGACACTGTCTCGTATAGAGAAGTGGTTGCCTGGATCGAAGGCCGAGCAGGTCGAGGTTTGGTCATCTCTATTGCAGCACCATTCTTAGGCACCAGCGCAACAGGAAGGCTGCTGACGGCACTGAGCAAAAATGTTCCCAGAGACAGGTGATGAGGGAACAGGGATGCCGACCATGACGAGCTCGCCTGGCCGGGAGAATCAGTACACATAACCCGGGGTTACGACCTTACCTCGTGAGTTATGCACACAAAACGACAGGCGCAAAAGCGCAAGGAGAAAAAGGCCACAACCAGCCTCCCGAATCATAGCCGATACTTCCCAGAACGGGTCCTGAAGGTGACCGTCGAGCAACAGGAGAATTTTGGATATTTCTTCTTCTTTTTCTTCTACTACACCGGCCAATGCTTCTAGTCTGGCGTGCTGCATTTGTCTTTCGTTCCAATGCTGCATCTCCTACTGTTTTCTTTTCTATTCTGTCTCAGTGTTCATAGAGAACACGATATATGAGTGGCAGATCACCGCCACGACCTACGATGCGCTCAAGGACTCTCGCCTACAACCGCCCGTTGGTATTCCGCTGTAAAAAACTGTACTGTGTTGTAGTATACGAATATCTAGTGGCATATATTTCTTAGAATGGAGAAACACAGCCACAAAATTTGCCCTTGAAATAACCACTGTTTGCGCCGGACTAAAGATGATTCTCATTAGAAGAAGAGAGTGAACGATAATGGTGATGGCGTTTGCCAACGCATGCGCGCGATCAGCGCGAGTAGCATGTGCCATTCAGCCCGAGGACACCATCATCATCATCACTAGGAGACCGAGCGCACAGCTGCCCTGGAAAGACCCCTGCCGACCGCTGCCTACCAAAACACAAGTCCAGATGCCATCGCCTACCAGGAAAGCTGGAAGTCGCTCGGTGACAAGCGGCCACCTCGCGGCTGTGCACGGCAGCGGCGTTCAGGAGTCCGCGGATGGAACAGGGCAGCGACAAGAGCCGCCTCGCAGTGGTGACGAGCCCGGCAGGGCGGAGCCTTCGGCGCCTGATGGTCTCTCTCCAGCGGACCGGCGGGACACGGTGAACCACTGGAGGGCCTGCCTCGCATTCGCAGTCGTGTTAGTGATCTTGGCTACGTGTTACATTGTCGGCAAGCGGCTGATCTTCATCGCCAGGCAACTGTCCGCACCGGGCCTCACTTCAGTCGGGAGCGCTCCAAGTCCGGCCGCCCACAGGACCAATTGGAGAGCCCCGCGGATGTAAATGCCGTGCCTTGCCAGGCGCCATGCTCTGGAGCATCAGTGTCGAAGCCGCAGTCAGTGCCACTCCTGTGTTCTTCTCGTGACACATTGAGATGCCTGATGCAAAGGGATGGAACCGCTACTCTATAAACATTCTACTAAAGTACATAGGAAATAAATGGTTGCCACTGCAGAAATAACCTGCTGATTTGGAAAGGCATGTCCTTACAACTACACCAGGCAATGATTTCGCCATTAGCCTGTGGTAATCAGAAGCGTTACCTGTGATTGTAGTCATGTTGTCCCCAAAATTGTAATTTCTAAGGCCGATGTGGGGAAGCTTCTCCAGGCGCCCAGTAAGGCTTGTGTGAACTGTAACCTTCATTCAAGATAACACGCTTCGTTTGTAGAAGTGCAATACTATTAAAGTGCAGAGAGGGGTATTCTATGCCCCACAGAAAAATCGTCGCTATATGTGCAACATCGTAATCACAAAGAAATGGCCTCCGCGTCCCAAGTCCCCATTCTAGAAGTGTGTGATGAGAGGCTAGTTGGTAAGACATACTGAAGACACAAAACTACGCAGGGGACAGGACACAGAAAAGATGCAGACAGGACGAGCGTAGACTAACAACTGATTTATTGGTCGAAAACAACCTTCGTTCAAGAGCAACGCATGCGCAACCAAACTTAACGCCCAAAGCAAAAGTACACAATCTTATCAACCTAAAAAGTCAAGTTCCTTCTTATACAAGTGAATTGATCAATTCACTTGTATAAGAAGGAACTTGACTTTTTAGGTTGATAAGATTGTGTACTTTTGCTTTGGGCGTTAAGTTTGGTTGCGCATGCGTTGCTCTTGAACGAAGGTTGTTTTCGACCAATAAATCAGTTGTTAGTCTACGCTCGTCCTGTCTGCATCTTTTCTGTGTCCTGTCCCCTGCGTAGTTTTGTGTCTTCACCAAGTCCCCATGTTTTACCGACCATTAAGTAATGTTCAAAATATTTAATCAGCTGCGGTAACCTTGCATGTCAATGTTGAACGTCATTTTAATGGCAAAAGTTAACATGCAACGGTATATTTTGCATCGTAAACATTAGTTTAACGATTAAACAAAACAGATTTCTCATCCCTGCTGCACAGCTAATCAGTCCAATATTGGAAATGTCTTGGCAAAACCCGTCCTACAATCGACGAGAGTGAAGCCATTCATTTCCAATATTGGGCCGGTTGCCTGCACTGCTTGGGAATGCTCTGTTTTTTATGTTAAAATGCTCAAGTCATTACTATAAAACAATATTACAAGCTCATTTAAAGCATTGTGCCACTGAACATTTGCCAGCGTTCGCACGGTAAACATGTTTCCAGCCCCAGTGGCACAAGGTGGCGGGCCCACGCAGTTCTGACTTGGGAAATTAGGCCTGGTGGCTGCCCGTAATAAACCCACATGGGTCCTTTATGGGTGCAGCGCTGGCACAAAACGCTTGGGCTGCCCACTTCGTGCCTGAGTAGGACCGCAGTCGGCTCAGCATGGGCTTAAACGACTTGACAGCCCACCTAAGTCCCACCGCAGGTACATGCGGGCTAAGATGCGAGGTATATTATGGTGAAGTGCGGGTAACCCAAAAGGGGCTGCCCGTACATCACCATGAGGGAGACGCGGTAGTTTTGCGTGGGCAAAGAGCTAGCATTCCCGCCTTCAACCTTGGGTCCCACATGGAAAATATAGGGGCTGAAGTTTGGGCTTCACAGTGGCGAGGCGTTTCAGGCATGTAGTTTCTGCTGCCTGAGCAACACTTGCGATGGTCCCGCATGGGCTGGGCATAGGCACATTTGCCATTCCGACGTCTTCACCGCCTATATTTATTCTAAATCGGGTATGAAAGGGGTAAGCATGGGCTGCGAGCAGTTCGTGGGCATAAAGGATGGGGCTACATGATAGTGAAATGCGGGCACCCCAACAGAGGCTGCCCGTGCAGCACCCGGACGGAGCCAATTAGGCTGTGTGTAGGTGCTGCGAACACCTAACTGCTTCGTCAGCGCCACGTGTGCCCCTCTTCCGCCCTGATCACCGTATCACACAGCGTCACGGCCAAGCACAGCTTTCCTTTCCTTTCCTTCTCGCTTTCTTTGACTGGCAATAAAAAACAAAGCCGCGAAATACACGTCGTTCTTTTCACTCCAGCCACCCGTCTCGTTTCGTCCTAGCGGGCTCCGCGCGGACCCGTTGGCAGGCGTCCGGCAGCCACCGGCCCGTTTGTAACAGTAGGCTACCACCAGAATTCCCGCCTATAGCCTACATGGGTCCTGCAATGCAAATACATGGGCTGGGCATGGGCACATTTGCTATTCCAACATCTTCCCCGCCTGTATTTTACATATCTGGTAGAAAAGGTCTAAGCGTGGGCTGCACAGTGGCAAAACATGCAGTGTGCGCATGAAAGACGCGGGCTGCATGAAGGTGAATTGCGGTTAACAGCCATAGAGGCTTCCCGTACAGCACCCTGACAAAGCTGTGTACGGCTGTGGCTGTGTACGGGAAAACGCCTAGTATATTTCCGCCAGCACCATTCCTAAGTCCTGCGCAGATTACTCTGGGCTTCAAAAGTGCAGAAACATCATGTGCCATTGGCGAGTTGCCGGGAAACACCTATCGACAGCCCCATATACGTTAGTTATACACGGGAGAGTTGACATTCTCATATTTAGCCTGCGTGCATATTCTACATCAGATGTAAAAGGGCTAAGCGTGCACAAATAGCAAGGCGTTGCATGTTTCACTCTTGTGAAGAGCTGATGTTTGAACCTCATATCAAAAGATCCCGCTTTTTTAAATTACATTTTTGGTGCTTCTTTTGCGTTTATCGAATTGCATTTTTTTGTGGTGGGCTACAGTCGCCGCGGAGAAAGCTGCCAGCATAAGGTTTCTTCCTTGTTTTAATGCACTTCATTTTCACCAGCACTACAAGCGCTTTCGTCGCCGCCATACAACATGTGGCACATAGACTTCATGACTGGCTGAACCACTCTTCACTCGAACATTATGCCCATCCCTCATGGAATACCCCACACCACGGGACATTTGAGGTACTAATAATAAATAAATTGTAACGACGAAGAAGTTCCTGTTCAAGCGAAGACGACGACGAACTTCTGACCGTTGTGTTGAGTGGCATTGCCATCGCTTTGGGTGTGTGCTCGTGGTGCTCGACCTCTGTGCCTACGAGGCCTGTGTCTCTGTGTCTACCGCCGGCGCACAGTACTCTAACCATCCCAGTACCCATCTTACATTTGGTGGAGTCGCGGGGTAGAAATCTCCATCGTGGAGCTGCGTAACCGCACTCTTCCCACGCTTGAAATGCCAGAAGACGCCCAAACCCAATCTGTGCAAACGGGACCAGCTCTCATCTGCGCCGGCTCCCTTCGCCAGCGAGATCCGGCAATCTTCAGCGGAGCCGATGAGAATGACGTGGAAGACTGGCTCGCGTCGTACGAACGGGTGAGCCTGTACAATAGATGGGACGACGATACGAAGCTCAACAACGTAATTTTTTATCTAACGGGGGTCGCTAACCTCTGGTATCGGAACCATGAGGGAGACATCCGAACATGGGCGGCCTTCAAAACGAAGCTTGCCGGAGTCTTTGGTCGCCCCACTGTCCGGAAACTTCGGGCTGAACAGCGTTTGCGTGAACGCTCGCAGCACGTCGGCGAAAGCTTCACCAGCTATATAGAAGAAGTCATTGACTTATGCAAACGTGTCAATGCGAACATGTCCGAAGCCGACAAGATAAAACACATCTTGAAAGGTATCGACGATGATGCCTTTCAGATGCTATTGGCCCGCGACTTACGCACCGTTAAGGATGTGTTCACGCACTGCCAGAGCTTCGAGGAGCTGCGCAAACAGCGGTTACTGACTCGGCAACACCAAGCCCAGGTTGAATCGCTTTCTGGACTGGCGCCTGCAGCTGACAACACCTCTATGCTGCAGCAAATCAAAGATTTCGTCCGTGAAGAGGTAGCTCGGCAACTTTCTCTTCTGCCTAGCCCTCAACAGACGCCGCCTTATTTGGCCCCAGCTCTTCGACAGGCCATACAACACCAGGTTACTGAGGCGCTTCCATCCTTCCATCCTCCGCCACCTGTCGCCGCACCCTTGATTTACGCCGATGCTGCTCCAAGGTCTGTCACCAGTCCCATGCCTTGCGCCGACGTCGCCCCAAGACCTGTAGCCGGTCCTCGGACTTACGCCGACGTTCTAGTACAGCCCCCGCCGTCGTCCTATCCTACAATGTACGTGCCTGTGCAAGCGTCTTCACCTTCCCTGCGACCAGCTCGAAGAGCAAGCAATCCGTGGCGCACGAGTGACAACCGTCCTGTATGCTACACTTGCGGAGTACCTGGTCACGTCGCGCGCTACTGCCGTCGCCATCTCCAAGCGCCAGCACCACGCGCGCAATCTTCGGGGTACTGGCCTCTAACCCGTCAATATTCTGAGGCTGTCGACCAAACGCCAAGTCGTCCTTTCTCCCCTGATCGCTCAGCCCTCTCCAGCCGCCGCTCCCCTTCGCCACGACGCCGCTCTATCTCCCCCATGCGACGTCGCCCTAATTCTCCTCAGCAGGAAAACTAGGCGCCGCAGTTCCGGAGGCAAGAACTGCGCCCCCGTCGAAATGTCGAAGACCTCATCGATCACCTGCGAATCTTATTGATGTTTTTGTTGAGGGCGTGT
This sequence comes from Amblyomma mixtum, assembly GCF_055824585.1. Classification (NCBI taxonomy): domain Eukaryota; kingdom Metazoa; phylum Arthropoda; class Arachnida; order Ixodida; family Ixodidae; genus Amblyomma; species Amblyomma mixtum. Next base: position 375,275,627 of record NC_143014.1, on the reverse strand, counting down.
CTGCGATGGCTCTGATAGACACCGGTGCAGCGATTTCGGTAATGGACGAAAAGTTATGTACTTCTTTAAAGAAAGTTAAGACGCCAGTTTCGGGACTCACGCTGCGCACGGCCAGCGCACAGCCGATTACGCCGTTAGCAGCATGCACCACTCGAGTTCGAATCCAGGACACACTATACTACATCGAGTTCGTCGTGCTGCCTTCTTGCTCACATTCTTTAATTTTAGGGTGGGATTTCCTGTCGCGTCACGAAGCTGTCATCGACTGCGCTCGCGCAGAAGTTGGGTTCTCCGCTTTGCCTAATGTCTCGCCAGACGCTGCTCCTTCTGTTCCCTGCGCTAAAGCCGTCGTCACCGAAGATATCGTCCTTCCTCCCAGCTCCACTGCGCTTGTAAGCATCTCTTGTGACTCTGTTTGTGATGACGTTGTTCTCTTCACGCCTGCCTGCACTTTCCTGCGCCGCAAGTCCCTCCCGCTGCCCTACGCTGTGCTCACTATTTCTGCTGGCCTCTCCGTGCTATGGGTCTCTAACCCGTTTTCCTTCCCTACTGCCTTGCGCCATGGCGAATGTCTCGGCAGTGTACAATCTATTGCGTCCATTCTCACCTGTGAGGACCCCGCCGATTCGCCTCATCTAGCCATTACTGCGCTCAGCCCTCCATCTTCTGCGCCTGATTCCTCCGCTACAGACCTCTTCCTTCGCTCTATCGCCACCGATCTTCCTTCCCCGCAACGGACGCAGCTTCTTAACCTCCTTCACCAGTTCCGCTCCTCCTTCGACTGTCATCGGAGTTCCTTGGGCCAAACTTCAACGGTCACCCATCGTATCGACACCGGCAACCACGCACCAGTGCGGCAGCGCCCCTATCGTGTATCTGCCACCGAGCGCCATGCTATCGAAGAGCAAGTTGATAAAATGCTCCAAGACGGCGTGATCCAGCCCTCCAGTAGCCCTTGGGCTTCGCCTGTTGTGCTGGTCAAGAAGAAAGACGGCTCCATCCGATTTTGTGTCGACTACCGCCACCTTAATAAGATTACGCGGAAGGATGTCTACCCTCTTCCGCGCATCGATGACGCTTTGGACTGTTTGCAAGGGGCCGAACTATTTTCTTCTCTAGATCTTCGTTCCGGATATTGGCAGGTCCCCATGGAAGCGGCCGATCGCCCCAAAACCGCTTTTGTAACCCCCGACGGCTTATACGAATTTACAGTTATGCCATTTGGCCTTTGTAATGCGCCTGCAACATTTGAGAGGATGATGGACACCATTTTGCGGGGATTAAAATGGAAGGTATGCCTCTGCTACCTCGACGACATCGTCGTCTTTTCTGCGGATTTTGACACCCACCTCCATCGCCTGAGGCACGTCTTGAACTGCCTTTCTGACGCCGGTTTGCAGCTAAACTTGAAGAAATGCCGTTTTGCTGCTCGTAAACTCACTATCTTAGGGCACGTTGTCTCCAAGGAAGGCGTTTCTCCAGACCCAGCCAAACTTCGTGCGGTCGCTGCTTTTCCCAAGCCTACATCTGTCAAAGAACTGCGCAGCTTCCTTGGCCTGTGTTCCTACTTTCGTAGGTTTATTCGAAACTTTGCATCGATTGCTGCCCCTTTAACACAACTCGTATCCAGCAGCTCCGACTTTTCGCAGTGGTCACCCGCATGCGACAACGCGTTTTATACATTACGCCGCATCCTCACCGCACCACCTATCCTGCGCCATTTCGACCCGACGGCCCCTACCGAGGTCCACACCGACGCCAGTGGTGTTGGTCTCGGGGCTGTACTCGCGCAGCGCAAACCTGGCTTTGCTGAGTACGTTGTCGCCTATGCAAGCCGCACCCTGACGAAGGCAGAGTCCAATTACTCAGTAACGGAAAAAGAGTGTTTGGCTATCGTTTGGGCTCTTACCAAGTTCCGGCCTTATCTCTATGGTCGTCCCTTTGACGTCGTGACGGACCACCATGGGCTTTGCTGGTTATCCTCACTGAAAGACCCCTCCGGCCGCCTCGCAAGATGGGCTCTTCGTATGCAGGAATACGACGCCCGCGTAGTTTATCGCACCGGACGCAAGCACCAAGATGCCGACGCCCTTTCTCGCTGCCCCCTTCCGGTTGAGCTCGCCGGCCTCTCAACACTCGAAGACTCCCCTACGTTGCTTCACATCGACGACATGCCTTCAGCGCAGCGCATGGACCCTTGGATTGCGTCTCTGCTTGATTTCCTATCTAACCCTACGGCGGCTTCTTCATCACGCGCTCTCCGTCGCCAAGCTTCTCACTTCGCCATTCGTGACAATCTCCTTTACCGCCGCAACTACAGCGCAGATGGTCGCAAGTGGTTATTAGTTGTTCCTCGCCACCTCCGCTCGCAAGTCTGATTATTTCCACGCTGACCCACAATGCGGACACGCAGGAGTCTTCAAAACATACAATCGAATCCGGCTGCGTTACTACTGGCGCGGAATGTATAACTTCATCCTTAAGCACATCCGCTCATGCCTGCCCTGCCAACGTCGCAAGCCCCCTGGTCACCGTTCTGCAGGCGAGTTGCAGCCGCTACCTTGCCCACCGCGCCCATTCGACCGCGTAGGCATTGATTTGTATGGACCTCTTCCCTACACTGCAGCCGGTAACCGTTGGGCTATCGTCGCCGTTGACCACTTGACGAGGTATGCAGAAACCGCCGCCCTTCCATCCGCCTCAGCGTCTGACGTAGCCTCCTTCATTTTGTGACGGTTCATTCTTCGCCACGGCGCACCGCGCGAACTGCTGAGTGACAGAGGCCGCGTTTTCTTATCGGAAGTTGTCAAAGCCTTGCTCCGCCAGTGCGACATCATTCACCGAACAAGCTCTGCCTATCACCCGCAAACTAACGGCCTTACAGAAAGATTTAACCGTACCCTCGGCGATATGCTCTCTATATACGTCTCATCAGACCATTACAATTGGGATCTCGTCCTTCCGTATGTGACGTACGCCTACAATACCGCAACGCAGTCGACTACCGGCTTCTCGCCGTTCTATCTTCTTTACGGCCGTCATCCTGCTCCACTCGATACCATTCTCCCATACCAGCCTGACGCATCTGAGTGTACTCCTATTTCGCAAGCTGCACGACACGCAGAAGAGTGTCGCCAAATCGCCCGTTCTCTCACAACTGAGGCCCAATACCGTCGGAAATCCCGCCACGACAGCCATCACACGTCCCCGCACTTTTCTTCTGGTAGCCTCGTGTGGCTCTGGATTCCATCCAGTACTCCGGGCCTCTCCTCGAAACTTCTTTCAAAGTTTCACGGCCCCTACCGAGTTTTGGAACGCACCTCGCCTGTTAATTACGTGGTGGAACCGCTGATGCCGTCTCCTGATCTTCGCCGGCGCGGACGCGAGACTGTTCACGTCCAGCGCCTAAAGCCGTATTATGACCCGGCCATCCCATCTACGCCGTAAGTAGCCAGGATGGCTCCTCTTCTCCCCGGGGGGCAGTTGTAACGACGAAGAAGTTCCTGTTCAAGCGAAGACGACGACGAACTTCTGACCGTTGTGTTGAGTGGCATTGCCATCGCTTTGGGTGTGTGCTCGTGGTGCTCGACCTCTGTGCCTACGAGGCCTGTGTCTCTGTGTCTACCGCCGGCGCACAGTACTCTAACCATCCCAGTACCCATCTTACAAAATAAATAAACAAACATAGTGAGCTTCCGGCGACTGTGCCAGAGACTACAGAAAGTTTGTGACTGTCACGTTCATTGTAGCAGCTTTCTTAATGTCCGCTAGCAGCTGTCTGGAGCGACGCATCGGTGAAGACAAACGAATTCGTGGTTTTCGTGCAGTAATTCTTTCTACCTCTTCTTCGCCAAGCGATCGCAAATTGATAACGCAACTTGTCCAAGCGCAGATAACGCACACCATCAAAAACGGCCCCGCCCTTTCTCCTATAAGCAAGAGATATTAATCACAAATCGCCAGAACACTTCTATCCAGGAACAAGAAAGGGTTATCTCAACGAGCCGGCAGCTTGGGGTGTTTCCTAAAGGGTGACGCTTCGGGCTAGCGAAGAGATAAAGCGCTCGAGAAAACAAAATAAAAACAAAAAACACATGCAGAAACGTCACCCGAGTAGCCAGTCTTTTCGCAAACTGTTTTTCAAGCTTTTTTCTTTCGCCTCACCACCGCCTTCCCTGCTTTTCCTGGGTCAGGTCGCAACCAAAAACCTGCTCATCCCTGGTTTTTCTGTCGGCCTTTGTTCCTTCCCCGAGGTCTCCTCTGTGTCTGTCCTGTCCCTCCCAGCCCCCTTCCCCGAAATGGCGCGTATGTGCTCAGTCTACAACCCACTACCGAACACTTTAAGCCGCCCTCCCGATCGCACTCCCTCGCAAGGCTTCCATGAAGTGGCGAGGAGGCTCCGGTTCTACTTGTTCACTGTGTCCAGTCACTGCACGGTGACCTCATGCAGGTGTGCTCCCCGGCCTTTCCTGCCAAGCTTTGGGACAGGTTTTTCTTCTCTCCTGCAATTGGGTTGAGCGTGAGGCGACGCGAAGGGAGCTGCGAAAACACGCTGGCACTCACTCATCCTCGTTGAATTTGTGTTATACAGTTTTTTGCACCTTTACTCGTGTTTTCTTGATCAATCCATGATCGAAGCTCACAACGCCTTCCTACGCCTACGTCGAGTGCAAGAATGGTGGAACCCTATCGTCCCTGTCTCAGTGATGAATGGCTTCGCTTCGAAAGACGTGAGTGGTGAACTGTAACATTTACTGACGTTTGAGCGGTGATGGCGGTGGAGGAGGATTTTTTGACGGCGACGTCGTGCTGCTAGGACGTAAGTACGCATTCGAAATGACTCTGTTGTCTTAGTACTGCCTCTGACTCGGTTATATGCTCGACGTCAACAGAAACATTCTAACTGTTCAGTGCCTTTCTTAAACAGCCATTTATAGATTGCACAGCCTAAAGGGACAAAATACCGCAAAATTTTCTTTGAGTTGCATATCGAAATTTCTTGTCCTTCATCGTAACATAACTCAAATTAGGTTTATGGTTTGTATTCTTTCTTTACAGATGCATATCGTGCATACGTCCGAGAGCAATCAGCGATAAGCGTCCTGAGGAAGAGCGGCTCAAGGCCCTAAAAAATTGGCTATGGCTTAGCTTAGGTTAAGCCTGGATATCAGCGAAAAGCTTCGGTGATGCTTGTGGTTTTCAGCAGCTCGCTTGGCATTGCGCTTCTCGTATAACCGCTGCCTCTGGGAGAACTTGCAAGCCGCCCCTTCGAGATCTTCGTTCTTGGCCAGGCGTGTGCATTTGGTCTACGAACGCTCCTATATATCTACCTCGCAGTGTTATCAGATGGGCCGCAACGAAGGGCGAAAGGAGGGCGAGAAGATGGCGCATGCGCAGTAGCGTCATACGAGTAAGCTGAGCGCATGCCGATGCACACTCGGTAAACACGCGCGAACGACGGATAAGGTCGACCGGCGGAGCCGCGCTCCGCGGCTGCTCCGCCGACCACGTGCGCCTCTCCAGTGACGTGACGCGGCGGACTCGCGCACGCGCAGATGTGGCTAAAATTGATCACGGCGCACGCCAGACCCGGTGTTGACTAGTCTAGTGAAGCTTTTCGCTTAAAAAAACATCCCGCATCGCATTGCGCTACTTCATGGAATAGCGCTATGCATCACCATGACACATCCTTGCCTCGACGGGACTTGCCTTGGCTGCCACGGTGGCGCAAAAGCACACAACCAACGCGACGAAAAAGCATGCACACTCGAGGAGGCTTCGTTCATAGTCTGTGAAAGGGAAAAGCCACTTCTCATAGGTTAGGAGAGCTCCGACGCGGTTCGTACTCTGGCCTGCAAGATCTTTTTTTTAAGTACCAAAATTCTTTTGTCTTGATATACGTGTGAAGTTAACGTCGTTTTGGGGGTATATGTTGCTTTGACTGCATGCGCGTTTATTTTTCCGGCAGGAAAAGAGAACCAGCCAAAGCACGAGGACGACTTCTGTGCACCTATTCTCATTGCGAAATGTCTTGCTTGACGTCGTGCGCATTGCAAATGTGGCCGAAAGGTAAATACTGCATTTTTCTTCTCAGGTGAGATGAATCCACCAAACATTCACTACTTTGTCTAACAGCGGATTTGAATTCATGTGACATGAGATCGGATGCATTCGGGAATACGTTTGTCATTTAACGCTTATGCACGACAGGAATCAGAACCGCTTAATTAATTGTCCACTGCAGACCAGTCGGTAAGAATATGTGTAATACTTCTGTACTCTTTCTTTTTGGCTTCCACCACCAGGACTGCGATTTTGTTTCGATCCCCCTTTCGAGATCAGACGCAGCGGGCAGGCTTCGGGCACTTGCGCGGGACATCACGATTGCCGCGTGGAATTCCGGCCAATTTGCCAATTCACGTTAAAAATCCTTGGACCCAGATCTGAAGCTCCGGCTTCCATCCAGCCTACCATTACGTGAAGAAACTTTACTCTGTCGCCTGTGGCTTGGTGTAGCTTTCACCATCGATTACTCTTTCTTAATCGGATTGGCTGATAGCCCTGCATGTGCCATTTGCGGGTATGACGAGGCTATATCCCACATTATTTGTGACTGCCCAGCCTACAGCGCCGAAAGGCAGTCTCTCAGCTGTGCGCTGGAGCGTCTGGATCCGCGCCTACTGACGGTAATGAAGATTCTCGGCCACTGGCCGCGGCGATCGTCGGCGGTGAAGGCCTCCAAGGCACTGCTCCTCTTCTTGCGAACTTCTGGCCTGCATGATAGGCTGTGACTTAACGAACGCTGACTTTCCATGTGACTTCAATTTTCTGGTACTCTCATTTCCCTTTATTTTTTTTTATCTACTCACCCAGTAAACTTGTGCCGGAGGTGTTGGTCGGGTGGTTTCCAGCAACTGGATGCACCGCTTGAAGGGCTTCTCGATGAAGTGACTTCCAGGCGAAGCGATTCAGAGAGAAACGATGAACTTTTATACAGGCTCGAAATAGCCTTCAAGTTTATACAGGCTATTTAGAGATGGGTAAAAGATTCAGTACGGCCAAACTATCCGCGGCCGGCCTAGCCGACCGCCTGCACAGAGGCGAGGGACACCACGTCCCAACAGTCGAACCGGCGCGCCTTGCACCAGCTCTCAACGGTCATTACCTCCGCGCTCGGCCCGACCGAGCGCCTGACAGCTACGAGTAGCCAGAGTCAAAAGCCCTCGGGCGCGGGTCTCTTCACGAGTTCACCCCGATCCCGCGCCCCTTTCCACACGCCAAATTTGAACTGTGTTACAGCTTCCCGCCTGACATCAGTTTTAACGAATAGGAAAGCTCAGAACTGATGTCAGGGTTTTTCCCTCACCCGGAAATTCCTCCCTACGTGGTTGCGCAATCCTCCGCCAAGTGGACCGGATGCGCGCTAGACGTGTGGGGCCAACGGACACTTTCAGTTCCTAACCGTGCTGGCCTAGTATACCGCACGTCGCGTAACGCGACGAAACCGAGCCCGTTCTCGCTTGTTTATGGCCGGCGGCTTCTCCCCCCTGGAGACAAGATTCCGGGAAGATGGGGGACAGGAGCCCAAGGTCGATGTCGGCAGAGAGCCCCGCCATCTGGAGTGGCAAGGGAAAACGCAAGAACGAACGGGGAGACCAACCGAAGAGCATGGGCGTTCGAGCCGCTCCTCCCCTTCCAACGGCACGCACGAAAACAAAACAAAACGAAACAAAACGGGACGCGCAGCCTAGGCCACTGCCCTCTCGCGGAATGTTCGTAACACATGTACAAAAAGAGGCGGCAGCGTGCCGAACCCTACACCTTCCCCCCAAGACTCGGCTAATCTATTAAGAGATAAGCCGAGGCAACAAACAACAAAAAGGGTTCGGCAAGTATAGCAGTTCAGTACATCGGCACGAGTAAGCTGCAGGAGCCTGTGGGCCAGCATGCCGCGGCCTTTCGTCACACACTTCACAGATACATGCTAGAGAGTCCACTAAACAAACACACACAGAAAACTACCACTTTCGCTGGGTTGGATCAGGGTGTGTCTGTTAAGTCCAACGAGTCAGTGTGCACTGCTCCCTGGTCCAGTTTCCGAGCGGTCACTGCGGGACGTCAGCCAGTGTACTATTCCAACAAGCGTTGGGGATCCTAGACAAGGCATCCGCGTTACCGTGGTCGACTCCCCAGCGATGCTCAATGTTAACATTGTAGCGTTGGAGCGCCAGAGCCCAGCGCGTAAGCTTTGCACTTTGGGGCACGCTGCTCGTAAGAAATGAGAGCGGATTGTCGTCAGTGATGACAGTCACGGCGGCGGCAAACACCCACGTCTCAAACTTTTTTAGTGCCCAGATTACCCCGAATGCCTCCCTTTCGGTTGCAGCCCATCGCATTTGCGAGGGTGTAAATTTGTGACTGGCGAAGGCTATCGGCGTCTCAGTGCCGTTGTCAGAAAGCTGCGCCAAACAGGCACCAGCTGCTACTGCCGACGCGTCTGTGAAAAGCAGATACGGCTTCCGTGGGTCCAGAATGATCAGTGAAACCACCTCGCAAAGATTTCGTAACAGGCAAAAGCAGTTAATGGTGGACTGGCCCCGGCCAACGCGTCCGACGATTTCAGCGGTGTCCTCCCGGGTCGAACATCCGCACTTGCCGTCTACGACCGAACATCCCTGCTGCACAGGCAGTTCGCGCAGAGACGATATTTCACTTTCGCAGCGCTGTTTTTGCTTCAGTTGTGACACCGGCGGTCAACGCACTCAGGCCGCGGGTTGTCACTCTAGACGCACTTTTGTGTGCTGAGGGCCCTCTCACGCATGGCATTCCCAGCTTAAAGTGTGCCAGTGTTCCTTTGTTCTGGTTACTGTGACTAACGCATTCCCTGTCACCACTACTGCACTTCCCTTCATCTGGTAGTCGCTTTGCTGCCTTATTGTCTGTACCTGCATTAGCTGTCTCAGAATTGGCTCTCAGCAGCTGCGACACGGGTTCCTGGTGCGCCACAGCTGCCACTGAGGTCGCTGTTCGAACCACGTCATCGCTGCAACACACCTGATGCACTGTTTCCACGTCGGTGGGCAACAAGAGTTCCCGCGGGACACCAGCGTCTGTCCAGTCACCCGTGTCCTCATGCTCATGCGGTTCAGCGCAAATGTCTTCCACGCTCCACGCGCGTCGGCTACCTGGCCACTTTCGACGACATCTTGCATGTCACCCAGCACGCTCTCGGGGCTCATCTCAGTACAGGCAGGTCGGGATTGGTGTTCTCTTTCAACCTGAATATCCGACTCAGTTACATCCGGCAACTCTGCGTCAACAATCTCTGAAGTACTTGACGGGACGCGCCATTCCACTCGCACGCTCTCAATTTCAACCGGCTTCATGCCGTCGCGTCCAGCCCGTTCATCTGCAGCATTGCTCTGCGCCTTACTGACATCTCTATCTAAAGGGGATGATCGGCTCCGAGTTCGCTCTAGCTCATCACTGTCAGCCATCCGCTGGGGTAGGCTTTCGCATTCGAACGCCAAGACTGGCTCGGCGCCTGCGTCTGGCCCTGATTCATCCGGTCTGTCTTCACCTGGCGGCGACAGAGTCCCAACCGCCTGCACGAGACCCTCGCTGTCCATTTTGCGCGTGTCGTGCAGCTGTTCCCACGCGTCTGCCGAGATTAGACAATCGGCGTGCGTGAGCTTGTCGGTGAGCGCACACGTAACCGGTTTCGCATCGTCCACATTTTCAATTAAGGATGCACCACGACACAGCTTCAACGGAACAACTGCGAGCTTCGCCTCTACTTTTTCTCCGAAGGCGGAGATAATATCGATTGTCCCATGTGGGGACACAAACTCCTCAGGTACAAGGCTTTCGCGCACTACGGTGATATCTGCGCCGGTGTCCACAATGGCGCTGATAACTGCTTCCCGACAGCTGCTTTTAACGTCCCTGAGAGTTGCCCGCGTGGTTTCCGCGGCATGGGTGGACACGCGTACCGCTAACCTATCCTAGCGCGGCGGATGCTCTCGTTTGTCAGCTGTGTTCTCACGATCAAATGGGCAGTTCGCAGCAACGTGCCTCCAGCTTCCGCATCGGAAACAGCCACCCGATCGCGATGCCTTTCTCTTTTCTCCTCCTGGCCTGACTGCAGCCCTTACGTCTCCTCGTTCTGCCCCAGGCTTCTGAGCTGGTGGGGCCTCAGTCCTCGGTTCTGGACGGTTGTCAAAACCCTTTAAGCTGTCGGCTTTCCGCTGTGCGCATCCTTTCCCAACGGCTTCTTCGTACGTCTGTAGTAATGCGGCTAACTCATCCGCATTCAGCCATTTTTCTCCCTCGCGCAGCTTGACATATCAGAGTGCTTCCTCTGATAGCCCCTCCTTGAGTTGGTCGGCAACCAATAGCTTAAGTAGTCCGTCAAAAGACGACACACCTCGAGACCTTAAATAGAAATTTAAGTAACTCTGGACATGTGTGACAAAACCCTTCCATGTTTCTTCGCGCCGCTTGGTGGCCCCTGAAAATCGCCTTTGGTACTCTGCGGCTGAAAGTTTTAACTAGTCTAGGACCACCGTCTTCAACTTATCGTAGTCCCTGTGCTGTTCTGCGGTGAGCCGAGTCGATAAGTAGGTCACCCGCTCGGCCAGCACCGGGAACACAAGCTGCGCCCAGTGTTCCTTCGGAACGTTGTAGCCCTGAGCGAGCATTCCACTGGTTCAAACCAGACGGGCACTTCACCGTCTGCAGGCAATTTGGGGAACGCGCCGGCGAGTAGCTTAGCGTACTGTCTCAACCGTTCGTCTTCGGAAGGCGCAGCATTCTGGCTTCGAGCACGAATGATTTGCATTTCAAGCTCTAAGGCTTTAACTTTTTTTCGTACAATTCCAGCTCTTTATCAATGTTTTGGCTATGCCGTGGCATCGACACCTCACTGCTGCCCTTGTCACCACCGTCCCCACTGTCACCACTGTCACTATCGCTGTTCAATGTGGATGCCCTGTCGGGGTTACGATGCCCAAATCGGGTTATCATTAACTACGCCCGCCGTAGTCAAACAGTGACCGCCAAGAAAAAGGAACCAGGGAACTCACTCGGAGCTGCTCGCAGTGTCCTCTTTTCGGGCAAGAATTGAGTCGACCTCTTAAGGTGCTGATTGAAGCCGCTAGCTGCTGCCGTTGCTCGGGGATGCCACTTGACGTCAGCTGAAGGTCGTGTCCGCTTCAATTTCCCAATTGCCGCCGTTGCTCAGGGATGCCACCCTGTGTCCGCTGAAGGCCTTGTCTTCGGCGTTTCACGCCCGATGCTCCTCGCACCTTCGTACCCTTAGCCTGTCGTCCACTCGGTATCTCGCCTTGGATACCGAACTTCGTCCTCTCCTGGGGGCCGCTGCAGTGCACCAGTACTGCCGACTCCGCCAGTAAAGTTGTGCCGGTGGTGTTGGTCCGGTGGTTTCCAGCATCTGGATGCAGCGCTTGAAGGGCTTCTCGATGAAGTGACTTCCAGACGAAGCGATTCAGAGAGAAACGATGAACTTTTATACAGGCTATTTACAGATAGGTACAAGATTCAGGACTGCCAAACTGTCCGCGGCCGGCCTAGCCGACCGCCTGCACAGAGGCGACGGACACCACGTCCCAACAGTCGAACCGGCGCGCCTTGCACCAGCTCTCAACGGCCGCTACCTCCGCGCTCGGCCCGCCCGAGCGCCTGACAGCTACGAGTAGCCAGAGACAAAAGCCCTCGGGCGCGGGTCTCTTCACGAGTTCACCCCGATCCCGCGCCCCTTTCCACACGCCAAATTTGAACTGTGTTACAGCTTCCCGCCTGACATCAGTTTTAACGAATAGGAAAGCTCAGAACTGATGTCAGGGTTTTTCCCTCACCCCGAAATTCCTCCCTACGTGGTTGCGCAATCCTCCGCCAAGTGGATCGGATGCGCGCAAGACGTGTGGGGCCACCGGACACTTTCAGTTCCTAACCGTGCTGGCCTAGTATACCGCACGTCGCGGAACGCGACGAAACCGAGACCGTTCTCGCTTGTTTATGGCCGGCGGCTTCTCCCCGCTGGAGACAGGATTCCGGGAAGACGGGGGACAGGAGCCCAAGGTCGATGTCGGCAGAGAGCCCCGCCATCTGGAGTGGCAAGGGAAAACGCAAGAACGAACGGGGAGACCAACCGAAGAGCATGGGCGTTCGAGCCGCTCCTCCCCTTCCAACGGCACGCACTAAAACAAAACAAAACGAAACAAAACGGGACGCGCAGCCTAGGCCACTGCCCTCTTGCGGAATGTTCGTAACACATGTACAAAAAGAGGCGGCAGCGTGCCGAACCCTACACACCCCCTTCCCCCCGTGTAGGGTAGCAACCCAATTATTCTTCGGTTAACCTTCCTGCCTTTCCTCTTATACCTCCTCCTCCTCCTCCACACTTGCAGGCACAATAGAAAATCCGCAATTTCTTGGTAAAGTTTTTCCCCAAGTTGCCTCTCAATCAAAAAAGGTCATTACTCTGGGCTATCGAACGAGTGTTTTTGTGTGGTTTTCTAATCGCTGTTTCGAATCCCATACTGCATGAATTCGAAGCGACTATGATAAACAGTTAGATTTCTTTTTAAAAAGCAAAGGTGTCCTGAGTTTCTTGCGTTCAGCGTATTTCGCAAAAAATCGCAAGCAAAAAAAACTGATCAAAAATGTTGTTTTGACGCCCATGTGAAAGAGATGCTAAAACCTGTGCATCTTTACTTGAACAAAACATAGCTCGCAATTTAGGGATACGAGTTATGAAATGAAAGCAAAATAATACATTAACTGTTTTCAATACCACATTAATTTGCTTTTGTCTCATTGAACATGTTTACTGAGTGTGCGATATAGCGCCCTAAACTAAAAATGAAGCATTTGGTACGAGGCAAGTTTAGTAAATTAAATTCCACTTTGTGCTACTAATGTGGTGTGTGTTCTTAAGCATAAATTAAAAATTATCCTGAAAAATTTCTTGCTAGTGTCTTCACGCATAGTGTGTCTCACAAAATTCAGTTATATTTAGTCATTATGGTTTTCGTCCTGTGACGACTATAATTAGGCTCATCATCGCATCATGCATCTCTGTGCAGGCTCGGCGCTTCGTGAGGTCATCGTGCAAGTGCTGGACGAGGAATTTCTTTGAATGCAGTGCAACAGTCCGAATGCATGAGGAGTGCAACGATTCCTTCGGATCTGACTGATGAGTTCACTGGAGTACAGCTCCGTTAAGCACTTTATGGAAGCCTTACCCGTGCTACAGCAGCTTGCCCAATGATCGGCTCGCACCAAACTTGAAAATATATTATTTTCCCACAGCCTTGCTCTATGCTTTTGGCCCCCATTCCATTACTCCCCACGGGGGCTTTTGGTAGCGCGAGCCATCCTGCGTGCACTAGAAGCGTGATTCTTGTAACCCGATGCAGTAAACAGGCTTTTTTCTGGAATTCTTTGGACCCTTTATTTATTTATGAATATTTGCTTAGTTCAATGGTACATCGATAGCGCCGGTCATTGGGTTAATTGCATGTGCCAATTTCCGAAAGCGGGATATCAATGCTCGTAAGCTGGATACCATCATTCGAAAGCTGGATACCAATGTTTGAAAGTTGGATGCCAGTATGAGACCTTTACTGGCCCATGCTGTACAACTAACGCCGAGCCTACGTTGGCTCTAACCTGGCATGAAAGTAGGGCCAATGTGCCAAAATGGTAGCGCTAGGCCCAAATGCCAGTGTAGGACTGATGTTGGTGCCAATATTTTTTCAAATAATTGCCCGATGTTCGACCATTGGTGTTGTAATGCCTGGGTTCTTCTACTAGCAGTTCTTTGCATAAATCTATTTAACTGTGCTGCCATACATTTTGTACAGATGCGCATTATTTTTTTAGGAACCTTTGTTAGAAATTCACCCCCATCACTAACAAAATACTCGTCAATACTGGCTACACTAGCTTGTCTACGTGGTAACCGTTGCGAGGTGAATGAATTCAAAATGGTGGTTACGGTGCTTTCCAGAACTGAAGTTTCGCCCTCGTTGTTCGGCCTTGCCAAGCGTTGTGTACCTTCACAATAGGCCGGCGTGGATGCTGTTCAAAGGTTACTTTACCATTCGAGAAAAAAGTTGCATTTATATTCTTTAAATGTTTAAATAAAATAACAAGAACATTATTCAAAACATTTTTCTGCCGTTTCAGGGACAAAAAGAAGCAACAATGCTATAAAGTTTCGGCGTGATATGGGTCCTCCCCGCCCCCATTCCTAAATTTATACCTACGCAGAAGCGGGTTCGCTGCGAAAAACCTTTGACTCATGTGGAGAAGTTGAAACAATATAATATTTTGCCCACTCTTGCGGCGGTCCGCATTTGAGAGAAAGCAATATTTGGAGGCCTCTCTTTTGAGTTGAGCACTCTCTGTGCCTCTACCAGTTCTTCTCTCATTTGTAGACAGGGTAGTTGCGCGAAACACACACAAGATAGGGTACGGGACGAGCGCAATCCCGTCGTCCCGTACCCTGCCTTGTGTGTGTCGCGCAACTACAATGTCCGAAGTATTGAACCAAGTAGCCCGACCACACGTTCTCTCATTTGGTACGAGTTCCAAGGGACTCTCGTTAAATAGTGTTTTCGGCTACCTTCATGATTCATCATCATCATCAGCCTGACTACATCCACTGCAGGGCAAAGACCTCTCCCATGTCTCTCCAATTAACCCTGTACTTTGTCAGTTGCCGCCACTGTATCCCCGCAAACTTCTTAATCTCATCCCCCCACCTAACTTTCTGCCGTCCCCTGCTACGTTTGCTTTCTCTTGGAATCCACTCCGTTACCCTTAAGGGCCAGCGGTTATCTTGCCTTCGCATTACATGCCCTGCCCAAGCCCATTTCTTCCTCTTGATTTCAACTAAGATGTCATTAACCCGCGTTTGTTCCCTCACCCACTCCGCCCTCTTCCGATCTCTTAACGTTACACCTATCATTTTCCTTTCCATAGCTCGCTGCGTTGTTCTTAACTTAAGCTGAACCCTCTTTGTTAGCCTCCACATTTCTGCCCCATAGGTGAGTACCGGTAGGATACAGCTGTTGTATACTTTTCTCTTCAGGGATATTGGTAAGCTACCATTCATGATCTGAGAGAACCTGCCATATGCGCTCCACCCCATTCTTATTCTTCTAGTTATTTCCCTCTCATGATCCGGATCTGCGGTCACTACCTGCCCTAAGTAGATATATTCTCTTACTACTTCCAGCATCTCGCTACCAATTGCGAACTGCTGTTCCCTTGCTAGGCTGTTGAACATTACTTTGGTTTTCTGCATGTTAATTCTTAGCCCCACCGTTCTGCTCTGCTTGTCTAACTGATTGATCATGCTTTGCAGTTCTTGTCCTGAGTGGCTTAGCAAGGCAATGTCATCAGCGAATCGCAAATTACTCAGGTATTCTCCATTAACTCTTATCCCCACCTGTTCCCATTCTAGGCCCCAGAATACCTCCTGTAAACAGGCAGTGAAGAGCATTGGCGAGATCGTGTCTCCCTGCCTGACACCTTCATGATTACATTATTCCAACTTGCCGGTTACCTTGTTAACTATACATAAAATTCTGTCGCATGTCCGAGAAGTGTATTTTGTTCTATTCCAGTTATATTAAGTTCGTTTCATTTATTTGAGTTTTCCAACAATTAATACAAATTTTTGCAATAATCAATTCTAGTGGCCCGTGTACTGTGCGATGTCAGTGCACGTTAAAAAACCCCAGATGGTCGAAATTTCCGGAGCCCTTCACTACAGCGTCTCTCATAGTTTGAGTCGCTTTGGGACGTAAAACCCAATAAACTAAACTAAACTAAACTTTTGCAAGTTTCTGTCATTCCACTGTTCTACTTCGCTGCCCCAGGCCTTTTTTTCCCGCTCAAAAACTTTATTGGCGTCCACCATCGTGCCTTGGCCAACTCCCTGCGTGGTTATGTGCAATTTTTGCTAAGGTAAACAACAACAACAAGAACTGGACTGCTGCTCATGCCTCTCCACGGTTCCTGATTTGGTGGTAGTGATTTGTTTAAAAATAAAAAAAAAGTGAAGCAAAAGAGTGTTGCCGGCCGCGGCAATTGCTATCTAATATCTTAAGCACCCGAGCTGCAGCCGGCGGAAATGAAAGGGAAAGGGAGAGGATAGTGAGGAGAAGTATAGAGGGGAGCGACAGCAAGAAAGGACAGGCGAGAGCTTTGTACACTATTTACAAAATACAAAAGTAATCAAGTTCGCGCCGTTCGAGCGCTAATGTCCAAGCATTGTCCGGAAATAAGTGCGCGCGAGCGGCCACTGCGCACAATCACTTACACAAGAAGTAAACTCTACATACATAGCCACGTGCACGTAGCGTCCTGCCTCAGACTAATCGCGCGCGCGGCACACTGCACTACCGGCCGGGGTGGGGCGCCCGGCAGCGTATACCGTCCGAGGTAGCACCCACGGAGCGTTCGTGTCACGCGTGCACTACCTGGCGTAGAGCAAGCGGGCCGCCTGCTCGATGAACGCACAGTGGCTCACCATTGTCCTGATTTGTCGCCGCCTCTCTGCTTCGTTTCCTGGCGGTGCCGGGCGTGTCTTTTAGAGCGCAGCTCTTTGGCGTCCGTTCCTGGGTTTCGCGTCGGCGTCGGCCTCGTAACCAGCTCCGCCCCCAATGTCACGCTTTTCAATTGGTCGAAATGCTCGTGACGTCACAGTGCGCGAATTTCAAATGGGGCCAATTGTACTTTGGCTAGTAACCATGCAACCAATCAAAGGGATCGTATAGTGATGCTGCAACTAAGTTGGACTGAGTTTAGTTAATTGCTTAATTAATCAATTAGCCTAATTAATATAGAGGAGAATGAAGAGGTCAGAAGAAAAGAAAAGAAAGACGCGCGCCGCAGCGACAACAGCGTCCGCGGAAGGAGACGCTGCTGAAAAAAACATAAGTACGAAGCCGCGTTCCCTCCACCACCACGCACTTCCCCACTCAGTAAGACGTTGCTCGTTTCATATACGTTGTGTCGAACATCCTAGACAGTTCCAACAATTGACAGGTTAATGACAGAACACGATGGATAGAAATACAATAATATAAATATGAAATAGCCTAATTAACCTTTCTAGTTAGACCGCATAAATAAATAAAACCGAGAACGAAATTGGTCGAGTTGGGGAATCGAACCAGGGTCTCCGGAGTGCGATACGAGCACGCTAGCCACTCCGTAATGCCAGCTGAATGGTTTGGAATGAACAAAGGCGCGTCTAGCTAATACGGCGTCTTCGTTCACTCCCATCTTCCCCCTTTCCCTTACGGCGAGGTGCAGTTGTCCACCCAGATATGCGAGAGAGATACATTTCCTTTCCTCAAAAAATAAATTTACCGTCCAGCAAGGCGTACAGCCGAATTGGCGATGGCGTTCTGTGGACTCCCTGGCAGCGTTGCAAGACGCTGTCGCGTTCCACTCTTACAGGCGAAGCTTAACATGTTAACCACACATCCGTAACACACGCAGACAGCCAATGGACGCGTCATTCGCTGGCAGCACTTGATTCATCATTCACAACCACATTCGTGTCAGAATGCTGTACTAAGGCTTTCGCCTTGCACCACTTTAGTCGCCAAAGTGACTCCTAATTTTAGAGCGCACCTCTTTGGCGTCCGTTCCTGGGTTTCGCGTCGTCGTCGGCGTCGGCCTCGTAACCAGCTCCGCCCCCCTTTCATCCCCCCAGCGCTAGCAGCGACCGACTGATAACGACCGACTGATACCGCTGGATGCCGCTGACGCCGCTAGAGAGTCAAGATAACGTGACTGCATAGAACACCGTCGCCGCCATGCAGAAAGAGGAGGAAAGGGTCCCCCCCCCCCCCCCCCCCTGTTCTTGTGTGGCGGATAGGGTGCTCTTCAGTTGCCGACGCGCCGGTTATTTCACGTAGGCCCCGGCACGTCGACGAATACGTGACCACCTTCCCACGGCTAGACCTGGTTCTTAGCGCTGCGGAAGCGAGGGTATCATATTGTTTGTGTCGGCATCGGCGGCGTTGTCCCTGAAACCAACTCCGCAGCTGGGGTTGACTCACTATCGAAAAGGTGAAACAGCTTATTTGCTGCGCTCAAATTTCGCATTAGGAAGTAACGTAATCGTCGGTAATTTTTGCTGAGGCCGTTCCAAATTCGCGGGGTTTCGGCCAGGTTTCAGTGTAGTTCTGCAGACTTGGGTAATATGCGGTTGCTGCCACGCTGTTTGTAGGCATATCGTTCAACGCCGGATCGCCGGATCGCCACTCCGGATCGAACTCCGGATCGCAAGCCTGCCGGTCGAAAGCTTGCCTTTAATTTCATTTCGAAAGAATGGTGTCGATTCAGTTCCGGTGGCGCTTGTACCAGTAGGTGATGGACTGCTGAAAATGAAGAATCCTAAAATGATCCAATACACTGTAGCGCAGCAAAAGACGAGGACACAAGAGACGAGAGACGAACACCACGAGCGCTAACATCCAACAAATTTTATTCTCCTGAAGCATCACATTTATATACCAGAAAACAGTAATCACACGTGCGAACAGTATCAATTTCTTAGAAAAACGAGCGCTTTATCTGAGAG
This sequence comes from Amblyomma mixtum, assembly GCF_055824585.1. Taxonomy (NCBI): domain Eukaryota; kingdom Metazoa; phylum Arthropoda; class Arachnida; order Ixodida; family Ixodidae; genus Amblyomma; species Amblyomma mixtum. The sequence goes on along the minus strand of NC_143014.1, from coordinate 375,256,996 downwards.
GAGAATGGAAGGTCTGCTTACACACGAGCATCCTGACCTATTTATCTTTTCGGCTTCAATGATTTCGCGCGTCAGCCTTTCTCTACTTTTTCCTATTACCAGACTTTTATCAAAGAAAGGCTTACAGGTTTTTGACTTGCATGCGAGAATGTGGTCAACCAGCGATACGCCTTGCCCGTTTCTGACGTTGCGAGCGTCTTCCATTAGGCGCTCGTTAAGACATCTCCCCGTCTGGCCGATATAGTGTTTCCCGCATGACAAGGGAATTTGATATACAACACCTTCATCGCACGTGACGTGGGGCTTCTGCTGCCTAGTTGCGCATGCGCGCTTGGTTGGTGTTGGTTTTTCCCAGTTTGCACAACGTTGCAAGTTTTTTCGGCGCCGAGAACACGACGGCCGCATTCGCTCGTTGACCAATTCTTTTTAAATTGTGGGAAATCTTGCGTAGATACGGTACTACAACAAGGTTTTTTCGTTCATGAGGAGCCGGGTTTGGGTTACATTGATTTTCTGGTTTCATTCTCTTAACAAGTTTTTCAGCAACAGAAACTTGAACATGGGAAGGGTACCCGCCATTAGTCAGCCTCTTGGACTGTTCTTGAAAACTATCAGTCATCATGTGCGGACAAGATTTCCGGAGGGCATTTTGAAAACATAAATTGACAATACCTCTTTTTACCAGTTTTGAATGAGCGGAGTGATATGGCAGCATCGGCATGTTGCTACGCGGCAGGTAGGCCCAGCATATGTTATGAGCGTGAAAGGTGAAGCTAATATCTAAAAATCTAATGGAGTTATCGATGGGCAATTCGCATGTTAAAACAAGCGGTTTAAAATGTCCTCTCATGATAGTTAAAATGCTATGAGCCTTTGACTCAAGTTAGCCGTGGTCACACTTAACAAGAATAAAAAAGTCATCAACAAATCTAAAGACCTTGATTACGTCCAAGCTGTCTAGGTGGCTGGAAACAGCCTTGTCAAGTTTTGATAAAAACAGATTACTCAGAATCGGCGCTATGCACGACCCGATGCAAACCCTACCTTCTTTCTGAAGGTAGGGTTTTCCTTCCCAGTTAATGAACGTTGACTGTATGTAAATGGCTAAGATTTCTAAAAAACTGCTCGCCGACACATTCGCCGCATTCTGGAAATCAACACACCCGAACTCATCTATGCACTTCTCTACACAGCACAGCACCTTGTCGTTCGGCAGCGAGTAATATAGATCCTTAACATCCACAGAAAATGCAACCATGCTGCCATCATAGCGCGACCGAACAAAGTCTAAAATTTCGTCAGATTTCTTAACCATAAAGGGAAGCGGTAAAAGGTTAAGTTTGCTTTGTAAGTACATTGAAACTGTTTTTTACCATATGCCAGTTTCAGAAATGATCACCCAGAATGGTTTTTACCGTTTATGGGTTTTTGATGATCTTTGCTATGTTAGGATGAGGTGGCGGTCAACGTATGGAAGCTTCGGCGCGGCGCCGGCCCCCACTATTGTTGGCGCCTCTGGCGCGAAGCAACTCCGCGGGGGACCATTAGCAAACAGTGGGACCCAACCCGCGTCTCGCGCGCAGCCGTATTGTTCCTGCTGATGGTACCTCGGGTTGTTCCGAGAAAACGCGCCCCCGTCCTTCCATCTGACTCTCTCGCGGCCTCGGCGGGTCAATATCTGTCTTCCTCGCCTTGTGCACTTCATGCCCCCGCACACGATGGGGATTAACAAGGAGATCGCCGCTTCTTGCTGGGGGGGGGGGGGGGGGGGAGCAACAAAAGGACCAATAGTCCTAATAACTGCGCGGCCATCCACCGATCCCTCACACGCCTTTTCCAAAATTCTACAAGGGGCCGAATTGGCATCTATAGAATTATAACCAACAAGCGACCGTTTTTCCGCCACATAATCACCCTGAGGGCGACGTAAGCAGCGAAAGCACTCAAGGAGGGTTAAGCGTTAATGGCACACTGCCCACACGTAAACGAGCAGCACATATGACATGAAAACATAGGGCGCACACAGTACACTGCACGCTGGTTGTACGCATGCAGACAACCACATTGCTCCACTCAGACGCGCGGAGTTCACTGCAGTTCCCCTTACTGACACAGTACATGTTGCTGAATTTGTCCTGTGAACTCTTTCTTTCTGTCTTGCCCCCAGGCGCAATCATCGCTGTCTGCTTCCCAGCTGTCGTGCGGCAACCTAGACCGCTCGTCGGCGCTACCGCGACCGTTCCCTTCCCGGTGTTTTATCAAACATTATACCTCTGCAGGGCAAATGCCCAGCGCGTCAGCGTCGCTGCCTGAGGTGTGGTCAGGGTAAAAAATGGAGAGGAGATAGTGGTCAGACACCACCATAACCTGCGCGCCGAACACCCAGAGGTCGAAATTCTCCAGCCACCAGATCACTGCAAATGCCTCTCTTTCTATGGTTGACGATCGAGCCTGCGTTGGAGACAATCTGTGACTCGGGAACGCGATCGGTCACTCGGAGCCGTCCGCAGCACACTGGGAGAGACAGGCTTCCACTGTAACCTCAGAAGCTCAGTGTACGGTCAAAACCAGCTTGCCAGTATCAGGCGTGCCGAGAGCTGTGGCTTCACAGAGTACCCTTTGAGCCGCTGAAACGCACTTTCAGCTGCTGTGAGACATGAGATTTTTCTTAGGGATCCCCTACCCCGTCAACGGATCCCGTTAGAGACCCGGTTATGGAGCCACTTCTTGTCAGCGGCACTGCCACCTCGCATAGCTAGGCACCTGGCTCTGGTAGTAACCGCACAGTCCGAGCACGCTGCTAAGGAGCTCTTTGCTTTTCGTGCGTTCAGTCCCCTAATTACTTTCAATTTTTCGGGATCGGGTATGTGATTTCCCGAGTCCACTACGTGTCCCAAGTTACGGATGGAGCCTCTTGCCACTTGGCAATTCTCCAGGTAACTTTTAGGTTCGCTCTCTCTTAAGCTGCGACGACGGCGTGCATGTGTCGTATGTGATCAGGCAGCATCTCGCTCAACACCGTGATGTCGTCTAAGTAAGCTAACGCGCAGGCAGAATGCGGGACTAAAAACTCGTTCATGGCTCTCTGGAACGTCTGGGTTGCGTTTTTCAGTCCAAACGGCATTACCATCCGTGCTAGTAGCCCGCGGTGGCAGACAAAAGCAGGGCGTAGCTGCGCCGACTGTATAGTGGGACCTGCCAATAACCTCTTCTAAGGTCGAGGTGCGTAATATAGTGAGCCCTTCCTATGCTCAGGATGAGCTCCTGCTGCAATGCCATCGGGTAGGTATCCGCACCATCCCCGCTTGAGCCGCCTAAAGTCTGCACACATTCTCATCGATCCGTCCTTTAGGGGACACAGGCCACGGGACAAGCGTGTGGGCTTTCGCAAGGAAAAATCAGACCCATCTCAAGCTTCTCGCCTACTTGTTTGCCCACTTCGCCTTTTAGTAGGCTTGCGGATATATCATAAGGGTAACCTGACTTTGTTGTGGAGCCCTCTTCTAGAAGGATCTTGTGTTCTCCTATTATAGCCACCTCTGGCTTGTCAAATAGGCCTCGATGTTATGCGAACACTTCGCGAATGAGATCGCCCTCTTCCACCTTCAGGTGAGCCGTCATGTCCTAGGGAAGGATAGATACCGTAGCCCGCGTCGGCACCAGTCTAGTTACGTACTCTACTTCGCCAAACGCCCTCTCCTCAACAAAGATGGTTCCAGCTCTCATTACGCGCTTGTGATACGACTGCAATTCGCTGGCGTGCACCTGTTTCTGACCTCCTCCTGGCATCTGCACGAAGTAAGAGTGCTCGCAGTGACTTTCCGTCAATAATTCCCGGCCCTTTCCACTGCGGAAACATTTCACCGGGACGTTGGTCGTCAAACACCAACACACTGTCTCCTATCTGAAAGGGTTTTCCCTTCTCCCGCCTGTTGTACTTGGTCGCGTACGCATACTGATGCTTTGAGCTCACCAATTCTGACTCCTCCGCTGCATGCTCTAAGCCCGCCTTCAGCTCCCGCATACACTGTGATGGGGACAGCCCCTGCACTGCTGGTACACTTATCTGTCTCGCCCAGCTGCGCTACAAAACGGACAATGGGCTGATTGGATTTCGGCCGCACAGCAGCTGGAATGGAGCGACGCCAGAGTCGTGTGGCACCTCGCGGTATGTCCATAACAGGGAGGGCACAAATTTATCCCATTCCTCTTTTCTCGTGGATAATATCGCAAAGCATGTTCTTATATGTCCGTCTCCACCACTCGACCACGCCGTTACTCTCGAGGTGCCAGGGTGTGGAAACCTTGGTGAGGAGCCTAGCTTCTTCAAAAACTCTTGCATGAGTTCGGCCAAAAATTTCCTTCCGCAGTCAGAGGCGACCACTTCAGGAATTCCTGTCCGACTGGACAGCGTCAAGGAAGCGTCACAGGTAGCTTTCGCACTGAGGGAGCGGACGCACACCACCACAGGCCATCGTGTGCACAAACCGATGATGCACAATGCATACCTGTGACCCTTCCCGAGGGTGCGTCCAAAGAATCTATAACGGAGACGTTGACCTGTTCGAACGTGTATAGCGGCATCGTTAACGGCTATATCAGCACTCTGCCCGTCTGGTGGCGAACGGCCCCAGTCTGGCATCCATGGCAGCTGTTATAGTATGCCCTTACACCCCCTTCAATTCCTGACCAATAAAAACTGTACTTAATTCCCACCTCGGTTTTCCTGAACCCAAAGTGACCTCGTCAGTAAGATTCATAGGCTAACTTAAGTACTTCCTGACGTCGGGATTTAGGGAGCACCAACTGTATTACTGGTGGCTGAAGTAAGTTTTTCTTGTGGTAGAGCAGACTGTCCGCCTCCGTTGTGCCTGCTTTTCCAGCCACCGTATTTTTCCACGATTCTTGCAAAGTCACGTCATTCTCTGCTCCGTCTTGAAAACTGTCACGGCACTGCTTTCCACGGCTACATTGCGAGTTCTGTCCTCAGTGACTTGTGCACAGCTCTCGCTCTCTTAGTTGGTTACCGTGTGCACTTCAGCGTGGGGAGCTACGCCCTATTCGGCTGATTCCTTTTCCGGCCGCCTGCATAACGCTTGCTTTTTCAGTTCGACCCCCACGGGGTATGAAACCGGACCGTCATACGCCTCTACTAGGCCTTTCAAATCCCACTCATCCGTCAGGGACTTAAAGGCTTCGTTTGAGAGCAAGCAGTTCGTTCTCAACACGAGCTTGTCGGTGAGAGCGCATACCACTGGCACCGCTTCTCTAATGTCGGAGCAAGTGCCTGCATCGCGGTTTAATGTTAGGGCTACAACTGTGAGTTTAGCCCGTACCTTTTCACTAAAGGCTGACACCAGTTCGATAGACCCGTGTGGCTCCTATGCTCTCCCGCCCAAAGGTGAACTTTCTGCAGGAATTCGTACTCCTTATGCTGCGAGGGTGTAGAGCGTGTCGACAGGAACCACATCTTATCCGCTATTAGCGGGAACAGAATTTGGCCCTACTTTTCCTTCTGACCCGCGTCGGCCTCCAGCGTGTGTTCGATTGACTCGAACCATAGAGGCGCTGGTGCCTCTGCTGGGAGCTTCGGTAGCGCTCCCGATGACCATTTCGAGTACCGACAGAACTCCGCTCGCGTGATGCGTCTCTCCAACGCCATGGAGTTCTGTTGCAGCCTGCCTTCTTTGTTGCTTGGTGAGAATTTTGCAAGTTCAAGCTGGACCTCGAACGCTGGACGGTGCTCCTCAGCGACTCTAACCTGGGCTCTTTTCACTTCCAAGCCTATCCGGCTAACCTGCGTCCCAGGCACGGACCAACTGTCCCCCGAAACAACCGTTGCCTCTCCCTCGCTCATCGTGCTCGCTTTCCGCCTGTCCAGGTTTAATTGTCCGGACCGGGTGTTCATGCACTCCCAGGCACCCTACCCAGTCGGCAGTGCCAACGCCAAGGTAAAAAGGCAAAGAGTACTCACCCTCTGATGAGATGCAGCTCGCTGGCGTCCGACTTTCGTCGCTGTTGCAGTCTGTTCTGTCGTTGCCCGCTTCCTCGCCAAGCAGCTTCTCCCAACAGGCTGCAGCCTTGTGTTGCTGGTCCACCCTGGGAGTATTTGCTGCTGGTTCTTGTTGTCTGCTCCTGGTCCTCCTCAGGCGCCGATGCTTGGTTTGATGCCGGAACGTCGCCTCTCCCAGCTTTGTTGTCTCCTGATAACGAAAGGATTTTTCCAGACTGCGCCCGTTATGCTTCGGGGTTCGTTCTTCGGGCTCAAACAAAGGTGACCCACAGTCTGAGACGGTAGAAGAGACGAGATCAGCCAACACTTGACTTGAGGGAAGGTAAACTGGTGCTTTGTACATGAGTTTACATATTTACAACAGACTGAGCAGCGAGCACAACATGAAACTGGCTAAGGGAAATTGTTCCTTCCTCAGCATCGCCGAAGATACAAGAGATCTAAATCTAGTTCACAACAATTTTTCAGGTTCCGGGACCAGGTTTGAAAGACCTAGGAGCCTGGTCCATATTTTGCATCACCAATCCACAAAAAACTCAACATATGATTCGCAAACAAACTGCATGGCACGCCTTCGTTTTCCTCAAGGTTCGAAACCCTCTCCCTAAAGAAATACAAAGGAAAACACATGACAATTCATCAAAAACATTCCCACGTGTCACCGGCTTCCTGAAAACTCATGACCCTGGCGCCCCCCCGTCCTCTCTCATCAGGGTAATTATCGGCCTTCTGCGAGCCGCTACCGTCGCAAATGGAAAAAAAATGGAAGCGCCGAACCGCGTTTCAATGCCACTCGTCCTCGCAACGACTACAGACGGACGTCTCCCGAAATCCGGGAAGCGGCACAAACTCTGCTGCTTCTGCCCTTGAACGTGCCGGAACAGCCTTTTTGTCCGGCTGCGTTCCACTCTGCCAGCCCGTTTCCCGAGAGCTGTTGACATAGAATGTCACAATGTCGAGAAGCCTACTAGTCGTGTCCTTGTTGACCGTACATCACACTTAAAGGGCTGCGGACCACTCTCTGGTCGAAAATACTCTCTTCCTCTGTGGTAGCGAACCTCCTCTCCTTCCGTTCCCTCCTCGAGATTTTTCTCTCGCGCGCCTCGTCGGATAGGCACCGCAAGGCAAAATCACCCTTCCTTCTCCGTTGTTAGCCGGAGGCCTGGGGTCTGGTGGAGTGCGTAACATGTCTACGTCATGACCCCACCTTGAATAGAATTCTTTTCTTGGTTTTTGCTTGCTACCCGGTCAATTTGAGGGATGGGGGGAGAGCGGCGGGTCTCCCAAATCCCTCTCTATTTTTCTCTTTGGGTCTCCTCGCGGGGTTTCGTCGCGTTTTTTTTCTCTGTCCTTCCTTTCCCCAGTTGCTTGGGTCGTGGACGTAGTCGTCCGGAGCGAAGTGGCCTCCGGAAATCACCAGATTCTTTACCGTTGTGTCAGAAAGGCCGATTCGTTGGAGCCAGACCCGACTCAATTCCTAATCTCCTGGAAATCTGTGCCGGATAGTGGCTCGACTCAAGTTGCTGCGTGCGCATCCAACGACGAAACAGCATCGTTGCATTTTCTCCGCACACTGAACGATCGAGAGGCGCGATCGGCTCGACCACCTAAACTTGTTAGCTAGCGCATCCTTTCATACATCTGTTTGTAAACCCCAGTTAGCAAGCCACCTTTTTATTTTTTCAGGCCTCCCCATCGTTTCACGACCGGAGGGCAGGAAGTCGGTTTTGTTCGAAACACGTGGCGAAGCGCGGACCCGGCAGCCACCCGTTTGCTTTTCTCAGTGTGTGTTTATGTCTTTTCTCCGCTCCTAAGCTCATGTCGTTCATTGGAGTCAAGGCGTAGGCAAGATGCACGAAGGACAAGCGGTGTGTGTGCGGAGCGGTCAAGTGGGCGAGCGAGGGAAAGGCTGTACTGCACAAGTAACTAAAACCTTGTTTTGGGGACTTGCATGGAAAAGAAAACTGAGAAGGGAGCGTGCACGCAGAGGGCTATCTCGTGACATGATCACGGTGGTGGGCCAACCGACTCACTCAGTTTTACTATTTCTTACTTTTTATGAGTAGGGTTCAAGGCTGTCGCCGTACGCTCCCTCCGCAGTTTTTTTTTTGTTCCTTCATGCGGGTTTGTAGGCATGTGCCAAAACGGAACGCGCTGCGGAAAGGGTTGCGCAGACGACGTTACGCCAAGACTACGCCCAACTTTCTCCCGTCAGTCAAAATGATGCACCAATGTAATGCCTTTAACGAAAGCAACCCGCATGACGTCAAAGGGGTTGAGAGTAGTGGGCAGGAATATTTTTGTGGAAGGAAAGAACCAGCGAGCTTTGATTTGAATTTTTGCAGCTTTTCGGGGCGTGTATGGCTCTAGTATTTTGCAGAGGTTATCCTTGATGCCTCATCTATGCAGTGGGCATGTTTTTAAAAATGTCCGGACCCTGGGCAGTTACCCTTTAAAGGGACAGTGAGGAGAGCTCTATTAATATTTTTATAGCAAAATCCAGTAGTTTGGCATTTCATGGCTTTGTTGCCACTTGGCCGGCAGTGAAAGATCCATTTATTTCTAAGAAATTTGGATTCAAAGTTGAAAAAGTTTTTCACGCCGCTGATTCCAACTTGGGACTCTCTTACCTTGACACAGGGCTAAGTGACGTGAAACATGACGCGAAAAATGACGTGCACATGACGTAACGCAGACTCCATGATTTCTGGCGGCTAGCGGTGCGGCCTAGCAGCAGCCGAAATGAAAGCTACCGCCGGCCGCACGTTGAAGGCATCTATCGGCCATTGCGGCCGTCGTTTCCGGCGCTTCGTTTACGTTTGCACCGGCGTTTTGCTAGCGTTACGATGGATCACGTTCTCGAAGTCGCCAACGAAGTTCTCGCAAATAGACACCTTTAGCATACCGTGTACCTTGTTACCGTTAGCAGAGTACCGGGAGACCGCCTACCGCCGGTGAGCAGGCGCTGATTGGTCCCGATGCTCCAGTAGCGCGCGTAGCTGCCGGGTACGTGGCTCCATCTGGCGATGTCAAGGAGATCTGCGCCCACATTGGCTGCGCGCGGACTCCCGGAACTCAGGTACCGGTAACAGGAACACGGTACACGGTATGCTAAAAGTGTCTAATAACTTTGGCCTGAACTTCAGCGACCTCAGCCCCACAGAGCGTCAAGTAGTTGGAAGTTGACTGGAACAACCGGGAACGTTTCGCTAAGCGAGCGTAAGAAGACTCAAGGTGCTCTTTACACTGCAAACTGCCTTGAACGATCACCATAATAGTTTTTCATCGACCGTGGCGATCATCTGATCAACAAAAGTTAACTAGCGTTTGTAGCGGCACTTGGAGTTCCTCTGCTGTTCCGCGCTTGTAAATCGAGGCGCGTCAGAACCTCGCGGGCATGCAGAGCGCATAGACGCGAAGCGCCATGATATACCGAAAATTATCTGGCCGCCTGTAGCGCCGCTAAGTATTGATTTTCTTCGCTTACAAGATTCCGGTTGTCGTTTGTCGGTATTTCTTGAGTGATAAAAGCGCACTACTGGTTTCAAAACAAAACTTACTTCAGTATTCAACCGCGCAACCTTCGTTTGTCAGCCTCAGTGATTCGTGGCTTCTCGTCTCCCGGTGTTGCTAGAACCATTGGTTCCAGCAACACTGTCTTGTCATATGACATCATCAAGCCTGTACTTGCGAGTTTGGCCTGTGGCGGCGATACCTGTATTTTGGTTCTTGCTTTTTTCTACGTTGCAAGAGATTTGTGGTCAGTATGAGTGGCGTTTTTGTAATCAGGAGCGGGTAATTTATTGATACAAGCCAACTTCAATTTCTCCCGAGATCTTTGCTATGTCAGGACGACGGGGCTGTCAGCGTATGGTAGCTTCGACAGTGCAACGGCGCCAACTATCTTGGCGCGTCTGGAGCGAAGCAACTCCAGGTAGAACAATTAGCAAGCCGTTAGCAACCGTTAGCAACTGCGGGAACAAATGCGGCTGCGCGTCTCGTGCGCAGCCGCATTGTTCCCGCAGACGGGACCTCATTTACGCTAACTCTGCCGTCGTCATGGAAGGGTCAATATGAGTCTGCCTTGCCTTGTGCACTTCTTGCCGACTCAAACGAAGTTGTTAAAAAGGAATTCGCCGCGTCATGCTGCCGGGACAGCAACAAAAGGACGGATGATCCTAATAACGCAGCGGGCATCACCGATCTTTACAATGCCTGTTTCACAAGCTCAGTACGCAAAAATCTTGGTCAATGTTTTAAGCCTTGAGCACACGCAATGAAAAAGATAAATGTATCAGCGATTCTTCTGTTGTGCTAGGGGAAAAAAGAAATAGTTTACCTGAAGGCAATCTAGCAGTCGCGTAAAATGAAAGAAAATACGCAGATGTGAAAGAATAAACGTAGTTATCGCAAGCGCAAGCCTTTGTTTGTTTTTGCTCTTTGATTAGTATCCTGTCCCCGAAAAGTATTCGTGCGCTAGGGGTGACCAAAGCCACGTATTGTGTATAGAGGCCTACTTTTCGTAGAAGAAAATCTAGCGTCGCGTTGTGTAGTCCCTCTGCTAATGTGTTTTATGTGCGCTGGAAATATGAGCGAACCCTTCCAATTTTTTAACGGTATCACGCCAGGATCGACCGTTCGCTTGATCAGCGCCCCATGACGGAACGAATCGGCAAACTCGCCGAGAGTTGCCGCATGCGCACGAAGCCCAGGCCGCTGCGGCCGTCATCTGTCGGGCTGTTCCTGCAGCTGCTCGCTGCCCCCGACCCTTTCCTTCGCTTGCCGCACTACCTGTCATTTTTTGAATCGAAAAGCTTCACTACCCGCACCACAGCCGCGTTTCGCGTGAGCCGTCAAAGCCAAGATTTGCCACAGCAGCGCATACGCGAAACCGAGTGACGTCACACGCGGCACAAATAAAAAAATAAATAAAAGACAAGCAGTGCGCCAGGAAACTCTCATATCTCGGTGGACACCCGAACCGCGCCGTAAGGGAAGGAAAATGAAAAGAAAATGGGTTTTAAGGAAAGGAAACGACGCCTGTCTCTCTCATATCTCGGTGGATACCCGAACCACGTCGTAAGGGCCTTAAAGAAAATGAAATGAAAATTGGTTTCAAGAAAAGGAAATGCCTGTCTCTCATATCTGGGTGCACACTCGAAAGGAATGGACACCGCAGTACATGTCTCTAAAGCAGCCTTTTAAGGCAGCAGTGTATTCACTACACGCGCGTCTCCTCCTCCACCTCCGTACAGGCAGTGTGTGGACGACCGAACGCCGCCATCGTTATGGTGGTGCTCCCAGTGCATTGTGCGCCAACTGCGACAGCCATGAAGTCCAACCAAGCACAACTACAGCTTTTCGCTTGTATATCCAGGCTTAACCGGAGCTAAGCCACTGCCTAATTTTTTTATCTCCCGCTTATTAAAATCGCAGGCCACAGCCATATCCGCATACAATCGCAAACAAAGCAAGAGCAAACGAAAGATTGATCGCAAGGTTCGTTCGAGAAACGCTAAGTAAAGCTGTTTGCAGCTTGGTGGCCCGTGGCTTCTCCTGAATAACGGCGGCGCGTATGCCAGCAGTATTACGGCCGATCGAAAAGGTTGGGGTTGCGCGCAGCTCCTGGGACAGCCTAGCAGACGACGGCCACACTGACTTGGTCTTCGTGCGCATGCAGCAACTCTCAACGAGTTTGCCGATTCGATCCGTCATAGGGCGCTGATCAAGCGAACGGTGGATGCTCGCATGTTACCGTTAAAGAATTGGAAGGGTGTACATATCTAACCACGTATTCGGGAGAAAGCACTAGTTGTACCGTGGATAGCGCACAGAGCTTTGAACCTACGAAATAGCGGGTCATTCCCACCGTGAGAACTCAAACTTCTTCTTCCTTAAGCTGTTGCTCTTTTTCGATGAATGGTGCTCGCCTGCGTTGCTCGTTTCGGGAGTACATTCGCGCACTAAGGGATCATTTGTCAAGATCTAGCGGTCAATCCCATGTCTGTTCCAGCCTTTGGCTGGAACAGACATGGCTGGAACAGCCTTTGGCTGGAACAGCCTTCAACACGACGTCGTCCCCATCATTTACTTTCCATATCTATAAACATCATAGCGACTATATTTAGCCGAGATGATAGGTGTACTTGATTTAGTTGTGTTACTCATTCCTTATGCGTAATACCCTGAGTAATGGAGGCCTTTCAGATATTAATGTCGAGGGAAGTGAGGTTCGCGGGCCTCACTGCAGCAAAGCTGCACCGGGAGCTAGCCAAGATACGTTAAAAAATTGGAACGACAATTAAATCGACAAGCGTTCACATCGTTCTCGAATTAAATGTATAATGGGACGCGTGCCCTCACTTCTCAATAACTCCAAGAAATTTGATGACAGGGCCGGCTATTTCTGGCTGCAAGATTGGTAAGTTTTTGGTACGAAATTGCGCCAATTCTGCCAAGTCCACTGAGGGTTGACAGCACTGTAAAAAGGCGGTATACTAAGAGAGCAATCGCCCGGCAATTAAAGTTCCCGTGAGAAGACCCGCGGCAGTGTCCTCCTCGCCGAAACCAGATACGGGGTCCGATAACAAGACATTGGAGGGCCGTTTCACAGTCGCTCTGTGAACACATCTATAAGGGTCGACGTGGCAACTACATCAGGGTCGATTTAAAGTACAAGGAAAGCATCTCTGCAGAGACGGGACGTGTACCAGATGTCCTTGTATTTTGCCTGAGATTATATACCGAGGCAAGACACGTGGAGGGAACTTCAACCACATGGTTGACAATTGCATCAATTACTCAAGCCATTTTTATATTCTATTTCATGAAAGATTTTTTAAAAAAATGGCCTTTTAGGATATTGCTTTCAGGTAAATATTCTGGTGTCCAAATATAAAACGTGCCGAAAACCGTCTAATTCAGAAATATTTATTTTGATGTGTGCTGTTCGTTGCGCGCGCCATAAGAAGAAATCCCTCGTGACCATGGCCTTGTTGTTTTTTCCGCACTGAACGCGGTCAAGTCACAGGTGACATTCAGCATTGCCGCCAGCGCTTACTTCACTGTTTTTCCCCTCACTTTCGCGGCATCATCGAACGCGGAATTTTGCGGAACACGGAATTGTTGAGGAATTGTGCGTTTGAAAGCTCTGCTGTCGTGACACGCTAACGGATGTTCGCGGGCGTTCCTTTCACAATTCACGCACTTTATTTTAACGCAAGCAACACTGACCTAGAGCACACACCAAGAAAAATAAATGAGGCTTTTATTCATATAACATACACAAAGTGAAGAATTAGACGTGTGTTTTTGGCACGCTCTATGTTTTAGCACCAGCATTCTCGACGGAAACGCTGCTGCTAAAAACTTTTCAGTTTTCGATTATTCAGTTGAACGAAGTACAAAAACACTTTAGTAGCAAGATAAAATTGGCTGTAGTTGCCTCCACCTATCTTGCTCCGGGATATTTTTAATCTTTGTCTAAAAATAGGTGGCTCGCTTGGTATAGCGATATTCTCGGACGCCACCGGTCAACGATGGGTTGAACTAAAGCCCCTCAAGCTTGGTAAAGTAGCGGCATATCGCCTCCCCTCCTCCGCTTCCTCCCCTCGTTTTGATGCAGAAACGTCTATTCTTCCTTAAAGAATGGCGTGCAACGCATGCCTATGGAGGTGCACGTTTAGGCGCACGACGGCCGCACGCAGCGTGGGAGAGAATAGAGGACGGAAGGGGGACTGCTGGGCGCAATTATTCAAAGGTTAGCATTACTTTACGAAGTTTGAGGGGCTTCAGGTTGAACATGTACGCAAAAGGTGCACCTGGGGCCGTATTCTATAACCTGACCATCTTAAGATGACCATTTCACGTCCGTCTGGTCCTCCGATATTGGTAACTCAGATATACCAGCGGCTTTCAAGCGTCTGTGGAAAGCTACCCGGCCATTGGGTAGAAGCGACCGGACCTCAGCGTTGACTGCACATCGCAGTCGTGCCAGCGGGCAGGTCCGCTCGCCTGGACACAGCTCACACAGCTAACAGCGATGTAGCTCAGCAGTGGCTGTATATCGCAGCCAATGCCAGCCAGTGGTGAGTTCCGGTCGTCAACCACCCAATGGCAGGGTTACTTTCTACAGACGCTTGAAATACGCGGGTATATCTGAGTGACCAATGACAGAGGACCCGACAGACGCGAAATGACCATTTTAGAACTGGCGGATTATGGAATACGGCCCAACCAACAGCGCCGAACTAACCAATAGTGGTGGCGCCACTGTTGTCACCTGGAAAATGACTTATTGAGTCGTGGTGGAATTTGGTCAGCACAAGCCAACCAAAAATTTGTTTAGGGCTTTTTGCCCGTTTTCTGATTGCTTCTCTGGTCTGTTTGTGTATCCGCCACGCTTTTGAAGAGGAAGCCACTAGTTAAAACAACTCCACTCATTGAAGGAAGAAGAAGATGACCTCGGTGTTTCGAACGTGACTCTGCGAACGTTCACTGCAAGGCAGTCGTCGTGGAGCTCCCGGGCACCAGCGAAGAGGTACGAAGACGCAAGAAGTAGAACGCCTGCGCCTGTTTTGGTGAGTAAACCAACTCTGTATCGCTATTCCGAGTATAAACGTTTGAGAACGAGAGCTAGACAAGCTTCCAGATTCATTCATTTCCGTAAGAGCATAGCAACAGAACATAGCAAGAGCAACACGTTTGTTGAAGTTCTCTGCGGTAGCATGCCTGCATATGTAGCGTTTTTTAGACGCCTGCTGTGAACAGCCTATTGCAGGTGCCGCAAGATCCACTGGACGCGTGCTACTCTCTCAGCAGCAGGAACGTGTTCCGCCTTTCGCGGTCCTGGAGGCTAAAGCCGTATTAGCTCCATTACGAGAAAAGCCGGCAGCGTGTGTTAGTGTGTGTACTCGCAGATGGTGAAGAAAATCGCAGCGACGGGAAGAAAAACGGTGACGTCATCAAGCGGGCGTAGGACGCGCACAGCAAGCCGACCGCCGCAATTTCGGACTTATGTAAATTTGATTCGCCTTAAATATCCCCCCCCCCTGGCCAACATCAACGTTGTGCCAGAATTTCTGACTACAAACGTGTCAAAAGTTTCAGGAACCGTTCGTCCTACAGCGTTCCGGGCTGTGTCATACCATTTATTTTTGCATATAGCTGACATGTTCACGCTAAATTGGTGGCTATCTTGCGACAAAGATTCCAACTGACGACATATGCACATTCAGCTGTATGACTTCCCCGACTGTACGTTTTCACTGAAGGCGCGATTGACGTGTCCACAAAGATGTGCGACAGTTACTGCGCGCTTTCCTTTCCTCAAAAACCTATGTGGGTATTAAAATTGTGACGAGATCGTCCATCGTGCACCAGTGCGGGTAGTTTCTTACGGTTTCCCGCTCGATATAGCATACGCTTCTTACTCTGGTTGGAGGCTAGCTCGCGGCAGGTATTCGAACCCTGTGTCCGAGCGTTTCACTCGGACCTTTGTGAATTCAGTGTTTGTGTGATCAATGCTCGGGCGTTCAATTTCTGATTGCGCAACCTTAGTCGACGCTAAACGCTCACGATGACACACTAATGCTTTCGCCATCACAGCACGTAGGCAGCCTTAACTGTCCTCTGAATTTTTGTTTCCGCGGCAACGACTGTCTTCAGCCCCTCCGGAGTGATTTTTTCCGACAAGTGTAGGCGTGAACAAAGGGGTTCTACATTGAGTGGGCATTTTAGAGCGGTAGCTCTGCAAAATGCAAAAGACGGTCACCATTCCGTGCCTGATTTGACCTTTGTTTAACCTCGAAAATCATAGTAACAGACCGACCTTGGCCGAATCGGCACAGATTCGTTGTCCATCCATTACACCGTGACCGACATTATGACGACCTCCAAATTTGGCACGGGTCATTTCGAGAAATCGGCCCGGGCCAGCCCCGAAAATTGGCCTTGGCCAGTTTGGACCACAAACGATGTACAAGCGTAGCTGAGCACGCCCGACACGATGGTGACCTCCAAGTCTGTCACGGGTCATATCGAAAAATTGGCCCAGGCCAGCCACGAAATTTGACCTTGGCCAGTTTGGACCACAAACGATGTACAACCATAGCTGAGCACGCCCGACACGATGGTGACCTCAAAATTTGGCACGGGTCACTTTGAAAAATGGGCCCGGGCCAGCCCCAAAATTTGACCTTGGCCAGTTTAGACCACAAACGATGTTCAACCATAGCTGAGCACGCCCGACACGATGGTGACCTCCAAATTTGGCACGGGTCATTTCGAAAAATTAGCCCGGGCTGGCCCCGAAATTTGACCTTGGCCAGTTTGGACCACAAACGATGTACAACCATAGCTGAGCACGCCCGACACGATGGTGACCTCCAAATTTGGCACGGGTCATTTCGAAAAATTGGCCCGGGCCAGCCCCGAAATTTGACCTTGGGAAGTTTGGACCACAAACGATGTACAACCATAGCTGAGCACGCCCGACACGATGGTGAACTCGAAATTCTGCCTGGGCAATTGCCGAAATTCCATCACTTGTCCTTTGTGCACGTCTTGCATAAATCACCCGGTCTCTCCACAATGAAATCCCCTGATAGGTCAATTTGGAGATGACGTCATCAGGGTCACGTGAACCTAAAGAGACAAATCAGAGAGCACTGGCATATTTGAACTTCTGAAGGACCCTCGAAATTTGAGATTTGGCCAACACCTGAAAAATTTATCGCTTGGCCCGAAACCTAATCTGGTGGCCACGATGACATTCTGGCACTTACCGCACCTCCCCAACTGGCAGGTGCCATACCAAAAATTTGTCTTTTGGCCCACCTACAAAATATGGCACTTTGCCCTGCCCAAAATTATGCCTATTAACCCCCCTATAAATTTTGGCAATTGGATGCCCCCTGAAATTGGCAGTTGGCCAACCTTCAAAATTTAGCATCTGCATTCCCTCAAGATTTCTGAGTTGACCCACCTCAAAAATATTTTGCAGGTGGCCTACCCACCAATTCTGGAAGTTTCCCCACCTCCGAAACATTTCACCACCAAATTTGGCACTTATCCCACCGACCAAAATTTAGGTATCAGCCTGCCTCTATAAAGTTGTCAGTTTGCGATGCTAAAATTTTCCGCTTGCCCCCCCCCCCCCCCCCGCTAAAAATTGGCATTCAGCCCAACTGACATAGGTTGATAGGACTAAAGGAGTGTGAGCCTGTCTACCGACTCTGTTTAAGGGCTTCTGTCTCCTTTGTTCGTGTCGTTCCCTGCTGTGTTCCATCTTGGCACTTTTCGCTGCTCCTTGTAAATATGTAAATAAATTCAGTCCTCTTTCCCCGCCTCTTAACCTCTTTGCAAAGCGGCACTCCTGTCCTGGTGGTGGGAACGGGCGTCGTCTTCACTGTGGTTCCGTGGAGCCACGACCCCGAACCTTCATCCTCAACAAGGCTAAGCTCCCATAGCGGGCGGGAAAACCTTGTCTCAAGCGGTTATTGGCAGAGAACGATGGTATATCTTCGGTGATGTGGAGCCGAACGTCTGTCTCCCACCAGCTGACAGCTAGGGCACCCGCATGTCGGCCGTTCTGTGAAGTGGTTATTTGTGTTTGTATGTAAAATAGTGATGACGAAGGGTACACAATTTATTTGTTGGAACGACCTTCGAATTATTATGTAGAAGGCAAAACAGAGCACGTAAAAACTTTCGCATTTCCTTCGTTAAACAATCGGCATTCCTACTCGGCATTCTAGATTTGGCGTCGGATGCCACATTCTTGGCTGCCTGACATTGGGGTGGTGGTGGTTACTAAGGGGTATTCTGGGGAGATTATACTGGACGTGGGTTATGTTACTCTTATTTGTGGGATCCCCCTTGTCGGCTAAGGGAGGGGGAAGGGAGATGTAGAGGGGGTGTGGAGGGGCAGATGCAGTCAGCATCTACGACGTTGCTGCTGTCATGGTCCAGGTCCTAGGAGTCCTAGGAGTCATGGTCCAGGTCCAGGGGGTCGCAGGTGCAGGAGGGCCAAAGGTCTAGGGGAGCCGCGGGCCTAGAGCAGTGCGTCCAGGCCGGTCCCCTCGAGGTAGGCCAGGAGGACGCGGTGGGCGGAGAGGTGGTTTCGAGCAGGGAACAGGATCTGGCCCCCCGTGTCGGCTGACAGTCCGACAGCCCGGTAACCTGCAAGGGACGGCGACGGTGGAGATAAAATGTTAGGCACGCACATAGCAAGTGTCCCAAAGTGCCTGCATCTACGCACGACGCGCAGGCAGCGGAGGGTGCCAGGCCGCAGACGAACATGTGCAGACGAACATGTGAACATGGGCGAGAATTTAACACTCAGAAACACTGCAGCCCGCGCATGTCTGCACCGTGAGTGACAACGCAGGTGAAAGGAGTTAGAGGGGAAAAAGCGAGAGAGGCGCTAGCAGCAGCACGGAGAAGTTGCGCAGATCACAAGGCTCTCTGTGAGAAAGCAAAAACATAGGGGCCCGTTCCCAAACGCTAGAGATGTAGCGCACCGATGGGCTTCCTTAAAGAGACTACAGGGGCACTGAGGACGGCTGTATAAAGACAAAGAAAGTGCTGAAAAAAAGTGAGAAGAGAAGCAAAGAAATAACAGCGGCAGAGTAAAGCTGCGGTCAAGCGTTAGCGAAACACAAAACCAAAAAAACGGAGAGGTGCTGCTTTGGAGAGGCGCTGCCGAAAGGGAGAGGCGCTGCCCATGGGCTGGACTCGCTCGGAGAAATAGAAATGGTGAAATCAGTGGTGCACAGAAACGCTGCTCTAATGTTTTTAAGCACTAAGGAGACGAGCGATGTAGGGCTGCACTTACTGTGTGAACAGAGAGTGCTTTATCTGCGCTAAGGTCGTGGTAATGCGAGGAAAAAGAAAAGTATCTCTATAGCGCAGAGAAGGCTGCCCGAGAGCCGAAAAACACGTTAAGACAGCAAAGGGTGTGCTCGTTCTGTAACTTTAACGCGCGCAAAAGGTTAACAATGTTCTCTACACCTTCTTTGGTTGGGGTGCAGGCTGAGGCTCCTGCAGGCGCTCCAGGATGCAGGCGTTCTCGTGGTGATCACGCGGGCACATCAGGAAGGACCGGGAAGGTAGTGGCTTTCACCCGCAGCAGGCTCGGCGTCGGGCAGCGCATCAGTTGGTCACGGGGATAATCCACGGCTCCAGGCACAGGAAAACTACCCCACATTCCCCGACAGCACGCACGAAGAGCCGTGGAAAGGGCAGCAGGCGCGAACTATAGCGGCTGGGGGGTGAGGCGACGCGGGCTAGCGTGTGCGTATTCGTCGCGGAGCGAGTGACGCATTCGTCCGGGCGCGCCGACTGCTGGGAGGCGACTGCCGCGACGAGTAGGGCGAACAAGGGCAGGAGCGGAAGCAAAACGTGTCCGCTCACTCCAAAAGTTCTCGAGAGAAGGGCGGAGATCATTACGGAGTGAGAGTGCACCGGCCGTAGGATGGAGAACAGAGAAGGCAGAGAACACCGCGGCCACTTTATTGCACCAACGCTGCCAACACGAACATGCCGCAAGAATCCCACTGATCGTGCGGAAATTTTTTCATGGGCGATGTTGATACTTGCTCCACTCACTCGCCATGGTAATCAATATCTTGTGGGAATATATTTGGCTTAAAAGAGTGATATTACGTTACTGAAGTGTTACTTTTTAGCTGTGTTTTATATTGGAATTATGATGTCGGGTATACCAGTTTCGGCAAGTTGCGGAAGTGCCGAGGGGGAAATTGGCCGACCTAAGCGGCGTGTTGTGTTTCTGCAGCAGCCTTTTAAGCATGAAATGCTTTTAGCTCCCGTTGTCGGCAGTGTGGTGACGTCACGCCGAGACCGAGAGCCATCATCCGGGCACTGAATTCCAGTCATCCGGGCTCTGAAACGAGAACATTCGGGCACCGTACGAGACTTAACGAGATTTAACGAGACTCTCTAAGCCCTCCTACGCGATCGGCATGCAAGCGCCGGTTGGTCTCCAAAGGAGTCACAAAAAATAACTGCTGCCAGTGCCTTCTCAATGTTTATCAAGATATCAGTCGATCTGTGCGTTTGATAATGCACGGAATTATAATTTCCGATTTCTAATAACGCGTGCAAAAAGCACATAAATTCCACGATACACTTCGTTGTCATACGTGATCTCTTAGGGGCTTCGCGCATCGAAGCAAAGATATCAGTCGATCTGTGCGTTTGATAATGCACGGAATTATAATTTCCGATTTCTAATAACGCGTGCAAAAAGCACATAAATTCCACGATACACTTCGTTGTCATACGTGATCTCTTAGGGGCTTCGCGCATCGAAGCAAAGCCGCGCAGGCACACAGGGGCCCGGGGGAGAAGCGCTGCGTTCAAAGGGCAAGGCATCGCGCCGAACGGGTGGTGGCGTTCCTCCCTTCCTGTACGGTGCGGTTCGGGTGTCCACCGAGATGACATTAGGCCCGTAAACATTTCATGCTTACTCTACTCTCGGTTACGGGAGAGGCAGAGATTTTTTTTCTAACACCCTCTTTTTCTAACACCCTCTAGCCTGAGTGAGACGGCAAATGTTGTACAGAGGCTAGTTGGTGTCGAATTTCTTTCGTAAGGAAGGTTTTGTGCTGCGTCGGAGTGGAGCAGTGAGTTGCTAATTTTACGAAGTTGTGTGTACTTGTCCCTTTTTTTATGTAGCCCTGCGCCCCAGCCGAAGTTCATCCAGGTACTGAGTGAGACAGCTACTGTTTGTTTTTTCATTTCCGTCACAATATCGGCCCTCTTACCAGAACTTCTCAACAACACCTCAAGAAGCAGATTTCAACCATATCACCGTCATATGACGAAAATTACAAATGAGAGAAGGGAAGTCGCAGCAGCTGGCTCACTTCCCACTGGACACCTCAACCACACCGTGAGAGAAGGAACCATGGAGGGAGTGAAAGAAGGAACAGAGAAAGAGGTGCCGTAGTAGAAGGCCCCGAAATAATTTCGACCACCTGAGCTCTTTTACCTTTTATCCTTTTATTGCTCCTCTCAGAAAAGATTAAAAAAACATAAAAGACAGAGAGAGGATGCCTGGACCAGCAATGCTTTGCCAGGCTTAACACCAATTCAAAATAAATGAAAAATAACTAAATGTTCCAAAGAAGAAAAAAAAAATTAAGCGAAAAACAGAGCATTAAAAAAAACTCATAAGAAAAGAAAACAAAAGTCTCGTCATAAGTTAGACGCAGGCAGATAGCCAAAGCACAGCGTGCAGTCCGCGGAATAAATAATAGTAATAAAAAATAAGAAAACCCAAGTCACTGCAAAGTCATTGTCACCGTAACAGTCAAAGAAAGCACTGAGCGCCGGCCACAAAATAAAAATCAGAAAAAATAAAAACATAATCAAGAAAAAAGAAAAAAAAAACGAAATCACAGACACTCAGTCAAGGACACAGTCACAGTCACGCAGTCAAGACAGAGTCGCAGTCACACAGTCAAGGACGCAGCCACGGTCACAGTCACGCCACGACAAAGCCATCTATGCTCAAAAAAGGAGCACGGGGCGCTCCGCTGTGCAAAGCTTGGGGAAGAGAGATTAGAGGAAAGAGAGAAATCAGCGTGAATAATTTGGAATTGTACTACTTATGAGGTGAACCATTTGAAGGAGAAGAGCACAAGCAGCAGGGTTTCGGAGAAGGGAGGGGTAAACAGATGGTGTAATGTCCGATGAGCAGAGATTTTAAACCAGAAACTAAAGAAGCAGTAACGGAACAGTCCCGGAAGTAATGACGGATATTTTCACATAACAATCCACAGGAACAATTTGAAGACGGAGACAGGCCAAATCTTTTAAAATAGAACGGAAATCTACCATGTCCAGTAAGTAAATTTACTAGAGGATTCCTGGGTAGACGAATAAGGGGAATGTTAAGTGTATCAGGGATCCAGTTGAATAGTTCAGTGCCACCATTATTCTCGCGCCAAAAAATGCTCCATAAAAGAAGTGAAGATGATGCAAACGGGAACGCACGCAACGGCGTGAAAGGGTAGAAATATGTAAACTTCCAAACTGGCCGGCACTACCAGCAGCTTGGTCGGCTAACTCGTTTCCAAAAATTCCAGAATGACCCCGGATATGAAATAAAAGAAATGGGGCTAAAGAAGACAAACGATAGAGATCTTTCTTAGTTGCAATAATAGTCGGATTGTAAGAAGTAACTGAAGACAGCGCAGAAAGCAGAGTTAGAGAATCAGTGTAAATATGAACAGGCGTAGAGGGAGGGTTGTGAATAGCATAAACAACAGCAGAATGAAAGGCTACAAGCTCAGCGGCATAGGCGCTAGAGGGTGGTTCTAAAGAGAGACGATGTACATGGACAATATTTTGTGTTGAGCTGAGAACAACAAATGCTGCACCAGCTGAGCGAGGAGTGAAAGACCCATCAGTGTAAATATGCAGGGCACGTTCACAAGAAAAGAATACAGCTTCTTGAGAACTAAGTTGAACAAAAGAAAATTTAAATTTCAATGAGGGATGGTCTGACCAGGGTTCAAATAAAGGTTGAATGTGAGAGGGATCATAAAAAGTATTGCCGTACACTACGGATTGACGTAACGTGAAAAGCATAAACTCTGCGCATAACTGGTCCGAACAGATAGGCAGAGGAAGAACGTTTGCAAGAACATGAAGAGCAGCGGTTCGCGTAGTATGATAGGCACCAGTAAGAGCCAGAAGGGGAATTCGTTGAAGCGATAAAACACGATCCCTTAGCCGAGAAAGGGGGCAATGAAACCACCAAGCTGGGGTGGCATAGGTAATTGTAGGAAGAATAACCTGATGATAAATTTGGCGCATATGAGAAGGAGAAACACGAAAATGGAAATGGAACCAATTAAGGAGCTTGGTGGTAGATGCAAGAATTTTCGTTTGCAAATAATTAACATGGGGAATAAAGCTTAAGTAAGAGTCAAAGACAACACCTAATAATTTAATACTCGGTTCACACTTGAGACTGTAAGTGTCTAGTCGAATAGTCGGCTTACGCTTGTGTAACGCCGGAGCTCCATTAAAAAACAAAACATAAGAACACTTTTCTGGGTTTAACTGAACGCGGGACGTGGTACACCAGTTTTGTATTAAAGTTAAAACATTTGAGCCCAGCGTTGACAACTCGCGGCTAGTTTTGCCAGGGATGAGTACAATGGTGTCATCTGCATATGCCTGAATGTGGATAGGTGAGGGCACAGGAAGGTTTAGGAGATCATATAGCAAAATGTTCCAAAGCAGTGGCGAAAGTGGTGAACCCTGCGGACTGCCGAGGGAAGAAGGCACAGAAAGAGTACAAGAAGGAGATTGATAGGTCAAATGGCGGTTATGAAGGAAAGACTCCAGAAGGGAATATAGATTTCGAGGGCAACGATGTTTTCGTAAAAAATGTAAAACCAGAGGGTGCCAGACACTATCAAATGCTCCTCTGAAATCCAGAGAAATTAGAACCACAGGAATTTTTTGTTGTTTATAACTATGTAAGAACTCCCGCAAATGATATAGAGCCTGAACAGAACTGCGACCATGCGTGAAACCATACTGATATCTATGAAGTAATTTATTTTGGCGCAGGAAGTAATACAGCCGACCATATAGTAAACGCTCGAGCACCTTACCGAAAGACGAATTAATACAGATCGGTCGGTAAGAATTTGGAAGGTGCTTTGGTCTATTCGGTTTGGGAATAAAAGTAATTCTGCCAATTCTCCATGTCTGCGGAAAGTAACCCAAGTGCAAGGCAGAATTAAAGAGGGAGACGAAAAACAAGCGATGAGCGTTAAACAAGGCGACAACAAAACGGGGACAGATAAGATCAGGCCCTGGAGAAGACGACAAATCTAATGAATTGATGACAGCTTCGATCTCCGCAGCAGTGAACGGGAAATCTTGGACTGAGTTATTGTAAGGCTGCGCAGTAATATCCCGAACATGAGTATGAAAAGGGAGATCACGGGAAGAATCATCTGTAGCGGCGTGAGTACGAAGGAGCAACTGTATAGCGTCAGGAAGCGTTTCAGTATATGTGCCATCAGCGTACCGTAGAGGAGGGATAATGAAAGGGCACCTGAGCTTGCCAAAAGCATGTTTATATGGCTTACCAAAGAGATGTTTACGTGTAGCTGTGGAGCAGATCTCTTTTATATAACTATTGGTGAATTCCAATGGCAGATCGGGATCAAGTTTTTCTGCTCGGTTTGGATCAGTCGTATTCCAATGGTAAAATGGGAGCGCGAGTTGTATGTTCCAATGGCAGATCGGGATCAGGCGTAAATCCCGGATCGCTCCGTGGAGCAGCGATTCTTGATCTGCCGAAATCGGCGGATTTGACCGGAACCTCGCGTGACGTTTTCTTTTCCGCCGCGTCTGCTTCCGGTCGCGACCGGCAGCAGCCGCTTCGTTCCTGTCGTCGCTACGTGGTGAGCCGGGCGAGCCGGGACAGACGGGCACTTTCCAGTCAACAGTGGACGGCAATGATCTTGCTTCGAGCCGTGCGGCACTAATTTTTCTTCATGGAAGTGACAGTTCCGACTCGGGCACTGAAAGCTCAGAGTCCAGCAGTGAAGATTCGTCTGAAACGGACAGCGAGTGTGAAGCTGCCGGCCTGTATATGCCTGCCGCCGGCGTCAGAAAAATGCGCTAATATTCTTTGTTCGCGTTCATAACAAGCCCTGGAGTAGAGGAATGTAACAAATGAATCATTTTTGAGGATCGTTGGCCAATACCGAGTTGCTGGTAGAAGTGATAACTGCGATACAAGCAAATTTCTTCCTGATGCCCAGTACGGCTGGCCTGCTGTCTGCTAGCTCCGCTGTTGGAGGCGTCGCAGAAATCGATCATGTCTTTATTTTATTATGAGACGAGAAGCACAGTAAAACGGTGACGCGAGTAGCCCCTTTACTACAGCGCTGGCCAATTCCGAAGCGCCCTCAGCTGCGGCATCGATGAAAAACAGTTAGGCTTAGCGACGACTACGGCAGCCAGGGAGAAACGTTGGACGGGGGGCAGCGCAGTTAGTCGCTCGGCGTGTCCGCGGGCGGCGTCGTTGCCGAAAGCTCGACTGTCTCGCTGATTGGTTCAGCGGCTTGCGTCTCGCAGTCGCAAGGCTGGAAAATCGAGCAGCGAGCAAATTGCCTGCGCGTCGTCCGCCACTTCTTTCGAGAACGGTAGGGACAGGCTCACCGGCTCTCCGAAGACCGCGGCCGCATACTCGCGTGTTCACGGAGAGTGGACCATCCTGTATACATACGCCTTTGTTTTGGTTTTACATTACGGCCTTCGTACTACCTCCTTTTTGTTTCGCCGAGACGGCGTCTGTCGACGCGGAGATCGCGCCTCGCGCAACTCCTGTCGCACTCGAACACGAAGCTAGCAGGGCGTCCGCTCCGGCGGCGCGCCTAGTTTCCGCGGTCGCCGCTGCGGCGCTGGCGTCGCGCTCCCGAGGGATCACTGGCATTCCAATCGCAAACTGGGAGGTGGCAAATCTACGCGCTCCGACGCGCTCCGTACGCGATCCGACGGAGCGGTCTCGATCTGCCATTGGAATTCAGCATATGATGTGTGGTTCTGATGGTTCTAATAAATTGAACGGTGAAGAATTCTCAGCTGTGGATCTGAAATGCGTTGAAAACGGCGACGAAGAGCGCGCACACCGGACCTCTCCATGCTCAAATCAGCCGTCCACCAAATGGAACCCTCGGGAAAATTTGGTTTAACCAAACGCAAGTTTTTCTTGTAAAGTGACATAAAGGTGGCGTTAAATTTTGAGAGGACATGATCAAGAGCACACGCCGAATGAAACTGATAATTGTAAAAAGATTTGAACCAAGGCAGCGAAGTTAACGGGGCAATTAAGCGGCTGGAGCTGGCTCTGGTGAGCCGCTTGAACGGCGACAACGGTTGGGAAAGAAAAGAGTATGTAATAAATCTGTGTTCGGAAAGAGATAAATCAGGAATGACTTCCCAGGAGTAGCCTTTTGCAAGCAAACTAGGTGAAGCGAAACTAATGTCAATCCAACTGGAAGCGTATGGAGTTTCATAAGTTGGTAAAGAGTCCGGATTATTCAGAAGAACCAGGGCATTAGAAGCCGCAAAAGCTTCAACATGAGTTCCTCTAGCATCAGTGGTATTGCCACCCCATAAAATGTTTTTTGCATTAAAATCACCGCAAATGATAATTTTGTCAGTGGGTGAAGTCTGGATACAAGTGGTGAGCAAAGCCAGAGATACTGTGATATCCGCACGAGGTGGTACATATACTGCTACGAAAAGAAATTGATCAGTCGATGTCGAACATAAGATGGAAACAACTTCAGGAGAAATTAAAGTAGGGAAGATATCAAAGGTAGGATTGTGTAGCAATATGACACACCGAGGGTTTTCAGGAGACAGGATTTTGTAAAAAGTGGAGAGAATTCCTACAAATTCGTTATGGGTAGTAATGTATGGATCTCCGACAGTGGTGATTGTGATATTATTGTCCAAAATATATTTAACCATCGGGGCAGTCGCACACCGGGTGTGATCCAAATTGACTTGGAGAAAATTGATGTGGTCGGACGGAGGACACGGGGTTACATGAGGAGCGCTACGAGCCATAATTTGTGCGGGAACAGATTCTCTCCGTACGTTCACGTAAGAGTGAACAAGAGACATGCCCCGCAGGATGATCGGACGGGCGACCGGCGGCCGCGCAAGGGGCGCACTTCCGTTGAGGATCCTGGATGGAAGTTGGGCAGGCCGCCAAGGCATGTGACCCCGCACAGCGGGTGCAACAAGCCTTTGAAGGATCATTTTTCATCGTGCAAGCCGTCAAAGCGTGGCCATATTGAGCGCAATAAGTGCAGAGCGGCACATGCAGGTCTTCGCGCACCTCAACTGAAGTCCACCCGAGGGTCACGCGACGTGCCTCGCATAAACGGACGAAAGCCGGGAAATCCACCTCGAGGACGTGGACGAACTGTCCGGATCTTTGGGGAAATGAAAGCCTGACCTTACAGGAGGATGGGTTCAGATGAAGATTAGGGTTCCGGCGGTTGAGTGTCATAACTAGGTCCTGTGGCCGCTGTCGGGGTCGACCCCTGCCAGGCGAATGTGCGGGTTCCTCTGTCGCGGGACACGGACCTTGATCGCGGTTCTAGTGGCTTCGATGCGGATAATGGAGGCCTTGAGGCGGTCCAGGCCTGCAGGGTCACTGGAGGCAACCGTGAGGGCACGAGGGGAAGGCCGAAGGGCAACAGCTCCGATTCCCTCGGCCTCGGGATCGATGTTTTCCCTAATCACTGCAGCCACTTCACGGCCGACGTCTGCTGAGGCCGCGACGGAAGTTGAAAACATCTGATGCGGCAGGGGTTCGGTCGGGTGTTCCCAAAAAAACGCAACATTCGGGTTGTTTTTAATTTGTGGTCTTCATGAATAAGAGTATAATAGGGTGATTAATTAAATATAATTAATTAGAAAGCTGGAAAAATGAAAACTGCGTCCGCCGCTATGGACGAGGGTGGCGCTGGTGAGCCCTCTGAATACTAGATTACACTACAGATAAATACACCCGAAAGCAGAGGATTAAGCAGGCGTCGCCGTAGCTCAGCTGGTAGAGCACCGGACGCGAAATTTGAAGGTCGTACTTTCTGATCGCACTAGCGGCATGTAGTTTTCATTTTTCCAGCTTTCTAATTAATTATCTTTAATTAATCACCCTATTATACTCTTATTCATGAACACCACAAATTAAAAACCCCTATGTTGCGTTTTTTGGGAACACCCGACCGAACCCCCTGCCGCATCAGATCTTTTAACTTCCGTTTTTTTACCGTGCGATGGCGTCTCTAAACACGCCGGATTCTTTTGCATTTCGCCTACATCAAAACGCTACACGATCCGATCTCGCCTCCTGAGGCCCAGGTCTCCAACGCCACAACCACGAAAAAATTGACATAACGGTTACCACTGCGTGACTAGAGATTCGGTTACAGCTGTAAAGGCATTTATATATTACGATATGTTGACCTAGAGAATATCAGAGCGACTGAGTATCTCTATAGTTTTATAGCGCCCTATTTAGTTTTCATCTTACGCTCTCTTTCCGCCTAGCTCTCGTGCCCAGTCAGCTGCTCTAGGCGCACTGCTTTACTGGGGACCCTCTCCTAGGGCGCCGCGCTTCTCACCAGCTGCCGCAAATTAACCGCGCTACGTCCCTCCATTTTCCTTCCTCCTTCCACGGTAACAACACACCGGATAGTAGCCGTGGTGACCGCCGACCGGTTACGCATTTTTATGCTATCTCCACACCGTCCTCCTTCCACGGTAAACCCTTCTCCTGCTCTTTCCAGGTTAATTGTGTGTTCGTCCTTTTTCCGTGGTTATTTTAGCGCTCACCAATTCCTTCAAGTATGTATTTCCAACTAGCCCCAGTAGTAGCTCTTTTGACTCAACGTCTGCGACTTACTTTCTCGCCATACCTTTGTCCTACCACGGGAACCCCCCTCCGGTAAAGCTTTCCTATGCCCTCACTATGCTCTCTTTCATATACTGTTGCCATCCTCTGGTCGGGAATTCCTCCACTCCCGCCACACGATCTTCTTTCATGGTTAGCACCTACCGGACGGTTACCTTTGTAACCAACCTTGAGTTAAGTCTTCTTACGGTCTCACCATACCCTTGTTCTTCCATGTTAACCCCCTTCCCGTGGCAACCACCCTGCGGTAGCACCTTACGCTCACGCCATATCTTCCTCCTTCCACAGTAACCACCCTCGAGTTAAGCTTTCCTATGCCCTCGCCGTACCTTCTTTCTTCCGCGGAAACCATCCTAAGGTCGGGGATTCTTCCGCTCTCGCCACACCCTTCTCCATTCCCGATACCAACTTCCGGATGGTACCGCGGTACTCACCCTCTGCTGACGCCTTCTTACGTTTTCGCCACATCTCCCTCAGCCCACAGTAACCCTCCTTCTTCCATGGTGGCTGCTCTCCTGGTGGTTCTCGTGGCAGCCACCACCGGTGGTTTCTTTTTACGCAGTCTCCATATCCACCTTCCGCGGTAACCATACTCAGATGGGGGATTCCTCCGCTATTGCCAGCAAATCTTTTTTCCACGGTAACAACCTTCCAGAAGGTTCACTTGGTAAACGCCCTCCGGTTCCATCTTCGTACGGTATCGCATACCCTCCTTTTACGGTAACTACGATTTGGCTGGTTCCCGTGGCACCAGCCTGCCGGTTGCCCCTTTTCACGCTATCGTCCTACCCTCCTCCTTTCACAGAAACCATCGTTCGGTTTGGGATTCCTCCAGTTTCGCGATACCCACCTTCTTCCACTGTAGCCACCCTCGAAAATTTTCCTGTCGGAACCACCTACCGGTTATGCATTCTTGTACTCATGCCACCCTCCTTCCTGAAAGAAAAACGGAGACGTCGGTCAAAAAAAGAATCATCGTTGACGGGGACTTTGTTCGGGGGCTTCGTTCGTAGTGAAAGCATTAACAGAAGCGAGTCGTTTTTAAATAGCCTTGAATGCGCAGCAAGAAGCGGGCATATGTAGAGTTCAGATCTAATAATAATTGTTTTTTTTTAGATCTCCATCGTTTCAGTCGTTCCCGCCCAGTGAAGCGAGATTCCGTCACCCTATCACCTTCATCACCCTTCTCCAGGCGTATAGTCTGGAATCCATAACCCTGATCCACCGATGTGGTAACCTCACCTGCAGTTTCATCTTATTCAATAGTCATTGGTTTCAAATGTCCCCACCCGGCCAGACGGGATTCCGTCGAACTCTCAGCTTCATTAAACTCCTCCCTCCACTGTAGCCTCCCTCCAGTGGTGCCCATGACAACGCACCCAATAATTATACCGACGACTAGTGCGACTTAATACCACTACCGATTCCACTACGTCTACGAGAAAGACGACGAGAAACCCAGGAGCAGCAGCAGCTCCTGGTGTAAAAATGCGGCCCCGTGTGTTCACTACCTTGTGTAGTGTACTATGAGCACCGAATGAAACGCGTACAAGAAAACTGAGGACGCAATACAGATACATTAACATATCAGTTCCTAGAGAGGAAATACAAGCGATGTCGATTAACACTTGAGTAGAAGAGTCTTGGCGCTTTAGATGTGACTTACTCTGCGCTAGTACAGAGCTTCCCCTTCCTAAGAATTTGAACTGAGGGGACCGCGGTCTCTGAGCGGACCGCGCCGCGACCCACACTATTCACGGGCTTCTTTTATCGCGTATGCTCACAGTTCGGCGACAGTGAGAGAAGCGTAGTACATATGACACTGCTGGGCTGCGCGATCACGAGAGTAGTCATGAAATGT
Source organism: Amblyomma mixtum (assembly GCF_055824585.1). Classification (NCBI taxonomy): domain Eukaryota; kingdom Metazoa; phylum Arthropoda; class Arachnida; order Ixodida; family Ixodidae; genus Amblyomma; species Amblyomma mixtum. The sequence goes on along the minus strand of NC_143014.1, from coordinate 375,226,630 downwards.
TGGTGCCGCACACCATGTATCTATATAAGGCGCCAAAAACAATCAAAATGCTGCCATGAAAGTGCGCGCTTAGGCAGCGAAAGCATACACGCACGGCGGTGACAGCACTGTTCAGCACCTGAAGCTAGTTATTTGGTATTTTTAAACCAAATTCCTCTCACATTAGCGTCTCAACAGTGTAAAGGCAAACATAAGCAGCCTTATACACGAGTGCATAAAATATGTCATGAGTATAACGGTGCAGAACACAGAAGAGTCTTCTGGCGGCCTAGTTGGTGCTTTTCGTTCATGGTTAAACTGCGCTCAATGCGTGTACGTGTTTTTTCTGTCTGTGTCCGTGTTTTCTTCGCGCAGTTTAAGCAGTACACAGGTTACCTGAGAAATAGGGGCTGTCCTTTGATATCTCTAATCGTTACAGTGCGGATGCTTGCTGTAAGCACTCAGACTAAATGTTTGCGGGGCAGGCACATCGAGCGGCCTTCAGCTTAAGAGCACAAGGCGAACTGTCCTCGGCTTTGTTGTCCTCAGCCGGCCACCACACTTGAACTCCTAAGGTGGGCTTGTCACGCTCATTAAACCCTGATAAGAGAGTTCGGACTCTTGTTTCATAGGTTCAGTCGTCTGATCGTTTAGACTGAGAAATATATAACATTGATGAAGACGCAGATAAAGCTGCCATCTGAACCGTCTGTATTGAAACATAATTCGGAATGCTAGCTGTACAGGCTAAGTTGGCATACTAGACGTTCGAGGCTTCAGCTTGACACCTTTTTTCTTCGGGCTCAAGCACCAGCAACCCGCTGCTCGTAAAGCGAAGGAGGCGTTCCACATCCGGCGTTCGGGGCCGGGTGTCGAGCACGGGAGTTTGATTTACTTACTGTCTTTATTTTCTTTGTTGTTTGACTGCGGACACTGACAACGCTTGTAAGATGGTTCTTGGAAGCTGGCAAAACTTATAGCGACACATCCCGCAGCAGGCACTGGTTCATTTAAGCAGTGTCGCTCTCATATGCAGTCCTTGCCAAAAATAATCAGGCTTCATGGTATGCTTCTCCGCCATTTAGTGAAGCACCTATATCACCATTCAAGCACTAAATCTGTAAGAGGTCTCTTCTCCTCACCTTACAAGACCATTTGACAAAACCAGGCATGTAATAACCGGCGCCTTTTTTCCCTTCCCTTGTGTCCTCAACAGCTAATAAGGGCCTCGGTTCTGGCAGTATTGATATCATAGGCAGAATAAGAGGGCTCTCGCGCAGCAAACTGCGTCCGCCGCTATGGACGAGAGTGGCGCTGGTGAGCACTCTGAATACTAGATTACACTACAGATAAATACACCCGAAAGCAGAGGATTAAGCAGGCGTCGCCTTAGCTCAGCTGGTAGAGCACAGGACGCGAAATTTGAAGGTCGTACTTTCTGATCGCACTAGCGGCATGTAGTTTTCATTTTTACAGCTTTCTAATTAATTATCTTTAATTAATCACCCTATTATGCTCTTATTCATGAACACCGCAAATTAAAAACAACCCCTATGTTGCGTTTTTTTGATGACTTGGCGTCTGCCATGCAAGTCATAAGGAGCGCCTGTTTTCGCTCCCATGTCTTTTAGGGAAGTTGCAAGGGTTCCGCAGTACGAGGACAGCACGCAGCTTGGTTACTTTTGCTAAAGCAATACTTCTCTCAATATAACGCGACTAAATTGTGCGTGGCTAGATATCCACCTGAATCAAGAAGCCATGTTCAGTGTGAGTTGGGTCATCATTAAGGTTGCTGTATATAATCCATTCTAACAATTACTCTCATTAAGAGCTCCGATTAAGCCACGACAAAGCATGATAGCTTCTAACCCCACAGACCGAATAGCACTGGCAGAGCTATAAAAGGTAATCATTAAGCGCAAGGTAACTGACATACGGAAGTTTAATACGGAGACAATCGAGCATGTTCTAAAGAACGGGGACAGAATGAAAGTTATGAAGAGGAAACTAGGCATATGCAAAAAATAACATGTATGCTTTAAGGGGGAAAGAGGGCAGTGTCATTAGCAACATATGGATAAGTTACTTAAAGTAGCCGAAGGATCCCACACAAATGTACACAGTAGCCATTACGATCAGGACGTTAATGAGAGAGCCAGTAGCGTACAGCAATGGGACATCAATCCAGTAATGAAAGAGGAAGCGAATAAAGCCTCAGGAGCAATGCGAAAGGAGAACGCACCTGGTGAGGATCAGGTAACAGCACGTGTCTTGAACGATGGTGTTGAGATTGTGCTAGAACACCAAGCCACCCTCTATGCGGAATGTATTATCACTTCGAGCGTACCGGAAGCTTGAAAGAACGCTTACAAGTCAATCCATGAGAAAGGGGACGTGAAGAACTTGAAAAAATTACAGGCCGATCAACTTGCTTTCTGTTGCCTAGAAAGTATTTACTAAGGGAATCAATAATAGAGCCGGGACAACATCACACTTCATTCAACAAAGCAATAAGGCAGGGTTTCGTAAACGCTACTTGACATGAACCATATTCACACCATGAATCAGGGGATTAAGAAAGGGCCAGAATATAACCAACCCTTGCATATAGACTTCACAGGTTATGAGAAAGTATTTGACTCAATCGAAACCTCAGCAGTCATGCAGACATTTCGCAACCAAGGGGTAGAAAAGGCATTCGGAAAGGTGCTGACAAAGATCGACAACGGTCCCAGAGCGACCATAGTCTCCCGTTAAGAGAGCAATAAAATTTCAATAAGGAAGGATCAAATGCAGGGAGACACGATCTCTCCAGGGCTATCTACCGCCTGTTTACAGGAGGTATTCATAGGCCTAGATATTTCTCCTGAATTTTTTTTGGAGGAGAAATTCTAGAGGCCCGTGTACTGTGCGATGTCAGTGCACGTTAAAGAACCCCAGGTGGTCGAAATTTCCGGAGCCCTCCACTACAGCGTCTCTCATAGCCTTAGTCGCTTTGGGACGTTAAACCCCATAAACCAAACCATAAACCAAACCAGTTGGGGATAAGACCTCATAAAGAATATATCAGTTTTTGCGATTCGCTGATGACAATGCCTTCCGAACTCAGTCGTGGGATGAAATGCAAAGCATGATCAATGTTTTGGATAGGCATAGCTGAATGGGGGGGCTCTAAAGATTAATATGTAGCAATCCAAAGTAGCCCTGAACAAAATCGGAAGGGAACAGCAGTTAACGATTGATAGCAAGGCGTTGGAAGTGCTTAGAGAATGCGTCTACTTATGGCGGGTAGTACAGATCCGGATCATGAAAATTGATTAAGTAGAATAAGAATGGGGCAGTGCGGGTTTAGCAGATTCTCTAAGATCATGAATGTGAATGGCACTTTACCGGTATCCCTCAGGAGAAAAGGATATGCCAGCTTCATCCTACCGGCAGACGAAATCCGAGCGATGTCATCACTCGTTGACCTGAATGGGGTGGCAGTATTCCCGAATACATTCACCAAAATTTTGAGCAAGCGTTCGTCATACAGCATTCCGGGTGGTATCCTTGCGTTTCTCTTTGCATATAGCTTTCCTGTTTTAGTGAAGCTAGAGGCTAGCTTTTGACAGGGGTTCCGACGAATGACTTAAGTACCATCAATTGCACGCTTTTTGAGACTCCATTTTTTTTTTAATGTGCGGTTGAGGTCCCCACTTAGATGTCGAGATGTGAAGTTCGATTCTAGCTTGCGCCAGGGGTTCGGACCGATCACATATGCGCCTTCAGTTGCATGCTTTAAGACGCGGTTGAGGTGTCCATCGAGATGCCGAGATTTTAGAGCTACCGCGCCCTTTCCTCAAAAATCTTTCCTTTCCTCAAAACACATGATTTCGCATTCCTCCACCTAAGCAGACTTAGTGCCCTCAGAATTTTTGTGCGCAAAATAACTTTTTTTTTTACTTTCATTTCGACAGGAGGAGATCGAGAGCATTTGAAGACTGCGAACACGCCTATACCGGAAACGTCAAACATGAGCCATCCTGTACAATACCGGGGAGTGGCCAGTGGAAGTGCTCAGTCTAGCCATAGCGAACACCCTGAGCAACGAGCAGAAAGCGTCCACGGGCCATTTCGTGCTATCCTAGATGAATTGGCTGCAAGGTGGGAGACCTCGGCTTCTGTTGCAAGAACTCCGCAGCAGATTATAAACAGCCCCGAAGTGGATTCATCCTGGGACCGCGCTTCTCTTTATGGCCTTTACTTTGAGAACAGCGCTACGCAAGATCTGGAGGGGCCCGGAGTGGCCAGTGGAACTGCTGACTCTAACAATAGCGACGAGCCTGAGGCGGCAGTAGAAAGTGGCGACACGTCATTTCTTTCTACACTTGATGAATTTTCTGCAAGGAGGACGACTTCGCCGTCGCCGGCGCGGAGTCCGCAGCCGGTTATAAACAACCCAGAAGACGATTCATCTTGTGACAGCAGTTCTTTTTATGGTCTTTACTTTGAAAATAGCCCACAGCAAACCCTGCAGGAGCCCGGGTGCGTTGCTTCTCGTTCCCGCAACTCGGAGGATCGCAGCCTGTTTTGGCCATACTGTTTGGAATTCAGTAGTGGTCCTGACAGGTACACCCATGTGGTTTCTATGAGGATATCAGATCATTCAGCTGGGCCTTCCCGCGACCGAAATGGTTCGAGCCGTGCAGGCAGCTGCCAGTGCGAAGAGGAGGCAAATGCATGCCCTCACCATGACGCTGAGTATGGAGTTCCTGGTCAGGCTGATAACGGCACTTGTGACATGCAAGGTGCACTCGGCGGTCAAGATTGCAGTGAGGAGCCGCCGACGCCCCAGGTTGAAGATGTAGCCCCGATAATAATTGATAGCAGTGATGACGAAGACTGTTTCATTGTTGAAGACAACAGTCTCGCAGCAGATGCCCAGTCCACCACTCCTGGTGTGGAGCATGCCAGCCCAGGCACTGTTACCGGATTTGACTGGAACGCCCTACCTTTTCCAGGCCAGCCACCACTCATCTACATTTCCAATCCACCGGGCTTTTTTACATGTGTCTATCCTTGCGGATGTGTGCGTCCTCTTCCTTGTCCATGTTTGTTTTGTGTGCAACATTTCCGGCCACTATGAGTGACAAACACGGCTAAAACGCAGCTATGCTGAAGTACATTTCTAATGTATCTGGTTTTTTTTCATGTGCTTATCTTTGCGCCTGTGTGTCTCTCCGTTCATGTCCATGTTTGTTGTGAGCCTGAATTTTTTTTCCGCTATGAGCAACCAACCCGCTCAAAATGCAGTGATGTTGAAATGCATTTCTAATAAATCGGGCTCTTTTTCGTGTCTTTATCTTTGCGCCTGTGTGTGTCCCTTTTCTTGTCCCTAAATGTTGTCTGCGCAAAATTTCCAGTCTTTATGAGCAACCAACTCGCTCAAAAAGCAGCGATGCTGCCATTAGGTGCCACCACTCGGTCTGTTCGTCAAAATGCCAAGAAGAGATGTCCGACCTCGGCACTTACGGTACAGGTGCAAAACTGCGTGCGCCTGTGGAAGGCATTCCCCACAGCCGTTCGCCCGACCGTAACGAAGGTAGCCTTTGACATCAATCGGAAGTGTGCCACATGCCAGGCTAACCAGCTGGAAGAAAACATAGTAACCTTGGATACGAGAAACCAATCATTACCGGATACCAACAGCTATGACAATCAATTTGTTGAAACAGAATTTGAGCTTTTCTTAACTACCGTGAAAATAATTGTGGGTTTCACAAGGTTGCTGAACCACTACTTTCTATGGCAAACGAATTCCAGCATGATGCACTCTAGAGCTTCGCGGTCCAGGATGACATTTACACGAAGACAACAGTCACCTCTGAGTCCAAGTTGTCGCTTAGCAGAAATGCGCGTGCAGATATTGACGTCTCTCAGGATTCTCACACGCAAAATACTACACCGGCTGCGGCAGCTCATGACGAAGAACACGAGACGTTTCTGAGTGAAGCAAGATCTCCCAGACATCTGTCGCCCCCAAGTACAGGTACGAGTGCGCTTACTGAGGTCTCTAAATATGGAACATTTTTGAAATTATATGAATGCGGAGCTTTATGTAAGCAGCATTAAATATGTCTGAGGTTGCCAAAATAGCACAACCTTTAGTTTCTGCTCAGGGAAAAATTGAGCGTATTGGAACCTTGAGCTCCTCTGTCGAGCATGACATCTGCAAGGAGGCAACGCTAGTTATTTCAGTTTAAATATCGGCCTCTATATTGCCGACACAGGAGCCCTGTGCGAACTCTTTCACGTCACTGACACGCAAGAAGCCAGAGAGGCTGTTGATTAAAATCAGTGCAATACATACACTCATGGAGCAATCCCGCCGGGATCTCCAACGCCTACTACTCAAGACCTGTATGTGCTACTTGAAGTCTCTCATGAGAACATTTTCAGTCAATTGGAATCTGAGATCTTTGCACATAAACGTGATAATGGTTCTGACATTGATTGAGGAACTGAACAGCTAGATCCTGCGGTGGACGAAATCGAGGCCGACGGTAGCGGAAGCTTTGTTTTTAAGTACGACCTTTGCGGGACGACAACAGCAATTATTCTTCCAGAGTTCAAGTTGCCGCCTACGCTAGGCGCATGTGGAGTAGGTGAAAAATTCCAAGATGTATTTTTAGAAGATGCTAAATCGACTGCAGCAGCCGGTTCAGATGATTCCACGGGGTGGGCTCGAGAAGAAGAATCGTCAAGAGGTCCGACGCTGCGTACTCCAAACTTAATCGTGCTGCCTGATGCGTCCGGAAGTGCTCACAAACAAGATGCTAGAACACCTGCAAGACCTGACGGGCATGAGCCCGAGAAATTAGGTCTCAGAAAACAGCATGCAATGCATCCGCGGCCGCGTACTGCAGACGCGCGTATGTTACCCGACCTGCCTGAGGGTGCTGATTCACACCCTTCTGTGCCGGCTGCAGCGACTGAGGATAAAAAGCCAATTATATTAATTCTTGACACGCAGCTTCTTATGCGTACACCAAATTTCAACCCACAGCACTGAGATCCGGGGCGGCTGACTGCTTCATTGTCGGGCAACTCAGTAAAACAGTTAAGCGCAGAACACACGTTCCCCTTTTCTAACCCACCGAGCGCAGAAACTAACCAATTTATCACCATCTGCGCAGACTTTGGCTTGACACAAATCGTCACTTCATCCACACGTGTTGCTCAAAATTCATCTTCTCTTCTAGATCTTGTATTAACGACTGCAGAAGATTGCACGTCACCTGTAATACATATGCCTGGCCTGAGCGACCACGATGTATTACATTTCACGTTAACTCATGAACACGCACCTTTATCAAACCGCTCCAAAAATATTAGAGACTACAACAAGGCTAATTTTCTTGATATTAATCACGAACTGAGCTCTTTTCTAGACATATTCTTACCTAATTACCTCGAGCGCTCGGTGGAAACTAACTGGTGCATGTTCCGAAATAAGGTATCTGAATTGATTAACCGACATATTCCTCTTCGGCGCGTCTACTCGAATAACCAAGCTCCATGGCATAATCGATATTTAAACCGCCTTTCTAACAAAAAGAAAAGACTTTTGCGAACTGCTAGGTATTCGTTAAAACCTGAGCGATGGACTGCATATAAATCAGCTGCCTTAGCCTATTCCCGTGCACTAAAGACTACTAAATTTTCTTTTTTTAATGTAACCCTCCCGAACATCTTAATGTCTAATCCTAAACGCTTCTGGAGCATAATAAAACCTAGCACTAACGACAAAGTGCCATTACTTTCAGCAACTGGAAATCCCATTCAGGACCATATTTGTGCCACTTCACTAAATGACTCTTTTGTCCAGTCATTTTCTTCCTCATCCGTTGATCGCCACCATCCCAAACTCCAATCGTGTAACTACTACTGTATGGATCCAATTGTGCTTGACTCTCATGGCATTATACCGATCATTAATAATTTGAAACAAACATCTTCTAGCGGAATCGATGGCATTAATAGCAAATTTCTTCGGAATACTGTTGAATATACCTCTATCATTGTGGAAAGCATATTCTCACAGTCATACCATGATGGCGTACTACCCGAGGACTGGAAAACTGCTAAGGTCATACCTGTACATAAAGCCGGAGACAAACATAACCCGTCTAACTATCGACCCACCTCTCTCACATCTATACCGTGCAAAATAATGGAACATATAATTTTCACTCATTTTGTTAATTTTCTTGAGGATAATAGCTTCTTTTCTCTTACTCAGCATGGCTTTCGGAAAGTTTTTTCCTGTGAAACTCAATTACTTTCCTTTACTAATGATCTGCACTTCTACTTAGACTCCGCGTTTTCCACAGACTGCATATTTCTCGACTTCGCGAAGGCATTCGATAAAGTTAACTATTCATTACTTCTATATAAACTCAGCATTCTAAATATTGACCCTTCTGTTCAGAACTAGATTCGCGCGTTTCTTTTTTCTCGCCTTCAGTTTGTGCATGCTAATGACACTAATTCTTCTACCGTGCCAGTTGGTTGTGGGGTTCCTCAAGGATCTGTCCTTGGCCCTTTACTGTTCCTGATTGATATTAATGATCTGCCTGCTACTGTTAACTCTAGGATTTGTTTGTTTGCCGACGACTGCGTGATTTACCCTAAAATAACTAACGATTCCGATATTCGCTCTCTCCAGGTCGATCTTAATAACATACTAGACTGTTGTCATGATTGGAAAATGGAACTAAATATTAAAAAATGCAAATCTATGAGAGTTTCACGTTCAAATACTACTTGTCCTCCTTATTTTCTTCACAGTCATCTCCTTGAAAGTGTAAGATCGTACCGGTATCTTGGCATACATATAACTAACACCCTGTCCTGGAAACTTCATATAGAACATATAGCATCTAAAGCAAACAAAACGCTAGGTTATCTTCGAAGGAATTTTAAACTTGCTCCATCTTCATTAAAATCATTATTATACACGACCTACGTACGACCGCAAATGGAATACGCTTCATCCATATGGGACCCTGGACAGGTCTCACTGACACAGGTTCTGGAAACTGTCCAGAATTGTGCAACTAGATTCATTTTAGGCAATTACAATCGTACATCTAGCGTCACCCAAATGAAAAGGTCTTTAAACCTCCTGCCCCTAGCTACCCGCCGTAAGCACTTCCGCATCTGCCTATTCCATAAGATTTTCTACTCCAAATTTCAACTTCGCTCTCGATGGATTCAACCGGCACCGTTCATTTCTCACCGTCGTGATCATCAACACAAGGTCACAGTGCCTCATTGTAACACAGTGACATGTGCGCAATCATATTTTCCGCTAACCTCTAAAGAATGGAATTCCCTACCCGCATCATTAACTAGCATCACTGATTCAACTCAATTTAGAAGATTACTTACCACTCTGATTACATAATGATCGCTTTTGTATTTTATTGTAGTGTTGTGTTCTCCACCTACTAGTATTGTTCTTAAACTATTTTATTAATCTGTTCCGAGTTAATTTTGCTCACTTCATTTTATCTTGCCTCAGTTATTCTATAGTTTTGTATGAATTGTGCTTTGTTTATTTTTCTTGTTATCAAATGTCCTTCCCCTCTGAAATGTACTTTGTACCCTGAGGGTATCACAAATAAATAAATAAACAAACAAATAAATAAATAAATAAATAAATAAATAAAAGACAGATACAGTCGACTTTTAACAGTGCTTGGTCATTGTGAAGGTTCCGTGAGCAGATCTGTGACGTCATCTCTGGTTTTACCTCACCGTGTGAATCAGGAGAAGGGAAAGTAATGGTGAGCAAATACGGCCCAACAGCTCCAATTCCTCCGTCCTGCTCGTCCGTGTCAGTACTCACCGAAGTCAAGGTCATTAATTCTGAGCATAAAATAGACGTTTCCATTTCCTTGTCACCAGTTTCAGTGGTTTCACGGACCGTAGACGAAATAGTACACTCTGAAGATTGCTCTGAAATTCTATCTTCTCAAAAACTCCTGTTAAGGGCGGAGGCTTAATGGAGGATTCCCAAACTGTAATGCCTCTATCGAGCTCTTCACAATGTGCACCCAGCGAAAGTGCGGTAGCTGGCTGCCGAGGAAGCTTGGGAGCCGTATCACATACATCGACCTCTCCAATATCTGCACTGAGTGTAGGTGAGAGAGCTTACTCTCCGGACGAACGAGCTGCATTTTCATCTCCGGAGGACGGTTTAGAACCTGCATCAGAGAGTAGAGAGGAAGGAGATTTGTTGAATGGATATTTGACAATATTGGAACACATATTTACAACTGCACATGCCATATCGCTTCACCCAAACGTGACCTGTAATAAACGAAAAAAGCTCTCAACGGCATCAGTGGCATGGTGTCTACCAGCAAGTGGCCATAGTCACAAGTGGGAACACACTTACACACACAAAGTTGCTTGGCCTTGAGGTCGTTGAATTTAAAGCAGGTAAGGGTGATTAATCATTCCCCACACTTCTCAGTCGCAGCCGGAAATCTTTGCAACGTATACTCGCCGCACATACACGCACACCTCTTGCACTGATGCTCGGTGCAGTTTTCATGCATTAGAAGCTTGCGTTTACTTCGGTTGTTCTTGCAGTCAACGACGGCGCAGTGCCGACCCGACCATTATATCTGCGTACGTCGTTGGCACTCACTCGAACTGTTCCTTAATGACCCAATCAAATGCCACGCAGAAATTAACACGCACAGTCCCGTGGACGGCACCTCGCTTCCCGAGCCGCACGCCGAGAGGCGGTGCCTATTGTCGAGAGTAGCAGCGCGCCTGCAGTCTGTGTGCGAGGATAAAAGATTAAGACTAGATTCTTTTACCCTCGCACGAAGGCCGCGAGCGAGCTCCAACTCTCGACACCAGTCGCAATCTGCCGACAAGCGCGGCGCGGTGGACTGCTGGTCACGCCGGCGCCTGGCGTAGGAGGCGTGTTTACGAGTTCTTTGCTTCCGTCATTGAAGCGCTCCATCACCCAACGTATGTATGTGCGTGCTGTGCATCACTACAGGCATTTTCCCTCTACCAAACTGTACTGCGGTCATCTGACGCGCATTGTTACTCGTTAAGCTGACATACGACAGTAGTCGACCAGGTTAGGTTGCCGACTGGAAACGGTACTTACCTGCACGTTTCTGCGCTGGGGTGTCGTTTGTTGCCGGCTTTAACCTGCGCTACCATCTCCAATAATTTTATGCATCAGAAGGTAAATTTATTGGTTTGGATCGATGGTGCAGTGATGTGCAAGCGGATTGGCCAGCTGCAGACTGAAAGTTGCGCAGGCGAGGCGCGTGTCCTCGATGGCAAATGATTCTTCAGCATCCTTGCGCTTGCCAGCAGTGCACATCTTGACACAGTCACTAACGTTTCCTGCACTTTGCAGCTACAAATCCGGCATTTCATCGACCCAAGTTCCCGGGATCAGCTGTTCGCCGTAACCGGGCACGCACCAGATCTGAGTCACCGCCCTGAAGGATCGAGGACCTATCGGTGGCTCCTGCGCCTGCGCCAACTGCTGACCCGCCACCTGGATCACCGTTAAATAGCTGCAGCACGTCGTACGGCACCCTAGTTTGGCAGCAGTGCACATCTTGACACAGTCACTAACGTTTCCTGCACTTTGCAGCTACAAATCCGGCATTTCATCGACCCAAGTTCCCGGGATCAGCTGTTCGCCGTAACCGGACACGCGCCAGATCTGAGTCACCGCCCTGAAGGATCGAGGACCTATCGGTGGCTCCTGCGCCTGCGCCAACTGCTGACCCGCCACCTGGATCACCGTTAAATAGCTGCAGCACGTCGTACGGCACCCTAGTTTGGCAGCAGTGCACATCTTGACACAGTCACTAACGTTTCCTGCACTTTGCAGGTAAGCTGAATCTTTCTAGGCACTCTGTCCGTGGTTTTTGTATGTTTGCACTGCTGCCAAATAGTTTCATGCTCTGCACGTATTTCTTTGTACAATCGTAAACCCTCTTAGCGCGAGAGTAGTGTATTTTTCATTGGTGCTTCCAAGTGTGCATCGTTTCTTTTTTCTTTTTTTTTTCGTCATCTGCTGTGAACCATGCCTAGCGAACTTGAGAAATTACGGGATGAATTAAGAAAAGAACTTGCGAAAGACATTGCGGCATTGCGAAGCGTTCTTGAACGTGACTTGAGGAAGGAGCTGCGAGAAGTTTCACAGAGTATAGATTACTGTAGCAAGCAATACGATGACATGGTCACTGAGTGTGCTGCGCTGAAGGCAGAAAACAAATCCTTAAGGGCTGAAAATGCCGCGTTGACCTCTGACCGTGATGCGCTACAAAGACAAGCGTCGGACTATGAACTAAGGCTCAACAGCTGGGAACAATATTCCAGGAACCGAAACGTAGAGATCACTGGCCTGCCGGTAACCGAGAAGGAAAACCTTCCTGAGGTTATTGAGAGGATCGGGGAAGTTTTGAATGTACCCGTGACATCCGACGACATTGAAGTGTGCCACCGTGTGCCTACTAAAAACTCTTCGTGCCAGAACATAGTGCTACAGTTTCAGAAACGCTCAAAACGCGACGCCTTCCTTGAAAAAGCCAGAAAACAAAGATTTACCGCAAGCGATCTTGGGCACCCTGATGGAGATGCAAATCCTGTCTATATAAATGAGCACCTGTGCCCTTCACTCAAGAAGCTGATGGGACTCACTGTTGCTCGTAAGAAAGATAAGCAATGGAAGTTTGCGTGGACGAGGAATGGCCGCATCTTTGCTAAGAAGGATGTAGCTTTGTCAGTGGTCCGGATCGATTGCGTCAATGACCTGGAAAAGATAGCCTGAAGATTTCGTGCGCCTACTGAGATTTCCCTTTTGATTAGGCATGCCTTCCCAGTTCTTTCTACCTGCAGATATCAATAGCCTTTTTGCAAAAAAACAAAAAAGTAACGTCATTCTTTCATCTTAACGCACAATCTCTGCGCAGTAAAGGAGATGAAATAATCGCATTTCTTGGCTTGTTTGATTTCGAGTTTGACATAATATTTTTCACTGAGACCTGGTACCGAACTGATCATGAAGCCCTTATCATGCCGCATTATAACTCATACGTGCTAAACCGCCCAAATAAAAAAGGCGGTGGAGTAATGATAGCTGCAAAGGAATCCGTTCGGTGTTCAGTTCTTCCTGACTTTACTAAATCCTGTGAAGATTTTGAAATACTTTCTCTAAAGGCTGGGCAGAACATTTATTCTGTTTTGTACAGACCTCCATGTGGTAGCATCCCAAACTTTCTTTCATTTCTTGACACTTTTTTAACATGGATAACAGAAAACAGATTTTACTTAGTCCTTGGCGGCGACATCAACATAGACTTTTCTACACCCTCAACTCAGCAGCGTCAAATAAATAACCTGTTAGACTGTAACGGTTTCATTAATGCCATCATTGATCCAACGCGCCTGTCCACATCGACCGCAACTTCAATAGATGCTTTCATTACAAATTTGCATGACAAGTCAATCGTGTCTGGCGTTATCTCTGGCCAAGTTAGTGATCACCTACAAATTTTTTACTTCATAGATAGTCGTATAACAAAGTCCAATAAAACTACTCAACAACAGCGACAGTTAGTGAATAATGATACCTTGACACACTTTCGGTCTAGACTTGAGCAAATAGACTGGAGTCCAGTTTATGAGGTTACAGATCCTGACAAAGCATATGATATATTTATAAGCATCATAAAACCGGTATATATTGAATGCTTCCCATATCGAAGCACCAGAAAACCAAAGAGTGCTCGCAAGCCATGGATAAACAAAGAATGTTTAAAGATGATAAAACACAAAAACTACCTTTATAATTGTTTCATTAAGAATAGAAGCACTGATGACTTTCTTATATTTAAGGCGTACAGAAACAAGGTGACATCATTTCTGCGTCAGGCAAAGAAAGAGTACTTCCATAGTCTATTCAACAAGGATGTTTCTGAAGCGAAGTGATAAAGTATGGAAACAACTTAATACCATTATTAACCCATCCAAGAGCATTAATGAACTGGAAGTCATGATAGTTGATGAGACGTTATCAGGAAAAAAGCTGGCTGATTCTTTTAACGATTTCTTTGTGTCTGTTGCGCATACTATTCATGACCCTACTTGCATGAGATATCTTGGTCAATCGAACTCGTTTACCGCTTTCCTCGCTCCAACAGACCAAAACGAGATTATGCGATGCTTTAATAGCCTCAAAAATAGCAAGTCGAAGGACGTGGATGGGTTCCAGATCCAACCGTTCAAACATGTAATTGATGTCCTTTGTCCTATGTTAGACCATGTCTTTAACTGCTGTTTCGCCCAGGGCACCTTTCCTAGTAGAATGCAAACTGCGAGGGTCATCGTAATTCATAAAGGAGGGGATACTAACAATTTATCCAATTACCGTCCGATATCTATACTCCCGTTATTTTCCAAATGTTTAGAAAAGCTGTTACATAGCAGGATTCTAGGTTTTTGCGAAAAGCATAAGTTGATCACACCCAGTCAGCATGGATTTAGGAAATTACACTCCACTGAGACCGCTCTTCTTACACAGAAGGAGCTGATTTTAGAATCTTTCGAACACAAAGAACTAACACTAGGCATTTTTATAGATTTTTCTAAGGCATTCGATCGCGTTAATCACGAAACCTTATTACTAAAACTAGACAGATATGGCTTCCGAGGTTGTTTTTATAGTATCATTAAATCATATTTAGAGGCCCGATTTCAGCAGCTTGTGATTGATAACACACTATCTGACCCCAAGCATATTGCTGCCGGCGTACCCCAGGGTAGCATACTCGGACCGCTACTTTTTAATCTCTACATTAATGATATTGTAAACATTGACCCTAACACAACTTTTGTTATCTACGCTGATGACACCAGCCTATTTTTCAGGGCACCATGTGTATCGAGTCTGGAAGTAAATGCTACGAGGTGCCTACGTTCGCTACACCACTGGTCACTTTCCAATTCGCTGAATATCAATATAAGCAAAACAAAAGCTGTGCTTTTTAGACCCCGTAATAAGTCTGTTTCTGAGTTAACGTTATCACTCGGTTCATCAAAAATACACGTCTCCTCTTCCGTTAAAAGCCTTGGTGTCACATTCCACGAGAACTTATCTTGGGATGTTCATGTTGATAATACAGCTGCCAAAATTTCAAGAGTAGTAGGTATCCTCTCCAAGTTTCGGTACTACTTTCCACAATCCATAAAAAAACTTTTGTACGACTCTTTGTTCACCAGTGTTATAACTTATTGTTTCTTAGTCTGGGGTACAACCACTGTCTCCAATATTACAAAACTCCATGTACTACAGAAAAAAGCAGTTCGTGCAATTAACAACATTCCAAATGATGCACACACCAAACCTGTCTTTGAGGCATTACACATTGTACCTATTGTGCAATTGTACTCTGTCCTGCTGCGCAAAAAGTACACATCAAATATTAATCAAGGAACTGCATTCCTCGCTGATTTGTCTAGACTAACATGCAGAGAACGCCCCTACAATACGCGCATCGGAGACAACTGGTATTTACCGCGAACGCGAACTAACTACGGCAGACAAATGCTGTCCTACAATATCCCGTCCATTTTAAACAATTTGTGAAAAACTGTCATTAGTGAAGAGTAACAGCATATAGTTTCTTTCTTTAGTGTACTAACTCAGCCTGCTTTTATGCCTTCCCTCTTTACGTGATATGTTTGATGGTTATGTGTTTTTTGATGCCCTGAACGTGTTCATTTTCGATACAATGTGCTTTTGTTTTAAATATGTCACAGGCATAACATATAATGTACGGTTGTGTGATTGTGAGTTTTTGTGCACAATGTAGTTGCTGTAGGGGGCGGGGACCTCCGTCAAGCCTCTATAGGCTTTTTGTCCCCGCTCCCCACATCCTTGATGTGAAAATAAACCTGATTGATTGATTGATTGATTGATTGATTGATTGATTGAGCTTGCCTTTGTTCCCATTCAACACACTTCGCGTACAGGAATGTAAGCACGATTGCTACCAGTTTAAGCTGCTATTTCCACACGAATGTCAAAGGGATCACGTGGTAAAGGGCTGACCGTGGTGTCTCTCTGCGGTTGGTACCTCCATGAATAAAAAGAAGATATGCACGATTTTATTGCGTTCTATGTCATTTGGCCAAAGGGCTACACGACGCTGTCACACGCACCGAGAGCTTCCAATAAAGTAGGCGCCACTACGTACCGTAAAATTCGTGAATCCTGCCTTCTCTGCTAATATTTATTATACGTTTTTATGCTCCAGATAGACTAAAATGCGCATAAATATGCGCCAGATAGCAAAGTTGATTTCCTGTTCACCCTGCGACTCAGCTGAACTCACAACGATAATTTGCTGATATAACTGGCACACCACCACGCAGGCGACAACAAAGCCTTAGTAGGGGGGGGGGGGGGGTTGTGGCCGGCCGGAAGGATTAAGAGCGCATTGCAACTGGAACTGCATGCTAGCTACAGACCTAGTGCTTGATATTGAGCAATAAAGTTTCCTCTCCAATGGAGAACTAATTACGGTGGCGACAGCACGAGTGCGAGCTAAGCACCGGCATAATTTACCGAGAATGTCGAACTAAATATTAAGACTAACGCATCAATTTTATTTCTTTGATAACGTAAAGGGTTCCTGTAACGGAACCGCACTGTGGAAGAAAGGTAGTTGTTTTTTTGAGCGCCCGGAGGCGCCACAGCCCAGTAGTCCACAAAGGAACTCCCGCACCGCGGTGCGCCAGCCGGCGGAAGTGGCCGCGCAGGAGAACGGCTCTGGACACTGTTCACTGTTAGATTTGGAGCCCGCCAGGAGGCTCCTGCATGGCATCCGAACCCCCACCCCCATATGCTATACTGGACACAGTTTTCGTTCTTTTTAATTTCAGATTTAACCTATGTTCGACCCTCATCCGCCATACTGTTGCGAGCTTCGAAACTGACAGCTCCAAGAGAGGAGTGCTCGCAGGCCCAAATTGCGCTGCAGAAATGGAGTTGCCGAGGGGGCGCTCGCCAGGCTTCTGTAATGGGCGTATCGAAGGGCGCTGAGAAGTCTCCCCGATCACGCCTAGTGGCGAGAGCTACTATCGATTTTACCGAACAACCCGATTGTCTGGCTCTTGTGGCAACGACGAGAGCGCCATCTTGTTGCGCGCCATGGTTGTCCTGCATACGAGCGACGTCTAGAACGACGGAGCTCTGTGTTCCGCAGCTTGAAAAGCCGCTCTGACCAGGAAGGCAAAAAATTACGATGAAATCGTATCAGTTTAACTGCCCAGGCTTGCATCCAGACATTTTTCACCAAATTTTATCGCTAGATATCGTTATAAAATTGGCAGTGGCTTAGCTCTGCTATGTCAGGATATACGTCGCGTGAGGTATTGGTATATCTTGATTAAGCTTGCTGTTATTAGCTTACATGTAACTATGACTAAAAAAGACAAGAAAATGTGCAGTATCAACTGCGAGGTGTTTATTTATATTTTATGGTTTCTCTTCGTGTTCTCCTCGTTGGTCAAGCCATAGGCCGTGGAGGCGGCTGAAGCCATAGGCCGTCGGCGTTCGTTGTGTTCATTGCCTTTGGCGCTTTTCCTCCTTGGAACCCGGCGCAGTAGCTTTGTATCCCTGAACATTAATGCACGGGACGCAATCTCCTAGCGCATGCGCAGTAGCCCGCAGCGAGAGGTACGCCAGATGATCATGATGATACCAACTTTATCTTCCACCAAATAAGGATGCCCCCTACTCCACATCCCAGGCACGCAGGCCTGCGTGAAGGGGGCTGGAACCTCCGCGATTACAAGCAGGCAAAGAGGTCTTGACTCCTCGTGACTTCTTGAGCCAGGCGGATGGCTTGTTATAAAAATGATAGGTGCAAGGTTAAGTGACCACAAGCGGGCAGAGTGGGTGAGGGAACAAACGCGGATAATTTACATCCCATTCGAAATCGAGAGGATGAAATGGGCTTGCGAAGCCGTGTGATGCGAAGCCAAGACAACCACTAGTCCTTAAGGGTGCCACGTATCATTGTAGTGTTTGTTCGTTCACGCTCAAGGCTGCAGGAAAGGGTTGTTATCACTTTTGTTCGTGACGCGAGAAGCGACCACACTAATCTCGATTGATCGCAGCCATGAAAGGCTGCATCTAGGTTTTTCCAGATTACTGTAGATGATCTTGTGTTGCTATCTGGAAGTTTCCTTGCCGGCTTTAAATTGAGCGATGCCGTGAGCGAAGGACATTCGTAGTTCGACGACCGACTAACACGTTTGTTGCTTACGCCGGCGCCGAGTGATTCAGTTATTTTGCGGGCGCAAGTCAGCCCAAATAAAGAGCTTCGTTTCCAAGATTGGCTGGTGTCTTCCTGACCAATGGACTGCCGTCACTACAACGTGACAAGGGTAATGGAGTGGATTCCAAGAGAAGGCAAGCGTAGCAGGGTGCGCAAGGAAGTTAAGTGAGCGAATGAGATTAAGAAGTGTGCTGGGATACGGTGGCTGACCAGCAAAGAACAGGGTTAATTGCAGAGATTGGGCGTAGCCAGGCTGATGATGATGTTGACGCTGTCGGTTATGGCCATGGGGAATGGCGGGGCGCCAGCGCGCAGGTGCACGACAATAACCGGAAGGAGGAGCGTTATAGTACTGCGCCTGCGCAGTGGCCCCCGGCTATTCTCCTATAGCCCTAACCAATAGCTTCACCCTACTCTAAAGGTCTCCCTCTTACATTGGCGGTCTCCACTCAGTGACCCGGCGGCTCTCTAAACGAGGGCTTAAAAATGCAAGTTGCGACTTGCTCGCAGTCACACCTGATGAAGGAACCGAGCATGTTCCAAAACGTCATGTTAATTCATTTGTTGCTTGGCGTTCTTGTCTCATATTAGAATTATTCAGGACGTAATCTTTGCCTCCACATTTTGTAACCGTAGACACGGATCAAAGGTCAAAAATTTGTGAAGTCAAATGTCGCTCAAATATATCAAAACATTCCATTTTGTTTTTTTTTTAGGATCAAGATGTCGAATGGAAAGGACTCACGCTGGCGCCGTGCTGCTGAGTTGCTGTTTCAAGCGTTCTAATCTGGCGCTTAATGGGGCGCGGTTTGCATTTTTCCTGTTTAATGTGCGGTTTTTGCATGTTCGTCATCATTCTCTTCCGTTTTTTTTTTCCTTTTTCTTATCGCTTCAGTTTGGTTCGCAGGCAGCCTCGCAGAGGAACGACAGCACCCCCCAGCGTTACCTTTTCTTTTAACTATTTTGCAGGGACGGATTGTTCCACCCCTCTTCTCACTGCACCAGCACGGTCCTTTCATCTGTTAGTAAGCTTGCGCTCAAGCCCGCGATCACGCACAAAGGCGTTTTGTCGCAATGGTGCTTCGGTTAGCAGGTGTTTTCCACCTGCCTTGGTGGGCACGTTCTGACCACGTCAAAAGGTCACGTGACCCGGGTGGTAGGTGGACCATCTGCTTTTCCGCACACAGCGCTGATGACGGCAACGCTGACGACGTTGGATCTTCTGCAAAATGGGAGCCGTTGCTGATATGCGTGTACATAACGACTGTAATAAACATTGCGTCACATATCTACTGCGCTTAATCGATGTCATGCAAGCACACAGAATGTCCTTGAATTTAATCGCATAGAAATATCATGGATAACAAAGCGTTACCACGATAAAGAATGCAAAACAAAGGCCACACAGGCCTCGCGCACCCAATTCGCATTTGGACTAACTACGGAAATTGACCGTCTATTTTTTAATCGAAAAATAAACAGCCGTGTAGCTTTGGACGACGGCGAGGGGCCCAGGCTTCATGAAGAGTGAGTGCTCCTCTCTGAGATGACAGTTTGTCGGTGCACTGTGCGAGCAGAACCAGAGGCCCCAGCGAAGACCTGCGCTGGGGAGGGGGGGGGGGTATACAGTCCACAGTGGGGTGCGACCTCCCTCCCTACGGGTTGCGCGTTCGTCTCCTTTCAGTTACACGCTGTCGTTTCGTATGTATGTGCAGCTACTATACTCGGAATTCACGCGTGGTGGTAGCGGGTAATCAGCTTCCATGGTTCCGGCGTCCTAGTGATCAGGTAAATTTTTAAGGAAAACTAGTGATTCGCTCAAAGAAGCGGGAATGAAATTGGTTGACGAAATGGTACCCAAAATTCTGTTCAGACATACTGGTATTCCAGCGGTATTCTTTTTTTTTTTCCTGAGTTAAGGGTTTGGAAGAGGGCTAAACCTTTTTTCAATGTGAGCCAGTGGTCGTGCGAGGGCGAATATTTCACGTTTGCCACTCTGGAGGAGACAGAAGAAGAGAAGGAAAGGCAAGGGGGTTAACAGAAAGAATAAGCCGGTCTGCCACCCAGTTTTTTGGACCCGCGTAATGTGAATAAAGTCGTTGTAATGACCGGAGACATAATCTATAGCCTGTTCTTGGAAGGTGCCGCGGGATCACAGAGGGGTCATCGGAGAATTCCCAGATCTTCGCCGCCTGGAACGCAATGGCGTTAACGGGGATGGGTTTGACCTCTCCAGTCCCAAGAACATCGACATCATCATCTTTCTAAATTAGCTGCAGGTATTCCTATTTTTACCTTAATTGCTGTCTTTGGTTGCTGAATATACAAGAGTTTACAAAATTTTTTGGCAACTTTTAAATTAGCTTTAAATTGGATGGCTTTTTCGGCTTCAGGAAAATACGCTATTATCGTCATAATCTGCACCGCGTCGATGGCCAGTGGCGAGTGTCGTTGCAATATGTCATGCATGGGAACTGGTGAGTTTATTGCTAGACAATAAGAATGTCATTCATGAGGACCGGGTAGTACGCTCTCCATGTAATGCGGCATGCGCGCTTGAGCATTAGTGTGAGATTCATGTCGGTCTTCGATGAGACCTGTGACGACGAGGAGGCTGGAGAGCGGCTGCTATCTTTGCCTCTTTACCGCTTCGTTGGCGAGGAAGTTTGGGAGTTTTCTTTGCCATGCCGGTGTTTCTTGCTATTACATTCGTATTCAATGTATGAACAACCCGGGCTTGAAAAAAAATTTGAACAACATCTGAAAACTATTCAAGAACACTCACACGGAAAACTGGCTCGCCGTTCATTCACTGGCTTACGCTAGTCTTATGAGAGCCTGTGTCCATATTTCAGAGTCCTACTGCTATAGATAACTTTACACGCGGCTAATCGATGCGCCGACAATGTAGCAATTGAAAAACTGCCAACGAAGACGGTCTCTTACGGGTTCACCGTTTTCTGTTCAGTCACCCAGCGAGTCCTCAGAGCTCCGTCAGAAGCCGTGTTTTTAAACCTTTCGGAAAGCTCGCGATAGCAACCGAAACTTACTCGCCGGTGACTCGAATCTTGAGGTCCCCCGACACATACACTTGGTGTCTAGTTCGACCGCCAGAACATCTCACCTGTGTTCGGTTGTCCATCAACATCCCGAGGTAGGAATCACAGAACGGTTAGGCATTTAAAAATTTTCTAATACGCGCGTCAGTCAAATGGCACAGTAAAAAAACAGGTGCTCACTTAGACATAAACACAACGCACCACAGCCGGTGCACACCAGCCGCAGCTTAAGAGTTTTTGAAGGGAAAATACAGAGGACTCCCTTAGCGAAAAAGAGGATGTGCTAAAAATGCATTTCAAACGTATTGTATTAATTTCATATTTATTTCGCATTTTTTTGTCCCTAGGCTTAAACTGCAATACGAATGCTTTCTAAGTATACTAGGAATAATATTTTAAACGTTCTTAAAAATACGTGAAAAGTACATTTTTGCCCACTTAGCATATTTATAATGCATTAAAAATATAATAAAGATATACATTAGAAATATACTAAAAATATACATTTAATACATTAAAAATGTGTTTACTCGGACTTAAAAAAAAGTCTACTGGGCGGCTCCATGGAATGACACGGGTTAATTCTTCAACTCGAGAACAAATCGTACACGGGTATTTATCATTAATCAACAGGAGTCTAATATTATAAGGTCACGTGATTGAATGGGAACGGCAGATACCTACACACAGCATACCAAGACGACAGTGACACAGCAAACAAATTCTGCGACAAGCGCAATGCTTGGCTTGCGGTATATATACCCAGCGAAAGCGACGCATTATTTTGCTCGGTGAGGCCTTTTTTTGCGCAAATACTGTGGGCTGCCAAATTATCGCAGAAGTACCCTACTGGTCGCGTTAGAATCTGGGATTAATTGAGAACGGAATTGCTAGTTGAAACTTGCGTCAGGCCCAGGTCAGGAGTCGAACTGTCAACCAACAGATACATGGGCGTGTAAGGGAGCCGGTCTGCCCTGCCAGACGGGGTCCTTTCCGCTGGCTTATTCGGACCCAGAAGTACCCAAGGCGCTTTTGCTGGTAAAATGCTATCACGTTCTCACACGGAAATGTTCGAATGACATTGAGTGGAATGACATTCGAGAATAGGAATGACATTCGGACTCGACGGACTGCCGCGGTGCTGCACGACACTTTCGAAACGCATTCGAAAGCCTCAGCTCGTTTTCAGTGTACAGCGACGACGACGACGGCGGTCACACTCGTCCGACAACGACAGTATATATCACGCTGAACAACAGCATGTAATTATAGTGAAATATCTAGTTTACTATAATATGATTCTAGAGGGACACGTTTTTCAGGCCAACGACACCGACGAATCCGGTCGGCGGACGGTCAGCCTTGTCGGCGGCTGAGCGAGAGCACGGTGATGAGGCGGTGGTGTGACACTCCAAAATTCCGAAACTCCACAACCCCGAATCTCCAAAACTCCGAAACTCCAAAACTCCGAAACTCCGAAAATCCAAAACTCCAAAACTCCAAAGCTCTAAAACTCCAAAAGTCCAATAATCCGAAACTCCGAAAGTCCAAAACTCAAACAATCCAAAACTCTGAAAATTCCAAACTCCAAAACTCCAAAACTCCGAAACTGCAAAACTCCGAAACTGCAAAACTCCAAAACTCTGAAACTCCAAAATTCCGAAACTCCAAAACTCCGAAACTCCGAAAATCCGGAACTCCAAAAATCCAAAACTCCAAAAATCCAAAACTCCGAAACTCCAAAACTCCAAAACTCAAAAGCTCCAAAACTCCGAAACTCCGAAAATCCGAAACTCCAAAACTTCAAAACTCCGAAACTCGAAAACTCCAAAACTCCGAAACTCCAAAACTACAAAATTCCGAAACTCCGAAACTCCAAAACTCCGAAAATCCAGAACTCCAAAACTCCAAAACTACAAAATTCCGAAACTCCAAAACTCCGAAACTCCAAAATTCCGAAACTCCACAACCCCGAATCTCCAAAACTCCGAAACTCCAAAACTCCGAAACTCCGAATATCCAGAACTCCAACACTCCAAAGCTCTAAAACTCCTAAAGTCCAATATCCGAAACTCCGAAAGTCCAAAACTGAAAAATTCACAACTCCAAAAATCCAGAACTCTGAAAATTCGAAACTACAAACTCCGAAACTGCAAAACTCCAAAACTCTGAAAATTCGAAACTCCAAACTCCGAAACTGCAAAACTCCAAAACTCCGAAACTCCGAAACTCCAAAATTCCGAAACTCCAAAAATCGAAAGCTCCAAAAATCCAAAACTCGAAAACTCCAAAACTGCAAAAATCCGAAACTCCAAAATTCTGAAACTCGGAAACTCCAAAACTCCGAAACTCCAAAACTCCGAACCTCCAAAACTCCAAAACTCCACAACCCCGAATGTCCAAAACTCCGAAACTCCAAAAATCCATACCTCCAAAAATCCAAAATTCTAAAACTCGCGCTTCTAAATGAGCGAAACGAACGGCTATATTTCACGTCTGCACACCTGAACACTCACCAGCGATAAGCGCTTGCCAGATCAATTTCAATCGACGACGGCTCTGTTCCCTTCCGCGACGGCTAGGCCCAGCGAGTTCGCAGGGTTGGATCTGTGATTTCGGCGGTTGTGAAGAGCGAATCACAAGCTTTAGGGTATGCAAATGGTCACCAGGTGTAGTTTTGGCAACAGTGACCTGAAATCAACTATTGCTTACATCGCAGGGCACGCGTACGATGAACGGGAATCGCCGGTGTGACCCAGACTGCCGAGCCGTGCTTTACGGCCAGCAGCAGTCGTCGCCGTCGCTAGCTTGTGGATAACAAGTTAGGCCGTTTCAGTTAAAGCGAACAGTCGCCAGACATACTTCTGGATAAAGTAGTTTAAAAAAAAGTACTGGTCACGTCGGAGAAAGCCGGGACAAGAAGCGAGAAGCGCCAGTCCTGCGCGATGCCAAAAACCCGGCTTTCTCAGGCGTGCGATCGCATCATCGCTTCCCACACATTGTCGCACTGCGTAAACAAGCACGAGTACAAGCAGTAAAAAAGAAAACAGATTCTTTAATAGAACGAAAGCGCAGATTGCGTTTTATGTTATGTAAACAAGCGATGTAAACAACAGTATGAGTGCAGTCGTCCTCATCGGCGCACTCCCGGGGAAATTTCATGCTGACGCGGTTAATATTCATTGGCGTAATATTATCTTCAAGCACTCCCTTAGACAGAACACGTGTAGCATCGTTAGATGACATTCGGCTGGAAGGCATTCGAAGCGCCCGTGTAGCAGGGGTATAAGTGGTGATCACCTTCCTGCTAGAAGTTACCATAAACGAAAGGATGACAAGAAAGGGAAAGTTTTCACTCTTCGCTGAAATGTCATTTCGAGCCCTAGATTGTTCCACGGTAGCTTGAAGTGTAATGCAAATATGTTTACGCGGACAACCCATTTGTTAGAATTTAAATATAATTCAGACGGATTAATTGCGTATTTACGAAAGTACACTTTAAATAGATGGCCAGCACCAAAATGCGATGTCCCGAAACTCGATTTTGAGCATTAGATTGTTCAACGATTGTAGTGCGCTGCAAACATGCTAATGCGGACTGCCAATTTGCTAGAATTTCAGTGTTCTTTGGATGAATTAATTGCGTATTTACGGAGGTACACTTCAAATACATTGACGACATGCAACTGCCATTTCCCGAAACGCGATTTCGAGCACTCGACTGTTCAACGGCAGCTAGAAGTGTGCAAAGACGTTTAAAAGGACTGCCCGTTTGTTAGAATTGAAGTATATTTCGGATGAATTAATTTCATATTTACGAAAGTTCACTTTTAATACATTGACAAGATGCTAAAACTGCATACATATACGTTTACAAGGGCTGCCCGTTTTCTAGAATTGAAGTATACTTTCGATGAATCCCGGTCAAAAAATCCTTCAAAGTTCCTTCAGGGAGCCAACAGGATTCTTGACTGTCACCTCTACATGCACCTGAAGGACCTGAAGGAATCTGCATGGATGCTCTGTTTGCAATGGCGCGACTCTGACGGGGCTGAAGGCATCTCCATTAGCAGCTCTGTTGGCACCGGCGCGGCTCTGATGGTGCTGAAGGCATCTCCGTCAGCAGTTCTGTTTGTACCGGCACGACTCTGACGGTGCTGAAGGCATCTCCGTCAGCAGCTCTGTTTGCACCGGCGCGTCTCTGAAGGTGCTGAAGGGATCTCCGTCAGCACGTCTGTTTGTACCGGCACGACTCTGACGGTGCTGAAGGCATCTCCATTAGCAGCTCTGTTTACCGGTCGGCGTGGCTCTGACGGTCCTGCAGAAATCTACATGCAGCGCTGCTCTGTCTGCGGGCGACGTTAGCTTCGACCGTCACCGGTATAGCTGCGAATCGCTTCGGGAAAGTTATAATACTGGCAAGAAGCTTAATTGTACGTTTTAATCGGTTTGTGTAGCACACATCTTGTAGTACCAGCACAACCGCTCACCGGTGGAGATTTATTTGGCCAGAAAGCAGCTTACGAAATTAGCGGGGACATATCTGAAACACACGTACGTATGCTCAAACATATACAATATTCGTGCAAATTGCATGATTCTTGCAAGCACGCATTAATGAGCTGCGCGCCCTTCCGATAGTGCCTGAAAATTCTTTGCACGGAAGCCATGAATCGCTGTAGAGCTCGCGTTCTCGATCATATGCTTAGCTTTCAAGGATGCATCCGGCCGGCTTCACTCGATCCTGGCTCATTTTCGGCAAAACTGTACACATATCATATATCAATATTGGACGGTAAACGTTGTCTCGTAGTGAACTTGACAACTGATGCGTACCAACCAAGCGGTTCGCATAACTGAAGTACTTCTGCGTTTCGTGCGAAGCATGCAAAGACGGCCGGCCGCTATTCGGCTTTGCTGACTTTTCTTCACTCGTCCTCGGCGCAGACGATTCCAGGCGCACGGCATAAACTACGGCCAGGTGAAAAAAATGTGTGTTAGCTGCGCAGTTAATTTTAATCTAGGGAGAACCATCAATTGAGGCGAATGAATTTTTAAAAGGTGCTGCACAATTAATTCTAGCTTAACGCGTTTGTGCGCGTTGCGCGCAAAAAGTAGAGCAAATGTGGTATCGGTACGTACGTCGATCATACTTCATACTCAAAACTGATTATGTTCGACCTTTCCGCTATGCATATGCTGCGCACCGCGTGCAGTGAACCCGCCCGCTATCAGGGCAGATCTGCCTATCTGATAGCCAGTACACGTACGCATGTTTGTGTGCGGCATACACCGGCCAGGAACTGCGCCAGTCGGAATTAACTTTTTCTACTACGCATAGCCTTCCCTCGATCCTCGATCATCCTTTCAGCAAGGTGGAGACGCTGCATGCATGCTCGATCGTCCAGAGCTTCCTCGATCGGGCAACGAAACCAGTGCCCATATTCTACGCGGGAGCGCGCGCCC
The DNA here is from genome assembly GCF_055824585.1 of Amblyomma mixtum. NCBI lineage: Eukaryota > Metazoa > Arthropoda > Arachnida > Ixodida > Ixodidae > Amblyomma > Amblyomma mixtum. The sequence goes on along the minus strand of NC_143014.1, from coordinate 375,199,746 downwards.
GCACCGATTTTCGTAGTCACGAGGAATTCATACGCCAGCGCACCTTTCAGTCGGGGATTAAGGTGACTGAATGCAGCGCACAGCGCTATAAGCGCGGCAAAGACGTGCAGCGAATTGCTCGCGCTGAACGACAGCGCAAATTTTTTTTTTCCATGGCGCGACGTTTCTGTTTAAATAATTTTCACCAAGCAGGAAAGCGCCCTGCACTTGCATTGACTGTTGAAGCCAAGCGCAGTGAGTACACTGAAGTCCCCTCGAGGCATCTGTGTTGTCATCGAGAAGCCGCACAACTCATGTGCGGCTCTCCTTCAGTCTTTATCTCCCAAACTCCCCTCCCTACGCAGAGTAGCATGCCAGCGATATTGAAACACCGGCTAAATTCTCTGTATTTCATTAAAGAGTCTCTCTCTCTCTGGCGATGTGTATCATTGAAAACATTAAACTCGCCCACCTAGCACCGCGATGTCAAGTGAACATATTCCTTGACGCTGGATTCATGATCTCTATGCAGTTAATTCCCAGCCCCCTGTATGTCACACTAAGTGAATGGGGATTAACCATCACATCACACCAACTGGCCAGCTCCACTGGCTGGAGGACCTTCTTTGAAAGGCATTTGCGTAAAAATTCTTTGTATCACTAGGGTATACGGCAACTTAATTGACAGCAGTAACAGAATTTTGGTTCCCGGAACACACCCATGGAACATGTAACGCTGCATCAAAAATAAGTGCAGCCAGTTTTGAGGCTTTGAGGTTTTGAGGATTGTTCTCGCAATCACTCTCCGAAGGTACCATTCCAGACGACTGGGAAGTGGGGAAGGTCGTTCCCGTCCACAAATCAGGTCGTACTGATTCACCTCTTAATTATCACCCCATTTCATTAACAAGTGTACCGTGCAAAATCATGGAACATGTCATTTACTCTCAAATCATGCAATCTTTGGATTCAAATAATTTCTTCCATCCATCACAGCATGGATTTCGCAAGGGGTTCTCCTGCGAAACTCAACTAGCCATTTTTCTACATGATATTCACGCCAACCTTGATACTAACCTGCAAACTGACTCCATTTTCTTAGATTTCGCTAAGGCATTCGACAAAGTACCTCATCAACGCTTGCTTCTTAAACTCTCCCAGTTGAAGTATACATCCGAACATAATTGCATGGATTAAAGCTTTCCTCACGCATCGCTCTCAGTCCGTCGTCATTAATAACCAACTTTCCAACCCGCTTCCAGTAACCTCTGGCGTCCCACAGGGTTCTGTTCTCGGTCCTTTGTTATTCCTCATATACATTAATGATTTACCCCAGCATGTCTCTTGTCACATCCGCTTATTCGCCGATGATTGCGTCATTTATCGCTCAGTGACTAACCATTCTGACCAAGAATCCCTTCAGGCAGACCTGCGCCATGTGCAAGACTGGTGCTACCAGTGGATGATGATGCTCAACTCTAACAAATGCAAGTGCATGTCCTTTCCCCGCCGTCGAAATCCTCTTGTTTTCAAATACACAGTCTGCAATTCCCCAGTTGACCTCGTCCAGTCATATAAATACTTAGGAGTCACCATTTCTAATGATTTATCTTGGCGTTTGCACGTGACTAACCTGATATCATCTGCTAATAAAACACTAGGTTTCTTAAAACATCACCTACGGGAAGCCCCACAACACGTAAGACTACAAGCGTACATCTCATTCATTAGAACTAAACTTGAATACGCATCACCCATCTGGAGCCCTTATCAAGAATATTTAACACACGCTATCGAATCTTTTCAAAACAGGGCTATCAGATTCATGCACTCCTCATACTAGTACGATGTCAGCATATCATCCCTCAAATCGTAGTCAGGTCTAGCTAATCTTTCTAGTCGCCGTCGCATAGCCAGTCTTGTCCTGTTTCACAAGTTCTTTTATTCACCACTAAAACAAGAACCATACATTTGCGCACTTCCACAATGTAGGTCCCACCGCATCGGTCGATCATTCTCTTCCAAGTTTTGCGTCCACGTGGCCGTACCACTGTTTTTGCCAACTCATTTTTTTCTCGTGCAGCAGCTGACTGGAACGGCCTTCCCCATAATATTACTGCCATAACATGTTCATCATCATTTTCAAGCACTGTTGATTCCTGCATTTCGTAAACCCCACCCCTTATGTAACACCCTGGAAAAGGGTCTTTAAGGAAAATAAAGTGATGTGATGTGATCTACAAACATGATTTATTACACACACTAGGCCACAACAACAAAGCAGAGGGAGTAATAAATGTTGGACAGGAACGTGCATTATTCTTTACACTTAAAAGCAGCAAACATTTTAAACACATGAAAAAACAAGGATGACAAAGCATCATACTATCAGGCTGCAAGGCCAGGTATATCCTTATGTCTAGAGACCAGATTTTAGGCAAATGCCTATTTTTTTCAAGGCATCATAGGCGCACCATTTTTACATATGAGCATGAATTAGGCGTTCACGACATGTTTAATACACATTTGATGGTGCCATAAATGCCTATTTTGGGCGTCAGCGCCTATAAATGCCGATTTCCAACGTTGGTGCCTAAAAATGCCCTATTTTGAAGAAAATGGCCCTGATATACGTTGTGGTTTTGTTTTCAGATTCTCTTTGTTTTCGAATCCATTTCGGTTTTGAGTTGAACCCACACATGGCAACATTAAATGACTTCGTCACTTGGGTGTGGTGAACACTACTCCAACGCCGACTGTGTAGACAATGTCAACCACATCAGCCAAAAATATCGAAATAACCTTTTTCCTGTTTCTGCCGTTTTGTAGTTACAGCTTGTAAACTCTGGCCGTTAAAATGGTAGTTGACCAGATGGTGCTACATTTTGGAAAGTACATGAAGTACGTAAGTTTCGTCCACATAATTCCCAGTGGGTTCGAGTTGACTGCAAATTGTTCCATAAGCTGGCTGGATAAAGTTTAACTGGATAAAATTTGCCATATTGGTAATCTGCCTTATGATCATTCCTTGTGCCTCATCTGCATGTCATCCTAATCAAATAGCCTTTGGCGGCAGTTTTCTTGGAGCAGGCCGCACTGGACAGCTGAGAGCCGTGCCAGTCGTGCGTGCATGCGGAACACATTCATGCACTCAAACAATGTTTGATGCTTGTATGAATATCACTCTTTTGGCGTCACTCCTATGTCATATTATCTCAACCCTTCAATCGAAATGGTTTCCTACAAGCACACTCCTGTAACATCTGTTGGTGTGGAGCGTTCCTTTTCAGCTTACAAGCTTGTTCTCAGTGAGAAGAGGCACAATTTTGAGCCCACCAACATGGAGACGTTGCTTGTGTGCTACTGCTTTCATGACTTTAGTAGTGATTACTATATGAACGGTGTTTATTTATTATGAATCCCCAGTGGCTCTACGTAGGCCCGTGCTGAACTATATAATTTTTTTCGGCATATAAAGCATCACCAGCACTAAGCGGCTACATTTTTAGCATTTTTAGCATTTTTAGCAAGCACCATTTTAAGTCCGCGTGACTTCCGACACTTGGAGCCACTAACTATAAAACGCAGTTTACACAAATGGCGACACATTTATTAATGTTAAAGCACCATGCATGCCTGCAATAGATAAGTTTAATTCCTATGAGGATGACTCTGAACACATGTCGGATGCTTTAAAGTCACATTTGCGTCAATTGCTAAATGCACGGCCTCTTGTTTTACTATTGTGCACGACAAGCAAATTGTTTGTTTCCAGGTATGCCAACGCATTTTAAAAGGCTTTGTAACCATCTCTTTTGCTCTGCTGAAGCATGCGTGTTGTACGAAAAGCTTCACGACAGCTTTAAAAAGAGTGCTTCTAAGGTTCGCACACAATGGTTAAGATCTCAAATCATTCCGGCTGTTTTTACTTTATGGCAGATATTGCGTGCTGATGTTCGGATCTGATAAGTGCAATTTTGATGCAGTTTATAGTGCCTATTTTTCTTTTTAGGTGCCTAAAATCAAATCTTAACCACCTATTTTTGGCGCCTAAAACATGCCTTCTTGGTGCCTAAAAATCCGGCCTCTACTTATGTCTTATAAATCCCATCAACAGACTTTGTCAGCATACATGGCAATGTGTTCTCTCTTGCATTATTTGCACTAAATACTTTGAAGCATAAATGTTCCAAGAATAAAAGAAACTTTGAGATTAGTGTAATATTGTCACGTAGTTGTGATGGCTGCAGTTTGGCAGTCAGGTAGACAGCAAAACGGCTTCCAAAGAAACACTGTTGGGCTGTTTCACACCCACAAAGAACTGAACGACTCGGCAGCGGTGTAGCAACAAGCGTGCTTGAAGGTCGTCGAAGACAATGCCTGCCACTTGTGGCCGTGCTGAATTTATAACTGACGACGAACTTTTGACAATGTGACAATATGGAGCAACCTCCCGTCACAATCTGAAGATTGGTGTAATTGCTGCTAACTGCAATGAATTTCATGGCCACAAGTTTGAAAAAAGTTAAACACACTGAAGAGCTACCTTAAAGGAATACAAAAATAAAAATACACTGAAACTACCTTCATGAACTGCACATCATACATCACTACCAGATCAATCTCTTTCCTTCTGGTTGGGCACTTCACACAAGTATGAAACATTATTAATACTAAAGAAAACACATTGCAGAGACGCATCATCAAGGGAGTGCAAACAATTATTCTGATCAGCCGGTGGGTGCTGACACTGCATGATATGTAGGACATCAAATACAAGTGGTGAAACAAGAAGCCTTTGGGAGTGAAAATATATACAGCCTGCAATCTCATAAGTTCCAAGTACATAACAATATGAGCCGTCTACCATTTTAACATAACAAGAGCTGTTCTTTTTTGGAGTCAAATAATCCGAACTGTGTATAATAATGCTGCCAATTTGTGCTCGAAAGTACCTAGACATCTGAGGAATGCAGCCAAAGTGTGAATTGAAAATCATTTTTAGCTGCTCGGGAAATGAAGGAACAGGGTGTGGCACACCTAGAGCACATGTCTGGTAGCTGTTTGTGTGCTAAGCGCCAATATTTTTCTTGGCAAAAGCCAAATGAGCTGGGAGCTCCAAATTTCTTTCTGAGCTTCGATAGCACTGCTGCATTATGCACCGTTCAGCGACCTGCATAGGCACCAGCTTGGCTGCTGACACAAGCCGCAGTGCACGGCCAATCCCATCTTCAAAAGAATAACCGTGGACACACCCCATAATGGGCCAAACATGCGCGTAGCCTTAGAAAGGTGCAGCAGCTGGTGAGCATTATATGTCATAGCTGCCTCACCATAGAGCCTCGCTGCTATCCCTAGTAGCACAGTATGTAACTGCAACGTTGCCACAACATTGCCAATGTTGTACTATGTTGCGCTAACATTCTTCAACATTAGATAATGTTGCTGCTATGTTACCAAGCAACTTGCTGATAACGTTGCTCTGAAGTGGTCTTTTCACATTGCAGCAATATTGTCAAATGATGAATAAATGTTGAACCACATACGATGGCATTGCTATAACATTCATGCTATAGGTTAATCTGCCCTCTCTGGCTATTTCTGAAGCCCAAATAGAAAAGTCGGTACCAGATCACTTCCCCTCACCGTGAGAGTATTAATTTGTTTATTAATTTTTACTTCGATTGCAAGTTTGCATGTGGTGTGTATGCAAATGGTGACACTAAGGTAGAAAGATATATTTCTATCTGAAATATTTTTAAACAGCTGGAATTACTTTGTTTTTAATTAAACAGGCAGACAAAATTAAAACTGCCGAAGAAATTTAGTTCTGGTTTCACTGACGCCCTGCAGTCTAATGGTCCAAATCCAAACCGCGGCTACTCGCGGCCGCGCCGAGAGACAAATTCCAATCCTGCGGCGTGCGCTGGTCCGGGAACTCGCGTGTCAGCGGCAGTCATGGCAAGATTTTCACGTTTTTTGTTCTTCTAGTACAGTTTTTTGGCGGTCGTCGTGCCCGCACTGCTGTGTTTCGTTGTGGTTTCACTGGAATTCAGCTGAAACAACAAAGGCTTGCCCAGAGGATGACCTCAATGGTGAGTGATTTCTAGACTTGCATTGTTGTGCTGTGACCTGTGTTGGTTGGCACAAAGCCAGTAGTGTATATATGTTACCCATGCCCTGCGTGATAGTTTGATAAAGTGCTACATTCGTTGTATTATGAAGAGAATGAAGTGTTCGCTAATCGAGGTGTCATTTCGGCAACGACGCCGAAGAACAGCAGAGGCTGTTCACGACGAACTAGAAAACTGTTTTCGTCAAGGGTACCCACGATGGTGAGAGCCGGCTTTTGCGGGTACGCATCACGAAATGCTACCCTGTTTGGCAGTTGTCAGTCTTGATAATGGTCATGGCAGCAGATTGTGCGCAACAGGAGCAGAACAGTTTCAAGATGCCTTTTCATCGCATAATGTTATTTTATCCTCTTTATCAGCGCCGGTCGAGGACGCAGTTGAAAGCCGCAGTTCTCACTTGTCAGATTTTAGCACCGCTAGCAGCATCCCTGACATAGAAAGTGCAACGTAAGAGTTGTCGCGAATTTCTGACAATGAGGAGTTGGTGGGTTATGAAGATAGGATGACACCTGAGTCTGGTTCCGCTACTCAATGTCTAGAGCACGACTTGCGCGTGTGGGCAATTAATAGCCAATTGCCTGCTTCTCACCTGCATTCCCTGCTTAAAGTGCTGAAACCATACCATCCAGAGTTACCCACGGATTCTAGAAAATTACTAAAGACGCAGAGGCATAGTGATCCAGCAGTGATGCTTCTTCTTCTAAACACAATCCAATAGTTATAGTGTGCAGATAACACTATTATTATTTTTATTACCTCACTGAAAGTGTGCATTTCTGTAATTATGTTTTCCACACTGCGTGTATGTTTTTTCTTCTTTGCCGCAATCCTATGTCACCTTTTCTACAGTCTTCAGTTAAACATTATGTGAAAGTGCCATTTCGCCCTGTTGTTTGTGTTAAAAATATTTTTCATTGCATAGTCCACTCTTACGCCGAAGTTACCAAGTTTTTGTACGGGGCGCAGCCCCTCGTCAAGCCTTTAATAGGCTTTTTGGCTGCGCCCCTAGCATCCTTGTGATGTTGAAAATAAAGATGACTTGACTTGACTTGATGAGCGATGGTCATTACCACTACTTTGGAATTTTTCGTTCTCTGGAAGAACAAGTTGTGCATGTTCCTTAACGTCTGCGCTTTGTGCGAGGGCATTACACCAGTTCTCATGCATTCTACTGGAAGATAGCATAGATCCAGCGACATTGTAAGCAAGGAACCAGAATTTATTCTTTCACTTAACACTGACGCTGCTGCATCATGCCAGTAGTGTAGTATTTTCCCTCTCGTTCTTAATCAGATGTATACTCTTATAACCAACATTTATGGGACTGTGCAGCGATTTGCACCAAGGGTAAGAAAAGTGAAATATTCATTGGAATTCAATCATCCTTCATCATCATCAGCCGGACTATACTCGCAGCAGGGCGACAGCCTCTCCCATATTCCCCAAATTAGCCCTTTCCTGTGCTAGCTGCATCCACTTGACCCCTGCACCCATCATCAGTTTGTGATCTAGCTTATGTAGCCCACGAAGAATCGGCCGTTAGCAACTATGCCTTTCAAATTGTGCACAGCAGTGAGGCTGAAAAAGACTATAGGCTGGGCCTGCCCTCTTTGCTCAGTTTACTTTGTCGGCCACCTGCCATGGCACAATTGAGGGAAGACAAAGGGAGTGATGTGCAACCACCTCCAGCCGCGTCTTCATCTACAAACGCCCTTGTGGTTTTAAGCAATTGAATGGCCGTCCCCATGGCTGACACCAGTAGATCCGCTTGTAAGGCAGGATTCAAGCCAGACAGCAGCACTGGCCATTGCTGTGAGATGCGGGAATGGGAATTTTTGTTTGTATGTTATTTGCTTGCTTTTGAGGAATTTTAGTTGGCATGAATAGTCGATGTCTTTTTTGTAATGAATGCATTTTTAGTCACTTTCAGAACAATTTGTTGCTCAGGCTGTTAAAATATGCTCGCGCTGCCAGGGAAGGGCGGATTTTTTTCTCACTATTTTGGTTTGAGCCAAGTGACTGGACATAAGTTCTTTGTACAGAGCTGTCCAATGTCTGTGCTCATTGAGGATTGTAAAAGATTTGTTATTAGACGTGTGCCCACCAAGATGCTTATATTAGGAAATTTTTGGTTCTTTCTTTTTTTTGCAGGGATGCAGCTTTGCTTGTCACATCATGAATTAGAAGAGACCATCATTGTGAGCAGCTGGAGGCTACCAGAAGATAAGCATATTTTAGACGTGCTAAATTGTTCAGGCAAATGTTGAGAGTACTTTAAATTTGTAGTTTTCCAGTGCAACGGTGCATGACCAAAGAAGGGAAGAAGAATACTTGAAGAAAACAGCGCAGCAACAGGGACAAGAGAGAAGATGAGACAGGTGCTGACTAGCAACTGAAGGTTTATTGAAAAGGAATGCATAAAATATACTCTCTTCGCAACCAAGAGCGTGCATGAGCTGCGCAAACAACACTGATAACCTGTCAACTTCAGTCATGGTGGTCAGGATACAATAGTTCACAATCATTAACAAGGACGGATGGCCGTTCATGGCTGTGAACTGTTGAATCTTGACCACCATGACTGAAGTTGATAGCTTATCAGTGTTGTTCCCGCAGCTCATGCACGCTCTTGGTTGTGAAGAGAGTATATTTTAAGTGTTCCTTTTCAATAAACCTTCAGTTGCTAGTCAGCACCTGTCCCATCTTCTTTCTTGTGCCTGTTGCTGCGCTGTTTTCTTCAACTTGCCGTTTTACTGAAGTTGGGAAGAAGGATAAAACACAGCGCTCACTGACAACTGGTTATTTAACGGCGCAGACACTGCTTAAATGCCTTCAGACCAGCGGAGCAGGAAAAAAACAAACTTATCACACCTTTATCATCAAAACTATGAAAGAAACATCATTTCTGTGTTATATGATACAACTGAAGTATTGCTCGCACATTGTGAACCAGCTTTTTTAATATGATGCGTCTCTGTCCCTTCACAAGTGGCTTGCTTCTGCTAAGGATCTTCACACTTGAAAATCTCTGTACAATCACTGCAGTGCTTGACAAGTTTGGAACCTGTCCTCATTCTTTAGATCTCCTGCATGCAGTTCGCATTTACGGGCCTGTAGCATTTTGCCTCCATCGAAATGCAACCACCGCGGCCAGGATAGAACCCGTGTCTTAACAGGCCAGCAGCCGAGCACCATAACCACTGAACTGCCGTGGCGGCTCATGTATGTGTGTGTGTTCCGTAGGGCTGGAAAACTATGAACTTAAATCAGTGATGCTAACCAGGCCAACAACTAACTCTGCTGTTCATAATACCTCTGCTCCTTGTTTCTAAATGGCCAATTAGGTGGCACTGCTACTTTGTTTATTTGTTGCAATTTTGTGCACAAAATGAATGTCTTATATTTGGGAAACACAAAGTCCAGGTGGTGTATGTTTGCAAGGTGTGCTATTGTTGTGTAGATAGTTTACTGAAGTGTTTTGTATTTCTAACATGCCAGTTGAGAGGTGTGTGTGCATTTTCATGCTATGGTAATGTGCCTAGTAACTGTTTAAAACATTAGCTCTGGTTCTTGTTCCTGAGTAGCTCACATGTGTGCTGCTCATCCCTTTTTTCTTAGCTAAGCTACTTCATCAAATTGCATGTTGTAGGTGTCACCATGCATGTATATCTTAGAGCTTAAAGTAAGTGCTCTTGGAAGTCATCTTAAGGTGAATTCACACGGTGGACTGAATTGCAAATCTTGAGGGTGAACTGTGCATTATGTGGCTTGACGTCACGAATTGACGCCAACCAATTGGTGTCTGCAGATGGAAAGAGGAGGGCGTTTTTTTTCTATTAGGACAAGATCTGCTGTTTTCATCTCATGTGTGAATGCTTTCAGCATGCGGACACTGCCTTTACTTGAGGTGATGCTAGAGATCTTTTTGTGACCTCATCCGTTGTGTGAATATACCGTAAGAACCCGCGTATAATACGAACCCGAATATAATACGGGGCTAAGATTTAGAGACGCGAAATGGGAAAAAAAGTTTCACCCGCGTATAATACGAGTAACACAAGCTCATAGAAGACATTTATTCAAATCGCATCCCGCACTTCACTTCAATTACTTTGTTCTTCAGTAGCGCTTTCTTCGAACATTTCTTTGTCCGACAAATCATCCCAAATGTACTCATCTTCCGTGCCATCGAGGGCGTTCGAGATGCCGCACTTCTTAAGCCCGCTTCAGCCGCCCGGTTGGCGTCACTGCAGGCTCACCTGAGCGCATCCACTCTGCGTAGCACCGCCTGACTGCGTCCTTGAACGGTTTGTTTACACAACCATCAAACGGCCGCGAAAGCTTTGTCGCATTCCGCTGCACGCGAAAAGGGCTTCTTTCTGTTGTGGCCATCCACGAATGCTTCCTTCGACGACACCAAACTGCCTCCCGGCCGCACCGTTGCCGATGTTCTCCGCAGCCAAAATGGCTTGAAAGTAGCCGAGTACTGTTTTCGAGACCGTGACATCGTGCTCTCTAAAACAATATCCACTTCACGAAGCGTGCCTTACATGCTAGCACGTGCGTTGTCAACAGGCGCACGGCACACCGCGACCCCCCGGCGCACCCAACGGATCAACAAAGAAACGACGTCGTGACGTCGTTTGTCGAGAGTAACGAAGCCAAGCCGTAGCCACGCGCCAATAGCGAAGCGAAGCCATAGCCACGCCGCAAAAACGAAACCAAAACATCGAGTAACTTCGAAAATTTTTGTTCGGATCCGCAAATAGTACGAGGCGGAAATTTAGGACGCTAATTATGGGAAAAAACCTCGTATTATACGCGGGTTTTTACGGTACCTTTGATGTGCATTTTGGTGTAAGGACATGAACTCTAACTATACCTAATTCACAGAACTGGCCCCAGCAATGACATCCATCAATGGGGCTAGTGGCAGTGGGCCAGACGAGTTTGGTGAGCGAACCTTCTTGTGATGCATGCCATTTTTTATTTTTCATAATCAAATCGGCCTAAGAAAATGTTCACTGCAAACAAAGGATTTGTCCAATGAGCGCCTGTTAATCCTGTCCTGTGCCACTTGAGGGCGCCTTATCCCCTGAAACTTCTACTCTCATCCTTCCACCATCTCTGCTGTGCCCCTAACTTTGACTGTATGTGCTACATTGACCTTTCTTGAAATTGGTTACATACCCTTCCCAGGCCCCATTTCTTTCTGTACTTTTTATCTCTACTTTGTGTCGCTCTCCTACTCTACTGTGTGATTACATCTATACCTTTCGATAGCTTGTCGTCCTGCCTTCAGTTGCATTTCAAGCCTTTTCATTAAGCTTCATGTTTCTTTCCCATAGTTATCTAATAATTAAAAGCTTTTTAATTGATTGACATCCCCTTTCTTGTGAATTAACAAAATATATTAGCATTATTCTGGTCGTCTGGTACATTCAAAGTTGTTAGGCGTTGTACCGTGTACAGGTTGAAAAGTTTTCTGGCACAGTGTTCCTGCTGTCCTTCAGCAGATGCGCAGTTAATTGAACCTGACGTCTTTTTTTTTCTTTTTGCATTGCCTATGAGGCTTGCTGTACTGTCCCTTTCATTTTTGGCAGGATATGCGATTTTTCTGAACTGCTCTCGCTCCGCAGTGTTCTGCTGTGTCTTTAAGGCTCGTTTATGGGGGTTCAGCGTCCCAAAGCGACTCGGGCTATGAGGGACGTGGTAGTGGAGGGCTCCGGAAATTTCGACCAGCTGAGGTTCTTTAACGTGCACTGACATCGCACAGCACACGGGCCCCTGGAACTTCGCCTCCATCGAAATTCCATTGCCGCAGCTGGATCGAACTCTCGTCATTTGGGTCAGCAGCCAAGCGTTATAACCACTGAGCCACTGCGGCCACGGTTGTCACTTGTCACTTAGCCCTCATTATTTCACCAGTTATCTTTTTAGCCATCAGTGTTAGTGTAGTTTAAAAGGGTGTGCGCTAAAAAAGACGTACACAGGGAAAAGATACAGACGACAGGAAAGAAGCGCAACTTCCAACTTTAATGACAACAAAAGAAGCCAGGCGCACATATATATCCGCTGATAAACAGATATGAGCTGCGTGATGGAGCGTGACCCCATAAACCAAACATAAGACAGCGCAAAAAATGCATATCTAAGTGACATTAAAAGAAACCCAAGAAAGTGAACATATCAAACACCTGCCGAGGTAAGGTAAAAAAGTGGGATTCGTATCGTCTGACAACAATGCATAACAACATGGGAAAACAGAGCTGTATGAAAGATGACACTGAAAAAGAGGATAACACCATAAAAAAGGCTAACAACATGACGAAATTTTTAACAAAGAACAAGTGAAAGATGGAGATAAAAACCGTGTAAAGGGTGGTAAATAAAGGCACATTGGAACATCTAAAAGGACAATAAAACATAGAGAGGCGAACGGGTTAATAGTCTAGATGTACCCATCCAGAAAGGCAAGTTCATTTCTAGACAGGTTAATGGAAGGCGTGCTAACGCACTTGTCTTTCCTGAGGTGAATAAAAAAGGCCTCGATTACTTCTCTTTCTGTCTTGTCCTGAGCCTTAGCTAGAAACTTGGTTTCATTAAACTTGGGGTAGCAGTTCTGGCAACTGCTGCAGTGTAACGGAAGGTTACCTCCAGACCTGTTCTTCATGGTGACGTTGTGCCTGCGGGCGCGCTCATTGAAACATTTCCCGGTTTGACCCACATACACTTTGCCGCACGTCAAGGGAATCTCGTACACAACATTGGCAGTGCATTGTGTGTACACGGTTTGATGCTTGATATTACAGGCCTTCTTAACACGCTTCCTGGTCACCATCGGACATAATTTCGCCAGTTTGCAAGTAGCCGAAAAAACCAGCCTAACCCCGTGACGAGACGCAACTTTCTTTAAATTGTGTGAAAGACCATGCAGGTAAGGTATAACCTGCACAGGTTTCCGTTCTGTTTGATGTTTAGCATGCTCCGAGTTTTTAATTTTTTGCAAAAGGTTTTCAGACATGTTCGTGACCAGATTTGCAGGGTAACCTGCAGCAGAAATTCGGTCGATCTGGCACTGGAAACTTTCACCTATCTTGTGGCCGCAGGATTTTTCTAATGCAGATTTCATGCAAAGAGATACTATGCCAAGCTTTACCAGCTTGGAGTGGGCACTATCATAGGGCAAAAGTGACTTCTTTGAGTGCGGCTGATAAGACCAACACACATGATCATTTGTAAAAATAAGCTGTAAGTCAAGAAACTGGAGTCGATCATGATCTGCTCGTTCATGCGTGAATTTTAGACCCCTCGATGAAGAACAGAAGGTAGTGAGAATTTGGACTACAAGTGTATCAGCAGCACAGTATGAAGGTGCGTTAAGAAGGACAAGATAATCGTCGACGTATCTGAAAATACATGTTATCCCTGTGTCCTTCAAGCTAGCTTCAAGGCGCCGGTCAAATGACGCCAGAAAAATTCCGCATAAGACCGGTGCGACTGAGGAACCTATACAAATTCCGGCTTTTTGCAAGTAAAACTCATCCTGGAAGCAAATAACAGTGGAATCCAAATAAAACAATAGTAGGTCCAGAAATTTTTCAGTTGTGACACCGGCAGAATTTTGAAACCTGACTTCGCCAAATTCTTCCAAATGTTCACGAACAGCATCCAACAACCCGTTGTGAGGCACAGAGTAAAATAAGTCCTCAACGTCAATTGAAAAACCAGTTGTGGCCGATACCTTGCCTCCCTCCAGTACCTGCACCACTTCCTTTGAGCTTCGAACGCGGTAAGGGTAAGCGCCAGCTATTCTGTCCAGTTGGCACCGAAGGAAGTCACCCACAACGTTTTGCCACGTATCCCTTTCAGGCACAATGGCACGTAGTGGACAAGCAGGCTTATGCGTTTTACCTGAAAAGAATATTTCGAGGCATCCGGTCTCAGCTCCTTTGACCGCCTCGGAGCATGCTAAACATCAAACAGAACGGAAACCTGTGCAGGTTATACCTTACCTGCATGGTCTTTCACACAATTTAAAGAAAGTTGCGTCTCGTCACGGGGTTAGGCTAGTTTTTTCGGCTACTTGCAAACTGGCGAAATTATGTCCGATGGTGACCAGGAAGCGTGTTAAGAAGGCCTGTAATATCAAGCATCAAACCGTGTACACACAATGCACTGCCAATGTTGTGTACGAGATTCCCTTGACGTGCGGCAAAGTGTATGTGGGTCAAACCGGGAAATGTTTCAATGAGCGCGCCCGCAGGCACAACGTCACCATGAAGAACAGGTCTGGAGGTAACCTTCCGTTACACTGCAGCAGTTGCCAGAACTGCTACCCCAAGTTTAATGAAACCAAGTTTCTAGCTAAGGCTCAGGACAAGACAGAAAGAGAAGTAATCGAGGCCTTTTTTATTCACCTCAGGAAAGACAAGTGCGTTAGCACGCCTTCCATTAACCTGTCTAGAAATGAACTTGCCTTTCTGGATGGGTCCATCTAGACTATTAACCCGTTCGCCTCTCTATGTTTTATTGTCCTTTTAGATGTTCCAATGTGCCTTTATTTACCACCCTTTACACGGTTTTTATCTCCATCTTTCACTTGTTCTTTGTTAAAAATTTCGTCATGTTGTTAGCCTTTTTTATGGTGTTATCCTCTTTTTCAGTGTCATCTTTCATACAGCTCTGTTTTCCCATGTTGTTATGCATTGTTGTCAGCCGATACGAATCCCACTTTTTTACCTTACCTCGGCAGGTGTTTGATATGTTCACTTTCTTGGGTTTCTTTTAATGTCACTTAGATATGCATTTTTTGCGCTGTCTTATGTTTGGTTGATGGGGTCACGCTCCATCACGCAGCTCATATCTGTTTATCAGCGGATATATATGTGCGCCTGGCTTCTTTTGTCGTCATTAAAGTTGGAAGTTGCGCTTCTTTCCTGTCGTCTATCTTTTTCCTGTCTTTGTCTTTTTTAGCGCACACCCTTTCAAATATGAATATGTACCAACTAGCCCGTCAAAAAGCTTTACTACTGTTAGTGTAGCAGCCGATCAACTCTTCACTGAGATGTGTTTCTCATAGTATTAATGTTTCTACAAGTTTTAATACAGCATAACCCTGCTGATGTACTCCTCACGGGACTAAAAAAAATTGGCTGTGGCTTAGCTCAGCTATGCCAGACATACGTAGCGAGAGGTAATGGACCTTCAGAGGCTAGGCGAACTCGTCGAGCTGCATCTTCACGGCGTCGCTTATTCAGACGTTCTGCACGTTCTTCCTCGGTCTGGTCGCCTTTGCCTTGTTTCGTTCCAACAGCTAA
The DNA here is from genome assembly GCF_055824585.1 of Amblyomma mixtum. Classification (NCBI taxonomy): domain Eukaryota; kingdom Metazoa; phylum Arthropoda; class Arachnida; order Ixodida; family Ixodidae; genus Amblyomma; species Amblyomma mixtum. The sequence goes on along the minus strand of NC_143014.1, from coordinate 375,184,313 downwards.
GCTTGGTTTGTTTCAGCCTCTCCGACTCGCTCTCCATCTCTGGCCACAACAGCTTCAACGAACCGCCCTCTTATACAGGCCGCTGCTCATTCATTCATAAATCTTTAATCACAAGGATGACCTGAGGCCCAAGGGGGAAGTGGGTTGGTTAGGTGAAGGTGAGGGTGTCGGTCTCTGACATGAAGTCTAGCAGGGCACTGAGCTTGCGCTTGGCGTCGGTACTGGGGGCCGTCCAGTCATCGTATGTCTGGATGTGGTAGGCAGAGGTGTAGCAGGCGCAGAGGCTCGCAGTGCCAGGACAGGTCCAGATCAGGTGGTGCAAATCAACAGAGTCAGCAGGGCAATCGGGGCAGCCGATCCTGGTTCGGTGCCATCGACTCGGGATGTCCGGGGTGTACGCTGCACCGGCTCGCACCTTGTGAGCGAGAACTTGGGCCGGGCGAGAAAGTCCAGAAGGAATGGATGGAGTAATGTCTGGGACAAAGTCCCACGACAAACCCCTCTGCTCTTGTTAAAGGCGTGTGATGATAGAGTCAGGTATTATGAGCGGGATGGGAGAACGATAAGGGTGGTCCGAGTTGGTCGGCTCACGTTAAGGCAATGCCGACGGTCTTCCTCTAGCTGCGCGCCAGCAGCCTCGTGGGCAGTCCTGTTCCCGGTCCCTTGTGCGTGATTTCTGGGTGTCCAGTGAATGCGTACGTAGATTTGGGAAGTCTCTTGCTGTGCCTACTGCTATCTCTGGCTCTCCTCCTCCTCTGACGTTGCACCAGATGGCGCGGCTCCATCTGGCAACGGTTGCTAGGCAGCGGCGCAAGAAGCGGTGTGACCACGGTGTGACCACCGCCGCAGTGAAAATGCTACTTTGCGACCAATAGCTCTTGCTACAAAAAAAAAATGCAAGAGCGAGGAAACATTAGAGGCAGGAAGTAGGACAAATTTAAAAATGACAGGAATGAAGAACTAAATACATTTATTGCAGTGCTGGCACTTGAAAAAATCATGCAGCATTGTCTGCTGCATTTTCTTACGTCCGGTGAGGACTACTCATTTCTCCAGAATTTACGGGGCTAGGTGGCTGTTGCGATCATTGCAAACATACTTTCTGAGAATGTCTAATGCCGCTACAGCCAACATAATGGTTGGTTCCAGCGGAGGCTAGCCCTCGTCCTCTTTGTTGCCACTGCTGTGTGCATCCAGAAGTCACAAAAGATGTGATGAGGTGCGGAAGGACAAAATCAATCGCGCCAGCCACACTAACACTAGCAGCACAATTACAAAGAAACAAGGATAGGTGAAGAAAAAATTAGCTGTGGTTTAGCTCTGATTAAACATGGCGAGAAGCGGTAGCTTCATGTGGCTGCGCTTTGCAAAGCTTTGTTTGTTTCTAGTTTCTCGGCTTGTTGAAAGATTGTTGTTTCTTTGGACTTTGCCGCACGTAGCTACGTGAAACTACTGCTTCTCACCAGGTTTAACCGAAGCTAAACCACAGCTGATTTTTTCCTATACCCGTGGTGTTAGATTTTCTGCGTGTGGAGCGCTAATCTTCCTCTTTGTATTCTTCGTCTTCCTCTTGTTATTCCTCTTCAAACTCCTCTCGAAATCGCCTGTCACTGATCAATCATGAATCGCTCGAATCACAAATTACCATGATATTGCATGAGCGGCTGTGTAACCTAGCAGTTAGTATGCAAGAAGCACATATACAGGGTGTCCCAGCTAAAAGTAACGAAGCTTGTAAAAAAGAGGATGATCCCTAGCCGAGTGAGACCAACTGAGGGTTGTTGCCAGTCGCGTGTCCTAGTCTGTAGTATTTTTTTTTATTATGCAAACATGATTAATTAGCAGAGACTAATTAGCTAACTTTTTAATTATTGCCTACAGGAAGAAAGTGTCAATGCAGGAGTTGTAGATCCCTTTGAAAAATAACCGTTTGCCGTGTTTGCAGCCAAGTACCACTGATACAGCTTCTTTTATTTGACTTAAAAGAAAGCCCGCGAAATGCAAAAAGAGCCACGTGATAGGGAAGCAGTTTCAGCGCTCCCAGACGACCAGCCAAGCAAAGACATTCGCTTATCTTTGCAACGTTGTCCCGAACGGGGTTCGGCGTTTTGTGATGGTTGCGAGATATACGTAATTAACTCTCGCATCGGCGCTAGGGCGACCGTTTCTTCAGCGCGTGACGGTGCAAGTTAGCGTCACGGCCACATTCCTATCACTCGAGGCGAGGTTACGCGTGAAAAAGCGCTCCATGCGAGCCGCGCTTCACTTCCTTGAAAAGCAGCACCCGCTCACTTTCCATGACGCATAAGCAGTTCCTGGTGCATATCTCGCCACCTCCTCAAGACGCCAAAAGCTGTTCGGGACAGCGTTGCAAACATAAGCGGATGTCGTTGCTTGATCGCTCGTTTGGGAGCGCTGTAACTGCTTCCCTATCACGTGGTTCTTTTTGTATTTCGCGGGCTTTCTTTTAAGTCAGATAAAAGAAGTTGTATCAGTGGTACTTAGCTGCAAACAAGGCAAACGATTATTTTTCTATGCGATCTACAACTCCTGCATTGACAATTTCTTCCTGAAAGCAATAATTAAAAAGTTAGCTAATTAGTCTTTGCTAAATACTGCAGACTAGGACACGCGACTATCAACAACCCTCAGTTGGTCTCACTCGGCTAGGGATCATCCTCTTTTTAACAAGCTTGGTTACTTTTAGCTGGGACACCCTGTATATCTCCAGTTTTATTGAATTGTCACACCGTGGGTCTGAAGCTTAGTGGTTAGCGCACCTGGCTCTCGCCCAATGGACCTGAGTTTGAATCCCGCTGATTGTGAGGTTTATTTGTTTGTTTATTTTATTTGTGGCAGACTTGAAGGTCATGTTGCGTACATGGCGATCTCAGCCGTGCACCTGTAGCAGTGAAGCTACTGCTTCAAAAAAGTGCAACCACTGTTGATGATGATGGCACAGCCTGTCTGAATGCCGTCTGCCTAACACAGTGGTGCTAGACATGCCAGGCCAAGTAAAGCCGCTTTAGAAGTAAACATGTGACTGCCACTGTTTCTCATTTAGGCTGGCATGGGGTGTTATTTCACAAGTATTACTGTGTAGGAATGTGGCCGAAGTTACAATGCAACGAACAGCAGGGTTTATAATGCATGGAACCCTATTATCATCATGCCAGATCTAGACCACTACAATGTGTAGCAGCCAGGAAAATGCAGCACCCATCAACTCAGCAGCGAGGTTCTACTGTGCAAAGCTTTCACTGTTACCTTGAGAGCAAAATACTTAATTTTTTTCATTTACTTGATAGCCCACAATGCCAAACTGAACTCAGTTTGCTTTTGCTTATATGTGCTGCTGAGGTGCATTGATATTTGTGTACTTCCTTTTCTTGTCAAAAAAGTATGCTCAGCCGAGGAGATGGAGACCGCCGCGGACTGCCAGCTCCAGCTGCCTGGTGGGCAGGACACTGTGATAGGTTCTGCTAGGGATGATGGAAAGGTGATTGTGCGTGTTCTTAAGTCATATAGTGTATCAAATACCATAGTAGAGTGAGTGAATGATTCTTAATTAAATTGGGGCTGGTACATAGTGAAATGGGTACAGTTTAGAGGATGATGCTAGCTTACAGTAGAAACTTATACTAGTCCCAGTAAGTGTGCCGAAAAGGGTAGTGTGCAAAGCATAGATGTGTGGTTTCAGACAATATCATGTAAGGCACAGGTCAGCATTTCTAATTTGTCATTTTTGTACTTCATTACCTGACGATGCCATAATGGGTCTGCAGTTATTCTTGTCCTGAGGAAATTCTTAGTACACAAGTAATTTTTGATCATGAGGAGGCTGCCTTGTTCTGTCAGGTATGCCTAGTTGTTGGTATGTGATATTTATTCTCATTTCTGAAGTTTGTTTGAATTGGGGCAGAGAACATTATTTCAACTTTTGGCGGTATTTGACTCGGAATGAAGAGAAGCTAGAACTGTCAGAAGATTGTGCTATATATTGCATGTTGCACGCAAGCAATTTCTTTTTTTTTCGAATTATAAGGCTAGAAATAAAAAATCTACTGATTTTGGACACTGCTCGCTGTAAAAGAGTGCATTCATGCCTACATAATTTTTATGTTTTTCAGCTGTTTGTTTTAAGTTATGAAATATTTAAAATCCCTTGATTCATTGCTGTTAATGTGTACAAATGCGAAATTCTCCACGTTTGCTGCAGGTCTATGCAGGCAGTGGGCTCTGGATGGAGCCTGGTGCCTGGCAGATGCTCCTGAGAGCACCAACAGACTCAATGTTCTGCCGCGGTGCTACTCCGGTGTATTGGACACCTGATGAGCTGAAGAGCCGCAGCGTGACTGGCGTGCTTTCAAATAAGTGCCGGTCTCTTGGCAGAACAGAGGCGAAACCGGCACTTACACCGAAAAAAGTCTTCTCTGAAAGGTGCTAGTGCTTTTTTTTTTCTTTGCTTTGAGTAACACCTAGGCAATCAAACTTTGCTTCAGCCAAATACAGTCGCGCTCACTTACAGAAAGCGTGATAGTCATGGAGATCCTGTTCATTGTATCCGAGGTTTGTAACAACTGCAATGTCCTTATTGCATCCAAAACTGCAAAGTCGGGCAAAAGTGACGTTTAGTTTTTGCAAGGTGTGTTATGCCCATACGTTTCTTCATGCAGGCTCTATCACAGAACTTTCAGAGATCTCCACACTGTTTGTGTGGCTCTCGCTAAGATCCGTTCTGCCAGTAACCTGATTTATCTATTTGGTTGTGAAATTAGCGTTCTCAACGACTGGTGGCAAGTCATTGTGTGCGTTCTCCGATCTTGCTGCGACAAAGATAGTGCAATTGACATATCTGCACAGAATGTATAAATAGCATTGCCTGTTGTTTCGAGTAATCTCTGTCTTTGGTTTTCATGCAAGCATCTCAATGCATCCAACAACACACAGCAGACGCGGTGTGGGTAGGCCCATGTGTCGTCAGCAATCAGAGGTTGCCAGACAAGCAGTCAGTTCGCAAAGGAAACGAAAATCGTTTTAAAGATATCTGCCGCACGGAATCAACTGAAAGTTTTGGGTATTGTAATTTAATGTGTTGGGAATTAAATGCTACAACAAGGGTATGCACGAAAGTAGGCTTCATGGCCCCTTTAATGGCGAACATTCGTTTCTGTGTTTTTACAATGAGAGTGGTAATTCTGAATCTCACTTTTGCATTTATCATGTATCTAGTTGTGTTCAAATGTGGCCTATTTTGTGTTCTATTGTGCAGCTCTGTTTCATATCTACATGGGAGACATACCAAAGGAGCTTGCAGAGAAGAGACTGAAAGCCGTGCGCATGCACCTCTCACAGAAGCTGGGGGACGTGCAACGAAAAATTGGAGGTCATGATGTATAAATTTATTTTGCCACTTACCTATGCCGAAGCCGTCAGGCGTCCCCGCCCAGAAACGTTCGTTTCGTACCAGCATCCACCGCAGTCGACACCATTTCGTCCTGCCTGGCCACCACCGCAACGTTTCCGTCCATGGCGGACACCGGACAACCTACCCATTTGTTATGTCTGCGGCATTCCTGGCCATGTGATGCGTCCCTGCCGCCGCCAAGTGTTGTCCCCTGCTGCCAATACTGACCCTCGAGGTTACGCCTACGCCCCTCCCCAGCCTTTTCACCGCACTTCGCCTTCTGAGACCACTGCTTCCTCCGATCTCAGGCCGTATATTCGCCGCCGTGCTCCATCTCCGCGTCGTCGCTCGGTTTCCCCGATGCGCCGTCGTCCCTCTTCCCCTTCGGAAAACTAGTGCCCGCAGTTGCGGAGGCAAGAACTGCTTGCTCGTCACCAAGCTCAAGACCTCGACTTTCTCCGACAAATTTGATCGCGGTTTCTGTGGAGGGCACCGATGCTTTCGCGCTTGTTGACACCAGTGCTGCTGTATCTGTACTAAGTGAGAAATTGTGCCGCCAGTTACGAAAAGTGATGACTCCGCTATATGGTTTTATGCTTCGCGCCGCTAATTCGCAACTTATTGCGCCTTTGGGGGCATGTACAGCCCGAGTTACTATTCAGGACGTTCTGTATATTGTTGAATTCATCGTCTTCCCATGGCCGTCTCACGACGTCATCTTAGGCTGGGACTTTCTCTCCCAACATGACGTGGTCATCGACTGCGCTCGTTCCGAAGTCGCCCTTCTTCCCTTCGGCGACGACTCTGTGAACGCTTCCACTAACTTGTGCTCCAAGCTGACTGTGGCTGATGACGTCATGATCCCGCCGTGCTCTGCTGTGCTCGCCTCTGTTCATTACGACTCTGGATCCAACGGCCCTGTCATCTTCATCCCGTCCGACTCCTCTGCTTCTCGCCACTGTCTACCCCTGCCATTCGCCGTGCTTGCCGTCTCAGCCGGCTGCAGCGCCTTGCCCCTGACGAATCCATTCTTGTGCCCCTCCACTCTTCTTCGTGGTGAGTGCTTGGGATGTGTCCAGCCTTTCGCTTCCGTCGTCGCCTGGGACCCTTCTGAGGACGACTCCTGCCGCCTGCAAGTGTCTTCACTTACTTCCTCCTCACCGTCTCCTGAGCCCGTTCCCGAGGCCGTCTTTGTGGGCTCAATCGACACAAATCTTTCGCCACCGGAGAAGACCCAGCTTGCGGCCCTGCTAGATAAGTTTCGGTCATCGTTTGACTTCTCTCACCCCCGTTTTGGTCGCACTTCAGCTGTTACCCATCGGATCGACACTGGCGCCCATTCGCCGTTGCGCCAACGCCCATATCGCGTCTCGGCCACCGAACGGCAGGTTATCGACACCCAGGTCAATGATATGCTGCAGCGTGGCGTCATACAACCATCACACAGTCCTTGGGCTTCCCCCGTCGTCCTTGTCACCAAGAAAGACGGCTCTATCCGCTTTTGCGTTGACTACTGGCGCCTCAACAAAATCACCTGAAAAGACGTCTCTCCGCTACCCCGCACCTCCACCAAGATGTAACGGCCTTTATTGACAGTTGTGAAGGCCGGTTAGAGCGGGCAAGGACAGGTCCGGTCCCGGAACAGTTCACGCTCTCGTCTCGCGCCGCGCGTCGGCTCTGCTGCTTCAGCTGCCGATCGTCGTCTTCTCATCTCGCGCATCGCCTCGGTTCTGCTGCTCTGACTGCTGATCATCTTCCTCTTTACAGGTTTCTATTTTATAATAAAGCTTTCGTTTGCCCTAAATCTGGTTGTCAGTATATATATCGTAGGGCATTACAGACCCTTTTGGCCAGCTTAATTGGAAAATATTATTAGTAGCAGGCGCTGCCTTTTTGCAACAGCTTGCGATGCACTAATCGAAGAAGCTATGTTATCATGCGCAATGTGCAGCACACATTTCTGAGTGATGAAAAAACTTATCTATGGTGCGCCATTAGGACTGGCGTCCCTCATTAGGCCTAACACTATCCCGATACCTGCAAGCAGGATCTGTGCCAACAGGCCGACGCCATTAGAACCAACAGGTCTGACACCGACAGGTCCATCACCATCAGGTCCATCACCATCAGGTCCATCTAACAGGCCCGACAGGCCATCACCAACAGGCCCGACAGGCCATCACCAACAGGCCCAACAGGCCCAACAAGCCCGACAGGCCCAACAAGCCCAAATTACGGGTTCCTTCAGCCTTCAGACCGATAGGCTGAAGGAATTTTTGACTGGGATTAATTTCATATTTCCGAAAATACACTTTTAATACACTGACAAGATGCTAAAACTGCATACATATTTTTCACGTATTTGAAAAGTGCTCGAAGTATGCTTTAAGTGAGGTATTTTTGGCACATTTTAAAAATATATTTCGAATACCGAGCATGAAATTTCAGAAACGTATATCCGACATATTTTTAGTGCATTCATGAATACAAAATATGTTTAAAATACATTTTAAATAGCCCACCGTATATTCCAAACGTATTAGTTTTTGCTAAGGGCTGGAAAGCGCGTTTTAGGGGTGGGGGGGGGGGGGTGGGGGGAGGGCAGAGTTTTCATCTGCTCTGAGTCTTCATGCTATGCCGTATCGAGATAGGCATTCAAGATACGCAGTTTATTTCCGTATGCCGAGCCGTCAGATTGGAACGTACATCGCTGAAAAATTTCATTATATTCGCACACTATTCTCAACTCTAAGAAGAATATCGTGCATAGCTCCTCGCCCCAAATTTCTAGTCGATGGCGTAGAATGAGATTTAATACATTGCAGGTTCGTGCGTAGATGAGAGAGAGACGAGTCCAATACGAACAGGTACACGCGAAGCAGGTGGCCGTTTAATAAAACCAGGGTGTCGAACCAGAACCGAACCTGAACCCGAAACCGGCACTGAACACGAATTTTCACCCGGAACCAGAATTGAACTGAACCCACATTTTTTCGCCATCTTGAATTACACCCGAACGGGAATGGTTCGAAAGAACCATTCCGAACCTGTTAGGAACTTGGTTCAGCCCCACTGTTTTGCAACTCCGCAAGCTTTTTTTTTTTCAGGAAAAATGAGATGGTCTAGCAAGAGGCTGTCGGCGCTGTAAAGTGCGAAAATGGCACCCATTATATGCGAGAACAAAATTAAATGAAGTCTGGTGTCTGGGAAGAAACCGAATTGACGCTTCTGTAACGGTCTAGCGCCAGTTCTGAAGCATTGTACGCCAGATTTATTTGAAATCTTGAAGTATTTCTTCCCCTTTTACATGTTTGCGTATAGTTTTAATCGAATTGTTAGCGCTGCTATAGCTCGAAAAATGATTCTAGACACCAAATTTTTGCTTGGGTGTTTTCTTCTTTAAGACGATGCTTTGGACAATGGATATACATGGAGCACCCCATGGTATTCGCCTACGACCAATAAATCATTGATATCTAAATTTCTTCTTGACGCTGTTTCGTTTTATCAACAGAACGATAGCTGTGACGTGCAGTTGAAATCAGGTTACATGCGGCACGAAAAAAATGGCAATATGATTGCTAATATGTAATTAGTTGTTACTCTAGCCCATGAAGCAGGTTGGTTTATGCGCAGTAGTTAGTGAAAACAACGCATCAGTGTTTATATCACGTTATTTCCGCTTCCCACGGCACCTAAAGTTCAACTACACGTTACAGCATCATTCGGTTGATGAAACCAGAACAGCGTGAGAGAATAAATTGTTTTCTAAATTATTCAGCGGCCATAGGCGAATACCACGCGGTGATACAGGTATTCTATTATCTAGGGCATCATTTCAAAGCAGAAAAAGCGCAAAGAAATTAGTTCTGCATTGTACTTTAAACACAGATTGAGAATACCTTCCATTTCTTTGAGTCATTTACCATAAAAATATAAAACATTACGCATCGACCCAACAACGTTCTTACCGTGGTTCTTGAGGATAGGAAATGGCGCAGTAACAGTCTCACTTCTCGATGGACTCCTCAACCGCGTCGTAAGGCAAGGGGAAGGTGGGAGTCAAAGAAGAAAGAGAGAATGGGGTGCCGTAAGGGAGGGCTCCGGAATAATTTGGACCAACTAGAGCTCTTTGACGTGCAATGACACCGCACAGCACACGGGTGACTTTTGCGTTTCGCTTCCATGGAAACACCACCGGGTTCGAACCGGGGTACACCGATTAAGTAGTAGACTGCCCTAAACACTGAGCCACCGCAGTGGATAGTGCAACATTTACTTTCGTAGGCGTTCGTTGTCTGAGGCAGCAATAAAACCCCTCACGTTGGGTCAGTGGCGCAAAGAAGACAATTCAGGGGGCACTTTTGCTCTCTGAAGTGCTGCAAGGCGGAAGCGTTTCCTGGCGCAGTGTTTTTTTTTCATTCTTTATTTCTCACATTTTATTTTATTTTTATTTTCTCATCTTTATTTGTTATTTCTTACATTTTTTTATGAAAGTCATGCATTCCCAAGATGCGCCTTTATTCATGAACACACCCTGAGCCTTCGTGGTGGATTGGATGCGTCTCCACTTCGATGCCAAAGGCCTTGGTTCGATACCCAGCCTCGCCTCAGTACTTTGTTTAGTAGTGCCGCCGAAACGCGGACACTTTTGCTAACATTCCTTGGTCACGACAGTATGCGACAATCGACAGTTTTAGCTGAGCGTTTTTACTGCCAGCGGAAAGGAGCGGAGGAGCACAGACGCCACTGCGCATGCGCACGTCGCTGTGCCGGCCAGCGTTTTTACGGGGCGAAGCTTACGCCCGCTGGGAAGCCCTCTCCAGCGGAGCGATAATCAGCGCACGAGCGTGCGTAAGAGCGCTTGACTAGCACTGGCGAACGTATTCAGTTTAAGAGACTGCCCTCTTGTACATCTGAAACGGAACACTTTCCAAGAAATTAATTAAGAACACAGAATCTACCGTTACTAAACAGTTTCAGCGCATTATTAGTAGGCTTAATTGATATTCTTTTCACTCTGACTCGAATTGCGACCGATAGGTGGAGAAGCAGAGCAAGCGACTCTACTCCGCTCGAGAGGAGGGGCGATCCGCCCGGCTAAAACACTTTTCTCGCGGGCCCCTCCGCTGGTCTATCCGCTCACCCGCTCCGCCCCGCTGGCGGTAAAATAGCTCAGATAAAACTGCCTATTAAAGGCTTTCGCCTTTAAAAAAAAATGCCTCAGTGGCTGTGGAGCTCGGCTGCTGATCCAAGGTTGCGGGTTCGATTCTGGCCTCGAGGGTCGCATTTCGAGGGAGGCGAAATGCAAAAACGCTCGTGCGCTGTGGCACGTTGAAAAAATGCCGACGATTCCGTTATTTCCTAATGCGAAATCTAAGCGCACCTCACCAGCTCTCTCAGGTTTTCGATAGATTGTGGCAAAGAATTAGAGCAAGACATGTATAAACAATTACACACTACTTGTTGTTTTTCACACATATTCCTTCTTCAAGGAACACTCCATTAACAGTTCTTGACTGTCATAAAGGAAGCTTTGTGGTCAGAAAAATAGATAAATATATGCTCGACTTGCTGCTCCAATGCCTGGTTCTCAAAGACGAGGTATGCGCAAGTATTTCGCGAGGTTGTCACAGCCGTGGAAGACGTTACGAGTGAGAGGAACGGGATGTTGTCCCGCATAAATCGTAAGAAATTCCTGTTTGTCTGTCTTTATATTGTCACGTGCTGCGCACGTCTTCTTTGTTCCTCAGAGCCCATGCGCAGCACGTGACGTGAACGGGGATATGTCGCTGTAATCAATGCGAGGAGCACTGGTAGGGGTCTGGCCAGACGAACTCCAAGGGGAGGAGCGGTAGGCGGGAGCCGCCTACAGAGAACAGCTCTCATACGGGACCTCACTGCGGCGCGCAACATCTTGATGCCGGGAGAGTTCGTCACGCACGATTTGACGAATGACGTCAGGGAGACTCGCCGCATTCACAGGCTCGTGGAAATCCACGCTGGCGACGGTGGTGACGTTAGGCAGGCGACCGAACTTGGGAGTAATTCGACGCAGTTTTAGAGCTTCAAAGGTGCGGCAGTGCTTGATGATATCCGTGGGCGAGTCTAAATTTTCTTTACTAATAAGAAAGCTGTAGACGTCCTCTGCGATGCCCTTGAGGAGATGACCAACGCGATCTTCGTCGGACATACTGGGATTAACGACTTTGCACAGCTTCAAGACCTCTTCTATGTAAGTCGTGCAGGTCTCTCCAGGCACTTGCGCTCTCTGAAGCAAAGACTGCTCAGCGCATTTTCGTTTGGCAACGGTATCCCTGAAGCAGCTGCGGAGCTCTTCCATGAAGCGGTCCCAACTCGTTATTGATGCCTCATGGTTTTCGAACCAAGTTAGCGCGGTGCCATCGAGAAAGAAGACGACATTGGCCAGCTGAAGAGTGGCATCCCAGCCGTTGTATTTGCTCACCCGCTTGTAATTGGTGAGCCAATCATCCACGTCTTCGCCAGCCTTCCCGGAAAACGTCCGCGGCTCACGGTAGTGCTGCCAAGCGGGCGTTGCTGCGCCGGTCGGACGTGCGTCGGCTTCCTTGGGCATTTGCACGGGCAACGGTGGCAATCCGGCGATTCTTCGGCTGCAGCGGTTGCGAGAGGGGTCCGTGGTGATCGACCCCGCACCTCCACCACACTGTTACAGGTTCTATTTACAAATACTATTTACAAGGCAAGTCGAGAAGAGCCTGGTGCGCCGGCGGCAGGATACTGGACTTTCTCTTCTTCTTCCAGCCGCCGCACATCTTCTTTGTTCCTCAGAGCCCATGCGCAGCACGTGACAATATCAAACGATCAGAGAGAGTGTATCAGGCGCAGCTGCAAAAAAAATGCATGTGTAATGACGTAGGTGCGAACGTGGCGATGGAGTGGAAGGGAGTTCAGCAGCATATTAAAGAGCACAGGAGAGAGAACAGCACCTTGCGGCTCACCTCTCCTTTGTTTGTATTTTCAGAATGTACACCATTATGTGCGCAAAATAATTCTCTGTTTTCGAGGAATACGGATATCCACGCAACTAAACAAGCTGGAAACTGAAGAGTCTGTAAGCTATGTATTAGGCTGGAGTGTTGTACACTGTCGTAAGCTTTAGACACGTCTAGCGTAACCAAAGCTGCGTACAGTTCTTCACGTTGAGCAACAAGAATTCGATTCTCCAAGTCAGCATGTGAATTCAATATCGAACATCGTGGCCGGAAGCCAAGTAGACAGGGGCTGAGAATAGTTCTGCGGTTCACTACGTCCGAAGCTCAAATTGCTAAACCTTTTTTTTCAATTTTAGCACGTTTGGTCTTAAATAAACAACCTTAATAATGCCCAAATCGTAGCCTCCATCATAAGTTTTATTTAAAGCGATCAGCTTTGCTAGTTTCCACTTGGAAGGTACCCAAGCGTGTTTTACAGAAGTTTCCCAGGTGTCATAAGGAGTCAGAAGACCCCTAAAATGCAGCTTTGAGGCTTTTTCAAGTGATGTCATCAGCATGCACCGGGAGTAGCAGCTAGTAATCTCAGTAGAACTTGAGGAAGCTTCGAATGATTAACTGGAGGGTCATAAATACTCAAATTTGGCGTCACTGGTGCAATCAACATTGGAGGATAAGACAGTAGAGACGACAACCGCTTTTGCGATCTCTTGGCAATCGACTCACTCGCCTCTGTAGCTTGTTTTGGTGACAAAACTACTAAATGTAAACTTCAAAAGGTCGTGAGCTGTTTTCTAGACCGTACAAAAGCCGAATAGTTCACGGCGGTTTCCCGACTTTGAAAGATAATCGCAATAATCAGTCTAGTATTTGTTTTTTGCGCGTAAAACTGTGCCTTGCAAAATGGCTAAATTTGTAACCGTTCCAGTTTTTTCGAAGATTTTTTCCATGCCGCCATCCTCCGCCTGTAATCTCTAGTACAGTCCGCGCGCCAACAATAATTAGAAGTATCCCTTTAGATTGCCGTACCAGAAATCTCCGACCTTTTACGGCATTTTTCTGCAGCCAGGCATATGTTTGCTGATTGCAGAACCTCGTCTATGTTAGAACCTGACACAAAGGTAGGGCGCAAAGTCTTCTGCAATCTGTCATTATTGACATTTGACCGAAACTGAGAAACCGCAGTAGTATATCAAAATATGATAACAAAACTTAAAGCTATATGGTCACTAGAGGCGTCGCCCTGAACAGTTGAACATTTCGTTACGTCAGTGCCTGTAGTGAGGAATATTCGATCTGAAACAGATTGAGTCTGTCCTCGAAGGTAAGTGGCAAATCCCGAATTCATATACATAAGACTCTTATCTGAAAACCACTCCCAATGGCGAATGCCGCATAGGTTTGTCCTCCCAACTAGAGCGCGGAAAAACTTTCTCAAATTTTAACCCGGTATTTGGCGCATGACAGCTTCCTTTGTTTATGCGCCACTAAAGCCAACTCAACTCAACTCAAATCGTTGAGATCATTGACCGGAAACACTGTTCACGCCAAGACGTAATATCAGAGTTTAAAGAGCGAGCCTATGATTATGCAGGTGTGATATCCCCAGCCACAACAACTGAATTTTGGGATTTAGCGATTTGAAAGTCCAGGGGTGTGGTATTCTGCACTCCATAGTGGAAATAAATATTCACTAACGATAATCGAAAGCACCCGGGAAGAACGAAGTCTAATGGCATTATGTAACAATCTAGAGTTTGCTGAAAAGATAGCTTGGTCCTGTGGAAAAATTTTGAAGAGAGTAAATTTAGCCAAACCCCTTTTCTTGACTGGCGATCTAAACCAACTCACCGATAATTTTTTTTAAATAAAATGCTTCTCTGCTTAAACCCATGTTTCTGGTAGAATTATGACATCCGCATTAAGGTGGGAATGAAGAAAGTTTAAATCGGTTAAAGCTGAGAGAATAGAGCGACAGTTCCACTGTAGAACTCGCAACGACGCGATGGTTGCGGAAGCCTGGCAGCATGAACTGCCTGCTCCAAAACGTTATCCTTAGGCTTACTGCCAAGCTGCTGCTTCTTTTATTTGGTCTGGGGACGCGGAGAAGACGAATCAGACACGGGAGAGCCACTTTCTCTTGACAACCCGCACAGCAGGGTCCATCATCTCTGAATAATGGGTATTTCCAACACCACTTCAGGTACCCGAGGCAAGTACAGCGGTCGGGGCAGTAGTTCGTTCCTGGGGCTAAGATGCTTCAGGTATCGCAGACTGGGTGAGTGGAGAGGGAATAGTTGCCCAGAGTGGAGCCAAACCAGCATCTAGCGCACTGGTAAGCCGAGCCGCCGGAACGTCAGTAAAGCACTCCGAGACCGTTGCGACAGTTCGCTCAGCCAATTTAGCCATTAAAGCCTCTAAAGCATACGCAATTGCCTGTGAAAGCGTCGAGTCTAACAAAACCCCTTGGCAAGCTGTCACACCTGCATAATCATAGACTCGCTCTGTAAACTCTGATATTACGTCTTGGCGTGAACAGTGTTTCCGGTCAATGATCTCAACGATTTGAGTTGAGTTGAGTTGGCTTTAGTGGCGCATAAGCAAAGCCAAATACCCAAATACCGGGTTAAAATTTGAGAAAGTTTTTCCGCGCTCTAGTTGGGAGTTCGAGGTTTTTGCAGCATGATTCCTACCGCAAAGGCAACACTTCCTGTTCTGCTCAGTGCAGGTGCTCGTTGCATGAGCGTCCCCATTCTTGCAACAACGCAATTTGATCTTGAAACCGCCGGCATTAAGGCCTTAGCGCCAGCAGCTGTTGCACTGCAGAGGCGTAGACAATAATAGCTCTACACGAAAGATGAGATGCCATACTTTGATTTTAGAGGAGAAGGAAGTGCTGGCAAATGTCGTCACAGACTCAGTTGGCACCCGCACGTTGTTGACATTCTGACTACAGCGGTGCGCAGCAAGGACAGGCACCTGCTGCGAACACATGTTCAAAGCCTCAACTGGAGTCTTGAAAGTATCAACGCCTCGAACAATCCCTTTCGTGCAGGCAAGATGGGAAGTGACAAAACAACTTACCCGCATCGAGGCAAAGGATGAGGACTTTAGTCAATCTCTTACACAGGCGAGGTCCGGCGATCGGCACAGGTTCCCGCCGCGTCCAAACTGGTGTACCTCAGAGATTGTCTTGTATAGAGACGTGGCTGCCTGGAGCGAAGCCCGAACAGTTGAGGTTTCGTCATCTTGATTGCAGCACCATTCTTAGGCACCAGCGCAACAGGAAGGCTGCTGACGGCACTGAGCAAAAATGTTCCCAGAGACAGGTGATCAGAGCACCGGGAAGCCGACCATGACGAGCTCGCCTGGCCGGGAGAATCAGTAGGCATAACCCGGGGTTGCGACCTTACCTCGTGAGTAATGTCCCCAAAACGAGAGGCCCAAAAGCGCAAGGAGAAAAAGGCCACAACCAGCCTCCCGAAACATAGCCGATACTTCCCAGAACGGGTCCTGAAGGTGAGCGTCGAGCAACAGGAGATTTTTGAATTTTTTTCTTCTTTTTCTTCTACCACACCGGCCAATGCTTCTAGTCTCGCGTGCTGCATTTGTCTTTCTTTCCAATGCTGCATCTCCTACTGTTTTCTTTTCTATTCTGTCTCAGTGTTCATAGAGAACACGATATATGAGTGGCAGATCACCGCCACGACCTACGATGCGCTCAAGGAATCTCGCCGACAACCGCCCGATGATATTCAGCTGTAAAAAACTGTACTGTGTTGTAGTAGTACCAATTCTAGTGGCATATATTTCTTAGAACGAAGAAACGTAGCCACAAAATTTGCCCTTGAAATACCCACTGTTTCCGCCAGACTAAAGATGATTCTCATTAGAAGAAGAAAGTGAACGATAATGGTGATGGCGTTTGCCAACGCATGCGCGCGATCAGCGCGAGTAGCACTAGGAGAGCGAGCGTACAGCTGTCCTGGAAAGACGCCTGCCGACCGCTGCCTACCAAAACATAAGTCCAGATGCCATCGCCTACCAGGAAAGCTGGAAGTGGCTCGATGAAAGGCGGCCACCTCGCGGCTGTGCACGGCAGCGGGGTGCAGGAGTCCGCGGATGGAACAGAGCAGCGACAAGAGCCGCCTCGCAGTGGTGACGAGCCCGGCAGGGCGGAGCCTTCCGCGCCTGATGGTCTCTCTCCAGAGGACCGGCGGGACACGGTGAACCACTGGAGGGCTTGTCTTGCATTCGCAGTCGCCCTAGTGATCCTGGCTACGTGTTACATTGTCGGCAAGCGGCTGATCTTCATCGCCAGGCAACTGTCCGCACCGGGCCTCACTTCAGTCGGGAGCGCTCCAAGTCCGGCCGCTCACAGAACCAATTGGAGAGCCCCGCGGATGCAAATGCCGGGCTGCCTCATCGGTGCCTTGCCAGGCGCCATGCTCTGGAGCATCAGTGACGAAGCCGCAGTCAGTGCCACTACTGCGTTCTTCTCGTCACACATTGAGATGTCTGATGCAAAGGGATAGAACAGCTACTCTATAAGCATTCTACTAAACTACATGGGAAATAAATGGTTGCCACTGGAGAAATAACCTGCTGATTTGGAAAGGCATGTCTTTACATCTGCACCAGGCAACGATTTCGCCATTAGCCTGTGGTAATTAGAAGCGTTACCTGTGATTGTAGTCATGTTGTCCCCAAAATTGTAATTTCTAAGGCCGATGTGGGGAAGCTTCTCCAGGCGCCCAGGAAAGCTTGAGTAAACTGTAACCTGCATTTAAGATAACGCGCTTCATACTGTAGAAGTGCAATACTATTAAAGTGCAAAGAGGGGTGTTCTACGCCCCACAGAAAAATCCTCGCTATATATGCAACATCGTAATCACAAAGAAATGGCCCCCGCGTCCCAAGTCCCCATGTTTTACCGATCATTAAGTAATGTTCAAAATATTTAATGAGCTGGGGTAACCTTGCATGCCAAGGTTAAACGTCATTTTAATGGCAAAGGTTAACATGCAACGGTATATTTTGTATCGTAAACATTAGTTTAACGATTAAACAAAACAGAGTTCTCATCCCTGCTGCACAGATAATCAGTCCAATATTGGAAATGTGTCCTACAATCGACGAGAGTGAAGCCATCCATTTCCAATATTGGGCAGGTTACCTGCACTGCTTGGGAATACTCTGTTTTTTAAGTTAAAATGCATAAGTCACTACTATAAAACAATATTACAAGCGCCTTTAAACCATTGTGCCACTGAACATTTGCCAGCGTTCGCACAGTAAACATGTTCCCAGCCCCAGTGGCACAAGCTGGTGGGCCCACGCAGGTCTGACATCGGAAATGAGGGCTGGTGGCTTCCCGCAATAAACCCACATGGGTCCTCTATGGGTGCAGTGCTGGCACAAAACAAATGGGCTGCACACTTCGTGCCTGAGTAGGACCGCTGTCGGCTCAGCATGGGCTTAAACGACTTGGCAGCCCACCTAAGTCTCACCGCAGATACATGCGGGCTAAGACGCGAGGTCTATTATGGTGAAGTGCGGATAACCCCAAAAGGGGCTGCCCGTACATCACCATGAGGGATACGCGGTAGTTTGCGTGGGCAAAGAGCTAGCATTCCCGCCGTCAACCTTGGGTCCGACGTGGAAAATATAGAGGCTGAAGTTTGGGCTTCACAGTGGCGAAGCGTTTCAGGCATGCAGTTTCGGCTGCCTGAGCAACACCTGCGACGGTCCCGCATGGGCTGAGCATAGGCACATTTGCCATTCCTACGTCTTCAGCGCCTGTATTCTAAATCGGGTATGGAAGGGGTAAGCATGGGCTGCGCGCAGTTCGTGGGCATAAAGGATGGGGCGACATGATAGTGAAATGCGGGCACCTCAACAGAGGCTGCCCGTGCAGCACCCGGACGGAGCCAATTAGGCTGTGTGTAGGTGCTGCGAACAGCTAACTGCTTCGTCAGCGCCACGTGTGCCCCTCTTCCGCCATGATCATCGTATCACACAGCGTCACGGCCAAGCACAGCTTTCCTTTCCTTTCCTTCTCGCTTTCTTTGACTCGCTATAAAAAACAAAGCCACGAAATAAACCTCGTTCTTTTCGCTCCAGCCACCAGTCTCGTTTCGTCCTAGCGGGCTCCGCCGCCGACCCGTTGGCAGGCGTCCGCCAGCCGCCGCCCCGTTTGTAACCGTAGGCTACCACCAGAATTCCCGCCTGTAGCCTACATCGATCCTGCAATGCAAATACATGGGCTGGGCATGGGCACATTTGCTATTAAGGCGGAATGTGCCTTCAATGCCTCATCGTTGTAAGCAGGAGCTGTCGACAGAAATGTCACGCTTTTCAATAGGCCGAAACGGTCGTGACGTCACAGTGCGCCAATTTCAAACGGGCCAATTGTACTTTGGCTACTAACCATGCAACCAATTAAAGGGATCCTATAGTGATGCACCAAGTAAGTGGCACTGAGCTTAGTTAATTGCTTACTTACCCAATTAGTCTAATTAAACTTTCTAGTCAGACCGGATAAATAAATTAATCCGAGTAAGTAATTGGCCGAGCTTGGGCATCGAACCCCGGACTTCGAAGTGCGAGTCGAGCACGCTACCACTCCGCCATGCCAGCTCGATGGTTTGTGATGAACAAAGGTGCGTCTAGTGAATACGGTGTGTTCGTTCACTCCCATCTTCCTCCCTTCCCGTTACGGCGAGGTTTAGGTGTCCACCGAGATATGAGAGACAGATACATTTCCTTTCCTCAAAAACCAATTTACCAACGAGCAAGGCGTATTTGTCCGCGTTTCAGATTGGTCCAAATTGTCGTGACGTCACCGGGCGCGAATTTTGGCGAGTGTCAACCGAAATATGTGAGACAGTTACTGCGCAACTTCCTTTCCTCAAATACAATTTCCGACTATTGTCTACTGAGATATGTAAGACAGTTAATGCGTAATTTCCTTTCCTCAAATACATTTTTCATTTTCTCCATTACGGCCCCTCTTCTTTCACTCACACTTCCTCCCTTCCTGTACGTTGCGGCTCAGGTGTCCACCGAGATGACAGAGAATTACAGCCCCATTTCCTTTCCTCAAAAGCGTTGCGTTCACAGGGCAACGCATCGCACCGAACGGGTGGTGGCGTTCCTTGGACTCCGTGGCAGCGCTACAACACGCTGTAGCGTTCCACTCCTAAAAGCGAAGCTTAAGCGTCATTAATTGGCAGTTAATTAATGCACCAACAAAATGCGCAGTGAACAATCGCGTAGCAGAATGCAGCTCTCCGGCTTTCGCCTTTCACCACTTTAACCGCTAAAGTTCCTCGTAATTTTGCAACATCTTCCCGCCTGTATTTTACATATCTGGTAGAAAACGGCTAAGCGTGGGCTGCACAGTGGCAAAACATGCAGTGTGTGCATGAAAGACGCGGGCTGCATGAAGGTGAATTGCGGTAAACAGCCATAGGGGCTTCCCGTGCAGCACCCTGACAAAGCCAAGGCGGCTGTGTGCGGGAAAAGGGCTAGTATATTTCTGCCAGCAGTATTCCTGAGTCCTCCGCAGATTACTCCGGGCTTCAAAACTGCAGAAACATCATGTGCCATTAGCGAGTTGCCGGGGAACACCTATCGACAGCCCCATATACGTTAGTTGTACACGGGTGAGTTGACATTCTCACATTTAGCCTGCGCCCATATCCTACATCAGATGTAAAAGGGCTAAGCGTGCACAAATAGCAAGGCGTTGCATGTTTCACTCTTGTGAAGAGCTGCTGTTTGAACCTCATAACAAATGAACCCACCTTCTTTACCTGACATTTTTTGGTGCTTCTTTTGCGTTTATCGCATTGCATTTTTTTGTGGTGGGCTACAGTCGCCGCGGAGAAAGCTGCCAGCATAAGTTTTCTTGTTTGTTTCAAAGCACTTCAATTACGCCAGCACTACAAGCACTTTCGTCGCCTCCATGCAACATGTTGCACATGGACTGCATGACTGGTTGAACCACTCTTCACTTGAACATTATGCCCATCCCTCATGTAATACCCCACACCAAGGGGCATTTGAGGTACTAATAATAAATAAATAAATAAAGAAAGAAAGAAAGAAAGGAAGAAAGAAAGAAAGAAAGAAGGAAAGAAACAAAGAAACAAAGAAAGTAAGAAAGAAAGAAAGAAAGAAAGAAAGAAAGAAAGGAAGAAAGAAAGCAAGATAGAAAGAAAGAAACATAGTGAGCCTCCGGCGACGGTGCCAGACGCTGCAGAAAGTTTGTGACTGTCACGTTCATTGTAGCAGCTTTCTTAATGTTCGCTAGCAGCCGTCTGTAGCGACGCATCGGTGAAGACAAAAGAATTCGTGCTTTTCGTGCAGGAATTCTTTCTACCTCTTCTTCGCCAAGGGATCGCCAATTGATAACGCAACTTGTCCAAGCGCAGATAACACACACCATCAAAAATAGCCCCGCCCTTCCTCCTATAAGCAAGAGATATTAATCGCACATCGCCCAAAGCATTTCTATCCACGAACAAGAAAGGGTTATCTCAGCGAGCCGGCAGCTTGGGGTGTTTCCTAAAGGGTGACGCTTCGGGCTAGCGAAGAGATAAAGCGCTCGAGAGAATAAAATAAAAACAAAAAACACCTGCAGAAACGTCACCCGAGTAGCGAGTTTTTTCGCAAGTTGTTTTTCAAGCTTTTTTCTTTGGCCTCACCACCACCTTCCCTGCTTTTCCTGGGTCGGGTCGTAACAAAAAGCCTGCTCATTCCTGGTTTTTCTGTCGGCCTTTGTTCCTTCCCCGAGGTCTCTTCTGTGTCTGTCCTGTCCCTCCCAGCCACCTTCCCCGAAATGGCGCGTATGTGCTCACTCTACAACCCACTACCGAACACTTTAAGCCGCCCTCCCGTTCACGCTCCCTCGCAAGGCTTCCATGAAGTGGCGAGGAGGCTTCGGTTCTACTTGTTCACTGTGTCCGGTCACTGCGCGGTGACCTCATGCAGAAGTGCTCCCCGGCCTTTCCTGCGTTGCTTTGGGACAGGTTTTTCTTCTCTCCTGCGATTGGGTTGAGCGTGAGGCGACGAAGGGAGCTGCGAAAACGCGCTGGCACTCACTCATCCTCGTTGAATTTGTGTTATACAGTTTTTTGCGCCTTTCCTCGTGTTTTCTTGATCAATCCACGATCGAAGCTCACAACGCCTTCCTACGCGTACGTCGAGTGCAAGAATGGTGGAACCCTATCGTCCCTTTCTCAGTGATGAATGACTTCGCTCCGAATGACGTGAGTGGTGAACAGTAACATTTACTGACGTTTGAGCGCTGATGGCGGCGGCAGTGGAGGAGGATTTGTTGACGGCGACGTCGTGCTGCTAGGACGTAAGTACGCATTTGAAATCACTCTGTTGTCTTAGTACCGCCTCTGTCTCGGTTATATGCTCGACGTCAACAGAAACATTCTAACTTCTAGCCATTTATAGATTGCACAGCGTAGAGCGACAAAATGCCGCAAAATTTTCTTTCAGTTGCATATAGAAATTTCTTGTCCTTCATCGTAACATGACTAAAATTAGGTTTATGGTTTGTATTCTTTCTTTACAGAGGCATATGGTGTAGACGTCCGAGAGCAATCAGCGATAACTGTCCTTAGGAATAGCGGCTCAAGGCCCTAAAAATTTGTCTATGGCTTAGCTTAGGTTAAGCCTGGATATCAGCGAAAAGCTTCGGTGATGCTTGTGGTTTTCAGCAGCTCGCTTGGCCTTGCGCTTCTCGTATAACCGCTGCCTCTGGGCCAACTTGCAAGCGGCCCCTTCGAGATCGTTCATGGCCAGGCGTGCGCATTTGTTCTACGAGCGCTCCTATATATATACCTCAGCGTTATCAGATGCGCCGCAACGAAGGGCGAAACGAGGGCGAGAAGGTGGCGCATGCGCAGTAGCGCCATACGAGTAAGCCGAGCGCGCGCCTTGCACACTCGGTAAACACGCGCAGAGCGCGCGAACGACGGCTAAGGTCGACCGGCAAAGCCGCGCTCGGTGGCTGCTCCGCCGACCACGTGCGCCTCTCCGCTGACGTGACGCGGCGAACTCGCGCACGCGCAGATGTGGCTAAAATTGATCACGGCGCACGCCACCCAGTCAAAAATTCCTTCAGCCTATCGGTCTGAAGGCTGAAGGAACCCGTAAAGCCGCGTTCAGACTACAGTCGCAACCGCCGTAAACGTCATACGTATCGCATTCTGCGTACCTACTGTAAATACCGTTTGCGCAACTAAAAACGGCCTATGTTCACACGAGCCCTTCGTTAAGATACGTTTTTTACGACCGGCCAATCACCGCTCAGGGAAAATTGCGCTCCGCATTTTTCAACATGGCGCCGGTCAGCAAGCGGCTGTTAGCGGAGATCGAGGCACTACAAGCCCAAAATGAGCTCATCGTCCTCTATGCGCTTCACCGACGCAGACGAAGGCGTCGTAGAAGAATGTGGGTGCGCCAAATTTTCCTCGACAGAGCTGCCGACGGAGATTTTCACAATCTTTTTGCAAAACTGAGGACTGGCGACACTGCGCTGTTCTACAACTTCGTGCGGATGTCACCGCAGCAGTTCGACTTCCTCGAAAGCCTTGCGAGACCACTCATTGAAGTGCAGGAAACGCCAATGCGAGAATCTCTCTCATCTGCTGAGCGTTTGGCCATAACGCTGAGGTAAGCGTTACTTCGCGTTTCTGCGTCTTTTTCTCTGCTTCAGATGGTAGACGCGGACGCAAGCGAGCTGCGCGGAGGTCCGTTGGCGAGTCTGTGTCATGTACCTATAATAAGAGGTTTTGTCTTCTAGTCACAGCGATGGACATACTTTAAAGAAAGTCTCAAACGCTCCGAAGCCCGTTTGAAGCGCATATTTGGAGTGTCCGGGTGTGTGTGTGTGGGGGGGGGGTACTTTTGATATAGCGAATTCGCGCTGTTTTTCTACTTTCTTAAGGCTTTATGTATAGGAATTTGATTTCGCTACGCGAACTAATGCGCAAATAATAAAGGCTTTTGCAAAGGTGGGCACTCATCTTTTTTTTTTTGTCAGAAGTACATTGTCGTTTATCATGCCTCCTGCTCACAGTGTAGTCCATGAAAATAAACTGGCGCCACTTGATAAAAGCACATTTTGCAGAGCAGCTGTGAACTGTTGTCTGCATGCAATGTTTTAAATAAAAGTCAGCAAATACCTATGTTGTATTTTTTTATATTCCAGGTTCTTGGCAAGCGGGAACAGTTACCAGTCCCTGGCATACAGCTTCAGGGTTGGGAAGTCAACCATATCACAACTAGTTCCTCAAGTATGCATTGCGATACGGGAGGTGCTACAACCAAGGGTACTGAGGCGGCCAGATCACAGACAACTGATTGCCATTGCTGACGAGTTTCTATGGAAATGGAACTTTCCTAATTGTATAGGTGCTATCGATGGTAAGCACATTCATTTAGATGCACCACCAAATTCTGGTTCCGCTTATTTCAACTATAAGCGAAGCTTCAGCATGAACCTTATGGCATCCTGCGACGCGGGCTACAGGTTCACTACAGTTTCCATAGGGGCTCTTGGTCGTGAAAGCGATGGTGGTGTTTTTTCATCGTGCGGGCTTGGAGAAATCGTAGAAAATTCCCACGAAACATTCCCATCCCCTGCTGCCCTGCCCAATGGCGGCCCTGTGCTCCCATTTGTCATGGTAGGAGACGATGCATTTCCCCTAAAAGTAAACTTAATGAAGCCGTACCCTGGTGTCCAACCACCAAATACTCCAAAAAGAGTATACAACTACAGGCTCTCCCGAGCACGACGCTGCATCGAGAATGCGTTCGGAATTTTGTGTGCCAGATGGAGGGTGCTGCGGAACCGCATGAGTCTGCTGCCAAAGAATGCGGTTGCAGTCTCAGGTGCTTGTGTTTGTCTACACAATTACCTGATGCAGGAGGGGAGGCTGCCGGGTGGCTACTGTCCACCACAGTTTGGAGACACTACAAATAGTGCAGGTGTACTTGTCCCAGGTGAATGGAGAAACAGCACGGAGTCCTTGGCACAAATGAATAGGCAAGGCTCTAATGCTTACTCTAGGAGAGCTTCTGAGGTGACAGACAGCTTTGCTACGTATTTTCATGGTCCAGGATTTGTGAGTTGGCAATGGGTCTAGATGCGGAATTTAAGTTGGAAGTAATATTTTCCTGAGGCATTCTGTTCAACTGCGAATCGCACCCTTTCGAAAATTAACAACTGGGCATGTAACAACTATTTAAAGTTAAATGGTTTGGTTTGGTTTATGGGTTTAACATCCCAAAGCAACTCAGACTATGAGAGACGCCGCATTGAAAGGTTCCGACAGTTTCGACCACCTGGGGTTCTTTAACGTGCACTGACATCACACAGTACTCGGGCCTCTAGAATTTCGCCTCCATCGAAATTCGACTGCCGCGGCCAGGATCTAACCTGTATCTTGCGGGTCAGCAGCCGAGCACCATAACCACTGAGCCACCGCGGGGGCAATTTAAAGTTAAGTACCAATAACTCTAAAGCAGTTATATTTCATACACGAAACATGAATATTAAACTGCCTCCCCGCCTGCTCAACGAAAATGTACTGGAAGTTGTACCCTGTTATAAAACTGTGAACGGCCAGGAGGCAGGGAACAAAGTGTGTTTATTATCAGACAAGGGGCTGCTTATAAGGGCAGGTACAAGCATGAGCATGCGCACTTGGTACCGTAAGGGCACGTGTTAACATGAAAGTGCGCATACTTACATCTTCCTTCTTTTCGGAGAGAAAGAAAGAAAAACGAAAGAAAAAAAAGGAAAAAGTTTCCAAATTCACATGTCAGGGGCCTAATGCTGCGGTCTCTCTGGCAGGGGGTAACGTTGTGGCGGTCTACGCTGACGGTCACTTCTACGAAGGATGCCCTCAGGTTGTAGCTCCGCCATCTGGTCAGGCTGGGATACCGACTCCGCCGAAATGGTCGCTTCAGGGTCCGACGTTGGTTGCATTTCTTTGGAACTGAGATGCTCCCTGGTGCGCCGCAGCTCTTATCCGCTGCCTGTAAGTAGGGTGTACGACCTAGGTGTGCCTGCAGGGCCTACAACCACAGCTGGCGACCATGTTCTGCGTATGGTGTCGTACACCGATACTTGAGACCCGCTGCGAAGATGTGGTAAACGCTTAGCCGTTCGGTTGTAGAAGACGCGCTGCTTTTCTCTTATTTCCTGGAGGCGATTGCGAACGGATTGTGAAGGCACAGTTTGCGGCTCGAGGTGCTGGGGAAGAACCGGCAACTGGGTCCTTGTTTGGCGGCCCATCAACCTTTGAACGGGCGACTTCAGTTGCTCGTCCCTTGGCATGTTTCGCCACTCCAGCAGGGCGCTGTAAAATTCCAGGGTTGCGAAAGGACACTTCATGAGCAGTTTTTTCGCCTCCTGAACCGCACGCTCCGCCATGCCGTTACCATGAGGATAGTACGGGCTTGACGTTATGTGGGCAGTTACTAGCTGCGCAGCAAAAGAGCGGAAACAGGCGCTGTTGAAAGGTGGGCCGTTATTACTGCACAGCTTTGCTGGGATTCCATGAGTCGCGAAGACGAGCATGCACGCATTGTTTACCGCTGTCGCTGTTGTCTGACGTAGCTTTTGAACCTCGAAAAAGAACGAGTAGAAATCCATGAGGATTAGGTGGGACTGGTCATCGTGGTGGAAAATGTCAAGCCCTACTACTTGCCATGGCAGGCCTGGTATCTCGTGGCTCAGCATAGGCAGTCTAGTGTTCCTGCGCTTGTACTTTTCACACGCTACACATGACTTAGCTAGAAATGAGATGTCTCCATTCATGCCGGGCCAGAACATTACTTCTCTAGCTCTCATCTTCATTTTTTCTTCGCCTCCATGTGCGGTGTGCAGCAAGCGCAGAATTTCCGGTCGCTTGGCAGGAGGAATGACTATTTTGTTGCTTCTGAGTAGCAGGCCTTCCTCAACGCGCAGCTCGTTGCGGTAGCACCAGTATGAACGCAGGGCATGAGGCATATGGTCCTTCATTTCCGGCCATTCTGTGCTCGAGTAACGGCGCAGTTCAGCCATACTAGCGTCTTTGTTAGTTTCATGCCGAATACTTTCGAGCTGCTGGTCGGACACAGGAAGCGAAGAAACAACGCTGACTTGAAATTGTTCTGTCTCGTCAGTTAGTTCCGTAGTACTCGGGAAGCGAGGAAGCGCATCGGCTAGAAACAACTCCTTTCCTGGTTTGAACGTCACCTTGATTGGGAATCTTTGCAAAACAAGCCTCATGGGTTGCAATCTTAGAGGGCATTCACAAAGTGGCTTTTTGAATATAGATTCTAGAGGCCTGTGATCAGACTCGACGATAACCTCTGACTACCCGAAGATATAATCTTGAAATTTTGTGCAACCATGAACAATTGCCAATGTTATGTTACTGAGCATCGCTTCGGGCATGACGCAACAGTTGGCTCCAGGATCAATTTTGCAGCGTATGGCGGAACCTGCGATGTCGACAGTCGCTGACCAGCGGTCTTAACATGACGTGTTAACATGACAGTGCGCATACTTACAACAGTGCGCATACTTAGGAGTTGACTTCACTGAAAACATGTCATGGGATAGACACATTGAACATGTGTCCAGTAAATTATCTAGCACCATCAGTCTTATATGTCGCTACTGCCCGACTTTCCCCACATCCGTTAATACCCTCCTTTTTAAATCGCTTTTCATGCCTTTGATTAAGTATGGCATCCTAGTGTGGGCTACTACAACTACTGGAAACATGCCCAAGTTGGTCGTCTTGCAAAAATGTGCCATAAGAATTATAAGTAAAGTGCCTTACCAATATCCTACAGCTGACTTACTCAAAAATCTAAACGTTACTCACGTGGACTCCATGTGGCTTTAGGTTATGCAAAAATGTTACAGATCGAACGTTATAAGCAACATCCGAACCCTGGCTGACTTAGCCGAATTAAATACATAGTTTCATACCCCACACGTCATCTTGAATTCTGGAAAGTTGCCAGGTGTCGCACCAATTATGGAAAACAGATGCTACAGTTCACTTTGCCAACTACCATAAATCAGCTACTACAAAATGACAGATGCTACAAGAATATCCATGGAAAAGCTGTGCAATGTTTACTTGGATAACGCATGCGTTTTCCACTTGTACTTATTTTATTAACTAGTCGTGCTCGTTCTGTATCTCTTTTTTTGTGTGTGAATACGACAGCGTTTTATGTTTTGTTCTTGCTCATGTATACATTGTGTTTATGAGTGGCTTGTATGTGCTGTATAATCTTCCATTGCCTTCTCAATTTCTATTTTTATCGATGTATGTATTCATGTTGTGTAACGTAATATTCGCCCTTGCTGTAAAAGATTGGGTGCACTGGCATCTCAAGCCTTTCTGGCTTTTTGCCTGTGCACCTAACATCACCTGATGTTGAATAAAGATCAAATCAGGTGACAGACACCTTGACATAATGGTTTAGTTTAGTTTATGGGGTTTAACGTCCCAAAGCGACTAAGGCTAGGAGAGACGCCGTAGTGGAGGGCTCCGAAAATTTCGACCACCTGGGGATCTTTAACGTGCACTGACATCGCACAGTACACGGGCCTCTAGAATTTCTCTTCCAAAGAAATTCCAGCCGCCGCGGCCGGGATCGCACCCGCGTCTTTTGGGTCAGCAGCCGAGCACCATAGCCGCTGAGCCACCGCGGCGGCCTTGACATAATGATCTGCTTTGTCTGTGTGCTTTATTTTGCTGTGACTGGATTGCATAAGTGCTGAGATGTCAGTAATAAATGTTTTGCAAACAGAAGCGTTGCCTTCATGATACTTTATTTCATTGGCAAATGAATTTTTGCACTGCATAAAATTTTTGTGGCATTGTTGAATAACTTAGATGCAGTAATAATAAAATTGTAATCTTATTTCATTGATGTTTTCTACGAGTCCAAAGACATTTTACAAGGAGAGGCAAAATGAGCATTTGTTTAGTATATTAGAAAAACAAAATACAACACAAAGCAGCTATACCAAAACAAATTAGAGCAAGAAGCAAAAATAAATAGAGCGAAAGAATGGGAAACAAGCGGAAAATATTTAATAACTAAATTTTTTCTCAGGCTGTTTCAGTTATGGTTTCAACAGCCGAATGCCGGCTGTGACATCAAGGTCACACTCAGGTCACGTGAGGCATGGAAGAACTGTGGTAGCGTTGCTGCTTTCTCCATTTTAATTAACACCGACCCGTACGCAAGCCTCCCCAAGAGTTGGAATTAAAAAAAATGAACAAGCAGCAATTGTATCGCCGTACTATAACGTAGCCGTTGGCTGCGCTTTGGTGGATGCAAATGCATAATTACCATGCCAGCAAAGGGCATGGTGATCGGTAATAACATCGAACGGGCGCCCATATAAGTAAGGACGAAATTTTGTGATCGCCCAAATATCGCCAAACATTCTTTTTCTGTGACGGAATAATTAGTCTCCGCTTTTGTGAGTGTACGGCTGGCGTAAGCAACGACGTACTCATTGAAACCAGGTTTTCGCTGAGCTAGAACGGCACCGAGTCCAATGCCGCTGGCGTCCGTGTGGAGTTCTGTAGGTGCGGAAGGGTCGAAATGGCGCAGGATCTGAGGAGAGGTGAGAAGCTGGCGCAGCGTTGCAAAAGCTTCGTCGCATGCAGGGGACCAAGCCGACAAGTCGTGGCTACCAGCGAGAAGTTGCGTCAGCGGGGCGATAACGGCAGCAAAATTCTTGATGAACCGGCGAAAGTAGGAGCGAAGTCCAAGAAAGCTTCTCAGTTCTTTCAGGGATGCGGGCTTCGGGAAATCAGCAACTGCGCGGAGCTTGGCAGGGTCCGGGAGTACACCATCCTTGGACACGACTTGGCCGAGAATAGTCACCCGTCGGGCGCCAAAGTGACACTTTTTCAAGTTCAGCTGCAGGCCAGCATCTCTGAGACAGCGAAGAACACTCTCGAGGCGGAGAAGATTAGATGGAAAATTCTTGGAGAAGATGACAACGTCGTCCAAGTAGCAGAGGCATGTCTGCCATTTAACTCCATGGAGGATGTTGTCCATCATACGCTCAAAAGTAGCAGGCGCGTTGCACAGACCGAAGGGCATCACATTAAATTCATACAGCCCATCAGGCGTGATGAAAGCTGTTTTCGGGCGATCGACGTCGGCCATCGGCACCCGCCAGTACCCAGAGCGCAGATACAACGAAGAAAAGTACTCCGCTCCCTGCAAGCAATCCAGCGCGTCATCTATACGAGGCAGGGGGTAGACGTCCTTCCGAGTAATTTTGTTCAGCCGGCGGTAGTCTACGCAAAATCTAATGGAGCCGTCCTTTTTCCTGACAAGCACAACCGGAGAAGCCCACGGGCTGTGAGAGGGCTGGATCACGCTGCAATGTAGCATGTCGTTCTCCTGGTCATCAATGATGCGGCGCTCGGCGGAGGAGACGCGGTAGGGGCGTTGGCGCAAGGGTCCATGGGTGCCAGTGTCGATATGGTGGCGAACCGCTGCTGCACGACCAAACAGTGCTTGAGGGGAGTCGAAGGATGCGCGGAAGCGCTGCAGCAAAGCGATGAGCTGGGCGCGTTGGTGAGGTGGTAGAGCGGCATCAACAGAATGGGAAAACATATCCGGGGAGGACGGGTCGGCGACGTCGGCGGGAGGAGTGAGGGCGTTGATGTCACGGCCATCAGGGTCATCAAGGACAGGAGAAGCGTCGTCAAGATCGATGACATCAACCGTGCCAAGCGATTCTCCCCGAAGTAAAGTGGTGGAGAATGGCAACGGGTTCGCGACGTACAGGGCGCCACAACCACCAGAAAGTGTGAGCACGGCATGAGGGAGCATGACAGATTTGCGGTGCGCACAAAGAGGAGAGGGTGAATAAAGGACAGTAGCGTCAGAGAGGGCAGCACAAGTCAGCGGCACGAAAACAGAAGAGAAAGCTGGCACGTCGACGTCGTCAGCAGCGAGAATAGGCGCGGCGGTAACAGCGGAGGAGTCCACAAGAGCATCACACAGCGGCGACAAATCAATTTCAGCACGTGCACAGTCAATGATGGCGTGATGCGCGGACAGAAAGTCCCACCCGAGGATGATGTCATGAGAGGAGCGGGTGAGAACGAAGAACTCAATGGTGTAGGAGAGACCTTGGATGACGAGGCAGGCAGTGCACGCTGCCAGAGCGCGAATGGGGTCAGCACTGGCGGTGCGAAGCGAAAGGTCAGAAAGTGGCATCATCACTTTTTTTAGTTTGCGGCACAAGTTGCGACTAATGATGGACACGGCAGCACCAGTGTCAATAAGCGCGTCAACAGTAACACCTTCAACGATCACTTGAATAACGTTCATGGGAGCGGTGGTAGGGTTTGAGACGGTCGTTGGCAGCGCAGTTCTTGCCTCCGGAACTGCGGCGCCTAGTTTTCCGTTTGGAGGGGTGGTGACCGGTGGCGCATAGGAGAGAGCGAACGGCGTCGAGGAGACGGTGACCGATGGCTTCGGGTGTAGGAGTCGGAGCGAGACGGAGGAGAAGTGACAGGGACGGAAGGCAATGGAACGTCGTTCGTTGGTGGGCGCCCGTAGTCGTAAGGACGGGATCCGCGCGTGCGGCACCAGCGGGCCACATGACAAGCGAGACCGCAGGCATAGCAAATTGGGCGGTTATCTGGGGTGCGCCACGGATTCACAGGGCGGGGACCGGTGCGAGGCAGAGGATGGTGAGTCAGTGGCAGTGCAGAGGCGACCTGCTGCTGAGGGTGTACGTTGACAGGTGGCACATAAGCAGGCATAGCCGGCTGAGGTCGTGGCCGGGCAACGGCCTCATCATATGTCAGCGGTGCAGTGACCAGAGGGGGTGGATTAGCAGGCGGCAGGACCTCAGCTACCAGCTCCTGAATGACACGCTGAATAGAAGGCGACAGCGATGGCGTTGGAGCGGGTTGGCAGGTAACCAGCGATAATTGACGAGCCACCTCCTCCTGCACAAACTGCTTGATGTGCTGAAGAAGTGTCGGCTGATCGTGGGCAGGACTGCCTGCTGCCAAGCTCGAAATGGTGTCGTCCGATTAAGTGGTACGGCGGGTGACATGTCGCTGTTTGCGGAGTTCGTCGTAGCTCTGACACAAAGACACCACGTCGGAGACGGTTTGGGGATCTTTAGACAACAACATATGAAACGCATCGTCCTCAATCCCTTTCAGAATGTGTCGGATTTTGTCAGCCTCGCTCATAGATGGATTGAGCCGCTTACACAAATAAACGACGTCCTCAATATAACTCGTGAAGTTCTCGCCGTTCTGCTGGGCACGACTGTGCAACTGTTGTTCAGCCCGAAGGTTTCGGACAGCGGGGCGGCCGAAGACATCAGTAAGGCTGGTTTTTAGAGCCGCCCAGGTAGTAAAATTCGCTTCGTGGTTGCGGAACCACAAATTGGCGACATCAGTCAAGTAGAAGATGACATTCGTGAGCTTAACGACGTCATCCCATTTGTTGTAAGCACTCACACGTTCGTAGGAGGCCAGCCAATCTTCTACATCGGTGTCGTCAGTGCCGCTGAAGATCGCAGGGTCGCGCTGACGGACGGCACCGGAACCGACGACAGCGGTGGGGACAGGTTGGGCCGAAGTTTCGGTTGTCGTGGTAGAGCCTGGTAGCCTGGGCATCGTGGCGTAGCTCCAGGAGAAGAGCAAGCAGCACCTCCACCAAGTGTAATGTGGGGACTCGCACAGGTAGTGTGGGCGGCCACAGTCCTTGTTCCAGCAGTGCTTCTCAGCAGGCCGGCGTTCGCAAGCGCGCACCCGAGCTTAGTCAGCTTCGTCTTCTGTCGTCTTCCTCTCCTTCATCGGCGCTAGCCGCTGGGGCAGCAAACCCCAACTCTCTTTCTTACACTCCCTTATTGCAAATCTGCTGCACCTTAAGAGATTCCCCTAAACATTTGACCAACTCTGTTCCCACTTCGAGTTATTGATCAATTCGCTCTCGCCCTACCATAAGCTTGCCGCCTCGGTTAGTGCTGGTGGAGTGACGGGTTCGAACGCCGAACCAGGATGTAGTTTTCTTTAACTGCGAAGTTTCTGTGGAAGCTGTATATTTTTGCTCTGTAGCCGTGTGGATGCGCATGGGTGGATGCCAATGAGTAATTAGTCCCTTATTACAGTTTTTGCATGTTTCACATGACCTTAACACGATCTGAATTTACAGTGGATGATTTAGCTGTTGAAGCTGAAATAAAAATGACATCAGAAACAATTTCATTAATCATTCACACATCATTGTCAGGGTAAGCTGCATCAATTAACAAACTGTGAATTTGCAGCTTAACCTGTTCTTTTCTGCGGCCATCCACCTTGCTGAGAAGGCCTTTTAAGCTCAAAAGGAAGTGCTCGTCATCGTCTACTGATATGGTAGCCGTCGTCAAGTCACTTAGCCTCTGCCGGTTTTCTTTTAGAGCAGACATCATCAATTCATCCATGTCCATCCTCTTTCTTTTAGCACGCTTGCTAAGGGTCTTGCCTGGCGCACACATTTCGCTTGTGGCAGGCTGCCCACTTAGGGCAGGCTGAAATTCTGGCTCATTACACTCCATCGGTGCCGATGCAGAACCCCCTTCCACCTCATCAGGCAGTGCAGGCTCCTCCTCAGTGCTGTCTATATAAAATGAGCGGCATATGCCCTCAACAGAAGCAGCTGAGTCGGTGGCTGCGTCAAGTGACTGTGAATGCTGAACTGCAGCCTCGTCTCTTCTTGCCAGGCTGTGGATGGTATGAGAAAAAATATATTAGACGCTTAAATGCACACATAAACTCAAGCATAATTAACAACATGAAGAGAATAGCACATGCAAGGTTTGTGTCACACGGGGCTGTTTATAAACTCCCTGTCAACACGTGACAAGTCAGTGGTGCCCCATTGTATGGGCTGGTTTTGGCTTCTAAATATTTTTCTGCTCTTGGTGGCCTTTTGTCACAGTAGAATGGAGCAGAAATGCTAGCCATGTGCTCTGGAATGAAGTAGGTTGCGGAGAAAAAATAAATCTTAACCAGCACTACACATAAATGGGGCACCGGTTTTTATTACTTGAATGGAAATCAAATGTAGACTACAGGGGAGTACAATATTACAAACATACAGTAACAGAGATGAAGGGGCCTATCTGTCCAAATATTTTACCAATTCCCTAAAAAAGACACCTGTGTTGTGGTAGTTTATTTTATGTGCAGCGTACTGGCAGTTGTGCCCCATTGGTTGTTCCCACTTTAGGAAGTGAAGAAGTGAACTGATTCATATATATCAAACATACTACTAACACAGATTGCGTGCAAAGTACCAATGCCGAAATTCAGAGTACAAAGGATGTCGCACTGTTGGCTGCAGGTTTGTTTGTTGTTTTTTTTTAACCAGGGGGTCAGTTAGTGTACGCAAAAAGGTAGGTACATGAGCCTGGTTTTATTTCTTTCTTCATCAAAATATGGTGGCTGCAGCCAAAAATATCAAACCATGCTTAGCAGCAAAACGCAACAGCCACTCAGTAGCAAAGAAGGTAACAATAGGCCTTCACCTTCGACGTTGTATTGCGTCAGCCAGGAACATGAGGTTTGGCATCAACGTCCAACTTTTTTCCACGTCCGCTGCGCCACTGCCAGACTTTGCATACCCTTTCCTGAGGCGAAGAAACTTCTGCCTCAGGAAGGCCCACCGATGTTGTAGCACTGGCACTGCATTAAACATAGGAAAAGAACATATTTACTTTTTACAAACAAAACACTGCACATATTTCTCTGAAAAATGCGTTCGTCTGAAGAAACCTCACTGCTGCCGAATTATGCTGATCTCATTTCTTCAGCCCAACATCAGGTTTCTGAAAATTTGTGAACACTGCCGTAGAAGTCAGCTACATTCGTTCTTTTCAGCCTACCAGCTGGAGTTCGGCAGGGTAGCATCAAAAACAAAGAGGGTCACTTCATCACTGATTAAAGACAAAGCGATAGCAAGACACTCGTGCCATAGAGACCCATAGTGTGACCCACTCCCATAGACACCCTTGGACATGTTGGTTACAGTTCGACTCCCAAGCGGAGGCTAGCGCAAGGTGCGACTAGCAGTTCTGTGCTACAACTCACGCAGATTTCAACGCAATCAGTCACGCACGTGTGCGCTAATTCCGGGGCCCACAATCTGCCCTAGAAATCGCCGCTTCACCGAGTATGACAGCGAAACACCGGAAAAACGCTTCGACAGGCCCCTTGTCCTATCGCATAAAAGCACCGTTGTAGACACGTCGCTTGATGCTACGCAGGCTTTTTACGGGCTGCAAGAACGCACAAGAACGAAACGGGCAGCGCACCGCCGTCAATATTGTCAACGCTCATCCAGCGCCATAATCGCACTTTTCTAGACGAGGGAAAGCATTTGACTGCCGCAAGTTTGTCCGCAGATAGAAAGAAACGAAAAGCACTTACCGCTTTGATTCAGCGCACTAGAGATTTCGAGCCAGGCGTCGTTTTGTAGCTGTTTGTCACGGTACGTTTTCAGTCGCTGGTCGTAGAGAACAGGCCTCTGCCGAACTTCTTCAATGAGCAATTCATCGGATAATATAAAAGGGCGTTCGCCATTGATCATGATGACAAACCACGACACAACACAAGCGAGCTGAGACAACGTGCTGTCGGAGCAGCGCTGGTCGGAGCTTCGAAAGGAAGAAGCATCGATTTGCGCGCAAAATTTCGGCAGGCCGGAAGCCTCGTGACCGGAAAATGAAAACCTAAACTGGCGTACGCATTGGCCGAGCAGTAACAGTTGCATCTGTGCTCGTCGTAAAAGTTGCGGGTCCACCAACATTTACGTCCACGCTGACAGCAGAATTTGCGTACTTTACGCTCAATGCAACACTCGTCTGAACAGACTCATTGCGCTTTTTACGTTTACGCTTACGATCCGTAACAACGATCCGTGCGTAGCGCACGTAGTCTGAACGCGGCTTAATTTGGGCCTGTTGGGCCTGTTGGTGATGGGCCTGTTGGGCCTGTTGATGATGGGCCTGTTGGGCCTGTTGGTGAGGGGCCTGATGGTGACGGACCTGTCGGTGTCAGACCTGTTGGTTCTAATGGCGTCGGCCTGTTGGTACAAATCCTGCTTGCAGGTATCGGGATAGTGTTAGGCCGAATGAGGGACGCCAGTCCTAATGGCGCACCATAGATAAGTTTTTTCATCACTCAGAAATGTGTGCTGCACATTGCGCATGATAACATAGCTTCTTCGATTAGTGCATCGCAAGCTGTTGCAAAAAGGCAGCGCCTGCTACTAATAATATTTGCCAATTAAGCTGGCCAAAAGGGTCTGTAATTTTCTACGATATATACACTGACAACCAGATTTAGGGCAAACGAAAGCTTTATTATAAAATAAAGAAACCTGTAAAGAGGAAGATGATCAGCAGTCAGAGCAGCAGAACCGAGGCGAGGCGCGAGACGAGAAGACGACGATCGGCAGCTGAAGCAGCAGAGCCGACGCGCGGCGCGAGACGAGAGCGTGAACTGTTCCGGGACCGGACCTGTCCTTGCCCGCTCTAACCGGCCTTCGGAACTGTCAATAAAGGCCGTTACATCTTGGTTGAGGTGCGGGGTAGCGGAGAGACGTCTTTTCGGGTGATTTTGTTGAGGCGCCGGTAGTCAACGCAAAAGCGGATAGAGCCGTCTTTCTAGGTGACAAGGACGATGGGGGAAGCCCAAGGACTGTGTGATGGTTGTATGACGCCACGCTGCAGCATATCATTGACCTGGGTGTCGATAACCTGGCGTTCGGTGGCCGAGACGCGACATGGGCGTTGGCGCAACGGCAAATGGGCGCCAGTGTCGATCCGATGGGTAACAGCTGAAGTGCGACCAAAACGGTGGTGAGAGAAGTCAAACGATGACCGAAACTTATCTAGCAGGGCCGCAAGCTGGGTCTTCTCCGGTGGCGAAAGATTTGCGTCGATTGAGCCCACAAAGACGGCCTCGGGAACGGGATCAGGAGACGGTGAAGAGGAAGTAAGTGAAGACACTAGCAGGCGGCAGGAGTCGTCCTCAGAAGGGTCCCAGGCGACGACGGAAGCGAAAGGCTGGACACATCCCAAGCATTCACCACGAAGAAGAGTGGAGGGGCACAGGAATGGATTCGTCAGGGGCAAGGCGCTGCTGCCGGCTGAGACGGTAAGCACGGCGAATGGCAGGGGTAGACAGTGGCGAGAAGCAGAGGAGTCGGACGGGATGAAGATGACAGGGCCGTTGGATCCAGAGTCGCAATGAACAGAGGCGAGCACAGCAGAGCACGGCGGGATCATGACGTCATCAGCCACAGTCAGCTTGGAGCACAAGTTAGTGGAAGCGTTCACAGAGTCGTCGCCGAAGGGAAGAAGGGCGACTTCGGAACGAGCGCAGTCGATGACAACGTCATGTTGGGAGAGAAAGTCCCAGCCTAAGATGACGTCGTGAGACGGCCATGGGAAGACGATGAATTCAACAATATACAGAACGTCCGGAATAGTAACTCGGGCTGTACATGCCCACAAAGGCGCAATAAGTTGCGAATTAGCGGCGCGAAGCATAAAACCATATAGCGGAGTCATCACTTTTCGTAACTGGCGGCACAATTTATCACTTAGTACAGATACAGCAGCACCGGTGTCAAGAAGCGCGAAAGCATCGGTGCCCTCCACAGAAACCGCGATCA
Source organism: Amblyomma mixtum (assembly GCF_055824585.1). Classification (NCBI taxonomy): domain Eukaryota; kingdom Metazoa; phylum Arthropoda; class Arachnida; order Ixodida; family Ixodidae; genus Amblyomma; species Amblyomma mixtum. The sequence goes on along the minus strand of NC_143014.1, from coordinate 375,147,173 downwards.
AATTTGTCGGAGAAAGTCGAGGTCTTGAGCTTGGCGACGAGCAAGCAGTTCTTGCCTCCGGAACTGCGGGCACTAGTTTTCCGAAGGGGAAAAGGGACGACGGCGCATCGGGGAAACCGAGCGACGACGCGGAGATGGAGCACGGCGGCGAATAGACGGCCTGAGATCGGAGGAAGCAGTGGTCTCAGAAGGCGAAGTGCGGTGAAAAGGCTGGGGAGGGGCGTAGGCGTAACCTCGAGGGTCAGTATTGGCAGCAGGGGACAACACTTGGCGGCGGAAGGGAGGCATCACATAACCAGGAATGCCGCAGACATAACAAATGGGTAGGTTGTCCGGTGTCCGCCATGGACGGAAACGTTGCGGTGGTGGCCAGGCAGGACGAAATGGTGTCGACTGCGGTGGATGCTGGTACGAAACGAACGTTTCTGGGAGGGGACGCCTGACGGCTTCGGCGTAGGTAAGTGGCAAAATAAATTTATACATCATGACCTCCAATTTTTCGTTGCACGTCCCCCAGCTTCTGTGAGAGGTGCTTGCGCACGGCTTTCAATGCTCCTTTGGTATGTCTCCCATGTAGATATGAAACAGAGCTGCACAATAGAACACAAAATAGGCCACATTTGAACACAACTAGATACATGATAAATGCAAAAGTGAGATTCAGAATTACCACTCGCATTGTAAAAACACAAAAACGAATGTTCACCATTAAAGGGGCCATGAAGCCTACTTTCGTGCATACCCTTGTTGTAGCATTTAATTCCCAACACATTAAATTACAATACCCAAAACTTTCAGTTGATTCCGTGCGGCAGATATCTTTAAAACGATTTTCGTTTCCTTTTGGGAACTGACTGTTGGTCTGGCAACCTCTGATTGCTGACGACACATGGGCCTACCCACTCCGCGTCTGCTGTGTGTTGTTGGATGCATTGAGATGCTTGCATGAAAACCAAAGACAGAGATTACTCGAAACAACGGGCAATGCTATTTATACATTCTGTGCAGATATGTCAATTGCACTATCTTTGTCGCAGCAAGATCGGAGAACGTGCACAATGACTTGCCACCAGTCGTTGAGAACGCTAATTTCACAACCAAATAGATAAATCAGGTTACTGGCAGAACGGATCTTAGCGAGAGCCACACAAACAGTGTGGAGATCTCTGAAAGTGCTGTGATAGAGCCTGCATGAAGAAACGTATGGGCATAACACACCTTGCAAAAACTAAACGTCACTTTTGCCCGACTTTGCAGTTTTGGATGCAATAAGGACATTGCAGTTGTTACAAACCTCGGATACAATGAACAGGATCTCCATGACTATCACGCTTTCTTTAAGTGAGCGCGACTGTATTTGGCTGAAGCAAAGTTTGATTGCCGAGGTGTTACTCAAAGCAAAGAAAAAAAAAGCACTAGCACCTTTCAGAGAAGAGACTTTTTCCGGTGTAAGTGCCGGTTTCGCCTCTCTTCTGCCAAGAGACCGGCACTTATTTGAAAGCACGCCAGTCACGCTGCGGCTCTTCAGCTCATCAGGTGTCCAATACACCTGAGTAGCACCGCGGCAGAACATTGGGTCTGTTGGTGCTCTCAGGAGCATCTGCCAGGCACCAGGCTCCATCCAGAGCCCACTGCCTGCATAGACCTGCAGCAAACGTGGAGAATTTCGCATTTGTACACATTAACAGCAATGAATCAAGGGATTTTAAGTATTTCATAACTTAAAACAAACAGCTGAAAAACATAAAAATTATGTAGGCATGAATGCACTCTTTTACAGCGAGCAGTGTCCAAAATCAGTAGATTTTCTATTTCTATCCTTATAATTCGATAAAAAAAGAAATTGCTTGCGTGCAACATGAAATATATAGCACAATCTTCTGACAGTTCTAGCTTCTCTTCATTCCGAGTCAAATACCGCCAAAAGTTGAAATAATGTTCTCTGCCCCAATTCAAACAAACTTCAGAAATGAGAATAAATTTCACATACCAACAACTAGGCATACCTGACAGAACAAGGCAGCCTCCTCATGATCAAAAATTATTTGTGTACTAAGAATTTCCTCAGGACAAGAATAACTGTAGACCCATTATGGCATCGTCAGGTAATGAAGTACAAAAATGACAAATTAGAAATGCTGACCTGTGCCTTACATGATATTGTCTGAAACCACACATCTATGCTTTGCACACTACCCTTTTCGGCACACTTACTGGGACTAGTATAAGTTTCTACTGTAAGCTAGGATCATCCTCTAAACTGTACCCATTTCACTATGTACCAGCCCCAATTTAATTAAGAATCATTCACTCACTCTACTATGGTATTTGACACACTATATGACTTAAGAACACGCACAATCACTTTTCCATCATCCCTAGCAGAACCTATCACAGTGTCCTGCCCACCAGGCAGTTGGAGCTGGCAGTCCGCGGCGCTCTCCATCTCCTCGGCTGAGCATACTTTTTTGACAAGAAAAGGAAGTACACAAATATCAATGCACCTCAGCAGCACATATAAGCAAAAAGCAAACTGAGTTCAGTTTGACATTGTGGGCTATCAAGTAAATGAAAAAAATTTAGTATTTTGCTCTCAAGGTAACAGTGAAAGCTTTGCACAGTAGAACCTCGCTGCTGAGTTGATGGGTGCTGCATTTTCCTGGCTGCTACACATTGTAGTGGTCTAGATCTGGCATGATGATAATAGGGTTCCATGCATTATAAACCCTGCTGTTCGTTGCATTGTAACTTCGGCCACATTCCTACACAGTAATACTTGTGAAATAACACCCCATGCCAGCCTAAATGAGAAACAGTGGCAGTCATATGTTTACTTCTAAAGCGGCTTTACTTGGCCTGGCATGTCTAGCACCACTGTGTTAGGCAGACGGCATTCAGACAGGCTGTGTCATCATCATCAACAGTGGTTGCACTTTTTTGAAGCAGTAGCTTCACTGCTACAGGTGCACGGCTGAGATCGCCATGTACGCAACATGACCTTCAAGTCTGCCACAAATAAAATAAACAAACAAATAAACCTCACAATCAGTGGGATTCAAACTCAGGTCTATTGGGCGATAGCCAGGTGCGCTAAAAACTAAGCTTCAGACCCACGGTGTGACAATTCAATAAAACAGGAGATATACAGCGTGTCCCAGCTAAAAGTAACCAAGCTTGTTAAAAAGAGGATGATCCCTAGCTGAGTGAGACCAACTGAGTGTTGTTGATAGTCGCGTGTCCTAGTCTGCAGTATTTTTTATTATGCAAACGTGATTAATTAGCAAAGACTAATTAGCTAACTTTTTAATTATTGCTTTCAGGAAGAAATTGTCAATGCAGGAGTTGTAGATCCCATAGAAAAATAATTGTTTGCCTTGTTTGCAGCTAAGTACCACTGATATAACTTCTTTTATCTGACTTAAAAGAAAGCCCGCGAAATACAAAAAGAACCGTGTGATAGGGAAGCATTTACACCGCTCCCAAACGAGCGATCAAGCAACGACATCCGCTCATGTTTGCAACGCTGTCCCGAACAGCTTTTGGCGTCTTGAGGAGGTAGCGAGATATGCGCCAGGAACTGCTTATGCGTCATGGAAAGTGAGCGGGTGCTGCTTTGCAAGGAAGTGAAGCGCGGCTCGCATGGAGCGCTTTTTCACGCGTAACCTCGCCTCGAGTGATAGGAATGTGGCCGTGCCGCTAACTTGCCCCGTGACGCGCTGAAGAAACGGTCGCCCTAGCGCCGATGCGAGAGTTAATTGCGTATATCTCGCAACCATCACAAAACGCCGAACCCCGTTCGGGACAACGTTGCAAAGATAAGCGAATGTCTTTGCTTGGCTGGTCGTCTGGAAGCGCTGAAACTGCTTCCCTATCACGTGGCTCTTTTTGTATTTCGCGGGCTTTCTATTAAGTCAAATAAAAGAAGCTGTATCAGTGGTACTTGGCTGCAAACACGGCAAACGGTTATTTTTCTAAGGGATCTACAACTCCTGCATTGACACTCTCTTCCTGTAGGCAATAATTAAAAAGTTAGCTAATTAGTCTCTGCTAATTAATCATGTTTGCATAATAAAATAAAATACTGCACACTAGGACACGCGACTGGCAACAACCCTCAGTTGGTCTCACTCGGCTATGGATCATCCTGTTTTTTACAAGCTTCGTTACTTTTAGCTGGGACACCCTGTATATGTGCTTCTTGTATACTAACTGCTAGGTTACACAGCCGCTCATGCAATATCATGGTAATTTGTGATTCGAGCGATTCATGATTGATCAGTGACAGGCGATTTCGAGAGGAGTTTGAAGAGGAATAACAAGAGGAAGACGAAGAATACAAAGAGGAAGATTAGCGCTCCACACGCAGAAAATCTAACACCCCGGGTATAGGAAAAAATCAGCTGTGGTTTAGCTTCAGTTAAACCTGGTGAGAAGCAGTAGTTTCTCGTAGCTACGTGCGGCAAAGTCCAAAGAAACAACAATCTTTAAACAAGCCGAGAAACTAGAAACGAACAAAGCTTTGCAAAGCGCAGCTAGATGAAGCTACCGCTTCTCGCCATGTTTAATCAGAGCTAAACCACAGCTAATTTTTTCTTCACCTATCCTTGTTTCTTTGTAATTGTGCTGCTAGTGTTAGTGTGGCTGGCGCGATTGATTTTGTCCTTCCGCACCTCATCACATCTTTTTGTGACTTCTGGATGCACACAGCAGTGGCAACAAAGAGGAAGAGGGCTAGCCTCCGCTGGAACCAACCATTATGTTGGCTGTAGCGGCATTAGACATTCTCAGAAAGTATGTTTGCAACGATCGCAACAGCCACATAGCCCCGTAAATTCTGGAGAAATGAGTAGTCCTCACCAGACGTAAGAAAATGCAGCAGACAATGCTGCATGATTTTTTCAAGTGCCAGCACTGCAATAAATGTGTTTAGTTCCTCATTCCTGTCATTTTTAAATTTGTCCTACTTCCTGCCTCTAATGTTTCCTCGCTCTTGCATTTTTTTTTTGTAGCAAGAGCTATTGGTCGCAAAGTAGCATTTTCACTGCGGTGGTGGTCACGCCGTGGTCACACCGCTTCTTGCGCCGTTTTTAGCAACCGTTGCCAGATGGAGCCACACCATCTGGTGCAACGTCAGAGGAGGAGGAGAGCCAGAGATAGCAGCAGGCACAGCAAGAGACCTCCCAAATCTACGTACGCATTCACTGGACACCCAGACATCACGCACAAGGGACCGGGAACAGAACTGCCCACGAGGCTGCTGGCGCGCAGCTAGAGGAAGACCGTCGGCATTGCCTTAACGTGAGCCGACCAACTCGGACCACCCTTATTGTTCTCCCATCCCGCTCATAATACCTGACTCTATCATCACACGCCTTTAACAAGAGCAGAGGGGTTTGTCGTGGGACTTTGTCCCAGACATTACTCCATCCATTCCTTCTGGACTTTCTCGCCCGGCCCAAGTTCTCGCTCACAAGGTGCGAGCCGGTGCAGCATACACCCCGGACATCCCGAGTCGATGGCACCGAACCAGGATCGGCTGCCCCAATTGCCCTGCTGACTCTGTTGATTTGCACCACCTGATCTGGACCTGTCCTGGCACTGCGAGCCTCTGGGCCTGCTACACCTCTGCTTACCACATCCAGACATACGAAGACTGGACGGCCCCCTGTACCGACGCCAAGCGCAAGCTCAGTGCCCTGCTAGACTTCATGTCAGAGACCGACACCCTCACCTTCACCTAACCAACCCACTTCCCCCTTAGGCCTCAGATCATCCTTGTGATTAAAGATTTACGAATGAATGAGCAGCAGGCACACGTAGCGGCCTGTATAAGAGGGCGGTTCGTTGAAGCTGTTGTGGCCAGAGATGGAGAGCGAGTCGGAGAGGCTGAAACAAACCAGGCTTAGCTGTTGGAACGAAACAAGGCGAAGGCGGCGAGACCGAGGAAGAACGCGCAAAACGTCTCAATAAGCGACGCCGTGAAGATGCAGCTCGACGAGTTCGCCTAGCCTCTGAAGGTCCATTACCTCTCGCTACGTATGTCTGGCATAGCTGAGCTAAGCCAGAGCCAATTTTTTTTAGTCCCGTGAGGAGTACATCAGCAGGGTTATGCTGTATTAAAACTTGTAGAAACATTAATACTATGAGAAACACATCTCAGTGAAGAGTTGATCGGCTGCTACACTAACACTGATGGCTAAAAAGATAACTGGTGAAATAATGAGGGCTAAGTGACAAGTGACAACCGTGGCCGCAGTGGCTCAGTGGTTATGACGCTTGGCTGCTGACCCAAAAGACGCGAGTTTGATCCAGCTGTGGCAATGGAATTTCGATGGAGGCGAAGTTCCAGAGGCCCGTGTGCTGTGCGATGTTAGTGCACGTTAAAAAACCTCAGCTGGTCGAAATTTCCGGAGCCCTCCACTACCACGTCCCTCATAGCCCGAGTCGCTTTGGGATGTTGAACCCCCAAAAACGAGCCTTAAAGACACAGCAGAACACTGCGGAGCGAGAGCAGTTCAGAAAAATCGCATATCTTGCCAAAAATGAAAGGGGCAGTACAGCAAGCCTCATAGGCAGTGCAAAAAGAAAAAAAAAGACAAGTCAGGTTCAATTAACTGTGCATCTGCTGAAGGACAGCAGGAACACTGTGGCAGAAAACTTTTCAACCTGTACACGGTACAACGCCTAACAACTTTGAATGTACCAGACGACCAGAATAATGCTAATATATTTTGTTAATTCACAAGAAAGGGGATGTCAGTCATTTAAAAAGCTTTTAATTATTAGATAACTATGGGAAAGAAACATGAAGCTTAATGAAAAGGCTTGAAATGCAACTGAAGGCAGGACGGCAAGCTATCGAAAGGTATAGATGTAATCACACAGTAGAGTAGGAGAGCGACACAAAGTAGAGATAAAAAGTACAGAAAGAAATGGGGCCTGGGAAGGGTATGTAACCAATTTCAAGAAAAGGTAAATGTAGCACACACACAGTCAAAGTTAGGGGCACAGCAGAGATGGTGGAAAGATGAGAGTAGAAGTTTCAGGGGATAAGGCGCCCTCAAGTGGCACAGGACAAGGTTAACAGGCGCTCATTGGACAAATCCTTTGTTTGCAGTGAACATTTTCTTAGGCCGATTTGATTATGAAAAATAAAAAATGGCATGCATCACACGAAGGTTCGCTCACCAAACTCGTTTGGCCCACTGCCACTCGCCCCATCGATGTATGTCATTTCTGGGGCCAGTTCTGTGAATTAGGTATAGTTAGAGTTCATGTCCTTACACCAAAATGCACATCAAAGGTACCGTAAAAACCCGCGTATAATACGAGGTTTTTTCCCATAATTAGCATCCTAAATTTCCGCCTCGTACTATTTGCGGATCCGAACAAAAATTTTCGAAGTTGCTCGATGTTTTGGTTTCGTTTTTGCGGCGTGGCTATGGCTTGGCTTCGCTATTGGCGCGTGGCTACGGCTTGGCTTCGTTACTCTCGACAAACGACGTCACGACGTCGTTTCTTTGTTGATCCTTTGGGTGCGCCGGGGGGTCGCAGTGTGCCGTGCGCCTGTTGACAACGCACGTGCTAGCATGTAAGGCACGCTTCGTGAAGTGGATATTGTTTTAGAGAGCACGATGTCACGGTCTAGAAAACAGTACTCGGCTACTTTCAAGCGATTTTGGCTGCGGAGAACATCGGCAACGGTGCGGCCGGGAGGCAGTTTGGTGTCGTCGAAGGAAGCATTCGTGGATGGCCACAACAGAAAGAAGCCCTTTTCGCGTGCAGCGGAACGCGACAAAGCTTTCGCGGCCGTTTGATGGTTGTGTAAACAAACCGGTCAAGGACGCAGTCAGGCGGTGCTACGCAGAGTGGATGCGCTCAGGTGAGCCTGCAGTGACGCCAACCGGGCGGCTGAAGCGGGCTTAAGAAGTGCGGCATCTCGAACGCCCTCGATGGCACGGAAGATGAGTACATTTGGGATGATTTGTCGGACAAAGAAACGTTCGAAGAAAGCGCTACTGAAGAACAAAGTAATTGAAGTGAAGTGCGGGATGCGATTTGAATAAATGTCTTCTATGAGCTTGTGTTACTCGTATTATACGCGGGTGAAACTTTTTTTCCCATTTCGCGTCTCTAAATCTTAGGCCCGTATTATATTCGGGTTCGTATTATACGCGGGTTTTTGCGGTATATTCACACAACGGATGAGGTCGCAAAAAGATCTATAGCATCACCTCAAGTAAAGGTAGTGTCCGCATGCTGAAAGCATTCACACATGAGATGAAAACAGCAGATCTTGTCCTAATAGAAAAAAACGCCCTCCTCTTTCCATCTGCAGACACCAATTGGTTGGCGTCAATTCGTGACGTCAAGCCACATAATGCACAGTTCACCCTCAAGATTTGCAGTTCAGTCCACCGTGTGAATTCACCTTAAGATGACTTCAAAGAGCACTTACTTTAAGCTCTAAGATATACATGCATGGTGACACCTACAACATGCAATTTGATGAAGTAGCTTAGCTAAGAAAAAAGGGATGAGCAGCACACATGTGAGCTACTCAGGAACAAGAACCAGAGCTAATGTTTTAAACAGTTACTAGGCACATTACTATAGCATGAAAATGCGCACGCACCTCTCAACTGGCATGTTATAAATACAAAACACTTCAGTAAACTATCTACACAACAATAGCACACCTTGAAAACATACACCACCTGGACTTTGTGTTTCCCAAATATAAGACATTCATTTTGTGCACAAAATTGCAACAAAAAAACAAAGTAGCAGTGCCACCTAATTGGCCATTTAGAAACAAGGAGCAGAGGTATTATGAACAGCAGAGTTAGTTGTTGGGCTGGTTAGCATCACTGATTTAAGTTCATAGTTTTCCAGCCCTACGGAACACACACACATACATGAGCCGCCACGGCAGTTCAGTGGTTATGGTGCTCGGCTGCTGGCCTGTTAAGACACGGGTTCTATCTTGGCCGCGGTGGTTGCATTTCGATGGAGGCAAAATGCTAGAGGCCCGTAAATGCAAACTGCATGCAAGAGATCTAAAGAATGAGGACAGGTTCCAAACACCCCGCCGCGGTGGCTGAGTGGTTACGGTGCTCGGCTGCTGGCCCGAAAGACGCGGGTTCGATCCCGGTCGCGGCGGCTGAATTTCTTGAAGGCGAAATTCTAGAGGCCCGTGTGCTGTGCGATGTCAGTGCACGTTAAAGAACCCCAGGTGGTCGAAATTTCCGGAGCCCTTCACTCCGGCGTCTCTCATAGCCTCAGTCGCTTTGGGACGTTAAACCCCAATAAACCAAACCAAACCAGGTTCCAAACTTGTCAAGCACTGCAGTAATTGTACAGAGATTTTCAAGTGTGAAGATTCTTAGCAGAAGCAAGCCACTTGTGAAGGGACAGAGACGCATCATATTAAAAAAGCTGGTTCACAATGTGCGAGCAATACTTCAGTTGTATCATATAACACAGAAATGATGTTTCTTTCATAGTTTTTATGATAAAGGTGTGATAAGTTTGTTTTTTTCCTGCTCCGCTGGTCTGAAGGCATTTAAGCAGTGTCTGCGCCGTTAAATAACCAATTGTCAGTGAGTGCTGTGTTTTATCCTTCTTCCCAACTTCAGTAAAACGGCAAGTTACATACTTGAAGAAAACACAGGTGCTGACTACCAACTGAAGGTTTATTGAAAAGGAACACATAAAACATACTCTCTTCACAACCAAGAGCGTGCATGGGCTGCGCGAACAACACTGATAAGCTATCAACTTCAGTCATGGTGGTCAAGATTCAACAGTTCAGAGCCATGAACGGCCATCTGTCCTTGTTAATGATTGTGAACTATTGTATCCTGACCACCATGACTGAAGTTGACAGGTTATCAGTGTTGTTTGCGCAGCTCATGCACTCTGTTGGTTGTGAAGAGAGTATATTTTATGCGTTCCTTTTCAATAAACCTTCAGTTGCTAGTCAGCACCTGTATCATCTTCTCTCTTGTCCCTGTTGCTGCGCTGTTTTCTTCAAGTATCCTTCTTCCCTTCTTTGGTCATGCACCGTTGCACTGGAAAACTACAAATTTAAAGTACTGTCAACATTTGCCTGAACAATTTAGCACGTCTAAAATATGCTTATCTTCTGGTAGCCTCCAGCTGCTCACGATGATGGTCTCTTCTAATTCATGATGTGACAAGCAAAGCTGCATCCCTGCAAAAAAAAAGAAAGAACCAAAAATTTCCTAGTATAAGCATCTTGGTGGGCACACGTCTAATAACAAATCTTTTACAATCCTCAATGAACACAGACATTGGACAGCTCTGTACAAAGAACTTATGTCCAGTCATTTGGCTCAAACCAAAATAGTGAGAAAAAAATCCGCCCTTCCCTGGCAGCGCGAGCATATTTTAACAGCCTGAGCAACTAATTGTTCTGAAAGTGGCTAAAAAATGCATTCATTACATAAAAGACATCGACTATTCATGCCACCTAAAATTCCTCAAAAGCAAGCAAATAATGTACAAACAAAAATTCCCATTCCCGCACCTCACAGCAATGGCCAGTGCTGCTGTCTCGCTTGAATCCTGCCTTACAAGCGGACCTACTGGTGTCAGCCATGGGGACGGCCATTCAATTGCTAAACCCACAAGGGCGTTTTTAGATGAAGGCGTAGCCGGCTGGAGGTGGTTGCACATCACTCCCTTTGTCTTCCCTCAATTGTGCCATGGCGGTTGGCCGACAAAGTAAACCGAGCGGAGAGGGCAGGCCCAGCCTATAGTCTTGTTAGCCTCACTGCTGTGCACAATTTGAAAGGCATAGTTGCTAACGGCCGATTCTTCCTGGGCTACATAAGCTAGATCACAAACTGATGATGGGTGCAGGGGTCAAGTAGATGCAGCTAGCACAGGAAAGGGCTAATTTGGGGAATATGGGAGAGGCTGTCGCCCTGCTGCGAGTATAGTCCGGCTGATGATGATGAAGGATGATTGAATACCAATGAATATTTCACTTTTCTTACCCTTGGTGCAAATCGCTGCACAGTCCCATAAATGTTGGTTATAAGAGTATACATCTGATTAAGAATGAGAGGGCAAAGACTACACTACTGGCATGATGCAGCAGCGTCAGTGTTAAGTGAAAGAATAAATTCTGGTTCCTTGCTTACAATGTCGCTGGATCTATGCTATCTTCCAGTAGAATGCATGAGAACTGGTGTAATGCCCTTGCACAAAGTGCAGACGTTAAGGAACATGCACAACTTGTTCTTCCAGAGAACGAAAAATTCCAAAGTAGTGGTAATGACCATCGCTCATCACTGCTGGATCGCTATGCCTCTGCGTCTTTAGTAGTTTTCTAGAATGCGTGGGTAACTCTGGATGGTATGGCTTCAGCACTTTAAGCAGGGAATGCAGGTGAGAAGCAGGCAATTGGCTATTAATTGCCCACACGCGCAAGTCGTGCTCTAGACATTGAGTAGCGGAACCAGACTCAGGTGTCATCTTATCTTCATAAACCACCAACTCCTCATTGTCAGAAATCCGCGACAACTCTTACGTTGCACTTTCTATGTCAGGGATGCTGCTAGCGATGCTAAAATCTGACAAGTGAGAACTGCGGCTTTCAACTGCGTCCTCGACCGGCGCTGATAAAGAGGATAAAATAACATTATGCGATGAAAAGGCATCTTGAAACTGTTCTGCTCCTGTTGCGCACAATCTGCTGCCATGACCATTATCAAGACTGACAACTGCCAAACAGGGTAGCATTTCGTGATGCGTACCCGCAAAAGCCGGCTCTCTCCATCGTGGGTACCCTTGACGAAAACAGTTTTCTAGTTCGTCGTGAACAGCCTCTGCTGTTCTTCGGCGTCGTTGCCGAAAGGACACCTCGATTAGCGAACACTTCATTCACTTCATGATACAACGAATGTAGCACTTTATCAAACTATCACGAAGGGCATGGGTAACATATATACACTACTGGCTTTGTGCCAACCAACACAGGTCACAGCACAACAATGCAAGTCTAGAAATCACTCACCATTGAGGTCATCCTTTGGGCAAGCCTTTGTTGTTTCAGCTGAATTCCAGTGAAACCACAACGAAACACAGCAGCGCGGGCAGGACGACCGCCAAAAAACTGTACTAGAAGAACAAAAAACGCGAAAATCTTGCCATGACTGCCGCTGACACGCGGGTTCTCGGACCAGCGTGCGCCGCAGGATTGGCTCTCGGCGCGGCCGCGAATAGCCGCGGTTTGGATTTGGATTTGTGATAGTGATCTCTATGACGATTAGACTGCGGGGCGTCAGTGAAACCAGAACTTAATTTCTTCGGCAGTTTTAATTTTGTCTGCCTGTTTAATTAAAAACAAAGTAATTCCAGCTGTTTAAAAATATTTCAGATAGAAATATATCTTTCTACCTTAGTGTCACCATTTGCATACACACCACATGCAAACTTGCAATCGAAGTAAAAATTAATAAACAAATTAATACTCTCACGGTGAGGGGAAGTGATCTGGTACCGACTTTTCTATTTGGGCTTCAGAAATAGCCAGAGAGGGCAGACAATTAACCTATAGCATGAATGTTATAGCAATGCCATCGTATGTGGTTCAACATTTATTCATCATTTGACAATATTGCTGCAATGTGAAAAGACCACTTCAGAGCAACGTTATCAGCAAGTTGCTTGGTAACATTGCAGCAACATTATCTAATGTTGAAAAATGTTAGCGCAACATAATACAACATTGGCAATGTTGTGGCAACGTTGCAGTAACATACTGTGCTACTAGGGAAGCAGCGAGGCTCTATGGTGAGGCAGCTATGACATATAATGTTCACCAGCTGCTGCACCTTTCTAAGGCTACGCGCATGTTTGTCCCATTATGGGGTGTGTCCACGTTTCCTTTTGAAGATGGGATTGGCCGTGCACTGCGGCTTGTGTCAGCAGCCAAGCTGGTGCCTATGCAGGTCGCTGAACGGTGCATAATGCAGCAGTGCTATCGAAGCTCAGAAAGAAATTTGGAGCTCCCAGCTCATTTGGCTTTTGCCAAGAAAAATATTGGCGCTCAGCACACAAACAGCTACCAGACATGTGCTCTAGGTGGGCCACGCCCTGTTCCTTCATTTCCCGAGCAGCTAAAAATGATTTCAATTCACACTTTGGCTGCATTCCTCACATGTGTAGGTACTTTCGAGCACAAATTGGCAGCATTATTATACACAGTTCGGATTATTCGACTCCAAAAAAGACCTGCTCTTGTTATGTTAAAATGGTAGACGGCTCATATTGTTATGTACTTGGAATTTATGAGATTGCAGGCTGTATATATTTTCACTCCCAAAGGCTGCTTGTTTCACCACTTGTATTTGATGTCCTACATATCATGCAGTGTCAGCACCCATGCACCGGCTGATCAGAATAATATTTTGCACTCCCTTGATGATGTGTCTCTGCAATGTGTTTTCTTTAGTATTAATAATGTTTCATACTTGTGTAAAGTGCCCAACCAGAAGGAAAGAGATTGATCTGGTAGTGATGTATGATGTACAGTTCATGAATGTAGTTTCAGTGTATTTTTGTTTTTGTATTCCTTTAAGGTAGCTCTTCAGTGTGTTTAACTTTTTTCAAACTTGTGGCCATGAAATTCATTGCAGCTAGCAGCAATTACACCATTCTTCAGATTGTGACGGGAGGTTGCTCCATATTGGCACATTGTCAAAAGTTCGTCGTCAGTTATAAATTCAGCACGGCCACAAGCGGCAGGCATTGTCTTCGACGACCGCCAAGCACGCTTGTTGCTACACCGCTGCCAAGTCGTTCAGTTCTTTGTGGGTGTGAAAGAGCCCAACAGTGTTTCTTTGGAAGCCGTTTTGCTGTCTACCTGACTGCCAAACTGCAGCCATCACAACTACGTGACAATATTACACTAATCTCAAAGTTTCTTTTATTCTTGAAACATTTATGCTTCAAAGTATTTAGTGCAAATAATGCAAGAGAGAACACATTGCAATGTATGCTGACAAAGTCTGTTGATGGGATTTATAAGACATAAGTAGAGGCCGGATTTTTAGGCACCAAGAAGGCATGTTTTAGGCGCCAAAAATAGGTGGTTAAGATTTGATTTTAGGCACCTAAAAAGAAAAATAGGCACTATAAACTGCATCAAAATTGCACTTATCAGATCCGAACATCAGCACGCAATATCTGCTATAAAGTAAAAACAGCCGGAATGATTTGAGATCTTAACCATTGTGTGCGAACCTTAGAAGCACTCTTTTTAAAGCTGTCGTGAAGCTTTTCGTACAACACGCATGCTTCAGCAGAGCGAACGAGATGGTTACAAAGCCTTTTAAAATGCGTTGGCATACCTGGAAACAAACAATTTGCTTGTCGTGCACAATAGTAAAACAAGAGGCCATGCATTTAACAATTGACGCAAATGTGACTTTAAAGCATCCGACATGTGTTCAGAGTCTTCCTCATAGGAATTAAACTTATCTATTGCAGGCATGCACGGTGCTTTAACATTAATAAATGTGTCGCCATTTGTGTAAACTGCGTTTTATAGTTAGTGGCTCCAAGTGTCGGAAGTCACGCGGACTTAAAATGGTGCTTGCTATTAAAAGGGTCTGGAAACCATAAGTACGAAATGCTAAAAATGTAGCCGCTTAGTGCTGGTGATGTTTTATATGCCGAAAAAAATTATATAGTTCAGCACGGGCCTACGTAGAGCCACTGGGGATTCATAATAAATAAACACCGTTCATATAGTAATCACTACTAAAGTCATGAAAGCAGTAGCACACAAGCAACGTCTCCATGTTGGTGGGCTCAAAATTGTGCCTCTTCTCACTGAGAACAAGCTTGTAAGCTGAAAAGGAACGCTCCACACCAACAGATGTTACAGGAGTGTGCTTGTAGGAAACCATTTCGATTGAAGGGTTGAGATAATATGACATAGGAGTGACGCCAAAAGAGTGATATTCATACAAGCATCAAACATTGTTTGAGTGCATGAATGTGTTCCGCATGCACGCACGACTGGCACGGCTCTCAGCTGTCCAGTGCGGCCTGCTCCAAGAAAACTGCCGCCAAAGGCTATTTGATTAGGATGACATGCAGATGAGGCACAAGGAATGATCATAAGGCAGATTACCAATATGGCAAATTTTATCCAGTTAAACTTTATCCAGCCAGCTTATGGAACAATTTGCAGTCAACTCGAACCCACTGGGAATTATGTGGACGAAACTTACGTACTTCATGTACTTTCCAAAATGTAGCACCATCTGGTCAACTACCATTTTAACGGCCAGAGTTTACAAGCTGTAACTACAAAACGGCAGAAACAGGAAAAAGGTTATTTCGATATTTTTGGCTGATGTGGTTGACATTGTCTACACAGTCGGCGTTGCAGTAGTGTTCACCACACCCAAGTGACGGTCATTTAATGTTGCCATGTGTGGGTTCAACTCGAAACCGAAATGGATTCGAAAACAAAGAGAATCTGAAAACAAAACCACAACGTATATCAGGGCCATTTTCTTCAAAATAGGGAATTTTTAGGCACCAACGTTGGAAATCGGCATTTATAGGCGCTGACGCCCAAAATAGGCATTTATAGGCACCATCAAATGTGTATTAAACATGTCGTGAACGCCTAATTCATGCTCATATGTAAAAATGGTGCGCCTATGATGCCTTGAAAAAAATAGGCATTTGCCTAAAATCTGGTCTCTAGACATAAGGATATACCTGGCCTTGCAGCCTGATAGTATGATGCTTTGTCGTCCTTGTTTTTTCATGTGTTTAAAATGTTTGCTGCTTTTAAGTGTAAAGAATAATGCACATTCCTGTCCAACATTTATTACTGCCTCTGCTTTGTTGTTGTGGCCTAGTGTGTGTAATAAATCATGTTTGTAGATCACATCACATCACTTTATTTTCCTTAAAGACCCTTTTCCAGGGTGTTACATAAGGGGTGGGGTTTACAAAATGCAGGAATCAACAGTGCTTGAAAATGATGATGAACATGTTATGGCAGCAATATTATGGGGAAGGCCGTTCCAGTCGGCTGCTGCACGAGAAAAAAATGAGTTGGCAAAAACAGTGGTACGGCCACGTGGACGCAAAACTTGGAAGAGAATGATCCAGCGATGCGGTGGGACCTACGTTGTGGAAGTGCGCAAATGTATGGTTCTTGTTTTAGTGGTGAATAAAAGAACTTGTGAAACAGGACAAGACTGGCTATGCGACGGCGACTAGAAAGATTACCTAGACCTGACTACGATTTTTTATTTATTTTATTTTTATTTAGAACATACTGCAGGCCTACAGTAGGCCCAAGCAGGAGGGGCGAATACATAATATATGCAAAAAAGAACAGGTTTAGCAAAATTAAAAAATGTTAAATACAAGTTGTAACACAAAATACAGCAATAAATACAAGGCTCAGATGCAAAATACAAAAAGTAAACGTAGAAATAAATGGCTCACAAATTAAATGCTGTGAAGAAAACATAGAGTCAAAAGAATCAGCTCTGGTTAAGAGATCTGGCGGACACCTGTTCCACTCCTCAATGGTGCGTGGAAAAAATGAGTATTTAAAGGCGTTAATCCTAGCACTGTAAGGGGTTAATGATTGTGTATGATGATTTCGTGTTTGGCGCGTAGTGTTAGGTTTGAGGAAGGGGTCTGCATTCATAGACAGTTTATGGTTTTTTAGTAAGAAAAGTAGTTTCAGTCTTTGAATTTTCCGCCGCAGCTGTAATGTTTCAATACCGTGAGTTCGCATGAGGGTCGTTGGTGAGTCAGTTACACGATACTTTGAAAAAATAAAACGGACGGCTTTGCGTTGAATCATTTCAAGGGCCTCGATGTTACGTTTAGTGTAGGGATCCCAGACGGTGCACGCATATTCTAGTGATGGTCTTATTATCGAAAAGTAGGTTAATTTTTTAAGTTCAGGTGGGGCAAGTTTTAGTTTATGTCTAAGAAAGCAGAGTTTACGAAATGCTGAGGAGCATACGTTTGATACATGTTTATTCCAGCTAAGGTTTTTTGTTATTGTAACTCCTAGATACTTGTACTCGCTCACTTCGGTCAGAAGGTGAGATGAAATATTGTAAGGAAATGAGAAGGAAGCCTTTTTGTTAGTTATCGTCATGTATACTGTTTTCTCTAAATTTAGCTTCATGTCCCATTTATTACACCATGTATGTATGTTCTGAAGATTGGAGTTTAGTAAAACTTGATCATCTTGGCAAGTAATTTGGTGAAATAAAACGCAGTCATCTGCAAATAATCTAATTTCAACAGGGGTAGTTATAACGTTAATAATGTCATTGATATTGTCACGTAGCAGTTGGTACAGGTAGCGCCGCGTCCAGACGGCAGAGGAACGCTAACACCGAGATGATGCCAGCGCGCACCGAGACGGCCAGGATGGAACGTCGAGCTTCGTCTTCTTCAGCAGCGAACCGCGTGGCGCACGAGCTGCGTGCCGAACAGCCGCCGAGCGGCTATTGTTGTAGACGCGGCATTACCCTCCCTCTCGGAAAGAGCATCGGCCCGATGCTTTAACAAGAAAATAGGGAGAAAGAAGCAAAAAAAAACAACAGAGTAACGCACAGCACTTAGTCACTGAATGTCTCGCGAAAAATAGGGCTTCATCCGCACTACATGAACAATCTCTGGTCTCTGCTGACGGCGAGTAGTCCGGGAAGCCCCATCAGGGAGGACTTCATAGGTTACGTCGCTTAGCTGACGGAGAACTCGGTAGGGGCCGAAATACTGCTTGAGCAGTTTTTCGGAAAGGCCACGGCGTCGAATGGGGGTCCATACCCACACTTTGTCGTCCGGGGCGAACGTCATCAGTCGGTGGCGGCGGTTGTAACGTCGGGCATCACGGTCTTGTTGGTTCAGGATGCGCACTCTTGCAAGTTGTCGAGCTTCTTCTGCGCGAAGCGTGAACTCCTCGGCGCCAACGTCGGGGTCGCGGCCATCATGGGGCAGCATTGCTTCCAACATTGTCGACACTTCGCGGCCGTACAACAGACAGAAGGGCGTCCTCCGCGTGGTTTCCTGTTGAGCCGTGTTATACGCGAAAGTAATATATGGCAGGATATTGTCCCAAGATCGATGCTCAACGTCAACATACATGGACAGCATGTCGACGAGAGTTTTGTTGAGGCGCTCGGTCAGGCCATTCGTCTGGGGATGGTAGGCGGTTGTTTTCCTGTGAGTAGTGCCACTCAGCCGCATGAGGGATTCCATGAGTTTGGCAGTGAAAGCGGTGCCTCTATCCGTGATAATTAGTGCTGGAGCGCCATGCCGGAGGACGATGCTTTCCACGAAAAATTTCGCAGCCTCGGCTGCTGTGCCGCGCTGGAGGGCCTTGGTTTCAGCGTAGCGCGTAAGGTAGTCAGTAGCGACGACAATCCACCGGTTTCCCGAAGATGAAGTTGGAAAAGGGCCGAGAAGATCCATGCCAACTTGCTCAAACGGGAGTCTGGGCACTTGAACGGGATGTAAAAGTCCAGCTGGCTTGACAGGGGGTGTTTTTCGTCGTTGACAATTACGGCACGTGCGCACATAGTGTCGTACAGTCTCCGCAAGCTTAGGCCAGTAATAGCTCTTTTTGATCCGAGCCAGAGTGCGGGCGTAGCCGAGGTGACCTGCGGTGGGCTCGTCGTGACACGCCTGCAAGATTTCTTCACGGAGATTCGCTGGAACGACGAGGAGGTAGTCGCTTCCGGTTGGAGAAAAGTTGGCTTTGTACAGCACGTTGTTGCGCAGACAAAAGGAGGACTGGGTTCTTGCGAAGGGCTGGGGAACCTCCTCGGTACGGGCTTCCAGGAAGTCGATGAGAGGTTTCAGCGCCGGGTCCTCACGTTGCTGACTGGAAATAGTCGCTGCGTCTACGGCTGCGATGAGAGGAAAGTCTGGTTCGTCGTCGTCGCGCGCAGCCTCGACTGGATATCTGGACAAGCAGTCGGCATCGTTGTGCTGGCGCCCTGATTTATAAACGATGGACATGTCAAACTCCTGAAGGCGTAAGCTCCAACGCGCAAGGCGGCCAGAGGGATCCCGTAAGTTCGTCAACCAGCAAAGAGAGTGGTGGTCGGTTACAACTTGAAAATGCCGGCCGTACAGGTAAGGTCGAAATTTTGTCACAGCCCATACCACGGCAAGGCATTCTTTTTCGGTCGTGGAATAATTAGATTCGGCACGAGACAGAGTGCGGCTGGCGTATGCTATTACGCGCTCAGCGCCGTCCTGCCACTGGACGAGTACAGCACCGATACCCACGTTGCTGGCATCTGTGTGGACGAGAGTCTCCGCACGAGAATCGAAATGACCAAGGACAGGCGTGGTTTGCAAGCGTCGCCGTAATTCATCAAATGACTGCTGCTGCTGTTCTGTCCACGTGAATGGGACGTCCTCTCTTGTAAGATGCGTCAACGGTGCAGCAAGTCGGGAAAAGTTGGCAATGAACCGCCGGTAATACGCGCAAAGGCCCAAAAAACGCCGGACCGTTTTCTTGTCCGAAGGAGTGGGAAAGTTGGCGACGGCAGCTGTTTTAGCAGGATCCGGCCGGACTCCACGATGGCTGACGACATGGCCCAGGAAAAGGAGCTCCTCATAACCAAAGTGGCATTTCTCGGGCTTCAACGTCAGGCCGGCAGATCGTATAGCCTGTAGCACGGTCAAGAGGCGCTGGAGGTGTTCTTCGAACGTTGGCGAAAATACAACAACGTCGTCCAGGTATACCAAGCACGTCTGCCATTTCAGGCCCGACAAAACAGCGTCCATCATTCTCTGAAATGTTGCTGGAGCTGAACACAAACCGAAAGGAAGGACCTTGAACTCATAAAGGCCATCCGGCGTCACGAACGCTGTCTTCTCGCGATCCCGCTCGTCAACTTCGATCTGCCAGTAACCACTTTTTAAGTCCAGCGAAGAAAAGTAGCGCGCGTGCCGCAACCGGTCAAGAGAGTCGTCAATGCGTGGTAACGGGTAGACGTCTTTCTTGGTAACCTGGTTAAGCTTCCGGTAGTCAACGCAAAATCGCAGACTACCATCCTTCTTCTTAACCAAAACCACAGGCGAAGCCCACGGGCTCCTCGACGGCTGAATAACACCATCCTGCAGCATCTCTTTGACTTGTTCAGCTATGGCTTCACGCTCCCGCAGTGAGACACGGTATGGGTTTTGCCGAATTGGTCGGGTACTGCAGTCCGTAATGATGCGGTGCTTAGCGAGAGGCGTCTGTTTGACTGCCGACGTAGACGAGAAACAGTCTTGGAACTGATGCAGTAGGCCGACTAGGCTCTCCCTATCGGCTGGGGTTAAGCCTGGGTTCACGTCGAGGATCAGCTGAGGTGTGCAAGAATTGGACGTTTCGCTCTGGAGGGCAAGGCAGTCGTTAATTTCGGCGATGCCCTCGAAGTATGCGACCGCAGTGCCCTTGGCGATGTGTTGCCGTTCGGTCCCGAAATTCGTTAGAAGGACATCTGCTAGGCCGTTCCGTAGCGTGACGATACCTCTGGCGATGCAGACCCCATGGGAGAGCACAAGCGCAGTGTTCTGTTCTGCTACGCCGTCAGCACTGCACAGGTCGTCACAAATGACGGTAACGAGGGCACAGGATCGCGGAGGGACGGTCACATCGGCGTCGATTATGCGCAGGGCCACTCTGCGTGGTTCGGTGTCGGCTGGAATCGTTCCAGGGGTCGAAAATGTTACCAGACGATCAGGAAGGTTTATGATAGCACCATGCTCACGCAAGAAGTCCATTCCGAGAATCAGGTCTTTGCAGCAGTGCGGCAGAACAACAAAAGTGCCAACAAAAGCAGAATTGGCAATGGTGACTCGAGCAGTGCATCTTCCGACAGGCGTCATGAGGTGACCGCCAGCAGTACGAATTTGAGGTCCATCCCAGGCTGTCTTTACCTTGCTGAGGCGATCCGCGAGGTGCTTGCTTATGATCGAAAAGTCCGCGCCTGTATCGACTAAAGCAGTCACTGGGTGCCCGTCAACGTGAATGCGGAGGTCGGCGCTAACTGCATCGGTGTCAGGGAAACTCGGGTTCACAGAATCGTGCTGCAGCGGCATCGGGATCTCGGCATCGCGCTCCGGCGGCGTTCGGGGGTCTTCGTTATATCCGCTGTCAGCAACCTTCCCCCCTGAGGTCGCCGCTTTCAGTTTCCCCGGCGCGGGCTTGGAGACCTGCCCCGCAGTCCATCTGAGAAAGGCTGGCGGCTGGGCGACGTGACGCGTGCGGGAGACGGAGATCGGGGTCGGCGGTTAGAGGTGGTGTCATGGGCAGCAAGGTACTCCTCTATTTCGTGGGGTCGCTCACCGAAACGGGGACAAGGAGCGTCACGTGGGAAACCCGGGAGGCCGATTTCACGGTATGGGCAACGGCGATACAGGTGGCCGGCTTCCCCGCAATGGTAACAGAGCGGCTGCTGATCAGAAGTGCGCCAAACAGCCGCCTTCCGGGCCGGTGGGCGCATGGCAGGTCCTCGCTGAGGCCGCTGGTAGAATGACGGTGGCGGAGCGGTTGGCGGCGGCGGGTGGTACGGCAAGCGTTGCACAGGTGGCAACTCGGAACGGAGAGCCGCGGCGTAGCTCATGGGGCGTGGCTCCGGCATGACTGGAGGAGGCGGTGAAAATGCTTGACGAATCTCGTCGCGCACAACCTCGGTAAGAGCCGCAGCCGTCGGGTCAGACGAGGCAAGGGTCAGTTTCTGCAGCTCTTCACGGACCACGGCGCGTATGAGCTCACGCAGCGACGCATTGTCGCTGGACACGCTCAAAGAAGCCGCACTGGCGCTTGGCTCACCGCACAAGGAGTCATTTCGGCGGTAGCGTTGATGCAAGGCCCGCTCAATGGCGGTCGCCTCTTTGATGAAGTCGGCTACCGTCTGCGGGGGATTCCGGACCAAACCAGCGAAGAGTTGGTCCTTCACACCTTGCATCAGGTGGCGGAGCTTCGCGGATTCCGCCATATCTGGGTCAGCGCGCCGACAAAGACGGGTCACGTCCTCGGCGAACATGGCAACTGTCTCATTAGGCTTTTGGACGCGAGCGTCCAGGAGGCGCCGCGCACGATCCCGGCGGTCCGTGCTAGCAAAGGTGTCCCGGACCTGCTGGCGGAAGGTATCCCAGCTTTGGAGATCGGCCTCCCTGTTCTCGAACCAAATCTTGGCTCCATCTTCGAGGGCGAAATACACGTTCCGCAGCTTCTGCGCAGGGCTCCATTGGTTGAAATCGGCAACCCGCTCAAACTGGTCAAGCCAGTCTTCAACGTCTTCGAAAGTGACGCCATGGAAGCTGGCTGGCACGCGGGGTTGCTGGAGCGTCAAGTGTGAAGCGCTAGCCTGAGCCATGGTGGTATGCTCACCAGGTCGATGAGTGCGTGCCTCTTGTGGGAGGAGACCAAACTCTGGGACCAGTCCCAGGAGGCGGCGGCTGCTGCGGTGAACGGGCGTGCAGACAAGGGGTAGCTGGTCAGGACTCGATGAGCGGCTGTCTGAAGAGGTGTTGGACATGGGACGTCGAGCCCGCAACCTCCACCAGTGTCACGTAGCAGTTGGTACAGGTAGCGCCGCGTCCAGACGGCAGAGGAACGCTAACACCGAGATGATGCCAGCGCGCACCGAGACGGCCAGGATGGAACGTCGAGCTTCGTCTTCTTCAGCAGCGAACCGCGTGGCGCACGAGCTGCGTGCCGAACAGCCGCCGAGCGGCTATTGTTGTAGACGCGGCAATATATATTAAAAAGAGGAGAGGTCCGAGGAAGCTTCCCTGTGGGACGCCTGAAGTGACCGGCAGGTGGTTTGAATAGCAATCATCAATACAAACAAATTGTGTGCGGTGAGAAAGGTATGAGGAAATCCAACGAATTATGAAATTAGGGAGACCAATAAGTTTAAGTTTGTAAATTAGTTTGGCATGAGAAATAACATCAAAGGCTTTGCTGAAGTCTAAAAATATAACATCCATTTGACCAGCGCTATTTAGTACACTTGCAAAAGCATGAATGACAGAAGTTAGCTGAGTGACAGTGGAAAAGCCTTTTCGAAACCCGTGCTGATGGGAGGTAAGTACCTTGAGGGATGATATGCTGACGTCATACTAGTATAAGGAGTGCATGAATCTGATAGCCCTGTTTTGAAAAGATTCGAT
The DNA here is from genome assembly GCF_055824585.1 of Amblyomma mixtum. Taxonomy (NCBI): domain Eukaryota; kingdom Metazoa; phylum Arthropoda; class Arachnida; order Ixodida; family Ixodidae; genus Amblyomma; species Amblyomma mixtum. The sequence goes on along the minus strand of NC_143014.1, from coordinate 375,123,962 downwards.
AGCGTGTGTTAAATATTCTTGATAAGGGCTCCAGATGGGTGATGCGTATTCAAGTTTAGTTGTAATGAATGAGATGTACGCGTGTAGTCTTACGTGTTGTGGGGCTTCCCATAGGTGACGTTTTAAGAAACCTAGTGTTTTATTAGCAGATGGTATCAGGTTAGTCACGTGCAAACGCCAAGATAAATCATTAGAAATGGTGACTCCAAAGTATTTATATGACTGGATGAGGTCAACTGGGGAATTGCAGACTGTGTATTTAAAAACAAGAGGATTTCGACGGCGGTGAAAGGACATGCACTTGCATTTGTTAGAGTTGAGCATCATCATCCACTGGGAGCACCAGTCTTGCACATGGTGCAGGTCTGCCTGAAGGGATTCTTGGTCAGAATGGTTAGTCACTGAGCGATAAATGACGCAATCATTGGCGAATAAGCGGATGTGACAAGAGACATGCTGGGGTAAATCATTAATGTATATGAGGAATAACAAAGGACCGAGAACAGAACCCTGTGGGACGCCAGAGGTTACTGGAAGCGGGTTGGAAAGTTGGTTATTAATGACGACGGACTGAGAGCGATGCGTGAGGAAAGCTTTAATCCATGCAATTATGTTCGGGTGTATACTTCAACTGGGAGAGTTTAAGAAGCAAGCGTTGATGAGGTACTTTGTCGAAAGCCTTAGCGAAATCTAGGAATATGGAGTCAGTTTGCAGGTTAGTATCAAGGTTGGCGTGAATATCATGTAGAAAAATGGCTAGTTGAGTTTCGCAGGAGAACCCCTTGCGAAATCCATGCTGTGATGGATGGAAGAAATTATTTGAATCCAAAAATTGCATGATTTGAGAGTAAATGACATGTTCCATGATTTTGCACGGTACACTTGTTAATGAAACGGGGCGATAATTAAGAGGTGAATCAGTACTACCTGATTTGTGGACGGGAACGACCTTCCCCACTTCCCAGTCGTCTGGAATGGTACCTTCGGAGAGTGATTGCGAGAACAATCCTCAAAACCTCAAAGCCTCAAAACTGGCTGCACTTATTTTTGATGCAGCGTTACATGTTCCATGGGTGTGTTCCGGGAACCAAAATTCTGTTACTGCTGTCAATTAAGTTGCCGTATACCCTACAGTGATACGAAGAATTTTTACGCAAATGCCTTTCAAAGAAGGTCCTCCAGCCAGTGGAGCTGGCCAGTTGGTGTGATGTGATGGTTAATCCCCATTCACTTAGTGTGACATACAGGGGGCTGGGAATTAACTGCATAGAGATCATGAATCCAGCGTCAAGGAATATGTTCACTTGACATCGCGGTGCTAGGTTTGCGAGTTTAATGTTTTCAACGATACACATCGCCAGAGAGAGACTCTTTAATGAAATACAGAGAATTTAGCCGGCGTTTCAATATCGCTGGCATGCTACTCTGCGTAGGGAGGGGAATTTGGGAGATAAAGACTGACGGAGAGCCGCACATGAGTTGTGCGGCTTTTCATGACAACACAGATGCCTCGAGGGGACTTCAGTGTACTCACTGCGCTTGGCTTCAACAGTCAATGCAAGTGCAGGGCGCTTTCCTGCTTGGTGAAAATTATTTAAACAGAAACGTCGCGCCATGGAAAAAAAAAATATTTGCGCTGTCGTTCAGCGCGAGCAATCCGCTGCACGTCTTTGCCGCGCTTATAGCGCTGTTCGCTGCATTCAGTCACCTTAATCCCCGACTGAAATGTGCGCTGGCGTATGAATTCCTCGTGACTACGAAAATTGGTGCGGGCACGCGCCCCGGCGTAGAATGTGGGCACTGGTTTCGTTGCCTGATTGAGGAAGCTCTGGACGATCTAGCATGCATGCAGCGTCTCCACCTTGCTGAAAGGATGATCGAGGATCGAGGGAAGGCTATGCGTAGTAGAAAAAGTTAATTCCGACTGGCGCAGTTCCTGGCCGGTGTATGCCGCACACAAACATGCGTACGTGCACTGGCTATCAGATAGGCAAATCTGCCCTGATAGCGGGCGGGTTCACTGCACGCGGTGCGCAGCATATGCATAGCGGAAAGGTCGAACCTAATCAGTTTTGAGTATGAAGTATGATCGACGTACGTACCGATACCACATTTGCTCTACTTTTTGCGCGCAACGCGCACAAACGCGTTAAGCTAGAATTAATTGTGCAGCACCTTTTAAAAATTCATTCTCCTCAATTGATGGTTCTCCCTAGATTAAAATTAACTGCGCAGCTAACACACATTTTTTTTCACCTGGCCGTAGTTTATGCCGTGCGCCTGGAATCGTCTGCGCCGAGGACGAGTGAAGAAAAGTCAGCAAAGCCGAATAGCGGCCGGCCGTCTTTGCATGGGTGGCCATATATATGGTTCGCACGAAACGCAGAAGTACTTCAGTTATGCGAACCGCTTGGTTGGTACGCATCAGTTGTCAAGTTCACTACGAGACATTGTTTACCGTCCAATATTGATATATGATATGTGTACAGTTTTGCTGAAAATGAGCCAGGATCGAGTGAAGCCGGTCGGATGATCCTTGAAAGCTAAGCATATGATCGAGAGCGCGAGCTCTACAGCGATTCATGGCCTCCGTGCAAAGAATTTTCAGGCACTATCGGAAGGGCGCGCAGCTCACATATACTTAATGCGTGCTTGCAAGAATCATGCAACTTGCACGAATATTGTATGTGTTTGAGCATACGTACGTGTGTTTCAGATATGTCCCCGCTAATTTCGTAAGCTGCTTTCTGGCCAAATAAATCTCCACCGGTGAGCGGTTGTGCTGGTACTACAAGATATGTGTGCTACACAAACCGATTAAAACGTACAGTTAAGCTTCTTGCCAGTATTATAACTTTCCCGAAGCGATTCGCAGCTATACCGGTGACGGTCGAAGCTAACGTCGCCCGCAGACAGAGCAGCTGCATGCAGATTTCTGCAGGACCGTCAGAGTCACGCCGGTAAACAGAGCTGCTAATGGAGATGCCTTCAGCACCGTCAGAGTCGTGCCGGTACAAACAGACGTGCTGACGGAGATCCCTTCAGCACCTTCAGAGACGCGCCGGTGCAAACAGAGCTGCTGACGGAGATGCCTTCAGCACCGTCAGAGTCGTGCCTGTACAAACAGAGGTGCTGACGGAGATCCCTTCAGCAACTTCAGAGTCGTGCCGGTACAACCACAGCTGCTAATGGAGATGCCTTCAGCCCCGTCAGAGTCGCGCCATTGCAAACAGAGCATCCATGCAGATTCCTTCAGGACCTTCAGGTGCATGTAGAGGTGACAGTCAAGAATCCTGTTGGCTCCCTGAAGGAACTTTGAAAGATTTTTTGACCGGGGCAGACCCGGTGTTTAGTCTAGTGAAGCTTTTCGCTTCAAAAAACGTCCCGCGTCGCATTGGGCTACTTCATGGAATAGCGCTATACATCACCCTGACACATCCTTGACTCGATGGGTCTTGCCTTGGCTGCCACGGCGGCGCAAAAGCACACAACCAGCGCGACGAAAAAGCATGCACACTCGAGCAGGCTTCGTTCATAGTCTGTGAAAGGGAAAATGCACTTCTCATAGGTTAGGAGAGCTCCGACGCGGTTCGTACTCTGGTCTGCAAGATATTATTTTTAAGTACTAAAATTCTTTCGTCTTGATATACGTCTGAAGTTAACGTCGTTTTGGGGGTATATGTTGCTTTGACTGCATGCGCGTTTATTTTTCCGGCAGGAAAAGAGAACCAGCCAAAGCACGAGGACGACTTCTGTGCACCTATTCTCATTGCGAAATGTCTTGCTTGACGTCGTGCGCATTGCAAATGTGGCCGAATGGTAAAAACTACATTTTTCTTCTTAGGTGAGATGAATCCACCAAACATTCACTACTTTGTCTAACAGCGGGTTTGAATTCATGTGACATGAGATCGGATGCATTCGGAAATACGTTTGTCATTTACCGCTTATGCACGACAGGAATCAGAACCGCTTAATCAATTTTCCACTGCAGACCAGTCGGTAACAATATTTGTAATACTTCTGTACTCTTTCTTTTTGGCTTTCACCACCAGGACAGCGATTTTGTTTCGATCCCCCTTTCGAGATCAGACGCAGCGGGCAGGCTTCGGGCACTTGCGCGGGACATCACAATTGCCGCGTGGAATTCTGGCCAATTTGCCAATTCACGTTTAAAATCCATGGACCCAGATCTGAAGCGCCGGCTTCCATCCAGCCTACCATTACGTGAAGAAACTTTACTGTGTCGCCTGTGGCTTGGTGTAGCTATCACCATCGATTACTCTTTCTTAATCGAAATGGCTGATAGCACTGCATGTGCCGTCTGCGGGTATCACGAGACTTTATCCCACATTATTTGTGACCGCCCTGACTACAGCGCCGAAAGGCACTCTCCCAGCCGTGCTATGGAGCGTCTGGATCCACGCCCACTGACGGTAATGAAGATTCTCGGCCACTGGCCGCGGCGATCGTCGGCGGTGAAGGCCTCCAAGGCACTGCTTCGCTTATTGCGAACTTCCGACCTGCATGATAGGCTGTGACTTAACGAACGCTGACTTTCCATGACTTCAATTTCTTGGTACTCTCCTTTCCTTTTCTTTTTTTTATCCACTCACCCCCTTCCCCCCTGTAGGGTAGCAAACCAATTATTCTTCGTTTAACCTTCCTGCCTTTCCTCTTATTCCTCCTCCTCCTCATCCGCACTTGCAGGCACAACAGAAGATCCGCAATTTCTTGGTAAAGCTTTTGCCCAAGTTGCCTCTCAATCAAAAATGGTCATTACTCTGGGCTGTCAAACGAGTGTTTTTGCGTGGTTTTGAAATCGCTGTTTCGAATCTTATACTGCAGGAATTCGAAGCGACTATGATAAACAGTTAGATTTCTTTTTAAAAAGCAAAGGTGTCCTGAGTTTCTTGCGTTCAGCGTATTTCGCAAAAAATCGCAAGCAAAAAAAAACTGATCAAAAATGTTGTTTTGACGCCCATGTGAAAGAGATGCTAAAACCTGTGAATCTTTACTTGAACAAAACCTAGCTCGCAATTTAGAGATACGAGTTATGATATTAAAACAAAATAATACATTAACTGTTTTCAATATCACATTAATTTGCTTTTGTCGCATTGAACATGTTTACTGAGTGTGCGACATAGCGGACTAAACTAAAAATGAACCATTTGGTACGAGGCAAGTTTAGTAAATTAAATTCCACTTTGTGCTACTAATGTGGCGTTAGTTCTTAAGCATAAATTAAAAATCATCCTGCAAAATTTCTTGCTAGCGTGTTCACGCAGAGTGTGTCTCAAAAATTCGGTGTTGTTTAGTCATTATTGTTTTTGTCCTGTGACGACCATAATTAGGCTCATCATCGCATCATGCATTTCTGTGCAGGCTCGGCGCTTCGTGAGGTCATCGTGCAAGTGCTGGACGAGAAATTTCTTGGAATGCAGTGCAACAGTCCTATTGCATGAGGAGTGCAACGATTCCTTCGGATATGACTGATGAGTTCACTGGAGGACAGCTCCGTTAAGCACTTTATGGAAGCCTTACCCGTGCCACAGCAGCTTTCCGAATGATCGGCACGCACCAAACTTGAAAATATATTATTTTCCCACAGCTTCTGGCACCATGCTTTTGGGCCCCCATTCCATTGCTCCCCAGGGGGGCTGGTGGTAGCGCAAGCCATCCTGCGTGCACTAGAAGCGTGATTCTTGTAACCCGAAGCAATGAGCGGGCCTTTCTTCAGGAATTCTTTGGCCGCCTTATTTATGAATATTTGCTTAGTAGAATGGTACATCCACAGTGCCGGTCATTGGCGAGTGGGTTAATTGTATGTGCCAATTTTCGAAATTGGCACATTGCAACTTGCCGGTTCCCTTGTTAACTATACATAAAATTCTGTCGCATGGCCGAGAAGTGTTTTTGTTCTATTGCGGTTATATTAAGTTCGTTGCATTTATTTGAGTTTTCCAACAATTAATACAAATTTTTGCTATAATCAATTCTAGTGGCCCGTGTACTGTGCGATGTCAGTGCACGTTAAAGAACCCCAGGTGGTCGAAATTTCTGGAGCCCTTCACTACAGCGTCTCTCATAGTTTGAGTCGCTTTGGGACGTGAAACCCAATAAACTAAACTAAACTAAATTTTTGCAAGTTTCAGTCATTCCACTGTTCTACTTCGCTGCCCCAGGCCTTTTTTTCCCGCCCAAAAACTTTATTGGCGTCCACCATCGTGCCTTGGCCAACTCCCTGCGTGGTTATGTGCAATTTTTGCTAAGGTAAACAACAACAACAAGAACTGGACTGCTGGTCATGCCTCTTCACGGTTCCTGATGTGTCGCCGCCTCTCGGCTTCGTTTCCTGGCGGTGCCGGGCGTGTCTATTTGCTGAGGCCGTTCCACATTAGCGGGGTTTCGGCCAGGTTTCAGTTTAGCTCTGCAGACTTGGGTAAAATTACGAGGAACTTTAGCGGCTAAAGTGGTAAAAGGCGAAAGCCTGAGTTCTGCATTCTGCTACACGACTGTGCACTGCACATTTTGTTGGTTCATTAATTAACTGCCAAATAATGACTCTTAAGCTTCGCCTTCAGGAGTGGAACACAACAGCATGTTGTAGCGCTGCCAGGGAGTCCAGGGAACGCCACCACCCGTTCGTCGCGATGCGCAGCCCTTAGAACGCAACTCTTTTTGAGGAAAGGAAATTACGGTGTACTTCTCTGTCATCTCGGTGGACACCCGAACCACACCGTACAGGAAGGGAGGAAGTGTGAGTGAAAGAAGAAAGAGGGGCCGTAATGAAGGAAATGAAAATTGTATTTGAGGAGAGGAAATTACGCATTAACTGTCTCACATATCTCAGTAGACACTAGTCGAAAATTGTATTTCAGGTAAGGAGGTTGCGCAGTTACAGTCTCACATATTTCGGTGGACACCCGTCACGACATTTCGGACCAATCTGAAAGCGGACAAATACGCCTTGCTCGTCGGTAAATTGGTTTTTGAGGAAAGGGAATGTATCTGTCTCTCATATCTCGGTGGACACCAAAACCTCGCCGTAACGGGAACGGAGGAAGATGGGAGTGAACTAAGACACCGTATTCACTAGACGCACCTTTGTTCATTCCAAACCATCGAGCTGGAATGGCGGAGTGGTGCTCGACTTGCACTCCGGAGACCGAGGTTCGATTCCCAAGCTCGGCCAATTTCTTACTCGGTTTATTTATTTATTTGGTCTGACTAGAAAGGTTAGACTAATTGGTTTAGTAAGCAGTTAACTAAACTCAGTCAAACTTACTTCGAGCATCACTATACGATCCCTTTAATTGGTTCCATGGTTAGTAGGCAAAGTACAATTGGCCCCGTTTGAAATTCGCGCACGGTGACGTCACGACCGTTTTGACCAATTGAAAAGCGTGACATTTCTGTCGACAGCTCCTCCTTACAACGATGAGGCATTAAAGGCTTCCGCGTTAATATGCGGTTGCCGCCACGCTGTTTGTAGGCATGTCGTTCAACGCCGGATTGCCACTCCGGATCGAACTCCGGATCGCCAGCCTGCCGGTCGAAAGCTTGCCCTTTAATTTCGTTTCGAAAGAATGGTGTCGAATCAGTTCCGGTGGCGCTTGTACCAGTAGGTGATGGATTTCTGAAAATGAAGAATCCTAAAATGATCCAGTACACTGTAGCGCAGCAAAAGACGAGGACACAAGAGACCAGAGACGAACACCAAGAGCGCTAACTTCCAACAAATTTTATTCTCCTGAAGCATCACATTTATACACCAGAAAACAGTAATCACACGTGCGAACAGTATCAGTTTCTTAGAAAAACGAGCGCTTTGCATGAGTGGAGAATGGAAGGTTTGCTTACATACGAGCATCCTGACCTATTTATCTTTTCGGCTTCAATGATTTCGTGCGTTAACCTTTCTCTACTTTTTCCTATTACCAGACTTTTATCAAAGAAAGGCTTACAGGTTTTTGACTTGCATGCGAGAATGTGGTCAACCAGCGATCCGCCTTGCCCGTTTCTGACGTTGCGAGCGTGTTCCATTAGGCTTAAGACATCTCCCCGTCTGGCCGATATAGTGTTTCCCGCATGACAAGGGAATTTGATATACAACACCGTCATCGCACGTGACGTGGGGCTTCTGCTGTCTAGTTGCGCATCCTCGCGCTTGGTTGGTGTTGGTTTTTCCCAGTTTGCACAAGGTTGCAAGTTTTTTCGACGCCGAGAACACGACGGTCGCAGTCGCTCGTTGACCAATTCTTTTTAAATTGTGGGAAATCTTGCGTAGATAAGTTACTACAACAAGGTTTTTTCGTTAATGAGGAGCCGGGTTTGGGTTACATTGATTTTCTGGTTTCATTCTCTTAACAAGTTTTTCGGCAACAGAAACTTGAACATGGGAGGGGTACCCGGCATTAGTCAGCCTCTTGGACTGCTCTTGAAAACTATCGGTCATCATGTGCGGACAAGATTTCCGGAGAGCATTTTGAAAACATAAATTGACAATGCCTCTTTTTACCAGTTTTGAATGAGCGGAGTGATATGGCAGCATCGGCTTGTTGCTACGCGACAGGTAGGCCCAGCATATGTTATGAGCGTGAAAGGTGAAGTTAATGTCCAAAAATCTAATGGAGTTATCGATGAGCAATTCGCATGCTAAAACAAGCGGTTTAAAATGTTCTCTCATTATAGTTAAAATGCTATGAGCCTTTGACTCAAGGAGCCGTGGTCACACTTGACAAGAATAAAAAAGTCATCAACAAATCTAAAGACCTTGATTACGTCCAAGCTGTCTAGGTGGCTGGAAACAGCCTTGTCAAGTTTTGATAAAAACAGATTACTCAGAATCGGCGCTATGCACGACCCGATGCATATCCCTTCTCTCTGAAGGTAGGGTTTTCCTTCCCAGTTAATGAACGTTGACTTTAAGTAAATAGCTAAAATTTCTAAAAAACTGCTCGCCGACACACCCGCCGCATTCTGGAAAGCAACACACCCGAACTCATGTATGCACTCCACTACACAGCACAGCACCTTGTTGTTCGGCAGCGAGTAATATAGATCCTTGACATCCACAGAAAATGCAACCATGCTGTCATCATAGCGCGACCGAACAAAGTCTAAAATTTCGTCAGATTTTTTAACCATAAAGGGGTCGTCAAGCGGTAAAAGGTTAAGTTTGCTTTGTAAGTACATCGAAACCATTTTTAGCCATATGCCAGTTTCAGAAATGATCACCCTGAATGGTTTTTTCGGTTTATGGGTTTTTGAAGATCTTTGCTATGTCAGGATGAGGTGGCGGTCAACGTATGGAAGTTTCGGCGCGGCTACGGCCCCCACTATTGTTGGCGCCTCTGGGTCGAAGCAACTCCGCTGGGGACCATTAGCAAACCGTGGGACCCAACCCGCGTCTCGCGCGCAGCCGTATTGTTCCTCCTGATGGTACCTCGGGTTGTTCCCAGAAAACGCGCCCCCGTCCTTCCATCTGACTCTCTCGCGGCCTGGGCGGGTCAACTTCTGTCTTCCTCGCCTTGTGCACTTCATGCCACCGCACACGACGGGGATTAAGAAGGAGATCGCCGCTTCTTGCTGGGGGGGGGGGGGCAGCAACAAAAGGACCAATAGTCCTAATAACTGCGCGGCCATCCACCGATCCCTTACACGCCTTTTCCAAAATTCTACAAGGGGCCGAAATGGCATCTATAGAATTAGAACCAACAAGGGATCGTTTTTCCGTCACATAATCACCCTGAGGGCGACGTAAGCAGCGAAAGCACTCAAGGAGGGTTAAGCGTTAATGGAACACTGCACAAACGTAAACGAGCAGCACATATGACATGAAAAAATAGGGAGCACACAGTACACTCCACGCGTGGTTGTACGCATGCAGACAACCACATTTATACACTCAGACGCGCGGAGTTCTCTGCAGTTCCCCTTACTGACACAGTACATGTTGCTGAATTTGTCCTTCTGTGAACTTGTTCTTTCTGTCTTGCCCCCCGGCGCAATCATTGCTGTCTGCTTCCCAGCTGTCGTTCGGCAACCTAGACCGCTCGTCGGCGCTACCGTGACTGTTCCCTTCCCGTTGTTTTATCAAACATTATACCTCTGCAGGGCAAATGCCCAGCGAGTCAGCTTCGCTGCCTGAAGTGTGGTCAGGGTAAGAAAGGAGAGGAGATTGTGGTCTGACACCACCATAACCTGCGCGCCGAACAGCCAGAGGTCGAAATTATATAGCCAACAGATCACTGCAAATGCCTCTCTTTCTATGGTTGACCATCGAGCCTGCGTTGGAGACAATCTGTGACTCGGGAACGCGATCGGTCCCTCGGAGCCGTCCGCAGCACACTGGGAGAGACAGGCTTCCACTGCAACCTCAGAAGCTCCGTGTACAGTCAAAACCAGCTTGCCAGTATCAGGCGTGCCGAGAGCTGTGGCTTCACAGAGTACCCTTTGAGTCGCTGAAACGCACTTTCAGCTGCTGTGAGACATGAGATTTTTCTTAGGGATCCTCTTCCCCATCAACGGATCCCGTTAGAGATCCGGTTATGGACCCTCTTCCTGTCAGCGGCACTGCCACTTCGCATAGCTAGGCACCTGGCTCTGGTAGTAACCGCACAGTCCGAGCACGCTGCTAAGGAGCTCTTTGCTTTTCGTGCGTTCAGTCCCCTAATTGCTTTCAATTTTTCGGGATCGGGTATGTGATTTCCCGAGCCCACTACGTGTCCCAAGTCACGGATGGACCCTCTTGCCACTTGGCAATTCTCCAGGTAACTTTTAGGTTCGCTCTCTCTAAAGCTGCGAAGACGGCGTGCATGTGTCGTATGTGATCAGGTAGCATCTCGCTCAACACCGTGATGTCGTCTAAGTAAGCTAACGCGCAGGCAGAATGCGGGACTAAAAACTCGTTCATGGCTCTCTGGAACGTCTAGGTCGCGTTTTTCAGTCCAAACGGCATTACCATCCGCGCTAGTAGCCCGCGGTGGCAGACAAAAGCAGGGAGTAGCTGCGCCGACTGTGCTAGTGGAACAAGCCAATAACCTCTTCTAAGGTCGAGGTGCGTAATATAGTGAGCCCTTCCTATGCTCAGGATGAGCACCTGCTGCAATGCCATCGGGTAGGTATCCGCACCGTCCCCGCTTGAGCCTCCTAAAGTCTGCACACATTCTCATCGATCCGTCCTTTAGGGGACACAGCCCACGGCACGGGCGTGGGGGCTTTCGCAAGGGAAAATCAGACCCATCTCAAGCTTCTCGCCTCCTTGTTTGCCCACTTCGCCTTTTAGTAGGCTTGCGGATATATCATAAGGGTGACCTGACTTCGGTGTGGAGCCCTCTTCTAGAAGGATCTTGTGTTCTCCTATTATAGCCACCTCTGGCTTGTCAAATAGGCCTCGATGTTATGCGAACACTTCGCGAATGAGATCGCCCTCTTCCACCTTCAGGTGAGCCGTCATGTCCTAGGGAAGGATAGATACCGTAGCGCTCGTCGGCACCAATCTAGTTACGTACTCTACTTCGCCAAACGCCCTCTACTCAACAAAGATGCGTCCAACTCTCATTACGCGCTTGTGATACGACCGCAATTTTCTGGCGTGCACCTGTTTCTGACCTCCTCCCGCCATCTGCACGAAGTAAGAGTGCTCGCAGTGACTTTCCGTCAATAATTCCCGGCCCTTTCCACTGCGGAAACATTTCACCGGGACGTTGCTCGTCAAACACCAACACACTGTCTTCTATCTGAAAGGGTTTTCCCTTCTCCCGCCTGTTGTACTTGGTCGCGTACGCATACTGCTGCTTTGAGTTCACCAATTCTGTCTCCTCCGCTGCATGCTCTAAGCCCGCCTTCAGCTCCCGCATACACTGTGATGGGGACAGCCCCGGCACTGCTGGTACACTTATCTGTCTCGCCCAGCTGCGCTACAAAACGGACAATGGGCTGATTGGCTTTCGGCCGCACAGCAGCTGGAATGGAGCGACGCCAGTGTCGTGTGGCACCTCGCGGTATATCTATAACAGGGAGGGCACAAATTTATCCCATTCTTCTTTTCTCGTGGATAATATCGCAAAGCATGTTCTTAAATGTCCGTTCCCACCACTCGACCACGCCGTTACTCTCGAGGTGCCAGGGTGTGGAAACCTTGGTGAGGAGCCTAGCTTCTTCAGAAACTCTTGCATGAGTTCGGCAAAACATTTTGCGCCGCAGTCAGAGGCGACCCCTTCAGGAATTCCTGTCCGACTGGACAGCGTCAAGGGAGCGTCACAGGTAGCTTTCGCACTGAGGGAGCGGAAGCACTCCGCCACAGGCCATCGTGTGCACAAACCCATGATGCACAATGCATACCTGTGACCCTTCGCGAGGGTGCGTCCAAAGAACCTATAACGGAGACGTTGACCTGTTCGAACGTGTATAGCGGCATCGTTAACGGCTCTATCAGCACTCTGCCCGTCTGGTGGCGACTGGCCCCAGTCTGGCATCCATGGCAGCTGTTATAGTATGCCCTTACACCCCCTTCAATTCCGGACCAATAAAAACTGTACTTAATTCCCGCCTCGGTTTTCCTGAACCCAAAGTGACCTCCTCAGTAAGATTCATAGGCTAACTTAAGTACTTCCTGACGTCGGGATTTAGAGAGCACCAACTGTATTACTAGAGGCTCAAGTAAGCTTTCCTTGTGGTAGAGCGGACTGTCCACATCCGTTGTGGCTGCTTTTCCAGCCACGGCATTTTAAAGCGAAGCGAAAGCTTTACTTCGGCGTGGCGCGGCGGTGCCACCACCACCGGCGCCTAACGCCTGCGCTCTCCGCTAGGAGCGCAACAGGTGCTTTGTGACGTCACGCCGAAGAGAAGCGCGACCGACTCGCGCCGTCGCAAGCCGCGGCGGTGCCACCACAGCGAGGCCTCCGCGATCGAAGCGCGCTTTTAAGGCGGAAGCCTTTAATGCCTCATCGTTGTAAGCAGGAGCTGTCGACAGAAAGTTCACGCTTTTCAATTGGTCGAAACGGTCGTGACGTCACAGCGCGCGAATTTCAAACGGGGCCAATTGTACTTTGGCTACTAACCATGCAACCAATTAAAGTGATCGTTTAGTGATGCTCCAAGTAAGTTTGAGTTTAATTAATTCCCTAAATCTTTCTAGTCACACCAGATAAAAAAATAAAAACCAGTAACAAATTTGCCCAGCTTGCGAATCGAACCACGGTCTCCGGAGTGCGAGTCGAGCACGCTACCACTCCGCCATGCCAGCTCTTTTTTTTTCTTCTTTATTGCCTGTCTTTGGCTCATGACATTGCACAACAAAAATACACATAACGCTATATACATACGACACTGTCGTGGTCAGCCAGCACGAGACTGGCTTCGTCAGCTTAAAATTCCCGCAACATACACAACGGCTCTAGTCTTGAGAGCCACTCGGGAGGCTCCGCAGCTGCTTTTTGGATTGCAAGAAACCAGTCCATGCTTTCCCGAAAATAAATTCGGGCCGGTCGTGCGTCTTTGTCACAATGGTAGCCTGCCATTCTGGAGCGCCATATACAGTGGAGGCCCAAGAGCATTATGAGATCAAAAGGTACCCCATCGTCATTATCAGTGCTTAAATAGCGAATTCCGTGCGCGTCAAGTGGTAGCTCTTTCTTTATGGTCCTTTGTAACACGTCCCAAAAATAAACCCCTTCCCAGCAGTGCAAAAAAACATGGTCTATTGTTTCAGGCTGTTTACAAATTAAGCAGTTCGATCCCCACGGTAAAAAGAATTCCTTTCCCTCTAGAAACTTTTTAACTGGTAACGTCCCGGTATGTAACTTAAAAAAGAAAGTCTTTACTCCTGGTGGCACCTGCATTTTCTTCACCTTTTTTAAAACATCCCCTCCCGGGCCTCCACTGTACAAGGCCCTGTACATGGGCTCTGGGAAAACAATATCACAAAGATCATTGTACAACTTTTTCCTTTTGCTTTTCCACAAATAATCGGTGGAAAAACGTGCCGAAAGGAACCGAACGCTTGCTACAATCTCTTTGTAGTAACCAAAAGTTCCACCAGAGAGCTCTTCTGTGGATACCACAAACTCCGGCAGCAATCGCCGCAGCTTCACTTGGCACACGGTGCGCAAGAACGGGTCTGTGACGTCGCGAAAAAACAAAAAACGGTTCACCAGCTGCCTTAAAAAGAGGTGCCCTAGCCCTAGCCCCCCATCTTTTAACCTCCGGAACAGGTTCGTTCTGCTACAACGTTCCCATTCGGACGCCCATATGAAAACTGCAAAAATCCTGTGTAGCTTCTGAACGTTCACACGCGAGCAATGCAAAACCTGCATCACATACCAGAGTTTGCTAATAAAAAAAAGATTGCAGACTGTAGCTCTGGCGAAAATTGAAAGGCTGGTGCCTTTCTATTTCCCAGCTCGGTCACGTGCGTCTTTAGTTTGCTCTTTCCAATAGTCCTCCGTTCCCGTTACGGCGAGGTTTAGGTATCTCGGTGGACACCTAAACCTCGCCGTAACGGGAACGGAGGAAGATGGGAGTGAACGAAGACACCGTATTCACTAGACGCACCTTTGTTCATTCCAAACCATCGAGCTGGCATGGCGGATGGCTCGATTCCGCCATGCCAGCTCGATGGTTTGGAATGAACAAAGGTGCGTCTAGTGAATACGGTGTCTTCGTTCACTCCGATCTTCCTCCGTTCCCGCTACGGCGAGGTTTAGGTGTCCACCGAGATATGAGACACAGATATGAGAGAGATACATTTCCTTTCCTCAAAAACCAATTCACCGACGAGCAAGGCGTATTTGTCCGCGTTTCAAATTGACCCAAGTTGTCGTGACGTCACCGCGCGAGATTTGACGGGTGTCCACCGAAATATGTGAGACAGTTACTGCGCAACATCCTTTCCTCAAATACAATTTTCGACTAGTGTCTACGGAGATATGTGAGACAGTTAATGAGTAATTTCCTTTTCTCAAATACAATTTTAAGTTTGTTCATTACGGCCCCTCTTTTTTCTTTCACTCACACTTCCTCCCTTACTGTACGGTGCGGCTCAGGTGTCCACCGAGATGACAGAGAATTACAGACCATTTCCTTTCCTCAAAAAGCGTTGCGTTCGAAGGGCAACGCACCGCGCCGAACAGGTGGTGGCGTTCTTTGGACACCGTGGTACTTTAACAATGTGTCTTCTTGTGTGACTAGCGTGTACCTAGGATTTATCAGGACACTTACCATGAGTGCCAAGCATGCCGTTGCGGCCAGTGCAGGAACGTGTTCCGCTTTTCGCGTTCCTGGAGGCTAAAGCCGTATTAGCTTCATTACGAGAAAAGCCGGCAGCATGTGTTAGTGTGTGTACTCGCAGATGGTGAAGGAAATCGCAGCGACGGGAAGAAAAAAGGGTGACGTCATCAAGCGGCCGTAGGACGCGCACAGCAAGCCGACCGCCGCAATTTCGGACGGCTGTAAATTTGATTCGCCTTAAATATCCCCCCTTCCCTGGCCAACATCAACGTTGTGCCAGAATTTCTGACTACAAACGTGTCAAAAGTTTCAGGAACCGTTCGTCCTACAGCGTTCCGGGCTGTGTCATACCATTTCTTTTTGCATATAGCTGACATGTTCTCGCTAAATTGGTGGCTATCTTCCGACAAAGATTCGAACTGACGACATATGCACATTCAGGTGTATGACTTCCCCGACTGTACGTTTTCACTGAAGGCGCGATTGACGTGTCCGCAAAGATGTGCGACAGTTACTGCGCCCTTTCCTTTCCTCAAAAACCTATGTGGGTATTAAAATTGTGACGAGATCGTCCATCGTGCACCAGTGCGGGTAGCTTCATACGGTTTCCCGCTCGATATAGCATACGCTTCTTACTCTGGTTGGAGGCTAGCTCGCGGCAGGTATTCGAACCCTGTGTCCGAGTGTTTCTCTCGTACCTTTGTGAATTCAATGTTTGTGTGATCAATGCTCGGGCGTTCAATTTCTGATTGCGCAACCTTAGTCGACGCCAAACGCTCACGATGACACACTAATGCTTTCGCCATCACAGCACGTAAGCAGCCTTAGCTGCCCTCTGAAGTTTTGTTCCCGCGGCAAAGACTGTCTTGAGCCCCTCCGGAGTGATTTTTTCTGACAAGTGTAGGCGTGAACAAAGGGGTTCTACATTGAGTGGGCACTTTAGAGCGGTAGCTCTAGAAAATGCAAAAGACGGTCACCATTCCGTGCCTGATTTGACCTTTGTTTAACCTCGAATATCATAGCAACAGACCGACCTTGGCCGAATCGGACCAGATTCGTTGTCCATCCTAATGCACCGTGACCGACATGATGACGACCTCCAAATTTGGCACGGGTCATTTCGAAAAATCGGCCCAGGCCAGCCCCGAAATTTGACCTTGGCCAGTTTGGACCACAAACGATGTACAACTGTAGCTGACACGCCCGACACGATGGTGACCTCCAAATCTGTCACGGGTCATTTCGAAAAATTGGCCCAGGCCAGCCCCGAATTTTGACCTTGGCCAGTTTGGACCACAAACGATGTACAACCATAGCTGAGCACGCCCGACACGATGGTCACCTCAAAATTTGGCACGGGTCATTTTGAAAAATGGGCCCGGGCCAGCCCCGAAATTTGACCTTGGCCAGTTTCGACCACAATCGATGTTCAACCATAGCTCACACGCCCGACACACTGGTGACCTCCAAATTTGGCATGGGTCATTTCGAAAAATTAGCCTGGGCTAGCCCCGAAATTTGACCTTGCCCAGTTTGGACCACAAACGATGTACAACCATAGCTGAGCACGCCCGACACGATGGTGACTTCCAAATCTGGCACGGGTCATTTCGAAAAATTGGCCCGGGCCAGCGCCGAAATTTGACCTTGGGCAGTTTGGACCACAAACGATGTACAACCATAGCTGAGCACGCCCGACATGATGGTGAACTCCAAATTCTGCCTGGGCGATTGCCAAAATGCTATCACTTGTCCTTTGTGCACGTCTTCCATAAATCACCTGGTTTCTACACAATGAAACCCCCTGATAGGTCAATTTGGAGATGACGTCATCAGGGTCACGTGAACCTACAGAGACAAATCAGAGAGCACTGGCATATTTGAACTTCTGAAGGAACCTCGAAATTTGACATTTGGCCAACATCTGAAAAATTTATCGCTTGTCCCAAAACCTTATCTGGTGGCCACGATGACATTCTGGCACTTGCCGCACCTCCACAACTGGCAGGTGCCATAGAAAAATTTGTCTTTTGGCCCACCTACAAAATATGGCACTTTGCCCTGCCCAAAACTATGCCTATTATCCCCCCTATAAATCTTGGCAATTGGATGCCCCCAGAAATTGGCAGTTGGCCAACCTTCAAAATTTAGCATCTGCTTTCCCTCAACATTTCTGAGTTGACCCACCTCAAAAATATTGTTACGGGGTAGTTCCGCTTCGGATTGCAGAGAGCGGACACGGAAAACAGGGCTTTAAAACCACAGGTGTTTACTGCAGGCACCAGCCGACACTGCTCGACCGTCGTCTTCTTCACAAAAACTCAAGAGCTTCTTCTTCTTCCTTCCTTATGCATGCACCGCCTAATGTAACACTACCCCGCCGGCTGAAAAGCACCGTCCCGGTGCGTACTAGCGTCCACACCAGGGTCCGTGTAGTACGGCTTGAGGCGTGCAACATGGGCCGTCTCAGTGCGAGGTATGGAGGTATGGCGTGCGAGATGCAAGGGCACAATTTCGTATGTCACTGGAGTCACTTGTCGTAAAATACGGTAGGGGCCTGTATAACGTGGCAAAAGTTTTTCCGAGAGGCCAACGCGGCGAGCTGGGGTCCAAAGCAGCACGAGAGAGCCGCAAGAATACTCGGTGTTGCGATGACAGGGATCATAGCGACGTTTCTGGGAGTGCTGGGAGGCTGTGAGTCGATTGCGAGCAACAACGCGGGCAACGTCAGCTCGGGCTATGGCGTCACGGGCATATGAGCTGGCAGTGGCGACATAAGGGAGCAGGCTGTCGAATGGAAGCAGAGGGTCACGGCCGTATAGAAGATAGAAGGGGGAGTAGCCGGAAGTGTTGTGACGTGACGAATTGTATGCAAATGTCACAAATGGCAGCGTGATGACCCAGTCGCGGTGGTCATCAGACACGTACATAGACAGCATATCAGTCAATGTCCGGTTAAGGCGTTCGGTAAGCCCGTTCGTCTGTGGATGGTAGGCAGTCGTGAAAGAATGACGAACGTTGCACAACCGTAGGATCTCGTCGACTATACGCGCAAGAAAGCCACGGCCACGGTCGGTGAGCAGTTGGCGGGGAGCTCCATGGATGAGTATAACGTCGTTGAGGAGGAAAGCAGCGACATCGGTTGCACAACTGGTTGGTATTGCTCGTGTGACCGCGTAGCGTGTGGTGTAATCAGTGGCCACCGCAATCCATTTGTTCCCCGATGCGGAGAGCGGAAAAGGCCCTAGAAGGTCCAGACCCACGCGAGAAAATGGGTCTATGGGGATGTCGATCGGCTGCAGAATTCCAGCTGGTAAAACTAATGGCTTTTTCCGGAGTTGACAGCGGTCACAAGCAGCCACGTATCGGCGGACTGTGCGGTAGAGGCCTGGCCAAAAGAACCGACGGCGCACACTGTCGTATGTGCGAGAGACGCCTAGATGACCCGCTGTCGGAACGTCGTGAAGCTGTTCAAGGACGGCTTTGCGTAGGTGCTGAGGGACGACTAGTAGAAGGTCAGGGCCATCAGGTCGCATATTGTGCCGGTATAAGGTGCCGTCGCGGAGCACAAACAAACGAAGGGCAGGGTCATGGCGATCGGCGCAGAGGCGACTGATAATTTCGCGAAGCTGAGGGTCCTGGCGTTGCTCACGGTAAATGTTGGAAAAGTCAGAAATAGAGAGCACGAAATCGTCATTGTCACATTCAGGTTGGCTTGGCGGGTCGACTGGATGACGGGACAGGCAATCGTCGTCTCGATGCAACTGGTCAGACTTATAAACTACTGAAAAATTGTACTCCTGAAGGCGCAAGGCCCAACGTCCAAGGCGGCCAGTAGGGTCGTTGAGTGTAGAAAGCCAACACAAGGCGTGGTGGTCAGTGACTACTGTGAATGGCTTCGTAATGGCCCAGAGTAGGGCTAAGCACTCACGTTCAGTGATGGAATAATTCTGTTCGGCCTTAGAGAGGAGTCGGCTGGCATAGGCGATGACGCGAGGGGAGCCGAGCTGACGTTGTGCGAGAACGGCACCAATGCCATGACCACTTGCGTCGGTGCGTACTTCTGTGGGTGCTGATGGATTGAAGTGAGACAACACAGGCGGACGGGTCAGGTGGGCAATAAGAGCGGCGAAGGCGGCCGAGTGTTCGTGGCCCCAGGAAAAGGAGACCTCTTTTTTCAGAAGCTGCGTGAGTGGACGGGCGATTTCCGCGAAGTTTGGTACAAATCGCCGGAAGTATGAGCAAAGTCCGAGGAAGCTACGCACGTCGCTGCTAGATTTCGGTATAGGAAAACCACTTACAGCGCGAATTTTGTCGGGGTCCGGCTGGATGCCATGGGTGTTGACCAAATGTCCGAGTATCTTGAGTTCCCGGCGACCAAAGCTACACTTCTTGGAGTTCAACTGAAGGCCAGCTCGTCGGAAGACGCCAAGAATAGCCGAAAGACGATGGAGGTGGCCCTCAAAGGTTGATGAACATACGATGACGTCATCGAGGTAGCACAGACATGTGGTCCATTTGAACCCGCGTAGTAAGGAGTCCATCATGCGCTCGAAGGTCGCAGGGGCATTACATAAGCCGAAAGGCATCACCTTGAATTGGTAGAGTTCATCCGGGGTGACAAAAGCCGTCTTCTCACGATATGGTTCGTCAACAGAGATCTGCCAATATCCAGAACGGAGATCGATGGAGGAGAAGTAGTTGGCACCATGCAGGCAGTCGAGGGCGTCATCGATCCTAGGAAGAGGGTACACGTCTTTCTTTGTTATCTTGTTGAGGTGTCGATAATCTACGCAAAACCTCCAGCTGTTGTCTTTCTTTTTGACAACTACTACCGGAGACGCCCAGGGGCTGCTCGACGGCTCAATAATGTTGCTGGCCAACATTTTGTCCACTTCTTCCTGAATAATATGGCGTTCTGAAAGAGCAACTCTGTAAGGCCGTCGGTGAACAGGGCGGGCATCTCCAGTATCTATGCGATGTGTGACGACGGACGTTTGGCCCAGGGATCCGTGACCGAAATCAAAAATGTCGCTGTACGACCGCAAAAGGCTGGCAAGGGCACTGGCATATTCGGGACGCAGGTCAGAGGCAACCATGGCTGAGATGCGGTCCTCCGGACTATGTGACGAGGCAGGCTGTGCAGGTACCTCGGCGCGACGGTCGGGCAGCACTGCAGAAATAGTAAATGTGGACAAAGGTGACAGCTCGGCAAGGTAAATGCCCTCCGGGAGAACTTGCGAGGACATGCTGAAGTTGAGTACGGGAATGTAGGTGAGATTGTTCTCGACGTGTACAATGTTATGAGGTAGGGCGATGTTGTGTTGTAGAGTGACGTCGGTGATGGGGTTGACAACGTAGTCGCCGTCAGGAAGGGAGGGAAAAGGTGACATGGGCACGTATACTGCCGCCTCGGGAGGTAGGCGAGTAAATGTACTGGAGCGGAGGCGAGGCTGGGAATGGTCAGCACTAGGGTCGTGAACACAATGGCGCAGGGCTAGGCGCAGAAGTCCGGAGGAACAGTCGATGAGAGCGGAATGGGCTGTTAAAAAGTCTAGGCCTAAAATGACGTCTTGAGGACAAGTAGTAAGGACGGCGAATAGCACAGGGACGGGGTGGCCGGCGATGCTAATGCGCGCAGTGCACATTCCGATGATGGTAGCAGTGTTTCCGTCAGCAACACGAACTGTAGAGGTGTTAGCGGGCGTAAGAACGTTTTTGAGGCGCTGGCGGAACGACGAACTAAGGACTGAAATATGGGCTCCAGTGTCAATGAGAGCGGGCACAGGGACTCTATCTACGAGGACATTGATCAGGTTGCGGCGTGGTGCGATGGTCGAGACACAGTTGGCTGTCCGGGTCGGTAACGCAGCGTCACGTCCGGGCGCTGCGTCGCCTAGTTTCCCGAGTAGGGGTCTTGGTACGTTGGGGACAAGCTGCGGCGAGGAGTAGGTGATCGGGAACGGTGGGCTTGTGGCGATGGCGAACGGCTAGGACGACGGACTTGCTCAATGTTTTCGGCACGATGCTGTGCTGGGGTGACAGAAACGCGCCGCGGTGCATAATAGTCATGGCGGACAGGGCTGTAGTAGGGGTGAGAGGGGGAGCCGGGCGGCTGCGACAATAGCGGGACGTATGGCCAGCCCGACAACAGACGAAGCAAATAGGCCTGTTGTCAGACGTGCGCCACTCCGCAGGATGGCGGGTGGTGTAGCGCGGTGTGTAGGGCGGTGTGTAGGGCGGGGTTGTCGTAGCAGCAGCAACCACTGGTATTGGCTGTGGTGCAGGGGGTGGCGTGATAGGATTGCAAATGAGGCCCACATTCGCGAATTCTTGGCGGACAACAGCCTGTATCATAGCTATTGTTGCCTCTGCAGGAGGTGTTGTAAGTGGAACAGGAGTCAAGGCCTCGATTTCCCTGCGGACGATGGTAGTAAGGTTATTCTGACTTGAAGGCTGCTGCAAAGAGGGCAGATCGTCGCATGAGGATGTAGTCGCCGTGTTGGGAAGGCGCGCAAACCGATGGACGATGCGGCGCTGCTTCGCCTGTTCGAAACGGCGACACACTTGCAGGACTGAGTCCACCGTAGAGCAGTCTTTGCAGATAAATATATTGAATGCGTCATCGGCGATACCCTTACGTATATGGCCCACTTTGTCAGCTTCGGTCATGGAGGTGTTTACCTTTCGACACAGGGCGAGGACGTCCTGTATGTAGGCAAGGTAAGATTCGGTTGACGATTGAGCGCGAGTAGCCAGGTCGTTTTTGTCTGCGAGAGCTCGCCCAATTGGCTTGCCGAACAAGTCCTTAAGTTTTTGCTTGCAGATGTCCCAAGTAGGCATCTCCTGTTCGTGGTTGGTAAACCAGGTCTTCGCAGTTCCCGCGAGATAAAAGGTGATGTTTGCGAGCATTATGCTAGCATCCCAACGGTTATTCTTGCCGCACCTTTCGTATTCGTCGAGCCAATCTTCAACATCCGTCTTGTCTTCACCGTTAAAAATAGGCGGATGGCGGATTTTGGTTAAGACCATGTGGGCAGCTGAAGTGTCCGGAGCGGGAGATGCGTCCTGGGAAGCCATGCTTACTGTGGCAGTCGGTGGTGTGAGTTCGGGGAGATGGCGTCCACTGCGCAAATCCAGGTTTCTGGCGCAGAAATACGAGGAGCTGTGGCCAGCGGGATCGAAAGCACCTCCACCAAGATGTTACGGGGTAGTTCCGCTTGGGATTGCAGAGAGCGGACACGGAAAACAGGGCTTTAAAACCACAGGCGTTTACTGCAGGCACCAGCCGACACTGCTCGACCGTCGTCTTCTTCACAAAAACTCAAGAGCTTCTTCCTCTTCCTTCCTTATGCATGCACCGCCTAATGTAACAATATTTTGCAGGTGGCCTACCCACCAATTCTGGAAGTTTCCCCACCTCCGAAACATTTCACCACCAAATTTGGCACTTATCCCACCTACCAAAATTTAGGTATCAGCCTGCCTCTATAAAGTTGCCAGTTTGCAATGCCAAAATTTTCCGCTTGCCCCCCCGCCCCCCCGCTAAAAATTGGGATTCAGCCCAACTGACATGGTTGATTGGACAAAAGGGGCGGGAGTCTGTCCCGACTCTGTTTAAGGGCTCCCGTCTCCTTTGTTCGTGTCATTCCCTGCTGTGTTCCATCTTGGCACGTAGCGTGCTTTTCGCTGCTTCTTGTAAATATGTAAATAAATCCAGTCTCCTTTCCCCGCCTCTTAACCTCTTTGCAAAGCGGCGCTCCTGTCCTGGTGGTGGGAACGGGCGTCGTCTTGACCGTGGTTCCGTGGAGCCACGACCCCGAACCTTCATCCTCAACAAGGTTAAGCTCCCATAGTGGGCGGAAAAACCTTGTCTACTCCCTAACTCTTCCTTTTGAAAAAAATAATAATAAATAAATAAATGTTTTTACTACTACTACAAGCGGTTATTGGCAGAGAACGATGGTATATCTTCGGTGATGCGGAGCCGAACGTCTGTCTCCCACCAGCTGACAGCTAGGGCAGCCGCATGTCGGCCGTTCTGTGAAGTGGTTATTTGTGTTTGTATGTGAAATAGTGATGACGAAGGGTACACAATTTATTTGTTGGAACGACCTTCGAATTATTATGTAGAAGGCAAAACAGAGAACGTAAAAACTTTCGCATTTCCTTCGTTAAACAATCGGCATTCCTACTCGGCATTCTAGATCTGGCGTCGCATGCCACATTCGTGACTGCCTGAGATTGGGGTGGTGGTGGTTACTTTGGGGTATTCTGGGGAGATTACACTGGACGTGGGTTATGTTACTCTTATTTGTGGGATCCCCCTTGTCGGCTAAGGGAGGGGGAAGGGAGATGTAGAGGGGGTGTGGAGGGGCAGGTGCAGTCAGCATCTACGTCGTTGCTGCTGTCATGGTCCAAATGCTAGGAGTCACAGCTCCAGGGGGTCGCAGGTGCAGGGGGGCCAAAGGTCTAGGGGAGCCGCGGGCCTAGAGCAGTGCGTCCAGGCCGGTCTCCACGAGGTAGGCCAGGAGGACGCGGTGGGCGGAGAGGTGGTTTCGAGCAGGGATCAGGATCTGGTCCCCCGTGTCGGCTGACAGTCCGACAGCCCGGTAACCTGCAAGAGACGGCGACGGTGCAGATAAAAAGTTAGGCACGCATGTAGCAAGTGTCCCAAAGTGCCTGCATCTACGCACGACGCGCAGGCAGCGGAGGGTGCCAGGCCGCAGACGAACATGTGCTTTGGCGTCCAGGAGCAGCCGCAGCAGGAGGGTTCGTTCCTGGCGAGGGATCTCTTCCGAGAAAGTCGGTGAAGGGCCGGTATGCAGCGATGCGCCTGTCGGGTTGGAGTGTCCTTACCACCTGTTGAGTAGCGGGCAACAAGAGTCGTGGGGGCTATTTCGTAGTCACTGGAGGCCCGTTGTAGTGGGCTGCACTGCACAAGGGTGTCGGCGTCCTCGTAGCCCTGGTAGCCGGTAAGGCCAGGTACCCAGTGGACAGACGTCTGGTAGCGGGCGTCCTCAAGGGCGTGAAGCTGGGAACGAAGGACACTGGCCGAGGTCTGGTAGATGTGGGGCTTTCCCAGGATCTGGAGAGCTGGCCGAGAATCACAGAGCACAATAACGGGGCCAGGAGGGTCGATGGTCTCAATGAAGTCAGCTTATAGGTGTAGACCCGCCAGTTCAGTTTCTGTTGAGCTGCCCCGGAAGGAGAGCCTGGAGGTCCGTGACTGCTCCGACTGGGGCAGCGCCAGAGCCACCGCCGCCTGCCCAGTGGCTGGTCGAACCGAGCCGTCGGTGTAGACAAGGACTGGACTTTTGCACTCACCCAGGAAGGTTGCGGTGCAATGGCGGAGGGCGGTAGCAGGGCAGCGATTTTTGGCCACTCTGTCAAGGCCCAGGGTATCCTGCAGGGGAGGTCGGGTTGGGAGGGCAGGGAGGATCGGGTGCCCCAGGGAAGGGCCAAATGTCTCCACACGGGCTGTAGACAGCTTCCCAATCCTGGAGCTGGGGTTGCCATGCAGGCACTCATGGAGGGCGCCACCATCTGGAACGTGGGAGAGCGAGTCCATGTGCGTCAGGCCTGCACACATCTGCCACTGTGGCTGGTGCCTGCGATCACTGTGGGCGCCGAAACCATTTACTTCGTGAGAGTTCCAAGCGATTAACGCGGGTAGGCCGGAGTGACAAGAGTCAAGACGTGCTGGATGGCTGATGTGGCCGGTGCCTGAAAAAGTCCGATGGCCCAGGTGGGGGTACAGCCTTTGTCTCGGGCGAGAAGGCGTTAGGCTGCTCTGCCGACTCGATCCATGTGGGAGAGGAGGGCCTTGCCAGCAGAGATCCAGGTGAGCCGCTGGTCGATTGTTAGGCCGAGGGACATCACCTGGGGTTTCCAAGGGACGTTAGTCCCGTTGATGTGAGGGCAGCAATTTGAGCCATGGCTCGTGCTCTCCTCGGATTGACAAAGAGAGCCTCGGACTTGGTGGCTGAGAGTGACAGGCCCTTGGTCGCCAGGAGCTGCTGCACCCCACTGAGGGCACGATGGGGAGCCTGCCTGGCTGTGGTGATCTGCCTCCTCGCTGCTCGAACCCAGACCGCCCGATCGTTAGTGCACACAGAGCAGAGGAACCAAGTGGCGGCGGCCCTGGTGGATGGAGCTGGGGAGGCCTGCCATGACCAGGTTGAACAGAAAGGGGCTGAGGACCGATCCCTGGGGTACCCCGGAGGTGATGAGGTGGAGAGTGCTAGGGTGCTGCGTACCCGCACCTGCAAAGAACGATCAGAGAAAAAGGAGGTAATGAAGCGTCGGAGGTTTCCGTCACCCCCAGCTCATCCAGTTCCGTCACGATGGTGCTGTAAAGCAGACTGTTGAATGGCGACTAGTGTCCAGGAGGACTAGAGGGTGATGTCTCCATGATGCTTCGCCTCCTAGCGGGAGGATACCACATCCGCGATAGAGTATGCTGTGCATCGGTGCCTGCAGATCCCTGTCTGGATCTCGGGGAGGAAACTGGTGACCTCTGCCATGCAGGTGAGTCGCTAGAGGGCCACCCACTCTACTGTCTTAAAGGCGGCGAAGGACAGTGAGATGGTCTGTAGCAGGAGAGCTTCCTGGATGGCTAGCGGGGCTTAAGGAAGGGGACAAGGATGGCTGTGATACAACACGTCCGTAAGGTGCTACTCGTCCAGATGTCGTTGAACACTACCAGGAGGCGAGCCTTCTCCGGGCATCCAGGTTTCGCAGCATCTGTAATGTGAGCCCGTCTGCTGCAGGAGCACTCTTCTCGGACCGCTTGAGGGCCCTGTGGAGCTCGTGGTTGGGATCGCCTCGTTGCACAGCGTGGCCGCACCTACAGAGCCTGCGGGCATGGGAGGGCAGCACTGTGTTGTCTAGGTGGGGGGGGGGGAGGACATCTGGAGGCTGGGTCTCGGTTGGGCTGCCTTGGAGAAGTAGTCGGCCAGCTGCTCCGCTATTGCCTGATAAGAAACTCCCCGGGCGATGTCCGCTACGTGCACAGGATGGCGGTTGGTGGCGACCTGGAGCAGGGACCGCAGGAGGCGCCACGCTGTTGCCCACTCCCGGGCAGACCGGATGGAAAGGCAGATGGCAGCCCACGTTTCCCGAGCATGGTTTGTTGGCCTGGCGATGGCAGACAGCGTCAATCCGTCGGTAGGCCGTCCAATCTGCAGGCAGCGACGTTCTTTCTGCCTTCAGCTCTGTGCGTCACCTGGCAGCTCGGAGGCCCAGCAGTCGGAGGCCGAGAGCCGGGGCCTGCACTCGGTTAGAGCAGTAGACGGTGGCGCTCTGGGCGCACGTACTGAGGAGGGCCAGGAAGTCCCCTGCATGCGGTATATACTTTACGGGATCCTTCAACAAGGGCCACTTTGTGGCTCTGTGCCCCTTTTCCTTCCGTCACCTTCGAGAAGAAGAGCGCTGGAATATGAGAAAGTGGTCCGAGGCCAGGGAGTCCAGTCCTCTTTCCCAGGAGAAATGGCAGGCATCCGACAGGAGGGTGAGGTCGATGATGGACGAGCGTGCTGGTCGGATGATGGTAGTGGTCGGGGACTGCAGGTTACGCAACCTGGCATTAGATACGGGACCCAGGAGTTTTCTGCCTCTGGCGGTCGTGGTTAGTGTGCTGCATTCCCTGCGATGAAAGTGAAAATAACCACAGATTATGGTATCCGTAATCTGTGGATGCGCTGTGCAATATCAGTGCACGTTAAAGAACCCCAGGTGGTCGAAATTTCCGGAGCCCTTCACTACGGCGTCCCTCATTGCCTGAGTTGCTTTGGGTCGTTAAACCCCAATAAACCAAACCAGATTAGGGCATCCTTACCTAGGCGAGCATGGAGGGCCATGAGGCAGGATAGATCCCAAGGCACACTGGGAGGGAGGTAGACCGAAGGCACTGAGGTGTCCGTGTTGCCCTTTCAGACTCGCCGAGCACAAATCTCCAAGTGGCCCAGGTCCGGGTGAGGCACTGTCAGGATAATGTGGCCGATGCTGTTTGTGACATAAATGGTCGTGCGGGGTCTCTCCTGAGGGTTGGCATCGTCACAAAAAGGAGGCGTCGTTGTAGTCCTGTAGGGAGAAGCAGGAGCGTTCCGAGGAGCCCGTGTACCCAGAAAGGCAGGAGGCTTCGGCAGGATTTCGGGTCTCCTGGAGGGCAAGCACGTCGTAGTACAGGGTGCCCTGCTAGACAAGGTCTTTTAGGTCGTCAAGGCGTGCGTGCAGGGGAATTCACGTTCCCCTGCAAGACGCGTGGCCTTCCGGTGTTTTCTTTACTAATGGCTATAATGAAGGTCGGTAGGGTTCTCGGCATTGAGAGCAGCCTCGTACAGCTTCCGAGCCCCTGAACTGAGGGAAGCTGGTGCACAAGGGTGTGGATGATTTGCCACAGGGCAGCGGTAACCGAGGGCTGGACAGCCTCGAACGTGGGAGGTGCCGGTTCCAGTGCAACCAACCGGCGTGGGGGAGGGGGGCAGCTACTGCTCCGTTACCCGAGAGCCTTGGTGTAGCTGGATAATCCCGTCCAGTCTGCCGAGGATCTGGCTGCAGAGGCGGGACTCGCACGCGTCCTGGGCAGCTGTGGTGGTCGGAGCTGAGCCATGACTGTGCGTCGCTCCGCGGGGTTGGCTGTCCTGCGAAGGGCCTTGTTGACCTGGGTCTGGTCCTTCCACCTGGGACAGGTGGTGTTCGAAGCCCGGTGACGCCCTCCGCAGTGGAAACACCTGGATGCAGAAGCCGAGCACTCCCTATCGTGCTGTGTGCCGCTACAATTCGTGCAACGCATGGGGCCTGGTGCAGGAAGCTGCCACGTGGTTGTAGCCTTCGCACTGGGAGCAGTTCGGAGGCCGGACCATGTGAGGGCGCACCCGGAAACGCATGCCTGCGATAAAGACGTGGTCAGGGGGAGGGGTGGTGAAGCGAACCGTGACGGCACGGCCGTGGTGCTTTAGACTAATAATGTCTACACGCCTCAATAGTGGCCGCGATGTCGTTGTCGGACACTTCGCGGTCGACCCCGTCGATAGCTCCGATGCTGCCTTCAGGTCGAGAAGCCTCGAAGGCCTGGACCAGAGCGGAGAGGAAGGAGGTGAAGCCAGCAGCTGGTCCCAGGATGCATTGGTGGAGTCGTCTGCTGCGATGATGTTGCGCTTCCTGTTCATCCGTACCTCCAGGATTCCAGGTTGGCTGTGTAGGAAGGCGCTGTAGTCCTCCATGGCCATGTCCTCGAGAGGACAGCCCAATGTAAGCGGCGGAAAAGGACCGTTGTCAGCCTTGGACATCTGCGGGAAGCTGGACGCCTGGCCTTGCACTTGACTTTTATCCAGCCACCTGGATTGCTGTCGTCCCCTTCACCTGCGCTGGAGTGCTCAGGATTAGTGGGCGAGTCGGCATGGGTACTCACTCTCTGTGCAGATTGGACTCCTGCCAATGCCTGTCCAGAGTCCTTTTGGGATGGATCTCCTGGGAGTGTCAGGTGACTGACTGGCGGCGAGTAACTGCTGAGTAGTGGTGCGGTGGCTTGAAGCTATTGGCTGACCATGCGCAGGAGGTTGTCCAATGTACTTCACTGTGTGTCCATTGGCTTCTCACCTGCCATATGGTTCCCGCCTGGGTGGGACTCGGATGAGAGGCTGGCTGGAGCCGTTGGATTGTTGGTGGGCGCCGCCGTTCCCAGGGCCTTTGGGTGGGGATCAGTGACTGCCTCTTCGAGGGCAACTTTGTCGGAAATAGCGGGTGTTACGCAGCTGGCCAAAGAGCTACTTACCATTGCTGCAGGAGATCCTGCAGCTCCATGCAGCTGCATCCTCTGGCTAAGGGGCGGGGGGAAGGGCCAGGGCGTTTTGGTTTAGAGCTCCTCTTCTTCTTGGGCTGCCGTCGGGGGCCAGGGCGCGGCAAAGGGTTCGACACCAAGAAATCGCACGAGGACTCCCTTGATCCCGAGGGGGTGGCAGAGCGGATTGCCTCCTGTAAGGCGAGCTCCGTGGTACTGCTCGTTGGGGGGGGGGACATCTCGTTGGGGACAGTGGGACATCTCGCGTCTGAAGGCGATGCCGACCCTTGTTTGCCTCCTCCAGGAGAGCGCTGACCCTCAGCTCAAAGGGGCGGAGGAAAACCGGGGGTCGCATTCTACGCTACAGGCGCTGTGCCTGGCTGCCCTCTCCAGTGTGGTGCGGTAACACCGGCTGGTTGGGATGGAATCCGTGCCATCCGAGCCATCTTCCATGTTGGTTTCGGCAGGTACGATCTGTGGAAACAGCTGCGAACAACAAACAACTATAAACGAGGACTGACGGCGCGACAGCCGCCGCTGCGCTAGTGACGTGTGGAGTAAAACACACTAAGAGAAAAAGGTCAGGACTGCTAGCGATTGAAAAGAAAAGGAGTGAGAGCGCAGAGCCGGAGTCACTGCAGTCTGAGGTACGCGACACTTAGTGTTAGGGCAAGAATTTAACTCTCAGAAACACTGCAGCCCGCGCATGTCTGCACCGTGAGTGACAACGCAGGTGAAAGGAGTTAGAGGAGGGGAAAAAGAGAGAGAGGCGCTAGCAAGAGCACGGAGAAGTTGCGCAGATCACGAGGCTCTCTGAGAGAAAGCAAAAACGGAGCGGCCCGTTCCCAAACGCTAGAGATGTAGCGCGCCGATGGGCTGCCTTAAAGAAACTACAGGGGCACTGCGGACGGCTGTATAAAGACAAAGAAAGTGCTGAAAAAAAGTGAGAAGAGAAGCAAAGAAATAACAGCGGCAGAGTAAAGCTGCGATCAAGCGTAAGCGAAACACAAAACCAAAAAAACGGAGAGGTGCTGCTTTGGAGAGGCGCTGCCGAAAGGGAGAGGCGCTGCACATGGGCTGGACTCGCTCTGAGAAAGAGAAAGGGTGAAATCAGTGGTGCACAAAAACGCTGCTCTAATGTTTTTAAGCACTAAGGAGACGAGCGCTGTAGGGCTGCACTTACTGTGTGAACAGGGGGTGCTATATCTGCGCTAAGGTCGTGGTAATGCGAGGAAAACGAAAAGTAGCTCTATAGACCTTTTCAAAAAGCCTCCAGGGGCGCTGCCATTTTTAAATCCCCGGTAGGAAAAGCAAGGACGAGGGCGACGCCTAGCGGCGACGCCATATTGGACTGCAAGAAGCTCGTTGCGTTCGTGTGTCTGCGGTTGTTCGTGTGTAGATTGTTGCTTTTCGCCTTGTTTTGGGAGAAAAAAATATCCGCGTCTATGCTTATGCGAGCATTTTTTTGTGTCCTAATACTCTGAAGAAGACTTGCGCTGGTGATTTTGTGGATAACGGGCCGTTTTGTTCACCGTAAGCGATTGTTCGATGGCGTCTGCGCATCCATCTGTTCACACTCCACCGTCGTGCGCGACGGGGACCCAGCCAACCAGGCTTATTAATATCGGAGGTAAGATGACTGCTTATGCAATTTAGTTGCAATAAATGTTCACTCCATACCATTATCTGCATCTCGTTTGATTGATACAGCTGCCGCGGATGCTCAGCTGCTGCGCGGGTTTGATCCCGGCTGCGGCGGTTACATTTCGATGTAAACAAACAGTGGTCAGGAAACGCTTTCGCCTTGCAGCACTTTAGAGAGCCAAAGTGCCCCCTGAATTTTTCGACATGCATGTCAATAAGAACATAACTCTCTTGCCATTCTGAAGCCTAGCAGAGAGCATGAGCTAGCGGTAATCAACGTGTGTCGGTAATCAACGTGTGTCGTCGCTTTCAGCTGTAATTAGAAGGGTGTACTGAATGACTATGTTGGAGTTTAATAAAGCTATGGCATGGATAACATGGGCTGTATCGCAGTCCGTCTAGCGAAGAAAGCCTCGCTTTTGAGCAAGTTTTCTTCCTACCGTCAGGCCATGGGAAGGTTAATGGTGCGGTGAGATACAAATGTTTGGTTAGGTTTATGGGGTTTAACGTCCCAAAGTGACTCGGGCTGTTTGAGACGCTGTACCTGAGGGCTCCGGAAATTTTTACAGCCTGAGGTTTTTTAACGTGCACTGACATGGGCGCCTCGCTTTTCGCCTGCATTGAAAAGAGGCTGCCGCGGCCGGGATTCGATCCCGCGTCCTTGAGCACAGTATTCGATTCATTTTAAAACCAGTCAAAAGATTGAACGCAGAGAAAAGCAGAGCCTCTTCTTGTGCTGTTTTCTATGTTCTGTCCTTTGACTGGTTTTAAAATGAATGAATGAGTACCAACTTGCCCTGTCATCTTGTTGAAACACTGTAGTCGACCATCCTAACCACTGTGGTCTCACAAATGTAAAATAAAAAAGGGCTCCGCTTTCAGTTTTTATCTGCAACAGAAGCAACACTTAAATTGACAGTCAAGAAGGGAGGTGGGGGCTCAGTATAATGATCAGCATCAGTGGTCGTGTGAACGGTTTCTTGATTACAAGATCAGCGACGCAAGTTACCATTTCTTCAGATTAATCATTTCACCTTTCTAAACTTTTTTTAGCCACTGTATACAAAAAAGTGTGCTTTGTAATTATGAATATCCCAAAATCCTTTTCTGCTTTTCTTTTACAGACAATAAAAAGTACGAGCATCCTGATGGGATTACAGTCTGGTCCGATGACATGCGTGAATGGCCGCCCATCAATAGCCCAGACATTTTTTATTACCTTGTAAGCTCCAAAGCCTGTGACCTACAAGCAATGAAAAATTATAGGTCCTTGGAATCTTACAACTACGTTCAGAGTGGTTGGGTGGGAAGAATATATGCACATAGAATTTCTGATGATTTGTGCTACTTAAAAGGAGATGTGTGCCCTTCGCAGTCAATAAATGCCGCCCCGAGAAATGCATGGGCATGCGTGAAGAAGACTGGAGAAATAGTGACAGCTGGCTGCACATGCATGGCTGGCCAAGGCAGAGCCTGCAGCCACGTAGGGGCTGTGCTTTGGAAAGTCGAGATTGCTGTTTCTAAAGGGCTCACTGGCACATCGTGCACAGACACAGCAGCACAGTGGAATCGTGGGACGAAACGAAATGTGGAGCCTGCTGTGCTGGAGGAAATCAGTTTCAGAGTGCAGAAAGGGACTGTTGGTGGCTCCCCCAAAAAACGTCGTCAGCCAAGGTGCACACCTATGACCAAAGAAGAGATCATGAAGATGCATGAAGAACCACCGTATGCCGAGCTCTTCAACCTCCCAGGTACCTCACAAAATGTGTCATATTATATTTCTGCCAAAAAACAACATTAGCGAGCTTTTTAAAATTATAATGTCTGTTTGCATGTGTTAATATAAAAGCATAGGAGGGTAGTAGTATTTGGAGGTTAGTAGAAGCATACTAAACAGTATTAAGCCTGGTGTATTATTGTATCTTTTCGCTGTAGTGTAGCGCTTTTCAGACTAAAATTATGTGCAGCTTGCAAGTTATGTTAGAAGTGACTTGTTCTTGAAATACTGTTGATGCAGGGCCAATATCCACAATGTTGCCTATGTTGCAAGTGTTGTTTTATGCAGGCACCCTTCTGTATGAGAGCCTTCATGCACCGGAGAGGCACGTGACGTCTCCACAAAATCCTGTGGGGCGGCCACCGCATGGTGACCACGTAAACAATACCTGCACGCTATGCAGAGAGTTTTACGAGAAGTATGTGGCTCTTTCACCTCAAGGAGCCAGCGTACTGGAGCTTGAGACTGCAAGCCAGGACACTCCACTTTGGCACTTCTCCCGGATACTACGTCTGACTGCATCAAATGCAAGTAAAGTGCCAAAGAAGGACGTAACAAGTGGTGAGAAGGCAGCCGAGAGAATGCTGAAGCCCACATTCATGGGAAATGCTGAAACAAAGCATGGTAGGCAGATGGAGCCAGTTGCTTTCAGTCAGTTTGTTAGCAAAACTTGTTTCGATATCAGGAAAACTGGCACAGTTGTGAGCCCTGATTTTTCATGGCTTTCTGCATCACCCGATGGGGTTATAGAAAGTGAAAACGCAATTTTAGAAATCAAGTGCCCCAATGTACTTGACTGCATGCCTTTGATTGATGCAGGAAAGTACGATGTGCGGAGAGATAGCTCGGGCTGCCTATGTCTGGCAGAAAGTGGCGCAAATGGCTACTACACTCAAGTGCAGCTTCAAATGCTATGCACCAAAACGGACATGTGCTTCTTTTATGTATGGAGTGCACAGAGGGATGTAATTGTTGAGGTCCCATTTGATCAAGAGTTTATTCAGAAAAATTTTGCAAGGTTAAAGAAGTTTTACTTCTCTGAACTCTTACCTCGTCTGTCAGACCTTGAGGCTGATGGGGACTTAGATGTTGTTGAAAGATACAGAGAGATCTGCTCGATGTAACCACCTCAGTGCATGTAGTATATAAACTGGTGAGAAATAAGGTACAACATTCATTCATAAGTAATTAATTGGTCTGGATTATAAGAATAGGTTAGCTAAATGCCATTTTGATGTATGTAACAGCTGTGAGTTGATTTATATGGTTTAACATCCCAAAGTGGCCCAGGCTATGAGGGACTCTGTAGCAGAGAGCAAAAATTTCGACCACTTCTCCGAAAAGTACCAACTGCGGCTGGAATTCAATCCTTTGTCCTTGGCTTCAGCAGTCTAGCACCCCAACCACTGGGTCACCACAGCAGGACGTAACAGCCGTGAAAGCATTTACAGTGTTGCTTTTGTATACAGTACATGAAGTCTAGGTATGCAGCATTTTTGCCAGTTTGCAATGTATAGGCCAGCGGGCTGCGATCACGGTTTTCATTCTTGCACATGGTGGCAATAAGGCCTTTTCTGTGTAGTTGGCATTACCATTCTGACCTGTTGGCAACTTGCCTGGCTTCTTAGTTGCCATGTTGCATCAGTTATTCTGTTGCTGTTGTTGGAGCTTGCCCTCACTTTCGGAGCGTCTGTTGATTGCCTTCCTGCACCATGGTGTCACCAGCAGACAAATTAGCTTTAACTGAGCGATTTAATAACATGGTCGCGAGCCCATTTGTTCAGTAATGGCTAGTTATCTCACACAGAGCATCCTCTGTCTGGTGACACTTTGCTGGACAGACTGTGGCACCTTTCTTTGGTATTGGCTGGAAGCTGTCCACACTGTGGGCATTATCTGGCTCGTGTCTACTTCTGTAGTGCATTTTCAGTGGAAAACACACATGGATACAAATTTAAATTGAAGACATGCCTGCATCTTATCCTCATTTGTGTCCTGTTAATTTCTCGAATATGTTAAGACATCTGCCAGCTCTCCCAGTGTATTACAGTGCAGCTCATACTTGTGACATTGCATTGCTTTTTTCAGTGAGAAATTTGAATATGTTCATTAATATTGTTTAGAAATTTTTCTTTTGATTCTGCTCAGTGCTGAAAATGTTTATGCTGTCAGCTTTTTTAGCATTTCGCAGGTACCTTGATCTGCTTGCAGGATTTATCATCACTAACATTTGATCGAGTTGTGGCCAGTGTGTTGTTGCATGAATCATTTATGCTCTCTTCCTGGCGCTACTAATTAGGGGGGCTCGTAACACTCCAGTACACTGTATTATACATATAGCGAACAATCAGGCTATTTTATACATTGTGAAAGCTGCAGTGCAGCATGGATATGGTTTGGTTTTGATGAAAGCCACTATGCTATAGAATACATAGGGCTACATGCAGTAGTGTTTCAATCTTAATTTCCAAGCATTGCAGCCAAGAATAAACGTGCGTCCTCTCTAAATTGCATGCAGTGTGTTGAGCTACAGCCAGCACTGCCTGGTAACAAAGCTTTCTTTTCCTTGTCACATTGTATTATTGAATGGAGCCCTTGGAGCAACAGTCACTCCAACCATCCTGTGTTCAGCAGGCTTTTATTCAGTACCTCGAGACTTGAAGTCTGTGTTTAGCACACTTCATTTCGGGGCCTTATCAAATGTCCTTTCAAGTTACACAGTCCTGCGCATACAAAAATAATCTTGCTGATTGTCTTCTTGGAGGTGATAGGAAGGGCCTGCTTGAGTATGCGGTATGTTTTTATGCGGTTGATAGCCCGCTCCACGTGGATGCGCACAGATGCAATGCGGCGTGACTTTGTCACCTCCTTCTCGGTGAGCTGTTTCCGTCCTGTGAAGTAATTTAAAACATTGTGTTTGGAACCACACACGACAAGCAGTGAATACATACCTTTCGTGAAGACTGGTGTGTTGAGGCGTATCCCTTGAACCTCGAGTTCTTCGTCAAGGGTAAACCCCCGGTCTGCCATAATCTCATCTCCAGGCACAAGATAATCCCCAATGCAGCTGTCTCGTGAGATGAATTTATCAGAAACACGCCCACCATAAGCTTTCGAGATAAACATAATGCACCCATTTGGAGCAATGGCTACAAGGAACTTGACTGTATTTCGCGCCTTGTAGGAACTATAAGTTTGAGCTCTGGCCCTTAGTTTTTTTGGTCGTTGCAGAGGCACTTCTGTACAGTCCAATATGCAAGTGGTTTTTTCATAGCCATTCTCAATGAACGACATTGGCATGCAATTCCTAATATCTTTTCTTGGCAGCCAAACAACTGATCTCTGCATTATTTTGTATAGGATATCAAGCTTGAGAGACATATAATTGCAGACACATGCAATAGACACTTTGAAAATACGTGCCAAATGGCCATATAAAAGGCCAAGGCGAAGCCTCTTGAGACTCATCAACAGCAGGTCCTCTGCTGACAGCCTGCTTGCCTTATTCATGAGTGCATGGGCTACTTTGGCAAGTTTACTAAAAGCTGGCCAGGGCAGACCGGTGTAAAAAGTAATATCATCCCCTGACAATGACTTTACGAATGAGTTTCTCTGAGCAAATTCTGCACAGTCTGATAGCCTTTGAGCATAGGTATGGTCATTGTTTGTTGACACCTGCAAGAAAACATGAAAAATAGCTTGCAAGACAAAACAATACTACATTGCTCATGGCAAGGGCCATTTTGGCTTGCAGTGTAAGCATGCATCTGCATTGTAACATCACTTAGCAACATGGATGAGGCTGGATATGTTCAGTTTTGGAGCTTTTATGTGACCTAAGCTTTGACAGGCTGTTTATAAATTCTGAGTTGGACAATGCCTTCCACAATTGAAATAAGAAGAGCATGATTTTAACATTTGACATAGTACCTTTCATGCATAAAATATGCATGCAGCAACACACTACACCTGCTTGGTTCCTTGATCACTTCTGTAAACTGTATAGAAGTGAATGTGAAGCACACTTACGTCTTCCTTAGAACATGGGTCAGAGCTTGTACCAGCTGGAGTCTGCGTTGCCTAAAAGAAGCAGTACCACTTGAATGTTCAGTGTATTCTCCAAGCAACACTCATTAGCCTGACAGAAGCAACAGCTATTACAGGCACTTTTTACTCTGCAGAGGAAATGTTAACGCTAAAATATAGCCACAATACTCTTATATCCATGCCCCCGTGGCCCACCAGTATCGGCAGATTTAGGAAATGGAGCTGCATGCAAGCATCACTGCTATGACGCTTGGGGTGAAATGCTTGGGAAAGGGGTCATAGGTCCCAAATAGTTACGCCAACGAGACAGTGATCCGTTCCGCAATCAGACAACAATAAGTCCGCCTCGCGCGGCAGAAAGCCCATTATGTGCCCCCCTTTTTTTGTTTATGGCCCCTTTTCCCAAGCATTTCACTCCAGGAGAGCCAAGCACCGGGCCGGGGGAAGCCTTGTACTCATTAGAAACCGGTGGTTGCCCAGCGGAACCAGGGATCGAACATGGTACCTCCTGAATGCGAGGCAGATGCTTTTTCACAAATCTCGTTCTGCACATAACCAGCAATGCACTAAGGTGGTGGTGCCAAATACAGCTAGCATGCTTGTACTGCCTTGGCCATATTTCAGAGCCATCCCAATGGTTTACACAAATGATGCAATTGCTACTTTACATGCTGTATGAATAAGCCGACAGCTTGAGTCATGAACAAATCAGTGATATTTGCAGCCTGCAATGCCTCAAACAGCAGTGAATGTTTTTTTTTCTCAGTTGCAACAATGAAAAAGGTGATGTACAAGTGCCGTCAAAAGTAAATGGAAGGCAATATTCATGAAAAAAATTTAATCACTGGCCCCTTAATTCATGCATCCTTGAATACATATGTGCAGCCTAATTTTGATTTTGCAAATTGCACTGTGCACCAACAAGCATGAACCATTATGCTTTAAATTTAAAGAAATTACATTTTTTTGACTACGTCGCCTTACATTTACTTTTGACGGCGAGTGTACATCACCTTATTTGAGGCGTACGACAGTACAATCCTGACCAACTTGCGGCATCATTATGGTGATCTAGAAGGCCTGTGCTGCAATTTATATTGGGATGAGGTGGTACAGTCTAATAAACAGCAATTCATTAGTGCACACTCAGGAATTCGATCATACATGGCTGCATATATGGTCCGCACATATGCAACTGCAAATGAAAACGTAGAAAAGTACTGAAAAATTCCATTGAAGTTTTAAAAGCATCTGTTGCTCCACTTACCATGTCGGCGCACTCCCATGCGTAGCCTCCTGAACCTTGAGTGCCAAGCACAGATGTCTGTGTGGACTGCACAAAAAAACACCAGATGGAAAACTGAATAGTCATTGCAAATCTATAAGGCTGAACTAAAACTTGTCTAAACTAAACTAAACACTTACTGAACACAAATGAACAGCATAAAAGATTTATAACGTAGTCTTGATGGGGGTTAGAAGGATGCGCGAAAATGCCACCACTAATCAGCACACTTACCGTCTCTGTAGTTTGCATCTGGCATTTTTCCTCATCACACAAGGTGGTGGGCTCCACAGTCTGCATTGTTTGAAATGAAACAGTGTGCTGTGGTAATGTATAACCAAAATAGGCAATTTGCTTCAGCATAATTACATATTTAGCATTTTCCCAAAACATTGGGTATGTGTTGCTTGTTAGAATCAGGGAACAATGAAAACGCCTAACAAAGCTTGAGTGACTGATATTCTACACACTACATCTGCTTGCAGCACATAGATGTTTCTCTTGCTGCTGATGCTGCCAGAATCTTCTATTCCTGACTGTACTGCCTGAAATCAATCATTTTACCTCTTCTTAATTAAATAGTGCAGTATAATGTCTCAATGTGACACACGGGTTATGGGGAAGTCATTGTGGATTGTTATGACTGACTTGCACCACCTGATGGTCTGTAACATGCACTGAAGCCAGAACACTGCATAGGTGCATTGTGAATTTTGCCTCAGCTGAACAATTCCTTATGAATATAGAATTCTCATTAGGAAAGTGTACCACTGCATCGAAGCCATTGCATCAAAAGCCTGTTAGCTTGTCAACTGTTCACTCACCACATTACACTCCATTTCTTGAGTTTGCTGAGGTTGAATTGTTATGAGTACTTTGCTGTTGTCTTGGGATGCCTGCAATGACTCATTGGGCCTAGCACTGGCGGTGTCCTCCATTCCTGTCTCTGTTGCCTGAAATAAATGATTGTTTTTTCACTTGATCAAACAGTGTGGTTTAATGCTTGAAAGTGACACATGGGCTATGCGGGAAGTCAATGCAGATGGTTATGTTTAATTTGGACCACCTGAGGGTGTGTAACATGCACTGAAATCTGCAGATTGCACAGATGCCTTGTGAATTTTGCCTTATCTGAAACAATTGTTAGAAATATAGCATGCTCATTAGGAAAGTGTGCCACAGAAGCCACTGCAGCTGTTCACTCACCACATCAGAGTCCAGATCATGAGTTTGCTGAGATTGAATTGTTATTTCCTCTTGCAATGTTTGCAAGGATTCATTGCTATTCGTAAGTTGAGGCAACTATTCATTCACCACATCAAAGTCCAAAAGTCCTCGAGCTTCTTGAGACTCCGCTGTGAATTTGTCCTGCAAGGCCTGCAAGGATTATTGGGGCCAAATTTAATTCTTGAAACAGTATATTTTCCCAAGAATACCAGAAATTTTTTTTGGAATTCATATGTTAAAAAATTTATTGCTGACAGTCGGAAAAGAAACCTATTCACTAACTTCCTTGCTTCTTCTGAAGTGAGGAACTAGTTAAACGTGAACATCCTTGCTAAGGCGCTACAACCGAGACCGGCGGGCAAGATGCATAAGTTTAACGAATGCAGTGGTTTTTGCGAGCAGTCCTTAAGATCAGGTGCTGCTGCGTAATTAAACCAGTGGTGAAGGCAAAATGCAGGGTCTGAAAGAAAATATTGTTACGTGACGGCAAGCGATGAAGAAAGGACTGCATGACCGATGGCGATGATATGATTTAATGTCTGCGAGCCTAGCACGAGCGCTCCTGCCCATGCCACTGCCCGCTTCGTCGTCTTCTAGTCCGTCACATGACTAGGGGCCACGAAGCGATCGTCCCGATCGCGCGAACTAGAAGAATGCCACAGACGATGACAAGCAGGACGTGACGATGGGCGTGGCAGAACATATGAACAGAGAAGAGAAGATGAAGGGCTTGCCGTGACGATGAAAGAGATGATGAGCGGGTGAAGCCAGGTCCACGAAGACTGAGGAGCCACCGGTTTCTGGAAGTCAACGTCGAGGCCCGTAGACACACCCAACGGCAGGGGCTGGGGTACTTGTTTCTCGTGTGAGTGTCGGTGGTCAATGGGTTCTCTGGTCAGTGGCGGCGGTCTCGGTTCAATGGGGTCGTAGGTCGTTGGGTCTTCTAGGGTCTCATGTGGGTTCTCATGTGGGCGGTGAGTGGGATCACAGGGCAGTTGCGGCGGTCGTTGTGTCGTCGTGTCTTCTGGTCGGGGCTTGGGGTGGGGCGGTGAAGAGCGGCGGCGTCGGGGCATACCTGGCAGGCTGGGGAAGCGCCGGGAGGTGCGAAGCCGTGAGCTCTCCACAGAAGACCTCGGTGTACAGCAGGCTCCTAAGCTCCGGGACCGGGATGAAGAAGGCACCCAGCACCTCCACCAAATGTTACGTGACGGCAAGCGATGAAGAAAGGACTGCATGACCGATGGCGATGATATGATTTAATGTCTGCGAGCCTAGCACGAGCGCTCCTGCCCATGCCACTGCCCGCTTCGTCGTCTTCTAGTCCGTCACAATATCTCAAATTATTCGCGACTAAGGAAATCGCTCGAGCGTCATAGACAAGGCTGCGTACCTTTGAGTACAAACGCAGGACATCAATTTCGTTAAAGATGGTTTTGTTTATCGGGGTTTAACGTCCCAAAGCAACTCAGGCTATGAGGGAAATTTCGACCACCTGGGGTTCTTTAACGTGCACTGACATCGTACAGCACACGGGCCTCTAGAATTCCGCCTCCATCGAAATTCGGCCGCCGCGGCCGGGATCGAAACCGCGTCTTTCGGGCCAGTAGCCGAGCGCCGTAACCACTGAGCCACCGCGGCGCGGTATTTCGTTAAAGAATCCTAAAAGATCGATCTTTTTTGCTGCTATTTCATCGCCGCACCAGACCAGTGGTCGTCGCATCTCGACGAACGATTCAGTAGGGAGTTGCAAGCCTCTGAATCGGCGCCGAAAGCCTTGCAAAAGTTGCCGGCGGTTTCAGGCAGAATGGTGAACTAAACTTCAAAAAAGAGAAAAGAAATCTTACCGTTACCATGGCGGCATCGCAAAGCACTTGCAACGCAGTATTGGAATATGTGACAGGCTGCAAACGCGCGACA
This sequence comes from Amblyomma mixtum, assembly GCF_055824585.1. Taxonomy (NCBI): domain Eukaryota; kingdom Metazoa; phylum Arthropoda; class Arachnida; order Ixodida; family Ixodidae; genus Amblyomma; species Amblyomma mixtum. Next base: position 375,083,045 of record NC_143014.1, on the reverse strand, counting down.
AAGATCTGTCAGGTAACTGGATCACAGCTCCCTTTTGCACAACACACACACAAAAAAAGACCGGCCGAAAACAAGCCATACGGTGGCCTTACCTCTGTTGGGATTGGCGAATGTTTTGTGGGCGAACTATTTGCTGCATCCGGCACGGCTGGCGGGGAAGTCGGTACCACAGGAAGACTTTTCCTTGCTCGCTGAAAACAAACGTCCTGTTACGTATGCCTCGCTCAGCACGCATTGTCTTTACAAACCTTTCTCGGCGCAACAGGATCGTGCTTTATTATGCGCCGCCTTCCTTTGACAACCTGCAACGTAAGATTTATGGTGCTCAGCGAGGCACTCATTCTGCATTCCTTGCATACGCCTTACCTTTCTTTTATATCCGAGCCTAAGCATTGGTACTGGATTGATCTCAGTCCTTTTCCCGTCAACAAAATGAAATGAACATACGCGCGAGGACTCTGAAGGGACAAAATTCTTCCGATTGACTGAGGCAATCCAGCGCTGCCTTAAGCCAGGGTCCGCCGGAAATCTGTGTAACTGAAACATATTGCATCCACAGTCTTCTTGAACAACGCGATGAGCTGCGCAAAGCGCTTTCCTTGCCGCATTTCCTTTTTTCTGGCTGTTTGTGCAGCCGTAAACCGCGCAGTGCTGTCCAGAGGAAGCTTGGTAGCTGTCCGACATCGCAACTAGAGGCAATCACAGCGGAAAACAATCACGCACACTCGCAATACAAGCACTCGTACCCGTGGCTCGTAGCGACATGCCAGCTTCCCGTGCAGTCCAGACAGAACGGGCAACATTGAGTGGTGCGTTACTCTCGCCGCCAGCAAGTTACGCTTGGCCTCTTGCCGCCTGGTTTGAGGCTTTTGACTGGAAGATGGCGCTCCCCGTGTTGAAAAGGTGTATAGCGCAGAGAAGGCTGCCGGAGCGCCGAAAAACACGTCAAGACAGCAAAGGGTCTGCTCGTTCTGTAACTTTAACGCGCGCAAAAGGTTAACAATGTTCTCTACACCTTCTTTGGTTGGGGTGCAGGCTGAGGCTCCTGCAGGCGCTCCAGGGTGCAGGCGTTCTCGGGGTGATCACGCGGGCACATCAGGAAGGACCGGGAAGGTAGTGGCTTTCACCCGCAGCAGGCTCGGCGTCGGGCAGCGCATCAGTTGGTCACGGGGGTAATCCACGGCTCCAGGCACAGGAAAACTACCCCACATTCCCCGACAGCACTCACGAAGAGCCGTGGAAAGGGCAGCAGGCGCGAACTATAGCGGCTGGGGGGTGAGGCGACGCGGGCGAGCGTGTGCGTATTCGCCGCGGAGCGAGTGACGCATTCGTCCGGGAGCGCCGACTGCTGGGAGGTGACTGCCGCGACGAGTAGGGCGAACAAGGGCAGGAGCGCAAGCAAAACATGTCCGCTCACTTCAAAAGTTCCCGAGAGAAAGATGGAAATCATTACGGAGTGAGAGTGCACCGGCCGTAGGATAGAGAACAGAGAAGGAAGAGAACACCGCGGCCGCTTTATTGCACCAAGGCTGCTAACGCGAACATGCCGCAAGAATGCCACTGAATGCGTGCGATTTTTTTTTGCATGGGCAATGTTGATATTTGCTCCACTCACTCGCCATGGTAACCAATCTCTTGTGGGAAAAGATTTGGCTTAAAAGAGCGCTATTATCTTACTAAAGTTGTACTATTTAGCTGTGTTTTATATTGAAATTATGATGTCGGGTATACCAGTTTCATCAAGTTGCGGAAGTACGAAAAGCAGGTGGCTAAAGGGAAATTGGCCGACCTAAGCCGCGTGTAGTGTGGCTGCACCTGCATTTTTTTCTAACACCCTCGTTTGCTCAACGCATCTTTGCTTTTATTTCACTGTTCTAGCCTGAGTGAGACGGCAAATTTTGTACGCAGGATCGTTGGTGTTGAATTTCTTTGGTAAAGAACCTTTCGCGCTGCGTCGGAGTGGGGCAGTCAGTTGCTAATTTTACGACGTTGTGTGTACTTGTCCTCTCCTTTATGTAGTCCTGCGCCCCAGCGGGAAAAGTTCGCCCAGGTACTGAGTGAGACACCTACTGTTTTTTTCAGTTCCGTCACAATATCGGCCCTCCTACCAGAACTTCTCAACAACACCTCAAGAAGCTGATTTCAACCATATCACCGTCATATGACGAAAACCATAACTAAGAGAAGGGAAGTCACAGCAACTGGCTCACATCCTACTGGACACCTCAAACACACGATGAGAGATGGAACCATGGAGGGAGTGAAAGGAGGAACCGAGAAAGATGTGCCGTAGTAGAAGGCCCCGGAATAATTTCTACTGCCTGAGATCTTTTAACGTGCGATAGCGTCTCTTGACACGCGGGCTTCTTTTGCACTTCGCCTACATTAAAACGCTACGGGATCCGATCTCGCCTCCTGAGGCCCATGTCTCCAACGCCACAACCACGAAAAAAAATTGACATAACGGTTACCACTGCGTGACTCGAGATTCGGTTACAGCTGTTAAGGGATTTATCGATTACGACTTGTTGACCCAGAGAATATGAGAGCGACTGAGTATCTTTATAGTTTTATATCGCTCTATTTTGTTTTCCTCATACACTCCCTTTCCGCCTAGCTCTCTGCCCTAGTCAGCTGCTCTAGGCGCACTGCTTTACTGGGGACCCTCTCCTCGGATGGCGCGTTTCTCACCAGCTGCCGCAAAGGAACCACGCTACACTCCGGATAGGAGCCGTGGTGACCGCCAACCGGCTACGCACTTCTATGCTGGCTCCAAACCGTCCTCCTTCCACGGTAAACCCTCCTCCTGCTACTTCCAGGGTAACTACCCTCCGGGTCCCTCCCGTGCCAACCAGTCAACTTCTGCGACTTACTCTCTCGCCATACCTTTGTCCTACCACGTTAACCACCCTCCGGTAAAGCTTTCCTATTCTCTCCCTAAAGGCTCTTTCTTCTATGGAAACCAACCTCTGGTCGGGGATTGTTCCGCACCTGCCACACGGTCTTCTTTCATGGTTAGCACCAACCGGACGGTTACCTTTGTAACCAACCTCGAGTTAAGTATTCTTGCGGTCTCACCAAACCCTTCTTCTTCCATGTTAGCCGCCTACCGGGGGCTCCCGTGGCAACCACCCTGCGCTTGCACCTTACGCTCTCGCCTTACCTTCCTCCTTCCACAGTAACCACCCTCGAGTTAAGCTTTCCTATGCTCTCGCCATACCTTCTTTCTTCCACGGAAAGCATCCTACAGTCGGGGATTCTTCCCCTCTCGCCACACCCTTCTCCATTCACGGAACGAGCTTCCGGACGGTACCACGGTAATCACCCTCTGGTCACGCCTTCTTACGTTTTCGCCACATCTCCCTCCGCCCACAGTAACCCTCCTTGTTCCAGGGTAGCTACTCTCCTGGTGGTTCTCGTGGCAACCACCTCCCGTCGTGCTTTTTTACGCTGTCTCCATATCCTCCTTCCGCGGCAACCATACTCAGATTGGGGATTCCTCCGCTCTTGCCAGAACCTCCTTTTTCCATGGTAACAACCTTCCAGACGGTTCACTTGGTAAACGCCCTCCGGTTTCATCTTCCTACGGTGCCGCATGCCCTACTTTTACGGTAACTACGATCCGGCTGGTTCCCGTGGCAACAGCCTGCCGGTTGCCCCTTTTTACGCTCTCGTCCTACCCTCCTCCTTTCACAGTGACCATCGCCCTGTTTGGAATTCCTCCAGTATCGCGATACCCACCTTCTTCCACAATAGTCACCCTCCGATATTTCCCGGTGAAAACTACCCACCGGTTACGCATTCTTACACTCATATCATACCCTCCTTCCTGAAAGAAAAACAGACGCCGGCCAGGAAAAGAATGATCGTTGGAGTTTCGGCTCCCAGTGCGGGGGCTTCGTCCGTAGTGAAAGCATTAACAGAAGTGAGTCGTTTTTAAATAGCCTTGAGTGCACAGTAAGAAGCGGGCATATATCGAGTTCAGATCTAATACTAATTGTTTTTTTAGATCTCCCTCGTTTCAGTCGTACCCGCTCAGCGAAGCGAGATTCCGTCACCCTATCACCTTCATCTCCCTTCTCCAGGCGTATGGTCTGGAAATCATAATCCTGATCCACCGATGCGGTTACCTCGCCTGCAGTTTGATCTTATTCAATAGTCATCGGTTTCAAATGTCCCCACCCGGCCAGACGGGATTCCGTCGCACTCTCAGCTTCATTAAACTCCTCCCTCCACTGTAGCCTTCCTCCAGTGGTCCCCATGAAAACGCAGCCATCAATTACACCGACGACTAGTACGACTTAATACCGCTACTGCGTCCACTACTACTACGACGACAACGACGAGAAACCCAAGAGCAGGAGCAGCAGCTCCTGCTGTAAAAATGCGACCCACCGTGTTCACTACCTTGTGTAGTGTACTATCAGCACCGAATGAAACGCGGACAAGAAAACTGAGGAAGCAATACGGATACATTAAAATATTAGTTCCTAGAGTCCAAATACAAGCAATGTCGATTAACACTTCAGTAGAAGGGTCTTGTCGCTTTGTATGCGACTTACTCTCCGCTAGTACAGAGCTTCCCTTCCTAAGAATTTATTACTTTGTAATAAGGTGTAATTACAGCGAGGAACGCGCCGCGACCTGCACTATTCACAGGCTTCTTTTATCGTATGTTAGAGATGGCCGAAAATGGGAAGGGGGAGCGAGTAAGGACACTTGACGCACACATTAAATTGGGAATAAATGATGGATATATTTTGGTTACAATTCAAGTTCGCGCACTTCAAAAGGGTTCACACATTCTTACACGCACGTCCTCTCAGCTCGCTCGCGCACCACACACTCTCGTCGTGCTTCCTGCCGCCGACGCTGATGAGTCGACGCCGCACACGCGAAAACACAAACATCACAAACACAAACGGCGTCCTGACGGCGCCGGCAAGAATGGAAGAGGATAGGCAAGCGATGCGGTATGCATTACGGACCGACCAACGCACCGAGCCAGATTCACGTGAGCGAAACTCGAGGCAGGCGTTGCGGTGTGCACTCTGGACCGACCGGCGCACCGAGCCAGATTCACGTGAGCCTCGAGGGGACGACTGCCGCCGTCTCGACGGGAGTAGGCGCCGATGAGAAATTGCGTCGTACGATCGCTTATACGTATATGCCCACAGATCGGCGACAGTGAGAGAAGCGTAGTACATATTACTCTGCTGGGCTGCACGATCACGAGAGTAGTCATGAAATGTTGGGGCCGCACACCATGTAACTATATAGGAGCCAAAAACAATCAAAATGCAGCCATGTAAGTGCGCGCATAGGCAGCGAAAGCATACACGCATGGCGGCGACAGCACTGTTCAGCACCTGAAGCTAGTTATTTGGTATTTTTGTAACCAAACTCCTCTCGCATTAGCATCTGAAGAGTGTAACGGCAAACATAAGCAACCTTATACACGAGTGCATAAAGTATGTCATGAGTGTAACTGTGCAGTACACAGAAGAGTCTTCTGGCGGCCTAGTTGGTGCTTTTCGTTCATGGTTAAACTGCGCTCAGTGTGTGTATGTGTTTTTTCTGTCTCTGTCCGTGTTTTCTTCACGCAGTTTAAGCAGTACACAGGTTGCTTGAGAAATAGGGGCTGTCCTTTCATATCTCTAATCGTTACAGAGCGGATGCTTGCTGTACGCACTCACACTGAATGTTTACGGTGCAGGCACGTCGAGCGGCCTTCAGCATACGAGCACAAGGCGAACTGTCCTCGGCTCTGTTGTCCTCAGCCGGCCACCGCACTTGAACTCCCAAGGTGGGCTTGTCACACTCATTAATCCCTGGTAAGAGAGTTCGGACTTTCGTTTCATAGGTTCAGTCGTCTGATCGTTTAGACTATGAAATATATAACATCGATGAAGACGCAGATAAAGCTGCCATCTGAACGGTCTGTATTGAAACATAATTCAGAATGCTAGCTCTACAGGCTAAGTTGGCATACTAGACGTTCGAGGCTTCAGCTTGACACCTTTTTTCTTCGGGCTCAAGCACCAGCAACCCGCTGCTCGTAAAGCGAAGGAGGCGTTCCACATCCGGCGTTCGGGGCCGGGTGTCGAGCACGGGAGTTTGATTTACTTACTGTCTTTATTTTCTTTGTTGTGTGACTGCGGACACTGACAACGCTTGTAAGATGGTTCTTGGAAGCTGGCAAAACTTATAGCGACACATCCCGCAGCAGGCACTGGTTCATTTAAGCAGTGTCGCTCTCATATGCAGTCCTTGCCAAAAATAATCAGGCTTCATGGTATGCTTCTCCGCCATTTAGTGAAGCACCTATGTCACCATTCAAGCACTAAATCTGTAAGAGGTCTCTTCTCACCTTACAAGACCATTTGACAAAACCAGGCATGTAATAACCGGCGCCTTTTTTCCCTTCCCTTGTGTCCTCAACAGCTAATAAGAGCCTCGGTTCTGGCAGTATTGATATCACAGGCAGAATAAGAGGGCTCTCGCGCAGCAAACTGCGTCCGCCGCTATGGACGAGAGTGGCGCTGGTGAGCACTCTGAATACTAGATTACACTACAGATAAATACACCCGAAAGCAGAGGATTAAGCAGGCGTCGCCTTAGCTCAGCTGGTAGAGTACAGGACGCGAAATTTGAAGGTCGTACTTTCTGATCGCACTAGCGGCATGTAGTTTTCATTTTTCCAGCTTTCTAATTAATTATCTTTAATTAATCACCCTATTATGCTCTTATTCATGAACACCGCATATTAAAAACAACCCCTATGTTGCGTTTTTTTGATGACTTGGCGTCTGTCATGCAAGTCATAAGGAGCGCCTGTTTTCGCTCCCATGTCTTTTAGGGAAGTTGCAAGGGTTCCGCAGTACGAGGACAGCAGGCAGCTTGGTTACTTTTGCTAAAGCAATACTTCTCTCAATATAACGCGACTAAATTGTGCGTGGCTAGATATCCACCTGAATCAAGAAGCCATGTTCAGTGTGAGTTGGGTCATCATTAAGGTTGCTGTATATAATCCATTCTAACAATTACTCTCATTAAGAGCTCCGATTAAGCCACGACAAAGCATGAAAGCTTCTAACCCCACAGACCGAATAGCACTAGCAGAGCTATAAAAGGTAATCATTAAGCGCAAGGTAACTGACATACGGAAGTTTAATACGGAGACAATCGAGCATGTTCTAAAGAGCAGGGACAGAATGAAAGTTATGAAGAGGAAACTAGGCATATGCAAAAAATAACATGTATGCTTTAAGGGGGAAAGAGGGCAGTGTCATTAGCAACATATGGATAAGTTACTTAAAGTAGCCGAAGGATCCCACACAAATGTACACAGTAGCCATTACGATCAGGACGTTAATGAGAGAGCCAGTAGCGTACAGCAATGGGACATCAATCCAGTAATGAAAGAGGAAGCGAATAAAGCCTCAGGAGCAATGCGAAAGGAGAAAGCACCTGGTGAGGATCAGGTAACAGCACGTGTCTAGAAGGATGGTGTTGAGATTGTGCTAGAACACCAAGCCACCCTCTATGCGGAATGTATTATCACTTCGAGCGTACCGGAAGCTTGAAAGAACGCTTACAAGTCAATCCATGAGAAGGGGGACGTGAAGAACTTGAAAAAATTACAGGCCGATCAACTTGCTTTCTGTTGCCTAGAAAGTATTTACTAAGGAAATCAATAATAGAGCCGGGACAACATCACACTTCATTCAACAAAGCAATAAGGCAGGGTTTCGTAAACGCTATTTGACATGAACCATATTCACACCATCAATCAGGGGATTAAGAAAGGGCCAGAATATAACCAACCCTTGCATATAGACTTCACAGGTTATGAGAAAGTATTTGACTCAATCGAAACCTCAGCAGTCATGCAGACATTTCGCAACCAAGGGGTAGAAAAGGGATTCGGAAAGGTGCTGACAAAGATCAACAACGGTCCCACAGCGACCATAGTCTCCCGTTAAGAGAGCAATAAAATTTCAATAAGGAAGGATCAAATGCAGGGAGACACGATCTCTCCAGGGCTATCTACCGCCTGTTTACAGGACGTATTCATAGGCCTAGATATTTCTCCTGAATTTTTTTGGAGGAGAAATTCTAGAGGCCCGTGTACTGTGCGATGTCAGTGCACGTTAAAGAACCCCAGGTGGTCGAAATTTCCGGAGCCCTCCAGTACAGCGTCTCTCATAGCCTTAGTCGCTTTGGGACGTTAAACCCCATAAACCAAACCATAAACCAAACCAGTTGGGGATAAGACCTCATAAAGAATATATCAGTTTTTGCGATTCGCTGATGACAATGCCTTCCGAACTCAGTCGTGGGATGAAATGCAAAGCATGATCAATGTTTTGGATAGGCATAGCTGAATGGGGGGGGGGGGCTCTAAAGATTAATATGTAGCAATCCAATGTAGCCCTGAACAAAATCGGAAGGGAACAGCAGTTAACGATTGATAGCAAGGCGTTGGAAGTGCTTAGAGAATACGTCTACTTATGGCGGGTAGTACAGATCCGGATCATGAAAATTGATTAACTAGAATAAGAATGGGGCAGTGCGGGTTTAGCAGATTCTCTAAGATCATGAATGTGAATGGCACTTTACCAGTATCCCTCAGGAGAAAAGGATATGCCAGCTTCATCCTACCGGCAGACGAAATCCGAGCGATGTCATCAGTGGTTGACCTGAATGGGGTGGCAGTATTCCCGAATACATTCACCAAAATTTTGAGCAAGCGTTCGTCATACAGCATTCCGGGTGGTATCCTTGCGTTTCTCTTTGCATATAGCTTCCCTGTTTTAGTGAAGCTAGAGGCTAGCTTTTGACAGGGCTTCCGACGACTGACTTAAGTACCATCAATTGCACGCTTTTTGAGACTCCATTTTTTTTTAATGTGCGGTTGAGGTCCCCACTTAGATGTCGAGATGTGAAGTTCGATTCCAGCTTGCGCCAGGGGTTCGGACCGAAGACATATGCGCCTTCAGTTGCATGCTTTAAGGCGCGGTTGAGGTGTCCATCGAGATGCCGAGATTTTAGAGCTACCGCGCCCTTTCCTCAAAAATCTTTCCTTTCCTCAAAACACATGATTTGTCATTCCTCCACCTAAGCAGACTTAGTGCCCTCAGAATTTTTGTGCTCAAAATAACTTCCTTTTTTTTACTTTCATTTCGACAGGAGGAGATCGAGAGCATTTGAAGACTGCGAACACGCCTATACCGGAAACGTCAAACATGAGCCATCCTGTACAATACCGGGGAGTGGCCAGTGGAAGTGCTCAGTCTGGCCATAGCGAACGCCCTGAGCAACGAGCAGAAAGCGACCACGGGCCATTTCGTGCTATCCTAGATGAATTGGCTGCAAGGTGGGAGACCTCGGCTTCTGTTGCAAGAACTCTGCAGCAGATTATAAACAGCCCCGAAGTGGATTCATCCTGGGACCGCGCTTCTCTTTATGGCCTTTACTTTGAGAACAGCGCTACGCAAGATCTGCAGGGTCCTGCAGTGGCCAGTGGAAATGCTGAGTCTAACAATAGCGAGGAGCCTGAGGCGGCAGTAGAAAGTGGTGACAAGTCATCTCTATCTACACTTGATGAATTTTCTGCAAGGAGGACGACTTCGCCGTCGCCGGCGTGGAGTCCGCAGCAGGTTATAAACAACCCAGAAGAGGATTCATCTTGTGACAGCAGTTCTTTTTATGGTCTTTACTTCGAAAATAGCCCACAACAAACCCTGCAGGAGCCCGGGTGCGTTGCTTCTCGTTCCCGCAACTCGGAGGATCGCAGCCTGTTTTGGCCAGACTGTTTGGAATTCAGTAGTTGTCCTGACAGGTACACCCATGTAGTTTCTATGAGGATATCAGATCATTCAGCTGGGCCTTCCCGCGACCGAAATGGTTCGACCCGTGCTGGCAGCTGCCAGTGCCAAGAGGAGGCAAATGCATGCCCTCACCAGGACGCTGAGTATGGAGTTCCTGGGCAGGCTGATAACAGCACTTGTGACATGCAAGGTGCACTCGGTGGTCAAGATTGCAGTGAGGAGCCGCCGACGCCCCAGGTTGAAGATGTAGCCCCGATAATAATTGATAGCAGTGATGACGAAGACTGTTTCATTGTTGAAGACAACAGTCTCGCAGCAGATGCCCAGTCCACCACTCCTGGTGTGGAGCATGCCAGCCCAGGCACTGTTACCGGATTTGACTGGAACGCCCTACCTTTTCCAGGCCAGCCACCACTCAACTACATTTCCAATCCACCGGGCTTTTTTACATGTGTCTATCCTTGCGGATGTGTGCGTCCCCTTCCTTGTCCATGTTTGTTTTGTGTGCAACATTTCCGGCCACTATGAGTGACAAACACGGCTAAAACGCAGCTATGCTGAAGTACATTTCTAATGTATCTGGTTTTTTTTTCATGTGCTTATCTTTGCGCCTGTGTGTCTCTCCGTTCATGTCCATGTTTGTTGTGAGCCTGAATTTTTTTTCCGCTATGAGCAACCAACCCGCTCAAAATGCAGTGATGTTGAAATGCATTTCTAATAAATCGGGCTCTTTTTCGTGTGTTTATCTTTGCGCGCCTGTATGTGTCCCTTCTTGTCCCTAAATGTTGTGTGCGCAAAATTTCCTGTCATTATGAGCAACCAACTCGCTCAAAAAGCAGCGATGCTGCCATTAGGTGCCACCACTCGGTCTGTTCGTAAAAATGCCAAGAAGAGATGTCCGACCTCGGCACTTACGGTACAGGTGCAAAACTGCGTGCGCCTGTGGAAGGCATTCCCCACAGCCGTTCGCCCGACCGTAACGAAGGTAGCCTTTGACATCAATCGGAAGTGTGCCACATGCCAGGCTAACCAGCTGGAAGAAAACATAGTAACCTTGGATACGAGAAACCAATCATTACCGGATACCAACAGCTATGACAATCAATTTGTTGAAACAGAATTTGAGCTTTTCTTAACCACCGTGATAATAATTGTGGGTTTCACAAGGTTGCTGAACCACTACTTTCTATGGCAAACGAATTCCAGCATGATGCACTCTTGAGCTTCGCGGTCCAGGATGACATTTACACGAAGACAACAATCACCTCTGAGTCCAAGTTGTCGCTTAGCAGAAATGCGCGTGCAGATATTGACGTCTCTCAGGATTCTCACACGCAAAATACTACACCGGCTGCGGCAGCTCATGACGAAGAACACGAGACGTTTCTGAGTGAAGCAAGATCTCCCAGACATCTGTCGCCCCCAAGTACAGGTACGAGTGCGCTTACTGAGGTCTCTAAATATGGAACATTTTTGAAATTATAGCGGAGCTTTATGTAAGCAGCATTAAATATGTCTGAGGTTGCCAAAATAGCACAACCTTTAGTTTCTGCTCAGGGAAAAATTGAGCGTATTGCAACCTTGAGCTCCTCTGTCGAGCATGACATCTGCAAGGAGGCAACGCTAGTTATTTCAGTTTAAATATCGGCCTCTATACTGCCGACACAGGAGCCCTGTGCGAACTCTTTCACGTCACTGACACGCAAGAAGCCAGAAAGGCTGTTGATTAAAATCAGTGCAATACATACACTCATGGAGCAAACCCGCCGGGATCTCCAACGCCTACTACTCAAGACCTGTATGTGCTACTTGAAGTCTCTGATGAGAACATTTTCAGTCAATTGGAATCTGAGATCTTTGCACATAAACGTGATAATGGTTCTGACATTGATTGAGGAACTGAACAGCTAGATGCTGCGGTGGACGAAATCGAGGCCGACGGTAGCGTAAGCTTAGTTTTTAAGTACGACCTTTGCGGGACGACAACAGCAATTATTCTTCCAGAGTTCAAGTTGCCGCCTACTCTAGGCGCATGTGGAGTAGGTGAAAAATTCCAAGATGTATTTTTAGAAGATGCTAAATCGACTGCAGCAGCCGGTTCAGATGATTCCACGGGGTGGGCTCGAGAAGAAGAATCGTCAAGAGGTCCGACGCTGCGTACTCCAAACTTACGCGTGCTGCCTGATGCGTCCGGAAGTGCTCACAAACAAGATGCTAGAACACCTGCAAGACCTGACGGACATGAGCCCGAGAAATTAGGTCTCAGAAAACAGCATGCAATGCATCCGCGGCCGCGTACTGCAGACGCGCGTATGTTACCCGACCTGCCTGAGGGTGCTGATTCACACCCTTCTGTGCCGGCTGCAGCGACTGAGGATAAAAAGCCAATTATATTAATTCTTGACACGCAGCTTCTTATGCGTACACCAAATTGCAACCCACAGCACTGAGATCCGGGGCGGCTGACTGCTTCATTGTCGGGCAACTCAGCAAAACAGTTAAGCGCAGAACACACGTTCCCCTTTTCTAACCCACCGAGCGCAGAAACTAACCAATTTATCACCATCTGCGCAGACTTTGGCTTGACACAAATCGTCACTTCACCCACACGTGTTGCTCAAAATTCATCTTCTCTTCTAGATATTGTATTAACGACTGCAGAAGATTGCGCGTCACCTGTAATACATATGCCTGGCCTGAGCGACCACGATGTATTACATTTCACGTTAACTCATGGACACGCACCTTTATCAAACCGCTCCAAAAATATTAGAGACTACAACAAGGCTAATTTTCTTGATATTAATCACGAACTGAGCTCTTTTCTAGACATATTCTTACCTAATTACCTCGAGCGCTCGGTAGAAACTAACTGGTGCATGTTCCGAAATAAGGAATCTGAATTGGTTAACCGACATATTCCTCTTCGGCGCGTCTACTCGAATAACCAAGCTCCATGGTATAATCGATATTTAAACCGCCTTTCTAACAAAAAGAAAAGACTTTTGCGAACTGCTAGGTATTCGTTAAAACCTGAGCGATGGACTGCATATAAATCAGCTGCCTTAGCCTATTCCCGTGCACTAAAGACTACTAAATTTTCTTTTTTTAATGCAACCCTCTCGAACATCTTAATGTCTAATCCTAAACGCTTCTGGAGCATAATAAAACCTAGCACTAACGACAAAGTGCCATTACTTTCAGCAACTGGAAATCCCATTCAGGACCATATTTGTGCCACTTCACTAAATGACTCTTTTGTCCAGTCATTTTCTTCCTCATCCGTTGATCGCCACCATCCAAAAACTCCAATCGTGTAACTACTACTGTATGGATCCAATTGTGCTTGACTCTCATGGCATTATACCGATCATTAATAATTTGAAACAAATATCTTCTAGCGGAATCGATGGCATTAATAGCAAATTTCTTCGGAATACTGTTGAATATACCTCTATCATTGTGGAAAGCATATTCTCACAGTAATACCACGATGGCGTACTACCCGAGAACTGGAAAACTGCTAAGGTCATACCTGTACATAAAGCCGGAGACAAACATAACCCGTCTAACTATCGACCCATCTCTCTCACATCTATACCATGCAAAATAATGGAACATATAATTTTCACTCATTTTGTTAATTTTCTTGAGGATAATAGCTTCTTTTCTCTGACTCAGCATGGCTTTCGGAAAGGTTTCTCCTGTGAAACTCAATTACTTTCCTTTACTAATGATCTGCACTTCTACTTAGACTCCGCGTTTTCCACAGACTGCATATTTGTCGACTTCGCGAAGGCATTCGATAAAGTTAACTATTCATTACTTCTATATAAACTCAGCATTCTAAATATTGACCCTTCTGTTCTGAACTAGATTCGCGCGTTTCTTTTTTCTCGCCTTCAGTTTGTGCATGCTAATGACACTAATTATTCTACCGTGCCAGTTGGTTGTGGGGTTCCTCAAGGATCTGTCCTTGGCCCTTTACTGTTCCTGATTGATATTAATGATCTGCCTCCTACTGTTAACTCTAGGATTTGTTTGTTTGCCGACGACTGCGTGATTTACCCTAAAATAACTAACGATTCCGATATTCGCTCTCTCCAGGTCGATCTTAATAACATACTAGACTGTTGTCATGATTGGAAAATGGAACTAAATATTAAAAAATGCAAATCTATGAGAGTTTCACGTTCAAATACTACTTGTCCTCCTTATTTTCTTCACAGTCATCTCCTTGAAAGTGTAAGATCGTACCGGTATCTTGGCATACATATAACTAACACCCTGTCCTGGAAACTTCATATCGAACATATAGCATCTAAAGCAAACAAAACGCTAGGTTATCTTCGAAGGAATTTTACACTTGCTCCATCTTCATTAAAATCATTATTATACACGACCTACGTACGACCGCAAATGGAATACGCTTCATCCATATGGGACCCTGGACAGGTCTCACTGACGCAGGTTCTGGAAACTGTCCAGAATTGTGCAACTAGATTCATTTTAGGCAATTACAATCGTACATCTAGCGTCACCCAAATGAAAAGGTCTTTAAACCTCCTGCCCCTAGCTACCCGCCGTAAGCACTTCCGCATCTGCCTATTCCATAAGATTTTCTACTCCAAATTTCAACTTCGCTCTCGATGGATTCAACCGGCACCGTTCATTTCTCACCGTCGTGATCATCAACACAAGGTCACAGTGCCTCATTGTAACACAGTGACATGTGCGTAATCATACTTTCCGCTAACCTCTAAAGAATGGAATTCCCTACCCGCATCATTAACTAGCATCACTGATTCAACTCAATTTAGAAGATTACTTACCACTCTGATTACATAATGATCGCTTTTGTATTTTATTGTAGTGTTGTGTTCTCCACCTACTAGTATTGTTCTTAAACTATTTTATTAATCTGTTCCGAGTTAATTTTGCTCACTTCATTTTATCTTGCCTCAGTTATTCTATAGTTTTGTATGAATTGTGCTTTGTTTATTTTTCTTGTTATCAAATGTCCTTCCCCTCTGAAATGTACTTTGTACCCTGAGGGTATCACAAATAAATAAATAAATAAACAAATAAATAAATAAATAAATAAATAAATAAATAAATAAATAAATAAATAAATAAATAAAAGACAGATACAGTCGACTTTTAACAGTGCTTGGTCATTGTGAAGGTTCCGTCAGCAGATCTGTAACGTCATCTCTGGTTTTACCTCACCGTGTGAATCAGGAGAAGGGAAAGTAATGGTGAGCAAATACGGCCCAACAGCTCCAATTCCTCCGTCCTGCTCGTCCGTGTCAGTACTCACCGAAGTCAAGGTCATTAATTCTGAGCATAAAATAGACGTTTCCATTTCCTTGTCACCAGTTTCAGTGGTTTCACGGACCGTAGACGAAATAGTATACTCTGAAGATTGCTCCGAAATTCTATCTTATCAAAAACTCCTGTTAAGGGCGGAGGCTCAATGGAGCATTCCCAAACTGTAATGCCTCTATCGACCTCTTCACAATGTGCACCCAGCGAAAGTGCGGTAGCTGGCTGCCGAGGAAGCTTGGGAGCCGTACCACATGCATCGACCTCTCCAATATCTGCACTGAGTGTAGGTGAGAGAGCTTACTCTCCGGATGAAAGTGCTGCATTTCCTTCTCCGGAGGACGGTTTAGAACCTGCATCAGAGAGTAGAGAGGAAGGATATTTGTTGAATGGATATTTGACAATATTGGAACACATATTTACAACTGCACATGCCATATCGCTTCACCCAAACGTGACCTGTAATAAACGAAAAAAACTCTCAACGGCATCAGTGGCATGGTGTCTACCAGCAAGTGTCCATAGTCACAAGTGGGAACACACTTACACACACAAAGTTGCTTGGCCTTGAGGTCGTTGAATTTAAAGCAGTTAAGGGTGATTAATCATTCCCCACACTTCTCAGTCGCAGCCGGAAATCTCTGCAACGTATACTCGCCGCACATACACGCACACCTCTTGCACTGATGCTCGGTGCAGTTTTCATGCATTAGAAGCTTGCGTTTACTTCGGTTGTTCTTGCAGTCAACGACGGCGCAGTGCCGCCCCGACCATTATATCTGCGTACGTCGTTGCCACTCACTCGAACCTTTCCTTAACGACCCAATCAAATGCCCCGCAGAAATTAACACGCACAGTCCCGTGGACGGCACCTCGCTTCCCGAGCCGCACGCCGAGAGGCGGTGCCTATTGTCGAGAGTAGCAGCGCGCCTGCAGTCTGTGTGCGAGGATAAAAGATTAAGACTAGATTCTTTTACCCTCGCACGAAGGCCACGAGCGAGCTCCAACTCTCGACACCAGTCGCAATCTGCCGACAAGCGCGGCGCGGTGGACTGCTGGTCACGCCGGCGCCTGGCGTAGGAGGCGTGTTTACGAATTCTTTGCTTCCGTCATTGAAGCGCTCCATCACCCAACGTATGTATGTGCGTGCTGTGCATCACTACAGGCATTTTCCCTCTACCAAACTGTACTGCGGTCATCTGACGCGCATTGTTACTCGTTAAGCTGACATACGACAGTAGTCGACCAGGTTAGGTTGCCGACTGGAAACGGTACTTACCTGCACGTTTCTGCGCTGGGGTGTCGTTTGTTGCCGGCTTTAACCTGCGCTACCATCTCCAATAATTTTATGCATCAGAAGGTAAATTTATTGGTTTGGATCGATGGTGCAGTGATGTGCAAGCGGATTGGCCAGCTGCAGACTGAAAGTTGCGCAGGCGAGGCGCGTGTCCTCGATGGCAAATGATTCTTCAGCATCCTTGCGCTGAGCTTGCCTTTGTTCCCATTCAACACATTTCGCGTACAGGAATGTAAGCACGATTGCTACCAGTTTGAGCTGCTATTTCCACACGAATGTCAAAGGGATCACGTGGTAAAGGGCTGACCGTGGTGTCTCTCTGCGGTTGCTACCTCCATGAATAAAAAGAAGATATGCACGATTTTATTGCGTTCTATGTCATTTGGCCAAAGGGCTACACGACGCTGTCACACGCACCGAGAGCTTCCGATAAAGTAGGCGCCACTACGTACCGTAGAATTCGTGAATCCTGCCTTCTCTGCTAATATTTATTATACGTTTTTATGCTCCAGATAGACTAAAATGCGCATAAATATGCGCCAGATAGCAAAGTTGATTTCCTGTTCGCCCTGCGACTCAGCTGAACTCACAACGATAATTTGCTGATATAACTGGCACACCACCACGCAGGCGACAACAAAGCCTTAGTAGGGGGGGGGGGGGGTTGTGGCCGGCCGGAAGGATTAAGAGCGCATTGCAACTGGAACTGCATGCTAGCTACAGACCTAGTGCTTGATATTGAGCAATAAAGTTTCCTCTCCAATGGAGAACTAATTACGGTGGCGACAGCACGAGTGCGAGCTAAGCACCGGCATAATTTACCGAGAATGTCGAACTAAATATCAAGGCTAACGCATCAATTTTATTTCTTTGATAACGTAAAGGGTTCCTGTAACGGAACCGCACTGTGGAAGAAAGGTAGTTGTTTTTTTGAGCGCCCGGAGGCGCCACAACCCAGTAGTCCACAAAGGAACTCCCGCACCGCGGTGCGCCAGCCGGCGGAAATGGCCGCGCAGGAGAACGGCTCTGGACACTGTTCACTGTTAGATTTGGAGCCCGCCAGGAGGCTCCTGCATGGCATCCGAACCCCCACCTCCATATGCTATACTGGACACAGTTTTCGTTCTTTTTAATTTCAGATTTAACCTATGTCCCACTCTCATCCGCCATACTGTTGCGAGCTTCGAAACTGACAGCTCCAAGAGAGGAGTGCTCGCAGGCCCAAATTGCGCTGCAGAAATGGAGGTGCCGAGGGGGCGCTCGCCAGGCTTCTGTAATGGGTGTGTCGAAGGGCGCTGAGAAGTCTCCCCCATCACGCCTAGTGGCGAGAGCTACTATCGAATTTACCGAACAACCCGATTGTCTGGCTCTTGTGGCAACGACGAGAGCGCCATCTTGTTTCGCGCCATGGTTGTCCTGCATACGCGCGACGTCTAGAACGACGGAGCTCTGTGTTCCGCAGCTTGAAAAGCCGCTCTGACCAGGAAGGCAAAAAATTACGATGAAATCGTACCAGTTTAACTGCCCAGGCTTGCATCCAGACATTTTTCACCAAATTTTATCGCTAGATATCGCTATAAAATTCGCAGTGGCTTAGCTCTGCTATGTCAGGATATACGTCGCATGAGGTATTGGTATATCTTGATTAAGCTTGCTGTTATTAGCTTGCATGTAACTATGACTAAAAAAGACAAGAAAATGTGCAGTATCAACTGCGAGGTGTTTATTTATATTTTATGGTTTCTCTTAGTGTTCTCCTCGTTGGTCAAGCCATAGGCCGTGGAGGCGGCTGAAGCCATAGGCCGTCGGCGTTCGTTGTGTTCATTGGCTTTGGCGCTTTTCCTCCATGGAACCCGGCGCAGTAGCTTTGTATCCCTGAACATTAATACACGGGACGCAATCTCCTAGCGCATGCGCAGTAGCCCGCAGCGGAGAGGTACGCCAGATGATCATGATGATACCAACTTTATCTTCCACCAAATAAGGAGGCCCCCTACTCCCCATCCCAGGCACGCAGGCCTGGGTGAAGGGGGCTGGAACCTCCGCGATTACAAGCAGGCAAAGAGGTCTTGACTCCTCGTGACTTCTTGAGCCAGGCGGATGGCTTGTTATAAAAATGATAGGTGCAAGGTTAAGTGACCACAAGCGGACAGAGTGGGTGAGGGAACAAACGCGGATAATTTACATCCTATTCGAAATTGAGAGGATGAAATGGGCTTGCGAAGCCGTGTGATGCGAAGCCAAGACAACCACTAGTCCTTAAGGGTGCCACGTATCATTGTAGTGTTTGTTCGTTCACGCTCAAGGCAGCAGGAAAGGGTCGTTATCACTTTTGTTCGTGACGCGAGAAGCGACCACACTAATCTCGATTGATCGCAGCCATGAAAGGCTGCATCTAGGCTTTTCCAGATTACTGTAGATGATCTTGTCTTGCTATCTGGAAGTTTCCTTGCCGGCTTTTAATTGAGCGATGCCGTGAACGAAGGACATTCGTAGTTCGACGACCGACTAGCACGTTTGTTGCTTACGCCGCCGCCGAGTGATTCAGTTATTTTGCGGGCGCAAGTCAGCCCAAATAAAGAGCTTCGTTTCCAAGATTGGCTGGTGTCTTCCTGACCAATGGACTGCCGTCACTACAACGTGACAAGGGTAATGGAGTGGATTCCAAGAGAAGGCAAGCGTAGCAGGGTGCGCAAGGAAGTTAAGTGAGCGAATGAGATTAAGAAGTGTGCTGGGATGCGGTGGCTGACCAGCAAAAAACAGGGTTAATTGCAGAGAGTGGGCGTAGCCAGGCTGATGATGATGTTCACGCTGTCGGTTATGGCCATGGGGAATGGCGGGGCGCCAGCGCGCAGGTGCACGACAATAACCGGAAGGAGGAGCGTTATAGTACTGCGCCTGCGCAGTGGCCCCCGGCTATTCCCCTATAGCCCTAACCAATAGCTTCACCCTACTCTAAAGGTCTCCCTCTTACATTGGCGGTTTCCACTCAGTGACCCGGCGGCTCTCTAAACGAGGGCTTAAAAATGCAAGTTGCGACTTGCTCGCAGTCACACCTGATGAAGGAACCGAGCATGTTCCAAAACGTCATGTTAATTCATTTGTTGGTTGGCGTTCTTGTCTCATATTAGAATTATTCAGGACGTAATCTCTGCCTCCACATTTTGTAACCGTAGGCACGGATCAAAGGTCAAAAATTTGTGAAGTCAAATGTCGCTCAAATATATCAAAACATTCCATTTTGTTTTTTTTTTTAGGATCAAGATGTCGAATGGAAAGGACTCACACTGGCGCCGTGCTGCTGAGTTGCTGTTTCAAGCGTTCTAATCTGACGCTTAATGGGGCGCGGTTTGCCTTTTTCCTGTTTAATGTGCGGTTTTTGCATGTTCGTCATCATCCTCTTCCGTTTTTTTTTTCCTTTTTCTTATCGCTTCAGTTTGGTTCGCAGGCAGCCTCGCAGAGGAACGACAGCACCCCCCAGCGTTACCTTTTCTTTTAACTATTTTGCAGGGACGGATTGTTCCACCCCTCTTCTCACTGCACCAGCACGGTCCTTTCATCTGTTAGGAAGCTTGCGCTCAAGCCCGCGATCACGCACAAAGGCGTTTTGTCGCAATGGTGCTTCGGTTAGCAGGTGTTTTCCACCTGCCTTGGTGGGCACGTTCTGACCACGTCAAAAGGTCACGTGACCCGGGTGGTAGGTGGACCATCTGCTTTTCCGCACACAGCGCTGATGACGGCAACGCTGACGACGTTGGATCTTCTGCAAAATGGGAGCCGTTGCTGATATGCGTGTACATAACGACTGTAATAAACATTGCGTCACATATCTACTGCGCTTAATCGATGTCATGCAAGCACACAGAATGTCCTTGAATTTAATCGCATAGAAATATCATGGATAACAAAGCGTTACCACGATAAAGAATGCAAAACAAAGGCCACACAGGCCTCGCGCACCCAATTCGCATTTGGACTAACTACGGAAATTGACCGTCTATTTTTTAATCGAAAAATAAACAGCCGTGTAGCTTTGGACGCCGGCGAGGGGCCCAGGCTTCATGAAGAGTGAGTGCTCCTCTCTGAGATGACAGTTTGTCGGTGCACTGTGCGAGCAGAACCAGAGGCCCCAGCGAAGACCTGCGCTGGGGAGAGGGGGGGGGGGGGGGGGGTATACAATCCACAGTGGGGTGCGACCTCCCTCCCTACGGGTTGCGCGTTCGTCTCCTTTCAGTTACACGCTATCGTTTCGTATGTATATGCAGCTACTATACTCGGAATTCACGCGTGGTGGTCGCGGGTAATCAGCTTCCATGGTGCCGGCGTCCTAGTGATCAGGTAAATTTTTAAGGAAAACGAGTGATTCGCTCAAAGAAGCGGGAATGAAATTGGTTGACGAAATGGTACCCAAAATTCTGTTCAGACATACTGGTATTCCAGCGGTATTCTTTTTTTTTTCCTGAGTTAAGGGTTTGAAAGAGGGCTAAACCTTTTTTCAATGTGAGCCAGTTGTCGTGCGAGGGCGAATATTTCACGTTTGCCACTCTGGAGGAGACAGATGAAGAGAAGGAAAGGCAAGGGGGTTAACAGAAAGAATAAGCCGGTCTGCCACCCAGTTGTTTGGACCCGCGTAATGTGAATAAAGTCGTTGTAATGATCGGAGACATAATCTATAGCCTGTTCTTGGAAGGTGCCGCGGGATCACAGAGGGGTCATCGGAGAATTCCCAGATCTTCGCCGCCTGGAACGCAATGGCGTTAACGGGGATGGGTTTGACCTCTCCAGTCCCAAGAACATCGACATCATCATCTTTCCAAATTAGCTGCAGGTATTCCTATTTTTACCTTAATTACTGTGTTTGGTTGCTGAATATAGAAGAATTTACAAAATTTTTTGGCAACTTTTAAGTTAGTTTTAAATTGGATGGCTTTTTCGGCTTCAGGAAAATACGCTATTATCGTCATAATCTGCACCGCGTCGATGGCCAGTGGCGAGTGTCGTTGCAATATGTCATGCATGAGAACTGGTGAGTTTATTGCTAGACAATAAGAATGTCATTCATGAGGACCGGGTAGTACGCTCTCCATGTAATGCGGCATGCGCGCTTGAGCATTAGTGTGAGATCCATGTCGGTCTTCGAATGAGACCTGTGACGACGAGGAGGCTGGAGAGCGGCTGCTATCTTTGCCTCTTTACCGCATCGTTGGCGAGGAAGTTTGGGAGTTTTCTTTGCCATGGCGGTGTTTCTTGCTATTACATTCGTATTCAATGTATTATGAACAACCCGGGCTTGAACAAAAATTTGAACAACATTTGAAAACTATTGAAGAACACTCACACGGAAAACTGGCTCGCCGTTCATTCACTGGCTTATGCTGGTCTTATCAGAGGCTGTGTCCATATTTCAGAGTCCTAATGCTATAGATAACTTTACACGCGGCTAATCGATGCGCCAACAATGTAGCAATTGAAAAACTGCCAACGAAGACGGTCTCTTACGGGTTGACCGTTTTCTGTTCAGTCACCCAGCGAGTCCTCAGAGCTCCGTCAGAAGCCGTGTTTTTAAACCTTTCGGAAAGCTCGCGATAGCAACCGAAACTTACTCGCCGGTGACTCGAATCTTGAGGTCCCCCGACACATACACTTGGTGTCTAGTTCGACCGCCAGAACATCTCACCTGTGTTCGGTTGTCCATCAACATCCCGAGGTAGGAATCACAGAACGGTTAGGCATTTAAAAATTTTCTAATACGCGCGTCAGTCAAATGGCACAGTAAAAAAACAGGTGCTCACTTAGACATAAACACAACGCACCACAGCCGGTGCACACCAGCCGCAGCTTAAAGGGCCACTGCCCAGGGTCCGGACATTTTTGAAAAACAAGCCCACTGCATAGATGAGGCATCGAAGATAACCTCTGCAAAATACTAGAGCCATGCGCGCCCCGAAAAGCTGCGAAAATTCAAATCAAAGCCCGTTCGTTCTTTCCTTCCTTCAAAAACGGGCCCGGCCCACTACTCTGCACCCCGCTGACGTCAAGGGGGGCTACTTTCGCTAAAGGCACTCCATTGGTGCATCGTTCTGACTGACGGGAGAAGGTTGGGCGTAGCCTTGGCGTCGCGTCGTCTGCACAAGGCTTTCCGCAGCGCCTTCTGTTCTGGCTCATGCCTACAAACCCGCATGAAGGAACAAAAAAAAAAAAAAAACTGCGGAGGGAGCGTGCGGCGACAGCCTTGAACCCTAGCCATAAAAAGTAAAAAAATAGTAAAACGGAGGGAGTTGGTTCGCCCCCCCCTCCCCCCTCCCCCCCCCGCCGTGATCACGTCACGAGACGCTCTGCGTGCGCGCTCCCTTCTCAGTTTCTTTTCTTCTATGCGAGCCCCCCAAAACAAGGTTTTAATTAGTAGTGCAGCAGAGCCTTTCCCTCGCTCGCCCACTTGGCCGCTCCGCACACACACCGCTTATCTTTCGTGCATCTTGCGTACGCCTTGACTCCAATGAATGACATATGCTTTGGAGCGGAGAAAAGACACAAACACACAGAACACAAACACGCATGGAGAAAAGCAAATGGGCGGTTGCCGGGTCCGCGCTTCGCCGTGTGTTTCGAACACAACCGACTTCCGCCCCTCCGCTCGTGAAACGGTGGGGAGGCCTAAAAGAAAATGAAAAGGTGGCTCGTTAACTGGGAATGACAAACAGATGTATGAAAGGATGCGCTCGCTAACAAGTCTAGGTGGTCCAGCCGATCGCGCCTCTCGATCGTTCAGTGTGCGGAGAAAATGCAAAAACCAAGAAAAGAATTCTATTGAAGGCGGGGCCATGACGTCGCCCTGTGACGCACTCCACAGATACCACGCCTCCGGCTTACACCGGAGAAGGAAGGGGTGATTTTGCCTTGCCGAGCCTACTCGACGAGGAGCGGGAGAGAAGAATTTCGAGGAGGGAATGGAAGGAGAGGAGGCTCGCTCAAAGAGAGGTAGAGAGTGTCTGCTGCGCTCGGGTGGGCACGGGCCATTTAAGAGTTTTTGAAGGGAAAATACAGAGGACTCCCTTAGCGAAAAAGAGGATGTGCTAAAAATTCATTTCAAACGTATTGTATTAATTTCATATTTATTTCGCATTTTTTTGTCCCTAGGCTTAAACTGCAATACGAATGCTTTCTAAGTATACTAGGAATAATATTTTAAACGTTCTTAAATATACGTGAAAAGTACATTTTTGCCCACTTAGCATATTTATAATGCATTAAAAATATAATAAAAATACACATTAGAAATATACTAAAAATATACATTTAATACATTAAAAATGTGTTTACTCGGACTTAAAAAAAAGTCTACTGGGCGGCTCCATGGAATGACACGGGTTAATTCTTCAACTGGAGAACAAATCGTACACGGGTATTTATCATTAATCAACAGGAGTCTAATTTATAAGGTCACGTGATTGAATGGGAACGGCAGATACCTACACACAGCATACCAAGACGACAGTGACACAGCAAAGAAATTCTGCGACAAGCGCAATGCTTGGCTTGCGGTATATATACCCAGCGAAAGCGACGCATTATTTTGCTCGGTGAGGCCTTTTTTTGCGCAAATACTGTGGGCTGCCAAATTATCGCAGAAGTACCCTACTGGTCGCGTTCGAATCTGGGATTAATTGAGAACGGAAATGCTAGTTGAAACTTGCGTCAGGCCCAGGTCAGGAGTTGAACTGTCAACCAACAGATACATGGGCGTGTAAGGGAGCCGGTCTGCCCTGCCAGACGGGGTCCTTTCCGCTGGCTTATTCGGACCCAGAAGTACCCAAGGCGCTTTTGCTGGTAAAATACTATCACGTTCTCACACGGAAATGTTCGAATGACATTGAGTGGAATGACATTCGAGAATAGGAATGACATTCGGACTCGACGGACTGCCGCGGTGCTGCACGACACTTTCGAAACGCATTCGAAAGCCTCAGCTCGTTTTCAGTGTACAGCGACGACGACGACGGCGGTCACACTCGTCCGACAACGACAGTATATATCACGCTGAACAACAGCATGTAATTATAGTGAAATATCTAGTTTACTATAATATGATTCTAGAGGGACACGTTTTTCAGGCCAACGACACCGACGAATCCGGTCGGCGGACGGTCAGCCTTGTCGGCGGCTGAGCGAGAGCACGGTGATGAGGCGGCGGTGTGTATATGATCGCGCTTCTAAATGAGCGAAACGAACGGCTATATTTGACGTCCGCACACCTGAACACTCACCAGCGATAAGCGCTTGCCAGATCAATTTCAATCGACGACGGCTCTGTTCCCTTCCGCGACGGCTAGGCCCAGCGAGTTCGCAGGGTTGGATCTGTGATTTCGGCGGTTGTGAAGAGCGAATCACAAGCTTTAGGGTATGCAAATGGTCACCAGGTGTAGTTTTGGCAACAGTGACCTGAAATCAACTATTGCTTACATCGCAGGGCACGCGTACGATGAACGGGAATCGCCGGTGTGACCCAGACTGCCGAGCCGTGTTTTACGGCCAGCAGCAGTCGTCGCCGTCGCTAGTTTGTGGATAACAAGTTAGGCCGTTTCAGTTAAAGCGAACAGTCGCCAGACATACTTCTGGATAAAGTAGTTTAAAAAAAAGTACTGGTCACGTCGGAGAAAGCCGGGACAAGAAGCGAGAAGCGCCAGTACTGCGCGATGCCAACAACCCGGCTTTCTCAGGCGTGCGATCGCATCATCGCTTCCCACACATTGTCGCACTGCGTAAACAAGCACGAGTACAACCAGTAAAAAAGAAAACAGATTCTTTAATAGAACGAAAGCTCAGATTGCGTTTTATGTTATGTAAACAAGCGATGTAAACAACAGTATGAGTGCAGTCGTCCTCATCGGCGCACTCCCGGGGAAATTTCATGCTGACGCGGTTAATATTCATTGGCGTAATATTATCTTCAAGCACTCCCTTAGACAGAACACGTGTAGCATCGTTAGATGACATTGGGCTGGAAGGCATTCGAAGCGCCCGTGTAGCAGGGGTATAAGTGGTGATCACCTTCCTGCTAGAAGTTACCATAAACGAAAGGATGACAAGAAAGGGAAAGTTTTCACTCTTCGCTGAAATGTCATTTCGAGCCCTATATTGTTCCACGGTAGCTTGAAGTGTAATGCAAATATGTTTACGCGGACAACCTATTTGTTAGAATTTAAATATACTTCAGACGGATTAATTGCGTATTTACGAAAGTACACTTTAAATAGATGGCCAGCACCAAAATGCGATGTCCCGAAACTCGATTTTGAGCATTAGATTGTTCAACGATTGTAGTGCGCTGCAAACATGCTAATGCAGACTGCCAATTTGCTAGAATTTCAGTGTTCTTTGGACGAATTAATTGCGTATTTACGGAGGTACACTTCAAATACATTGACGACATGCAAATGTCATTTCCCGAAACGCGATCTCGAGCACTCGACTGTTCAACGGCAGCTAGAAGTGTGCAAAGACGTTTAAAAGGACTGCCCGTTTGTTAGAATTGAAGTATATTTCGGATGAATTAATTTCATATTTACGAAAGTTCACTTTTAATACATTGACAAGATGCTAAAACTGCATACATATACGTTTACAAGGGCTGCCCGTTTTCTAGAATTGAAGTATACTTTCGATGAATTAATTTCATATTTCCGAAAATACACTTTTAATACACTGACAAGATGCTAAAACTGCATACATATTTTTTCACGTATTTGAAAAGTGATCGAAGTAACCTTTAAGTGAGGTATTTTTGGCACATTTTAAAAATATATTTCGAATACCGAGCATGAAATTTCAGAAACGTATTTCCGACATATTTTTAGTGCATTCATGAATACAAAATATGTTTAAAATACATTTTAAATAGCCCACCGTATATTCCAAACGTATTAGTTTTTGCTAGGGGCTGGAAAGCACGTTTTAGGGGGGGGGGAGGGGGGAGGGCAGAGTTTTCATCTGCTCTGAGTCTTCATGCTATGCCGTATCGAGATAGGCATTCAAGATACGCAGTTTATTTCCGTATGCCGAGCCGTCAGATTGGAACGTACATCGCTGAAAAATTTCATTATATTCGCACACTATTCTCAACTCTAAGAAGAATATCGTGCATAGCTCCTCGCCCCAAATTTCTAGTCGATGGGGTAGAATGAGATTTAATACATTGCAGGTTCGTGCGTAGATGAGAGAGAGACGAGTCCAATACGAACAGGTACACGCGAAGCAGGTGGCCGTTTAATAAAACCAGGGTGTCGAAGCAGAACCGAACCTGAACCCGAAACCGGCACTGAACACGAATTTTCACCCGGAACCAGAATTGAACTGAACCCACATTTTTTCGCCATCTTGAATTACACCCGAACGGGAATGATTCGAAAGAACCATTCCGAACCTGTTAGGAACTTGGTTCAGCCCCACTGTTTTGCAACTCCGCAAGCTTTTTTTTTTCAGGAAAAATGAGATGGTCTAGCACGAGGCTGTCTGCGCTGTAAAGTGCGAAAATGGCACCCATTATATGCGAGAACAAAATTAAATGAAGTCTGGTGTCTGGGAAGAAACCGAATTGACGCTTCTGTAACGGTCTAGCGCCAGTTCTGAAGCATTGTACGCCAGATTTATTTGAAATCTTGAAGTATTTCTTCCCCTTTTACATGTTTGCGTATAGTTTTAATCGAATTGTTAGCGCTGCTATAGCTCGAAAAATGATTCTAGACACCAAATTTTTGCTTGGGTGTTTTCTTCTTTAAGACGATGCTTTGGACAATGGATATACATGGAGCACCCCATGGTATTCGCCTACGACCAATAAATCATTGATATCTAAATTTCTTCTTGACGCTGTTTCGTTTTATCAACAGAACGATAGCTGTGACGTGCAGTTGAAATCAGGTTACATGCGGCACGAAAAAAATGGTTATATGATTGCTAATATGTAATTAGTTGTTACTCTAGCCCATGAAGCAGGTTGGTTTATGCGCAGTAGTTAGTGAAAACAACGCATCAGTGTTTATATCACGTTATTTCCGCTTCCCACGGCACCTAAAGTTCAACTACACGTTACAGCATCGTTCGGTTGATGAAACCAGAACAGCGTGAGAGAATAAATTCTTTTCTAAATTATTCAGCGGCCATAGGCGAATACCACGCGGTGATACAGGTATTCTATTATCTAGGGCATCATTTCAAAGCAGAAAAAGCGCAAAGAAATTAGTTCTGCATTGTACTTTAAACACCGATTGAGAATACCTTCCATTTCTTTGCGTCATTTACCATAAAAATATAAAACATTACGCATCGACCCAACAACGTTCTTACGGTGGTTCTTGAGGATAGGAAATGGCGCAGTAACAGTCTCACTTCTCGATGGACTCCTCAACCGCGGGGTAAGGCAAGGGGAAGGTGGGAGTCAAAGAAGAAAGAGAGAATGGTTGTGCCGTAAGGGAGGGCTCCGGAATAATTTGGACCAACTAGAGCTCTTTGACGTGCACTGACATCGCACAGCACACGGGTGACTTTTGCGTTTCGCTTCCATGGAAACACCACCGGGTTCGAACCGGGGTACACCGATTAAGTAGTAGACTGCCCTAAACACTGAGCCACCGCAGTGGATAGTGCAACATTTACTTTCGTAGGCGTTCGTTGTCTGAGGCAGCAGGTACTAAATAAAACCCCTCACGATGGGTCAGTGGCGCAAAGAAGACAATTCAGGGGGCACTTTTGCTCTCTGAAGTGCTGCAAGGCGGAAGTGTTTCCTGGCGCAGTGTTTTTTTTTCATTCTTTATTTCTCACATTTTATTTTATTTTTCTTTTCTTATCTTTATTTTTTATTTCTTATATTTTTTCATGAATCTCATGCATTCCCAAGATGCGCCTTTATTCATGAACACACCCTGAGCCTCCGTGGTGGATTGGTAGCGTCTCCGCTTCAAGTGCCAAAGGCCTTGGTTCGATACCCAGCCTCGCCTCAGTTCTTTTTTAGTAGTGCCGCCGAAACGCGGACACTTTTGCTAACATTCCTTGGTCACGACAGTATGCGACAATCGACAGTTTTAGCTGAGCGTTTTTACTGCCAGCGGAAAGGAGCGGAGGAGCACAGACGCCACTGCGCATGCGGACGTCGCTTTGCCGGCCAGCGTTTTTACGGGGCGAAGCTTACGCCCGCTGGGAAGCCCTCTCCAGCGGAGCGATAAACGGCGCACGAGCGTGCATAAGAGCGCTTGACTAGCACTGGCGAACGTCTTCCGTTTAACAGACTGCCCTCTTGCACATCTGAAAAGAAATACTTTCCAAGAAATTAATTAAAAACACAGAATCTACCTTTACTAAACAGTTTCAGCGCATTATTAGTAGGCTTAATTGATATTCTTTTCACTCTGACTCGAATTGCGACCGATAGGTGGAGAAGCAGAGCAAGCGACTCTACTCCGCTCGAGAGGAGGGGCGATCCGCCCGGCTAAAACACTTTTCTCGCGGGCCCCTCCGCTGGTCTATCCGCTCACCCGCTCCGCCACGCTGGCGGTAAAATAGCTCAGATAAAACTGCCTATTAAAGGCTTTCGCATTTAAAAAAAAAATGCCTCAGTGGCTGTGGAGCTCGGCTGCTGATCCAAGGTTGCGGGTTCGATTCTGGCCTCGAGGGCCGCATTTCGAGGGAGGCGAAATGCAAAAACGCTCATGCGCTGTGGCACGTTGAAAAAATGCCGACGATTCCGTTATTTCCTAATGCGAAATCTAAGCGCACCTCACCAGCTCTCTCAGGTTTTCGATAGATTGTGGCAAAGAATTAGAGCAAGACATGTGTAAACAATTACACACTACTTGTTTTTCACACATATTCCTTCTTCAAGGAACACTCCATTAACAGTTCTTGACTGTCATGAAGGAAGCTTTGTGGTCGGAGAAATAGATAAATATATGCTCGACTTGCTGCTCCAATGCCTGGTTCTCAAAGACGAGGTATGCGCAAGTATTTCGCGAGGTTGTCACAGCCGTGGAAGACGTTACGAGTGAGAGGAACGGGATGTTCTCCCGCATAAATCGTAAAAAATTCCTGTTTGTCCGTCTTTATATCTATATTGAAGTCCCCACCCACCCTGCCACCCTGGCACGTGGCAGTTAATGGTTGATCGCGAGAGTTCACTCACCGCTGTCAGGGCTAACGCATGCAGCCCACATCTCTCTCTTATTATCCCACGTACCTGTAAGCGCAATTCAGGCGTCCGCTGACCTAGGGAGCCAGTTATGCGCACTTCGTTTCCTTGAAATGATCGGAGTGTAAAACGTCAACGCCAACGAACACAATGAACGCCGGCGGCCTATGGCTTCTGCGCCGCGTTCCTGGCGCAACATTGTCGATGCCTGCAGCCCACATCTGTCACAGCACGTACCAATAAGCGCGACTCAGGCGTCCACTCACCCAGGGTGCCAATTATGCGCACTTCCTTTCCTTAAAATGACACAACGTTGTAAATGCCAACGCATGCAGCACAGATCTGTCACTACCGCCACGTAGATTAAAGCACGACTGAGGTGTCCACTGTTCCAAGAGGGCAGTTATGCGCCTTCCCTCTGCTTTCCAAGCTCCCGCTCCATTGGTTTCGCAGCTTAAAGCGCGACTAAGGGGTGTCCGCGATGGCAACAGCGACGGCGACGCCGCGATGCGCAGAAACGGGCGCCAAAGAACTGCGCTCTAAAAAATTGCTGATGGTTTAGCTTAGTTAAACTTAGTGTGCACGCGAAAGCTTCTCACACGCTGCCGAACGGATTGTCCGCGAATTTCTCGTGAAACTGTCTCGTTGCAGCCCCATATACACTGAGACGAATCACGTGCATAGTCCTCTGTGACTTGGTTTCTATCAGCTGTTGTTGAGCAGACGTCGAGGCGGCGATTTCGTTCGCGACTCGTTGTCGTCGCTTCTCCGCTTCTTGTCGTCGCCTTTTAGCGAGCCGTTCTTCGGGTGTTTCAACCGCCCGCTAGGCCCTTCCTTCACGCGTTGTCGGCTAGCCTTGTACCATGCTACTACTTCGGGATCCGTCGACGTAGCTTCTCGTAGCCTTTGCTGGTGCGGTACTGAGTTCTTTAGCTTGCAATCCACCTCTTCATCTATTAAGTATCTGACAAGCGAGCGCAAGCTCACGATCACCCTGACAAGCGAGTGCAGCCGCGCGCGCCGCCGCGGTAAGAGCACGGCGCATGCGAAGTGAGCAAGGTATGTTGCTGGGCGAATTGGTTGAGGTGCATCTTGAAAAAAGCGCTTGCAGGCAAAGGGCCAGAACGAGGAAGCCACACAACAGCGCAGTTGTGTGTCCTCCTTGTTCCGGTCCCTTGTATGCAAGCGCTGTTTTTTTCTCAACATGCGCAGTAAGGCGCATAGCTTTGTGATGACGTCACGTGCGGCGACGCGGAGGAGACCGGCGCATCGGCGGCGAACACCTGTGGCCCAACCGGTTGCCATGGAAACGGCTCATGCAGAGATGTGGCCTTGCGCCCGACCCGGGGAAATGCTCCGCAGCTAGCGTAGTGAAGGTTTCGCTTCAAAAACTGGCAGTGGTTTGACTCTTCTAGACCTCGTTAGATCGAGCGAAAGCTCCATTACACTTGGCTGCGCTTGGTTAGACACCTGAAACGCCTTGCAGGCGTTTCAGGCACACTGTCAGCCGCGCTCTCATTCATGGCGAAACTGCATGAGAAAGCGGCATCGCCTCCTTAAGCGAACTCCGAGTCACGTGCATAATCAGATGGCCACATCTGGTGAAGCGGCGGTCGGCCCACCGCGGTCCGCGCAGTGGCATGGGCACCCTAGCGTGGTGGCTGCAGCTGCGTAGAGTAACGTGGTCTTAGTCCCGTGGTCTTAGCCATGGGAAGCCTTAGTAGCAATGAAGAGAGGGTAGGCAGCTGGTCAGGATCATGTAACAGAATTGTTGAAGGACGGAGGGGAGATTTGTAGTGTAGGCGTGAACCGCCCTTGAAGACCGTGAACCATAACAGCAAACGCATGGAACGAAACCCAGTTTATTTAGTGACGCACACACATAATATACACACAAGTGTAGCCCCCTGGCGGTGTTCACATTGAAAAGGAAACAAGAACTAACTACACAACATATTCCCTCCCTTGATGTTAGGGTTAGTGAATTAGTGGATTAGTACGTATTACAACATCTCAAAGGATTTACTAATATCAATGCACATGTACATGTAAACCTTTGCAGTTTGAAAAAAATTATCACAACACAGTCCATTCATGCACTCTACTAGCCTATATGTAGCCAATCGGTCAGGCGGTCGTATCTTGCGAGGTGGCAGCACACGGCGCGGAGGGTCCGGCGTTGGAAGCAACGCCTCTTTTGTGTCTTGAGGTGGGTCCGGAGTGTGAAGAACTGGTCCGAGCAATCGTGGGGCGTCAGAAGGCGACCCATGCTGAATGCGGACACACTCACCACTCTTACTGGGATTCCACGATTGAAGCGCCGCTAGAATCCTCGACAGCTTGGCCGCATTCTATATCTTGCCGTCGTCGAGACGGAAAGACGATCGCCCATGTTTCTTCTTTACCTTGCGGGGACCCGTGAAAGCGAAGTCTCCCTTGAACGAAGTAGCTGGCTTCTTCACCCGCACATAGTCCCCAACTTTCACAGTAGTCTCCTTCGCAGACCTGCGGCTATCCGTATACTTCTTACTGTACTGCTGTTGCTTCTTCTCCCGTTCGCGCAGGCGCTCCAGCTCAGAGTCTGGGGAGCTGAAAAAGGCAGGTGACGGGAATCCGAAAATATCAAGTCTTGTTCTTGGTACGCGTCCATGGAGCAGTAATGCAGGAGTAAGCCCCGTAGTAGCGTGCGGAGTGCAGCGGTAAATTGCAAGGTACTCGATTACTGCTTGACGATGCGGACGCCGCTCTAACGCTGCCACTTGATCATACGATTTGAAAACTCTGTTGAAGCGTTCAACTTCCCCGTTCGCTTGAGGATGATACAAGGATGAGTGCAGAAGGCGGACGCCACGATCTTTTAGAAATTGCTCAAACTCTCTAGACGTGAACTGTGGCCCATTATCACAAACGACTTCATCCGGGTAACCTTCACGGGAAAATACAGAAAGCAAAAACTTGCTGACTGTAGTGGTGGAGACGTCGGAGCTGAAGTGTACCTCGGGTCACTTCGAAAAATAGTCCACCAGAGTAATCGCAAACCGACAGTCATGCGGAGCTCGCTCCAGGGGTCCCACGACGTCGAGTGCTATGTTTTGCCATGGGCCGTCTGGGAATGGCACTGGCTACAGATGTGTAGCAGATACTTTGGCGCTCTTGTCTGCTCCCTGGCAGATGCTGCAGGTCTGAATCGCGAGCTCGACTTGCCGATCCATGCCCGGCCACCAAAACCGCTCTCGCAGACGCGCCTTCGTCCTGACAATTCCGGTGTCACAGGTTCGGCGACTAGTCGACATCATCACTGAGTCCGCACAATGAGGGGGTGGCCGTTTGATGCCCGGCGCAGCCGGTAAGCAAACGCAGTGACTGAGACCGAGGCGTGTTTAAGAGGTAACAACAACAAAATAACGTTATAGTTCGATTGTACAATGCGGCAGCTTTCACAGATACATAATTCACATTCTACAAAACAATTGCGGAAAGCACATAACAGTAAACACACTGAATTAAGTTATACATTGAATATTTCTACACAGGTCAGAACACAAGTGAGAGGCCAATTAGATAAAGTCGATCGATAGTCAGAAGGTGAACAAACATACAGTCAACCGGGAAACGCGGCTGCAGTCCATCCACAAAAACGCAGTCAGTGCGGCCCCCGAAGGCGACGTCCGTCCAGGGCAGCTTGCGGGTTCGAGGATGCGGTGCGGCGGCTCGGAGACCCGGGAGTTCACGGCGGCAGCCTTTCCACCCACGGGCGGACTGAAGTTCGTTTCCATACGGCCCCCTTTTAAAGCCCTCGGGCGCTAGCGGGCGAGCGCTCGCGGCGCCACAGCGTCGGCGTCGAAAAAAAACAAAACACCAAAAAGCGCTACGAGAGCACGTAGGCACCTAAGCTTTCACTCTGCATGGCCGCCATCTTGGAGGAGGAAAAAATTAACGCACAACTAAAAAGAAGCCCCAGGCTTCGACTCTCGATTCGGTGACCTTGGAAACGCAAAAAAGTAAAACACAACCAAAAAGCCAGTCACGTAGGCCGCAACTTCTTTCCCGCTAATGGTCAGCTCTAGACTTCGGCAGTATCGGGGACGAGTTTGAGCCGCCTCCGCTTTCGCAATGCGAGGGGTTGTCTACATAACTGAAAAAAGCGTGCATGCATTCTTGCTCTTCCCGAGACACATACAAAGAAACGCGGACGCATCAGTTTTATACAAACAACAGTAATTTACAGGCTGCCGCCACTTCTGTGACATCCGGGATGGGCCTCATGTGCTGTGGCGATCACTTGCGGAGTCAGTGCTTCTGGAACAATAAGACGCTCTCCGCAGAGCAACAAGTTATCAACTACGGACAATTCTAGCTGCACCTTGCAATATGGTTTAAGTTCAACCGGAAGCAATTTGCGCGAAGGCCACGACGACTGGACGTATGAAATGACTTGTTGTAACGTGTTGTCTTCAGCTAGACTCTGCTGGAATTGCTCTTTGGTGATGCACGATGGCGCTTGAATGAATGCTACCACTTCGTCTGTAGACGTTTCATCCTGCTGTAACGCAACTGGAAGACGGGACAGAGCGTCTGCAACTTGGTTTCCCAATCCCTTCCGGTATTGCACCGTATAGTTATACCGAAGAAGTCGCTCTGCCCAGCGCGCTATAAGTGTTTACCAGTACCTTGACTTGACAAGAGAGATACCAAAGCCTGGTGATCTGTGTACAGTGTGAAGTGGCGCCCCCAAAGATACGTGTGCCAATGCTCGATAGGCCAGACGCACGCGAGCGCTTCGCGTTCTCCCATGGAGTTCCTTCTTTCTGAAGGCGACAGAGTCCTTGACGCAAACGCCACTGTGAATAACTCGTGCCCATGCCTTTGTTGAAGAACTGCTCCGAGGCCGCAGTCGGATGCATATGTGGCGACGACTGGAAGTGATGCGTTGAACATCCGGAGTACTGTCCCGGAATCGAGCATGGACTTAACCTTTTGAAAGCTGGCGTCAACATTCTCAGACCAAATAAAAGGCATATTCTTGCGAAGAAGGGCCCGCATAGGCTCGACAATATCGGCTAAATTTGGAACGAACTTTGCGTAATATTCCACTAAGCCAAGTAAGTATCGAAGACCAGCAGCATCCGCGGGAGCAGGGATGTTTTTGATGGATTCTATCTTCTCCGGTTGCGGAATGATGCCGTCGGGCGTGACTTTGTGGCCCAAGATTGAAAGTTCATTTGTGCAAAATACACACTTGTCATTTAGCTGGAGCCCTCTCAATCAAAAAATCCCACAAGCTGTCGGCCTGTTGGCTATCCGTAATTTAGGACCCTGCCAGCCTATATGTCTGTAGGCTTGAGGGTCTGTTGTTCTGTAAGCTTGTGGGTCTGTGGGCTTGATGGTCTGTTCTGTAAGCTTGTTGGTCTGTGGGCTTGATGGTCTGTTGTTCTGTAAGCTTGTTGTTCTGTGGGCTTGTTGGTGTACAAGCTTGTCAGTCTGTTCGTTCGTAGTTTTTTTGGTACGGTATTCACCCGATTCCAACACGCACCTTTTTTTGCGGGGAAAATAAGTCTCTAAATCACATGCGCGTTGGATTCGAGTACAAACAGAAACAGCCCCATAGCTGCTCATCGTAATCGCCATTATGCGATATGGGAGCTCACTAATTGCTGGTAACCATGGGAACACGTTTGCTCGTCGTTTTCTGCGTCACAGGAGCCATTTCCAACCGGTGTGGTGCTTGTCATATGTGTCAGCGAGCGTGGCACAAAAAAAAATTCATGGGACGAACCGCCTCCTCTCGCTTTTGCTGTGTTTACGACGTGAGTAGCAAGCTATACCGACATCCGTAGTGCGACGGTGGTGTTCTCCGGCAGGCTCTCTATGCGATATTGTTTTTGGGAATGGATGCAGCGGCCACGAAGAGACGTCGTGTCCGCCACGATTATAGCTTTAAGCGCAAAGTTATTCTGCACACATAACAGAGCGGCAATAGGCATGCTGCCCATCATTTTGATGTGCCAGAGACTTGTGTTCGCGACTGGCGAAGACTGAAAAAGTCAATCTGAGTGCAAAATGTCAAGCAAAGGCCGCCACGGTCCGCAAGCGGGGAGGTTTCCCGACCTTGAATATGAGCTGGCTGACTTCACGCGGCAGCTTCGTGTGGACCACATGCCCGTCACCACCGAGGTGCTTTCAAGAAATGCGGAATTTCTAATGCCATGGGCGGCACTAAAGACGAGATGTTGTGGTCGGAGAGTGAGAAAGAACTGCCCGAGAGTGACAGTGAATAAAATTCGGGTGAATAAACAGCCTGTTCTTACCCAAAAATATAGAAACGGTTGCAAATTATTTGAGGTCACGGAAATCACATGCACGTTAGAAGCAGGGCTTGTAGTTTTTTTTTTCGTCACCAAAATCGGGCGCGCGTTAGGATCGGGGCTTGAATTTTTTTTCTTTTTGAACCGTAAATTGGGTGCGCGTTGGAATCGGGGGGCGCGTTGGAATCGGGGGGCGCGTTGGAATCGGGGGGCGCATTGGAATTGTGTAAAGAGAGTATTTTGGTTTACAGGCTATAGGCATTTTAGCCTACACCCTATTGGGCTCTCGGTGATTCAGTTAACAGCTAGTCGACCACAAAGGCCAGGAAGTATGCTGGCCACTGACCTGCTACTTGTTCATTCAGGAAGGAAACTAAGTGATATCTGACCTTAAGCTTCTGATTGCTTCCTGGACAATTCAAAAGCCAAAGGAGGCACCGCAAAAACAAAATTTGGGCATACTGTGAAGCCTCAATAGAAGTATAGACACCTAATTTTGGTGGCATGTTTTGTTCTCTATAATGAAGCAGAAGACACAGCTACCCATGAATCGTTATGTGGTATTCGCCTGTGACAGCTAAATAATTTATAACCAAATTTTCCTGCCATGCTGTTTCGGTTTCAACAGCTAACGATGGCTGTGATGTCAAAGAGAGGTTACAGGTCACACGAGGCATGGAAAAACTGCAACATATTCGCTGTTTCATCGTGTTAATTCACTAGTGATGAAGCCAGCCTTCCTCATGGGCCTGAATGACAACGCATGTTGAAGCACCGATTATATTGCAGTTTTTCATGCGTCGTGTGACCTATAACCTCTCTTTCACATCACAGCCTTCGTTGGGCTGTTGAAACCAAAACAGCATAAGAAAGAAATTCGATCATAAATTACTTAGCGGTCGTAGGGGGATACGACACGGTAATCCGTGTATAATAATGCCTTAGGCCTCATTACAAAGAGGAAAACATGCACTCAAAAATTAGGCGTCTTTACTCCTTTAACTTTATTTGCATATACTAATGAAAAACTGCATGCCATGTTGCACGATCAACGTGACCTGAAAAAGATAAAAGCAGACAATGGCTTCAATATCACAAATGAAAGTTTCTCAACAAAGTGACTAAAAACAATTTGAAAAAAAAAGAACAGTGGTACACACTACACAAAAGAAAATTCAAGAAAAAAAGTCCACACAAGCTAGTACTTGAACCTGCAAGGCTTCTTAAGCTTCTCAAGTCTGAAAGCTCTTCCTGCAAACCCCTATAGATTCGCATGTAGGGCATTACACTACTCAAAAATTGTATAATATGCAATGCCAAACAAAGAGCACACGGAACATGATCTTGGAAACAGAAAGTCAATGATTTTGATACGCTAAAACAGTAATTGCAACTGAAAGCTTCAAAACAGTCAGTAAATGCAATTTTGAAGAAAAACTGAGAACACATGTGCATAAAGAAATAACAGAAGGCAAAGGGTAAATAAAACCACACAAGCTTGAAATCAAACTTACAAACATGCAAGCTACCGCCTCTGCAGGTCCGCAAGCTTCTGTGGAAGGTGTTTCCTAACAGATTTCATGCGCTTTATGGCTTCTTCTGGGTTTGCCGCCCCAATGTAGAGACGAAACAGTGCTGTGGAAAAATGAAAGGTTGAGTTTATCATCTGTTCACCACAAAAAGAATGCAGATAAAAGTGAATTCTGAAACTAAAGAAATATAAAGCTGAAGGTGACTATAGCTCATATGATGCATGAAGACAACTGCAATAAAATCGCTCCTCCTTCACTCCGAGATTTTCATTTGAGACTCCTCCCCGCTGCAAAATCTGAGATATAAAATTCCTCCTGCACTTACACCTACTGTTTACAATAGCCAGAGAAACTCAGTGATTTCCAGTGGTTGCATCAGTGCAAACTAGAAGTGTTTGTCCAGATTTCCTGGGCTCATTTTGTTGATGAAGGCACATGCTCACTGGGTCTTGAGAACAGCAATGAAGATGTGAGTCAGTGTGCTTTGAATATTTTATCACAGCACTGCCTCTACATCTGTACATAAAAGAATACACAAAACTGCAATGTCACGCAGAGAACAGCGATGTGTTCTCTCCTTCATCATCTGCTGCAAGTGCATGCGACTAAACCTTTGGAGAAAAATAGGGCTGTAAATAGTTATCTAATCATGGCACACTACAGCATACCTTTCTCAGTGCCATCGTTTCTAAAAGAGCTTTATTATTCTTAAAAATCATAAATTGGTTGTCTTGCCCCTTAATAACACTGTGAATGCGAAGGGCTCCACTGAAGATGCTCGAGATGTAATTGCCACCTGCCCTAGCCACCTGTATGAACGACTGGTTCCCAGTGTCTCCATTACCTGTATTTAGCACTTGTTGCAGATTGCTTCAGTACATTTTAAGTCATTGATGAACAGTTATTGCAGTGAGGTACAAGAAGGTACCTTTCAGTGCGGACCGATTCACGCATTCTGACCTCCAATTGCTCCAACAAGAGGCTGTTCCTGCGGCTTCCATGTTACCGATAACCATGAAGAATGCTGGTAATGAAACTTAGCTACAATAAACAAAAACAGCTAAATCTGAAGCTTTGCAGAAAGAACCAAATTAGTTACTTGCCGCTAAAAGTAAACTTTTCATTCTTAACTGCTTCCAAAATCAGTAAAATTTGTTACCAAATAGCTAAACTGGCAACACCTGTCTTCACATCAAAGATCAGAGACAACTAGGCCTTGTTTTTCAGATAATTTCAATTTTCAAGCCATTAAGCCTAACTATAGCAGTGTGCACTATCGTCATAGCAACACCCACCAAGGCAATTCTCAAGCTTTTGTAACTTTTTACGTTTTCAATTTCCATAACGGTTCTCCTTGGAACAAAAAAGGCTGGCAATGCAACAATGCCTGTCATTAATAGCTGTAAAAGAAAGCTTCATCAAACCAGCACTCATATGCTTTCACTTCTCACTGCATACACACAGTGTGTATGTCCACTTGAGTATGCATGGGACAGCAAACAAAAAGTGCCATGCTTACGCCATTTACAGCTCTTGCAATGGAGTGAGTGATACATACGAAAGTTTACTGCGTACGCGCAACAAAATCTCAAAAGGAGCACATTCATGATGGAACAAAGTGAGCATGTCAGTGTTAACATACCTCTCACAGATTCAAGCTTCTGTGGTGTGAGGGCTTGCTTAGCTTGGGTCTTCCCCAGCGATAAGCCCTTATTTGACAGAGTGCCCGTCACGCTTCTGTTGCGCAATTCTTCAGACGTCCAGAAAAGCCCCGTTGAAAGCCTGCAAAACATCGAATCTGTGGAGGCTTGGAACAGCCTCCCCCACAAGTCTTTCGATATCCACGTTTCACTTGCAGCGTAGATCTGCAAAACCAAAGCAACAGTTGACATCTGTGCAACAGAAAACATTAGCAGTAGTGCTAACTCCTTTTAAGGGGGGACGAGGGTCTTAAAACTCACCTTTTTATTTGTGGCTAGAATCTCGTGAAATTTTGCACACAGATGTGTTTCTCTCTTCTGATTCAAAAATGTAATCATAACTCAGCTGGTTGTCTTAGATCAAAAGTTATCTTGAATTATAGAGTGTAAGTAGGTAATTATTTACGCAGCTTTAATGAACATTCTCATTGCATTTTGTTGCTCTTAATTACATGAATTGATAGCCAGCAAATTCCCATACCCGATGACATTCTTACCTTTTTTGTTTATGCCACGTATAAATAACAATTTACAATTAGCTTAATGAGTTGCACTGTCAAATACTGCGACCTTTTACTCTCGACACGGTATATCAGGATGACATGCCTTTAGAGAAAAACGAAGAATGTCATCGGGTATGGGAACTCTCTGGCTATCAATTCATGTAATTAAAAGCAACAAAATGCAATGAGAAAGTTCACTAAATCTGCATAAGAAATGACCAATTACATTCTAGACTTTTCAAGATTTAAGACCACCAGCTCAATTATAATTACATATTGGGAATCACAAGAGAAAAACACATCTGTGTGCAAAATTTCCTGAGATTCTAGCCATAAATAAACAAGTTAGTTTTAAGACCCTCGTCCCCCCTTAAACCAATGAAAATAAAATATCGCTAAACAGCGTTCTGGCATATAGCAGAGGCATGACTGCTATATACATCACGGCCATGAAAAAAAAGGGGGTGTTTAGCATCGAGCAAATACAGTATATCATTTTATCACACGTAAAAATTTGTGCTGCTATTTCTTCACAGAGATGCGCATTTCATGGCCAAGCTTAAACACAAGCTCTGACATCACCTTAAAGGTTCACTAAAAGGAATCTGAACTCGTCTTTTTATCATGAGAAATCGATCTACAAGTTACGAGCATTCTTAGTCAATTCAAATTATTGTCCTGTGCGACTGATGTCCATAATTTAAATCGGGTTAACCGTCCGAGCCCCCAACTTTTTTAAACTCACTGCAGGCAGTGAGAGGAGTCAACCCACCTTTCAAACAGTCCCGTGGCGGCTTGCCGCTCTGCCACCGGCAAAGTGATACGTAACGATCGACTAAAGCAAAGAGCCCACGCGTATTTTTATTTCTGTGGGCATAACTTATGGCTATGCAGCCTCCGAGTAGATTATTTATTCATGGAAACCTAAAACACAAGACAAATGCGAAAGTGAAGCTGCCACGCGACTGCCCGAAAGGCACTCTACGCGTGAGTCGACTCCTCCTACCATCTGTGGTAAGTTTAAAAAAAAGGTGGGAGCCGGAATGTTTAATCAGATTTAAATTAGGGAAGTCGGCCGCACAAGACAATAATTCGAAGTTTCTAAGAATGCTCGGAATGTGTTGATCGAGTTCCCGCGGTAAAAAGACGAGCTCAGATTCTTTTTAGTCCACCTTTAAAACAAAAGGAAGCAGTGTGTGCACGAACATCTTTATTTTTATGTTGTATATTCAACTTTCTTTTAGCATGCACTCTGAAGACCCCTTAGAGTAATGCTTTAAGAAGTGGATAATACTAAGGGTCTAGAAGATTATTCCTGTGACTTCATTCGCGAAAGAAGTTCTGCCCTATTTGTGTACCACAGTACACGTAAAACTCTCATTTCACTGACACAAACTTTTTTTGTTGGGCCTGCATACTCCTTGACCTCCAAATGCTGTAGCATCTTTTGTTCAACAAAAGTACACAGTTATTTTGTTCCGTTCACATTTCTGCAAACTCACTTTCTGGGAGCATTTGTAATATCTCATTGCAATAATTGCAGTGCTGAGAAATGCAGTCAGAAGTGCTTGAAGTATTTAAGTTTCAATAAATTTCCTTACCTTCCCGTCATCTCTCGTGGAGCCTATTTCCACATCCGTCCTCACGCTGCTCTGACCATCATGGCTGGCTGCTGCTGCATTAGGACAGCCATATTTGTTAATGATTCAAAAACAAAGCAACCACTAACGTGCCCAGTGCACCATTTATCCAGCCTCCCATTTTGCATGCCGATTTTACCCTCTCCATATCTGCTCCAAACAGGCAACACAGCCTCATGGGAGCACTGCTTTGTTCGCCACCTGCCCATGCTGCCCAGGCGCAGCGGTGTGCAGTTTGAAGTATCAGTTGCGCAACTCATTCATGTTCAAATTAACAAGCGATATTTTAAACAGACTCTAATGGAACATGAACAGACTAAGTCGTACAGTTTGAATTATCCGCAGCTCTGTAAATAAATTGCATGCTTAGATGCCGCAACCCATAGTACTGTCGCAATTTCTCAGAAGGACTGCCATATTTACAATAAAAGTACCAAACATTGTCAAAATAATGACTCCTTTGAGCTAGGCGATTCACATGTAAAGTAAATCTCACCTTGTTGGGGCGAGTCCTCCATAACAGTGCCACTGCAGGAGAGAAGTGCTTCGGCATCGCTGCAGTAGGGAAGCGCTCCGTCAGATCCAGATGCTGTAATAAGGAGAAAATTAAGATAAGCCTTCTACATAGCTTACTACCAGGGTACAGAAGGTTCAGACAAATGTTGCCAGAAATGTTGCCCTAACCAAAGCCTTTCCCATGAAATGGTTAATATCACGTCTACTGAATGCACCCGAATACAACAATCATGAATGCTGGTGCACACAGCGTCACAAATTAAAGGGACACTAATGACAAATTGAAGTTTGCTTGTTTTGGTAGATAACCATGTTCAGACAGAGAGGCTACTTTTGATGAATCCAGATCTTTCATGAGGTATAGAAGGTCAAAAATGCAATAAAGGTATTGCTACTGCTGGCCATTTTTTCAGGGAAAGTGCATTGCCTTAAGGCAGCTTGTGCCCATGGGTCCCCGAGACTAGCTACGTAGTCAAACTTTCCTGTGGTGACCAGTACGTCCTTTCAGTCTCGATGCAATGCATTTTTAATGAGTAGCGAACAAATTTTTTAATCCAATTTTCTAGGCTAAATATTCTTATGCGTTACACAAACATCATTACAGTCAGGAGCCATAAAATTGAGTTTTAGTGAGTGCAAAAACTGTATGG
This sequence comes from Amblyomma mixtum, assembly GCF_055824585.1. Lineage (NCBI taxonomy): Eukaryota > Metazoa > Arthropoda > Arachnida > Ixodida > Ixodidae > Amblyomma > Amblyomma mixtum. Next base: position 375,040,567 of record NC_143014.1, on the reverse strand, counting down.
AGTTGTCCTACATATTCTTTTCAGGAAGCCACAATAGACAGCAATGGCACTCAGTGTACACAAAGTAAATCTTACCATGTTGCCATGGGTTCTCCGCAGTGGCATCAGTACAAAAGGGAAGTTCTTCACATCCTGTAATTAGGACAGACACATTCCAATTGTAGTTGATAGCAGCTATTTAATGTGAATGTAATAAATGCTCCAAACAAATTTAATACTGCAAAGTGCGCATTGCCTAAACATTTAACTGCATTAGCGCAGTGCCACATATACAAATTTAATTGCATTAGCGTCAATGCCACTGGCTATGTACTGCGATTGCCACGACTCATGCACCCCAGAAATGAATGCTCCAAATCTATTCCTCATGCAGAAAAGTGTGGACCTTTGTTAGGAACAACCTTGTATCAAGTAAAAAATTTTTATTCATAATTTTGTCAGACGAGGCATTTCTACTACGTTTTTGTTCCAAATGGCACCAAATTAATCAGCACTTCTGACACTCTCGGCTTATCCAGGCATGAGCTTTTGGCAACTTCCTCGCCTTCTCAACCAGGTACAGCTGAATGTTTTGGAAGATAATTTTATTATTGTACTCAAACAGCTTTGGGAAGGTTATGTGCTTGGATCATTGTTGTTAACGAGGCAATTTTTTTAGTTGCTTGCAAGTGTTATCACGTGATGCAAGTGTAATGAGATTAAACCTGATGATTATAGCACCAACCCTGGAAATAAGTAATAAGCAAGCAATGATTCATCAGCATCCACTCAACATTGTACTCCTCTTCGAAGGAAAGCTATAGAGATTTCACAGAAGCTTTGCAGTTGAAGAAATTTCATTGCAGCTCTGCATTCGAAACAAGGGACCACCAGTTATCAGGAGCAGTCACTCTACCAGCTGAGCTATGCAGGACGGCTAGAATGTGGCAGGGCAAAGCCAAATTCATCCGCAATTTGCATCAAAATTGGTGTTAGCTGAACCCTTTCGCCCTCTTCCAAAACACACTGGACTAACGCTATTCACCGCTTCAAACTGTTTATCATTTCGGCTACCTGCTACCATCCTCTAGCCTCCCTGGTTAGCTCAGTTAGTAGAGCAACTGCTTCGGATAGGGAGTAATCCCAAGTTCGAACCCTTGAGTGGGACGAATTTTTCTTCAACTGTGAAGCTTCTGTAAAACCTGTGCAGTTTCATTTGAGGCCATATGGCCACGCTTGGGTGGATGCTGACGTGTAATGGCTCTCTTATTACAAATTTTGTCCTCCTCGATGAATGTTCCTAAAACACATGATACTAAGTATTACAAAAATGATGACATTAACAAACTGAAGGCGTTCAGAACTAACTGTCATTTCTCGTGCATGTGTGGCATAGGCATGTCACAAAAAGTAACAAGTAATAGTCAGAATATACATCTTTTCCCCTCTATTTTTCCCATTCGTCACAATATCTCTGCTATTGACAAATACTATACACAAATATCATATTTATTGAAACCTAGGTTGACAATATTTCTCAGAACACAGGCAAAGGATAAGAAACTTGTAAATCGGCTTAGATTCGAGAATTTATAAATTGATAAAATGATTCATTGAAACTGGAACAATGGCATGCAGGCAGCGCAACCACACATTCCAATAGAAGAAAGCACTGTAGCCAAAGGCAGCACAGAAGACTGACCACCACTTTGATCACATACTGAATCTTGCCACACTGACCTGTACCTTGTGAAGTGGCACTACTGCAAACAGGAGGGGCCGTAGTGGACCCTGTCAAATAGAAGTAGGTTGCAAAATATGTCCTTTTACTATTGTGTACCATGCATTCATACCACTTCAAAAATGAATAAATACACAATTGAAGGAAATAACTTGCCATTCAATGCTGCAGGCTCTGCCTGCTGTTTGTAAACAATGCTCAAGGGCACCTCACTTGCCGTAGCACAAATTAGCTTCGCTGAATAAGTTGAAAAATTTTTTACTGGTTAATTCTTGGCACAATATACGAATAAATAAAATGTTCAAATTTTTATGTATTAACCTTTACTTAAACATAAACAAGCCAACTTTTGTACAGCTAATTTTAGCGCGATATTTTTCATGCAAAAGTTGCACGGAATGTCAAGAAACCCCATTTTAAACTGCTTCACTTGAGCTTCCTTCAACGCAAGCTTGGTTACTGGTGCCGCTCTTACAGTGTGCCTGAGTGAGGTCCATGAAATCAAGCTGTCAGCTGTAATGTGCCTGAAACCTTACTCGCAGTTACAGATTAACCCTATCGGACCCTTAGAAGGCTACCCACCTAAAAGCACGATAAATTTAGCAGGACCAAAATTATACTATTTTCTAAAATAGTGCTTTCATGAGACTGAGTCCCTTGAAAGCAATCATTTTCAATGCATGCACATCACCGTGTTCATTCCAGATGCTGGCAGTGCTGTCGAGGCAGATGAGCCAAACTTGTGCACCCCGTGTACTAACAGCAGGCATTAAAAGGCTACAAAGCGAAACTTGTCACACAGAGAATAAACCTGTCATGCCTGTGCACATACAGGCAGCAGCTTTTACTGCCTCGAGTACGTCACGGCTCTTGGCTGCTGGAATTGTTTTTTTGCGCTGCACCTCCACAATTTCATCAAAAACCACCTATTTGTGGCAACATGTAAAAGGTTTAACGCAATAGCGCAGGTTAGTGCAATTAGTGCAGCATTCCCACCACTGCATGTAGCAGGCACACAACTATTTCCAGTTACCTGAAATATAGTTACATTTTCTAGCAATATGATCATGATTTTCAAACACCAGTCAGCGGTATTGCAATGTGATTAGGAGTTAGTTCTGGAGGAATATTCTACCAGGCTTCTTAAAATCATGTGCTCACAAAACTAAACTAAGACTTTTAAGAGCACAAGGAGTTCTAAAATATCCCATTCATGTTAAAAGTGTCCAGTGATTCTCCCCCATCTGTCTTTGCACTAAGCTTCCTTTCAATGTGTGTGCGCAAAAAGGATGTTTTCCAAGAGAGCTTCCCTGATACTAAAGCTGCTTGAAACATGCGATTTGCAATTCACAAGGCCTTATCATGATTGAGAGAGGCACCCTTCTAAAGAGCACTCACCAGCATCAAATATGTTGGAAGTGAGGGCCTCCTGCAGCTTTGAATTCAGTGCTGGAAGTGCTTTTACTTCTTTTTTTGCCTCTTCAAGCTCAGCCACCAGATCTTCGCAAACTGCACTTGACGGTGCGGCAGCATCATCCGAATGTGCGTTCCTAACCTCGGCGAGCTCAGCCTCAGCTGATTTCAGCCTTTGCTCCAGGTCTTGGTACAAAGCTAATGGAACTGAATCGACAATTTTGTCGTTTATTGCTTCCTTGATCAATTCCAGTTCCTGACTATGTTGCACTTGCATGCTGACTTTTTTTGCAGACTGCGTTACCTGCAATTGCATTGGCAGATGTGTAAAATATTATGCCACGTCATCAAGCAATAATGAAGATGCAACAGAGGGAATAAAGCTGGCTACCAGTTGCTTCAGTAATCATGCAACTCTGATAGGAAAGGAGCATTCACACTGGCGAGTCATGAATGCGACGCAACTTGCTCTAGTCAACTCGCGACGGGCGCTGAGCGACAAGAAGTGTTCACACAGGAAAGTAGAGTTTACGACTGGCTTCCCGAGACCTCCTCCTACAAACGAGAATGGGCAGGGGAGGAGAGGCACCGCTCGCGCGCCCTCTCTCCATTAAACTCACACATGAGGGTGTGAGTGAGCATTCTCAAGTTTGTTCAGGCGTAATGCGGCTTTGAAAGCCCAGAAAGCTTTAGTGCACCAACAACAAAGCCAGCAGTGGCTGTGTATGTGCCCCTGCTTGCCGTGGCAGTGAGCAGCCAGCCAGGTGAGCGTCTGCAGACCCAGCAGTGTGCGCACGATGAATGGTACCACCGAAGTCAGTTTCCTCTTTCTGGCTGCTGTGACGCGTTTGTCTTACTATGTAGCGCACTGTACCTCTTCTACCACATGTGGAGAAAAGGCCAAGGACACATATGTGTCACCTCCCAACACATAGTGAGAGTAACCTAACAGCGAAAAAGGATATATTTAATTGTGAACGTGGAAAATTTACTCCACTAATTGTCTCGATATCACGAAGGCAGCATGCAAAATGGACGCATGACCTGTTGTCTTGTAAATACTCCAAAACAACTCCAATATCTATTTCCACATTTCAGTTTTTTTTGTTTTAGCAGCATAAGAAATTAAGGTGCTGCTTAATCATAAGAATGGAAAAGTATTAGAGCGCGTCATTGATAGCCTCTGTGGAAAATTTCATGAAACACTCAACACCTAATCAAACAGAAAACAACAACATACGGAGCAGAAGGTGCAAAATGGCCGCCGAAGCGTGTATGTCTGAACACAGGTGCCTAGAAGGGGCGCATGCAGGTGGCTTCAATTTCCCAGCACAGCAAGAACCCGGTGTGACGTTCCGTGCGTGAGCTACCAGGGCCCATACCTTCGGCGGAATTTTCTCTGTGCTCAACCGTCCTACTCCCTTGTCTCCCCTTAAACGGTCCGCGTTCAGCGGCGCCGCGTTGGCGGAGCCCCGAGCGGCGGCAAGCAACTGAAGGGGTACAATGGTACAAAGGCGCCGGCGGGAGGGAAAGCCAGCCGAATTAGGCTGCCTGGCCGTACAAGGACAAGATAAGAAAGCTGCCGGCGGGAGACAAACGACATTCCAACGAGGGAGGTCGGGGGGCCGCAGGCGCCGCCGGGGAAAGGAGGAAGAAAGAAACATTCCAGTCGGGAAGACAGGAGATCGGGCGTGGCCGGCGGAGCACATATAGCTGGCGAGTGCGGACGAAAAGCACGGAGAGGACGAGATCGTTCACGAAAAAGGGTCCTTCAGCGCCGAAGCCGGACGGCGCGCAGCTTCTGCCAGCCACCGACGGATCGCAACTCCGGAGACCATCCATCGCCCCCATGACGGCGTCGCCACGTAAGCTCGGACACCCCAGCCTCTGATGTACCATGTATAATTATTGATTACATCATTTTGTTTAAACTGAGCCATACGGTGTCTTCTTGCCTCTCCGTCCCGTGTGGGCCTGCGCATTATGTGGGGTCGTCACACCGGATATTAACGCAACATGACACGGTGTCGTAGCCCCCAACGCTTTGGATTTTTCTGCAGTTTTGGGACTTGATGGTGCATCACAAGAAGTCGGTTAGCGAGCGATTTGACCAAAATGGTCGCTGGCGTCTTGTTTGGGGCTCCCCCTCCGTGACTCGCCAGTGTGAACGCGCTTTTAAGGTTGACAGCATACCCCACTGAAAGATGACAGGCAGTGCTGACTCTTAAATGAATTTTATTTATGAAACAAACAATATACTTCCTGTGAGTCAGTGCTGTGTTCTGTCGTCTTTTGCTATATTATGCTGCAGGGCTCTATACGAACATTTACCAGCCAGTCCAGCTTTCTAATACATTCCCTAAAACAATGTGCATTTGTAATAAATCACACTTTACTAGTAGTCATCAGAGAATCCTCAAGCTATAGCTCTAGACATCTTAGAGAATAGTTTAAAAAAAATTTCATACACGTCCAACAATCATGTCTACAGTGTTGCAAAAATCTCATTATTGAACAGGTATAAAGTACTCAATATCGCACCCAGCTCTACATGTGGTCAAGCTCTTACAACTTCGAGCAGCGCTTTCACATCTATAAGAAAGAGTACACCAGAGGTGCACCCTTTCAACTGGCTGCAAGGCTGGTAGCCAAGCCCACTTCTATGGTGTTAATTAGGAAGCCGAAACACCATATCGTAATGGAACATTTTCAAACACAGCGCAGTCATAAGATAATGAACCTACCTTGCCCTCTGCTTTTTTTTTCCTTCAGAGGAAACAAGAGTTTTTCTAAACCTCTTTCCAGAGAAAGCTTCTATTTCTTCTTTCGTCTCTGCACACGACATATAAAGTGATAGCATACTGTAAGTACAGCGACTAAAGGCAGAACAGACCAGTGGTTCTGGATAAAAATTTGTGACATATTGATAACAATCATTGATCAAAACAGCACATTAAAAGTTGTACCAAATCACTATGCATTTCTTGTCTCAGCACTTTAATGGTGCAGTATCAGGAAGCTGCAAGGTCACTGGCTTGGCAGAGAAATTTTCGTTTCACAGCAATAGACGATATGCGAAATGCGCAGCGCCATCTCTCGGCGCTCCGAGAACTAAGTCCTCCATGTTGGTACGGTAGCGTTCCGTAGCGTTCCATTCGGGTTCATCACCTGTTGTAGACGATTCGGTTTCGATTGAGGCGCGGTGCGCCCGTCTAGCAGCGTCTTGAGCGCGCCGCTTAGCAAGGCGCTGTTCGCGTTCTTCATCTGTCTCCGAAGCCCGTTGTCGTTTCCTCAAGCCGGCGTAGCCTCCCTTGCCGTCTATCAGGCGGCATTACGACGGAGCCGGCAAGCGAGCGAACTCATTTTATACCCCCCCCCCGTTCTCCAGCCTCCTCTCCACACTCCGCAGCTGGACGGAGCGCGGCGACGGCGCGGCTGCAGCTGCAGTGCGCCGCGCCTCGCGCCGACCTTCAAGGTCAAACGTGCCTCGCGGCCGCCCCGACGCGAAGGGCTGAAACCTGTCGTAATATTGCTTACGCAATAAAATGCTGCGTCGTTAACATGCACAGGCCCGCTAATAAGCGCTTCGTAGCAAACGCCAGTTTACTTAACGGTACATTTGCGTCAAGTTTCTAATTTTGTGCCGCACCTCTGCTGCTGTTCGATCAAAGCCAAGTCTCCGCAACGCCTCCGAGATTTCCGCGTAGACTGCGGAGATCCTCTTCAGGCGCCGCAAATCGTCGAGGCGGTCTTGCCAGCAGTCTATAAGAGCGGCTGTCTCGCGCTCGCTGCACAGTGTGCGCGTCGACGAGCCGGAGGACGCCATCTTTGTTTACGCTGACGAGGGACGACGAAGCTTGGATCGTGGTGCCGAGATTATTTATAAATATGTTTGCATAGAAGCAGGCATAGTGCCTTAGAATGTTCTGTCTTGCATTTTAATCAATTACAACAACAACAATTGTGGTTTTGTTTTGTTGCCTAGTGTTTATTTTTATAGCTTCGTGAGAGCGAAAGTGCTTGCGATTGCGCTTGGAACCTCAAGCACTCTTGAGGAGTCGGCATCGAGTCAAGCGGGATCGAGCTCGATTGCGCTGGAAAGTGGCCGTGTGACAACCCTCGATCTGTATTGAGTTCGATGAGCATTGACTCAATGAGGATCGAAAGTGCCCGTGTGACAGGTATAAGGCGTACACTGCTGGTTACTACGAACAACGGCAACGGTGACGCCGCGAAACGCAGAAACGGGTTCCAAAGAGCTGCGCTCTTAAAAAAACATGTACCTTTAGAGGAAATAACCAGTTTTCTTTCCCTGTCTGGCAACAGTCGTAGTTGGTGGGCGCGGCATTTTTGTGATGGATCTCTTTCTTCTGCTTGCTCGGTGCGCGTTTCTGTGGTCCCTTTGCTCCCTCCTGTTCCTGGCTCGCTTCGTTCAGCTTTGTTGGTTGCAGTGTTTCCGTGCTTGCGCGCGTTCGGCTGTTCGTGCGTGTGTGTACGTGTTTTCGTGGCTGCCCCCCCTTTTTGCGTGCAAAATGTCAGACCACGACGACCTTCCAGAGCTCAGCACGGCACCGTCGGAATCCATTTCGGACGCGTCTCAGCGCGCCAAGAAACGACCCGCAGGTCCGCGGTTCATCTACACCGAAGATGAACGAGTAGTTTTCAGGAACATTGTGGCTAGGTACAGTGCTGTTATAGGAGGTATACACTGCAACCGCGCTACCAGACGGCCCGAGCGTCGTCGCGGCAAACGCGCCATGTTGGCGGTCGGTTCACACTAGCTCGCGCAGTGATCGCGCTACGCCGTGAGGTACCCGGCCTGAACAGTTAGTGATCCGTAACATATTTGCATGTTATTAGATGCGTCAGCGACTAGTTTTCTTTGTGGAACGCTTATTGTGTAGGAAGTCTGCAGCAGAAACCTTCTGTGCCGTGATATAACCCAGCTGCCTCAACTCGGCAGCAAAGCTGGCTGGCTACACTGCACGCAAGAATGTACACGACTTGCAACTTTTCATATCAGGTGACAACTGTCAGCTAGTCATGCCGGGCACATCGTAGATAAACAGCACGATTAATTACCGAAATTCCAAAACTGCCGCCGCAAAAACTCATATTTACAGCGGCTGTAGCCCGCGAGCTGCTGAAGCTTCTCAGACGGTCTTTCAGCTGCCTTACTTACACGACAGAACGGTCAAGCAAATACTGTCATGCATTCGCAGAACGAACGGCAGTTCCAGCGAGAACCATGATTCCTGACCAGACGGTATGCCGTCGAACCCTTGACTACCCAGCGAGAATGTTTTTCAGTTTTGATTGTAGCTTCGTAGCGCTGCTTCGTATGCACAAGACGTCTAGCACTTTTGCATCAACGCAGTGTGCAGACATTCCGCTAGATTCAGTAGTAACACTTCACTTTCAGCAGATAGAAATGACAAGTTAAGCTACAGCTAAGCGAACAGACCCTTCGAATTACTCACCTCTCCAAAAGCGGCACTTCGGCGGTGGGCACCCTCAGCATTGCTCTTGGACTCACCCGCTTGTCAAGTAATTGCACCCTCTCATAGGTTTTTATGTTTAATTCCTTAGCCTGTCAGCAAACTTAAGCTGTGCACCAGGTGGGCCTCGATACCGGTGAATTCAACGCGCGGCAGCAGTCCTGTACGTCGCACACTGCGCTGGCGCATCTGCTTTCCTACGGGTCGACCTTTTCACAGAGTGGAACCATTTGAGCGTGCTCGGTCTTTTCTGCTTCGCGCGGTTCACGGAATACCCACTCAGTCACGCGGTGTTACGGTTCGGACAGAAATTATCTGCGGCGAGACGCGAAATACTCTCATATTTCATACATCACCAGCCATTTAAACGCTGCGGCTGGCTGCGGCGGCCGCGCGCGCGACCACCAACTTGGCGAATGCCGCGCCGGCCGGTAGCGCCCCTTGCGGATGACATCATGTGAATACCTCCTAGAGAAAACAAGAAAACGGACAATGCCTCAAAAAGGCCAAAGACGAAGCCTGGGCCCAGATTTGAGACTGTAATAGCTTGGCCGGTACACGCACTGTGTGCGTAGCCGAGTTAAAAAACTATGGGACAATATGAAGCCCCGTGGGAAAAAGAAGAAATCGGAAGAAACGAGGTAAATCTTTCTTCCAGGTGAGCAAAACAGTTTTACATTAAAAAACTGGCCCATACATTTTTCTGCATGTTCCCATGTTTCATATTCGGACATCATGTTAATCATAAGAATTTCGCGTGATTTATTATTGCGACAAATATTTTCCGTACGTACTTTTGAGCAAAACATTACGTGTGTGTGCTGTTCTGGTTAGCGAAATGTGAACTAGATTTTTGTTTGTTTTCCTTTTTAAGCATTGTGTGCTGCACACAAAGTGCTTCACTTCAGTGTGTTTCACTGCGCGTACGGTGCTGTAGAGCTATAATTAATAATTTTGGTGCAGGTGGTGGTACCCGAGAATGGCGGCCAATGAGCATGGCAACGGAACTGGTCGGTGCAGTCGCCGAGCACATGACGACAAGGCTGCCAAATCCTTTTATCAGCAACGGCGACCACGTCAGCGAGCCAGTGCCCTGCCCCCTGCTGCTTTATTGGAGGACACGGTGAATGGCGACGATGCGCGCCAAGGCGACTTTTCCAGTAAAGAAGGCTGCCCTCTTTAAATGCTAGTCACAACTGTCATGGCTAGCTTCCCTCGTGCATCAAGTCGTGCATCAAGGCTTGGCTTAGGAACACGCTGTAGGGGAGGGCTGTGGATTAATTTCAACTGCAAGGGATTCTTTAACGCCCGCTTACATGCCGTAGTACACGGGTTTTTCGCATCTCGCACCTATCGATGTTTGGCCGCAGCATCCAGGATTCAGTCCGCAAATGGCGCCCGGCAATCAAACAGCACTGCAGTAGGCGTTATTTTCTGCTTTTTCTATGGCATGCACTGAAGCAGGCAGGGCCACATATTTATTATTACTTCTTGGCGGGCTCGTACTGTGTCCATGTTTTATAATATTGCATATAGGTATGCTTAAAAGTTTGTTTCTATATGTCTACACTAGTCATACCCATGTAAAGGATTTGTTTGTGGTCTTCTATTATGGTCTGGACTGTCTCTGCTAATGGCCGTGTTTGTTCTTTGCGTTTCATATCACACTAGAATGCACAGTCTTTGTCTAAAGTAACCAGGCTGCATATTTTTCCTTTCAGTCGTATATTAAAGCTATTATGCCAGAACTCAAGCTCTAAATCTCTGTATGGTAAAAGAGCCCCTGTTCTCACCTTCAAAAAACTTTTTGATCTTTAGGGAAGCCGTGAGGGCTCTGTTATACGAATGAGAACAAACCATGGAGCCTGGTTACTTTTGACAAAGGCTGTACACCCGTCGTCAAAGGTAAATGGAAGGCGATGTTGTCAAAAAAAAATTAATTTCTTTAAATCTAAAGCATAATGGTCATGTTTGTTGGTGCACAGTACAATTCCCATAATCACAAATAGGCTCCACATATGTATTCAACGATGCATGAACTGGGCAGGCAATGATAAAATTTTTTCATTAATATTGCCTTCCATTTATTTATTTATTTATTTTTATTTATTTATCATCATACCCACAGCGCCATTGGCTGGCATTACAGTGGGGGGGTAGAAGAAAAAGTACACAAATGCCACCGCGTGCAGGTGGTTACAAAAAAAAAAAGATAACAATGAGATAGAAAGAACACGGACGGCACCTTTTGACGGCACCTGTACGTAAGCATAAGAGCCCACCAATTTTTTACCAGCATTGCAGAGTTGTCATGAAGGCATAGAACAAGTGGTTTTGCAGGTGAGGCTCGCGCACCCATGACAGGTGCACTTCCTGCTCGGGAAGAGTGCCTCACTGCAGGGACTCGCGATGAAGCAGCAGGCAGGCCACCAGTGGTCATTCCGACAACTCGAAGCATGCCGGAGGACACACCCACACCAGCCCAAAGTGCTCGCTCGAGGGCAGCTGGCCCCCGTGTTGCTGCGGTGGAGCGGACGCTGGCGCCCGAAGTAGCCGCCACAGTCAGGGCCGTCGAAGCAGACGATCGGCGCAAGAGAGAGCAGCACCGGCTGGGCGTGCAAAGCCGCAGGAGCCAGCTGGCCGAGCAGCGAATGAAAACCAACCCAGGTTACAGAGATTAGGCAACGCCAATTGGAGACAACGAAGCGCCAAATGGAACACTGAAATAAAGCTGTACATATTTGTTTTGGAACACTTCTGTGTGCAGTTATCAACACTGTCGTCATTGTGATGCAGTTGCGCAGTATTTGCTCATTCTTTCAATTCCTTAAAAACAATATGTTCTTTATTTAACCCATTGCACATGTACAAACAGGACATGTACACATAATAATGAAAGGATCAAGCAGTAAAAAAGGGAGGTAGCTAAACGCGACCAAAATGAAATTGGTCATTGGCAGGAACACAGAAGTACCATAGTCCTTCACAAGGAAAGTGACACAAAAAATTCGGGGGGCACTTTGACTGTCTAAAGTGCGTAGAGGCGAAAGCGTTTTCCGCACCACTTTGCCTATGTGACACTGGTGACGTCACCAGTGGATGACGTCACACATAATTGATCACGAAGTAATGACAAATTAATAATTATTTACTAATTACTGATTATTCCCTCAGCACTAATTGACTGCTAGTTAATGACGCTTAAGCTCCGCCTTTAGGAGTGGAACGCGACAGCGTGTTGTAGCGCTGTAAGGCAGTCCACGGAACGCTACCATCCGTTCGGCGCGATGCCTTGCCCTTTGAACGCAATGCTTTTTGAGGAAAGGAAATGGCGCTGTAATTCTCAGTCATCTCGGTCAGGGCAGGGCAAGATACTTCAAAATAGTATCTTCGATACGATGCTCGATACCTTTGAAAATTGTATCTCCGATACCGATACAAGATACAGAACCGAAATTGATTTTCGGTACAGATACTCGATACGTCGATACATCACTAAAATATCAAATTAAATACAGGTTATATTACGACTAACGAAGTTTACACAACTGAAATCACTGCCTATTATTGCCGGTAATATAATTGGCAAACTTAGGAAATGTACGCTAGGTGTCTGTAACCTTTAGTGTATTTCTGTAGAGCACTTTTCCTGAAAGGACTTATAAACGAATCCGACCGCATGGATTTTGAAGCTCCGCTGTCTGCGCAGTTGGCCTTGTTAGAACTTTAATTTCGACTAAAGCCATAGAAACGTTGATGCGATCGCTTCCGTAAACAGCCTAGCGGTAAATAATTTAACCCCAAGTTCCTCATACGAACCAATTTGTGAGCACTTGGCTATATGAATAAACCTGAAACGTTTTCTGCTTTCGGTTCGATACTATAGAGTGCTTACCCGATGGCCTGTGCCTTTGATCAAACTAAATGATGCAAGCTCCCCGCTTGGGAACCGAAGAGTTAGTTTTCCAGTACTGCGATAACAAACTTCTGATGCTGAAAACTATTCTTGAAATGCTAGAATGAAAACAACAATTAGTAAAATGGCTGAACGTTTTTATTGGGCAAAAAGTATTCGTTACGTTTACTTGAAGGTCTTAAGTAACAGCACTTGCTCGAACCGCCGGTCCGAAAGAGCCCCGCGATGTGGGCGCTCTTTAAGGGAGGCAAATAAAAAAGCCTCTCTACAGGAGCAGACGAACACGTCGCAGTATTATACTTGACGAAGGTGCCTCTTATCAGTGGATATGAATGAAGCATAGCCACATCAACTCGAGGATCTTGTAAATAATTGAGAAACTGAAGCTTCACAAACGCCTCCTGAGAGCTACGGCTGGTTATACCGCTTGTCTCTTCAAATGAAAAAAATGCGTCAGCTGACGCATTTCATGCTGCTGGCGCCGATGATCCCACTGCCTCGCGTGCGGAAGAATGCGCGGCTTGTGCTGTGGTGACATAGTCGACAACAGCTTCTTCTGGAAGCTTCTGAGCATGATGGCGAAAGTCTTCCAGTTCTTCGAGAAACCACCGCCACTTGAAATAGGGGTGTGGAACCGCAGCAACTGTTGCCTCTTTTGCACTCGGTTTCATCATCAAAAGATGGTCGAACCTGCCGGTGATTCCATTCCTGACTGCATCCAAAAGTGGATTGCAATAAACATAGTCTGCAGCAGCTTTCTCGTGAAGTTTTGATTCCACTTGAAGAAGAGTTGGGAGCAGTTCTTCAAAGAAGCAGGCAGCTTCAGCTTGGAGGCGTGTCAAAGCAGCGGCGATGGGCTGCAAGCAGGGTGTCGAACCGGCATTTTTTCGGGTTCAGTTCGGGTTCGGGTTCGCGCCTATCGGGTTCAGTTCCGTGTTCGGCTCCAGAGGACCATTACGTTCCGGTTCAAACCGGTTCGGACCATCTCAAACCGGTTCAAACGGGTTCAAACGGGTTCAGGACAAAAAAAAAATTAGAACCCAAATGCTGTTAAGTCAACCTTGCTATGCGTTTTCTTTTTTCTTGTACATCGGTATACAGAATAAAAAATGCAAGGATTTGTTTACAAGAACATAAAACAGGGCTAGTTAGTAAGGATTCATGCTTAAGCAGCGTAGTAAACAGGACAAAAGGAAGACTGGAGACGACACACACGCTGACTAGCAACTGGTTGTTACATCCTCGGAAAAGTATATGCAGGCGCAGGACACAGTGAACAATCCAAAAAACAGATGAACAAAGGTCAAAACTAAAAAAACCATACTGTGCATGCACATCATAGTCGACCCATGGCATCTTTTTCAACAAAATTCGAAGACTATATTCCATAGTAGACCGCACTCTCCTATCTGCTGGGCCTCACGCAGTTGCCAAGAAAGCCCGACTCCTTATCTACGAAATTGATGGATGGTGAAGCAACACGCTCTTCTGCTTCCATCCTGATCATAAGGCCTCCACCATCTCCCTACAAATTCGATCAGGGTGATTAAACAGGAAACCTGTCTTTCCAGGTGGGGAAGCAATGAGCATTTTTTCGAACAACACAGTTGAGTGAAAAAAGTAGCGGTGTCGTACAACTTGGCTTTGCATTGCAGCTAGTGCAACGATTGCTTCCCCCAGTAGATAAGACAAGTGTCCTGTTTAATTACCCCGATTGCATTTGTAGGGAGTTGGTCAAGGCCTATGTAATCAGGAAGGAAGCAGATGAGTGTGTTGCTTCACCATCTGTCAATTTGGTTAGGCTTAGGCTTTCTTCTTAGGCTTTCTTGACAATTGTGTGAGGTCCAGGGGATAGGGAAGTGATGTCTACTATGGAAGATACTCTTCGAATTTCGTTGAAAAAGACGTCATGACTCGACTGTGATGTGCATGCGCAGTATGGTTTTTAAGACTTAACCTTTGTTCTTCTGTTTTTGGGCGTTGTTCCCTGTGTCCTGCGCCTTTAATACTTTTCCCAGAATAAAACAACCAGTTGCTAGTCAGCGCTCGTGTCGTATCCCGCCTTCCTTTTGTCGTGTTTACTGCGCTACTTACATGAAAAAATTGTTTAATGAGAAATGTTCTCACTATAGCCATTTTATTTATTGTCAGCAAAAAGACGAATTCCGGCAAGAGCCGCAAAATTAAATGAACTCAAAATTAATGAAAATAACCTATGTGTACGCTATAACCCACTATATAAGGTGTAAGGCGAAAAGCCGGTGGATTTTGCATCTACCAGACCCTCCTGCTTAAGCAGTTTGGGAGACCCCGTCGCGCGAGTAATAGGTCTCTCTTGAAGCTTGAGTCAGTTGGGACTTTCTCGTACGCAGTGTACTTAGGGGCCCCTAATTGCCTCCGCACGAGCCCTCTACGTTCCCGCGCACTACTGAGAAGCGAAACTGTCATGTGTCGTCACTTACATACAGACAGACACCTTTCCGTCGCCACGAAACCGACTTGCTACCCCCCCTCCTTTACTACATGGTTAGAAAATATGCGAGAATCCCTCCACCGCCCATCTGCCGCCCAACGAGAGCCTCGTGGGAGCACTGGCTCTCCCTAACATCCAGAACTTACCAAACATATTTTATTTAAATCACCTTTCCGACATCGCCTTTGTGACTCACGTTATATATCCCGAGCCCCTATAGCTCAGTATCTTCAAAAACACAGCTAATCGTGGCTTCTCACTGTAGTACAGTAATAAATTACGACATTGGCTTATTATGACGACGTCAACTTCTTTTCTTCTGATAAAGAAAAGTATGATAAAAAAACACACGCCTGGATGGGTTGAAAACACTTCGTTTTGGCACGGACACAAATTGACCACATCTTCATTGCGACGCTGGGCTGCAACATTCTAGCAAGTGCCGCATTGTGCTAGGAAGAAGATATACTTGCACTACTTAGAATGTTTGTGTCTTTTCCTGGGCCAATATCAAAGGCAACCTTTGCGTCAACAGAATTTTTTACGCCTTTGATAGAGTGATAAAGAGTGGTTAATCTAGCGCGCACCATTTGTTCACCAACTTGTTTCAGACATTTACTTTCAAAACTACAAACAAACCCTTTCTGGCAGCTGGGCTTAATAGGTGACTAAGTGCTCGCCTGTCTTTTCTGGACATGCTCGCGAGTGCTGATTCATTCGGTTTTCTCACTATTCGCTTTTACTTACCTTCACGGCCTCTCCTCAAGGCAAATAACAAATGTTGCGATCTGTAATTACTTCCTCTACCCATACATCTACAGCCTTACCTAGACTTTCTTGATACTAGTGTATTAAAGCGATATCAGCGCAAGTACAGTGGAGCCCACTTTAATGGCCGCAGATATAACGAACGCTCGCTTATTACGAGCGGGTGTGGTGCTACCGTGAAAATATGCATCAGGTCAACTGGAATTTCGTCGCAGATACAGCGAACAACTCTTCCCACACCACTCGGTTATTTTATTTATTTATTTATTTTATTTATTTATTGAATACTGCGGACATGATGTATGTCCAAGCAGGAGAGGGAAATACATACAGGAGGGAAAAGCAAAACAGGTGCGATAGTAACGAACGATATAAATACAGCAAAACAAGCAACGCATAAGTACAATTGAGAACGCGGTTACAGCACAGCTACTAAACCAGCAGTGAAAATCAAGAATGATTACAAAACAACGGATAGTTCTCCGGTAGAGCATTCCATTGAGAAACTGTTCTCGGAAAAAAAGAAAACTTGTAGGCATCTGTGCGTGCAAAAATAGGTTTCAGGCTAAGGGCATGCTTATGGCGCGAGGCTCGTGTGGAATCATTAACGATGTAATTTTCAGGTCGGATACCAAGTCGAGAAAAGTATAATGAATGAAGGAAGTTGAGTCGGGCTTTCTTCCTTCTATCTGCCAGTGGTTCTAAGTCTGCGAGTTTCAACATGGCGGAAGGAGAGTCTAGGCGCCTGTAACGGTTGTAAATGAATCGTGCCGCAAGACGTTGCATTCTTTCTAGTTTTTGGATGTCATCTACCGTGTAGGGGTCCCATACAATGCAGGCATATTCGAGACTGGGCCTTAGAATAGATTTATATGCTTTCAGTCTTAGGGCACTAGGGCAACCGCTCATCCGAAGCTTCAGAAATCCTAGCTTTTTTGCGGGTGGAGGAGCATATATTTTCGATGTGTTTCGTCCATTTGAGCCGTGACGTTATTGTGACACCTAGATACTTATATTCTTTTACAGCTCTGATTGCAATGTTATTAATGTTGTATAAAAAATTATGTTGCGTGGTCTTTTTACAGATGCAAAGAGAAACTGTTTTGTCAAAGTTAATAACCATTTCCCATTCATTACACCATTTAGCTAAATATTGTAGATTTGCATTCAAAGTAAGCTGGTCAGACACAGATTTGATAGACTTAAATATAATACAATCATTCGCAAACAGCTTTACGGACACAGAGGGATCGAGAGCTTCTGGGAGATCGTTTATATAGATATTGAATAGTACTGCACCCAGAACCGATCCCTGAGGCACACCTGAGTAAACCTCTAAGAATCGAGAGGTGGCTCCATCGATGTCGACAAACTGCTTTCGCTTTGATAAGTATGATGTGACCCAATTTATTATTTGATCCAAAATGCCTAATAATTTCAATTTTATTACTAGTTTATGATGAGGTACTCTATCGAAAGCTTTAGAATAATCTAAAAAAATCATGTCGACCTGGCCACCGCAATCAAGCACTTTAGCAAGTTCATCTACAGTGACCACTAGCTGTGTTGTAGTTGAGAATCCTCGACGGAAGCCATGTTGCGGTTTGGTCATTACTCCCGTGTGGTCTAAATAATTATTGAGGTATTTGGTGAGTACGTGTTCTAGCACTTTCCAGGAGGTGGAAATCAATGAAATAGGGCGGTAATTACCAACTTGTAGTCGGCTGCCGCTTTTAAAAACCGGAACCACGCGAGAAATTTTCCATTCATCTGGTACTGTACCCGACTCAAGAGACTTATTAAATATTATTATCAAAAACTTGGCTAGTATTTCAGCGTACATTTTAAGAAAGGTAGTGGGAATATTATCGGGGCCGGGGGATTTCTTGGGGTCTAGCCGCAGGAGTAGTTCTACTATTCCTTCTCTGCTAATAGTGACACTTCTTTCGAGACTGTTCAGACAACGATCGTTTAAAGGAGTGTTAGATTTAGTGAAAACGCTTTGGAAATAAGTATTAAAAGCATCAGCTATCTCCTTTTTATCTGTAACGGTAGAATCATTGACGGTAATCTTGTCAAGTTTTCTACTTCCTTTGTTTGAGAGAAACTGCCAAAATTTACTGGGATTTTCAGTCACGAAACGACCAAGCGTCTCACCAAAGTAGCGCTGTCTTGATTCTTGTAACCGGGAAGCAAGGGTAGCTTTTAGACTGCTAATGACAGAAATGGCAGTGCTTTTCTGTCTCCGATATCGTTTCAGCTTACGTTTAACGTCAATTATATCTCTGGTTATCCAGGGGCTTCTCCTATCTACCTTCTTTTTTCTAACTGGAACAAAGTTATGCAGACAGAAGTGACAGAGAGTCCTAAACATTACCCAAAGTGCATTAGCGTCACCACTATCGAATGATTGCAATGAATCTTCTAAATAGGAAACAATGCTAGAATGATCCGCTAAAGCAAAATTTTTTACCGTTACGATCCTAGAAGCAATCTTCAGGGATTGCCGTGGTAGTGAGCAATAAAAAAATACCAATTTATGGTCCGAGATTCCATCATGCACTTCGGTAGTACAGTTTGTTATGCTATTTGGACAGAGGATTAGATCTAACACTGAAGCTGATGATTCAGTTACACGAGTGGGGGCTAGAACCACCTGCTTAAGATTATAAGCTAACAGCATGTCCAGGAGAGTGTCTGCACTTGGTACTTCATGTGTGCCAGCAGTCAGCGATTCCCAGTCAACATGTGGAAGATTAAAATCACCTGCTATTATCACGTTATCTCTTCGGTATCTACCTAGCTGATCGTAAAGTTTTAACATAAAGTCATGGTGTACTCCGGGCGCCCGGTAGACACCATCGATAACAATAGGATTACCACAAAAGTCAATTTGGCACAGCACACTTTCATGGTCACTGTCGATGGGAGGCAGAGCATGAGATGATAATCCATATTTAACCAGAATCGCAACTCCGCCTCCCCTCGATAAGCGATCCCTACGGTAAGCAGTGTAAGAAGGTGGGAAAATGCAACTGTCAAGCACATGAGGCTGCAGCCAAGTTTCAGAGATAACCACTACATGGGGATCGTAAGAAAGTAAAGCATGCTCAAGAAGTTCCTGCTTATTGCACACACTCCGCGCATTCAAACAAATAAGGCGAAAATCTTTGTGCTCAGTCAACTCGTTATCAAGGCGTCATGGCTCTTCCGGCTGCTTCGTGCTACGCAACAGCACCCTGCAGTTCTTTTCATCGTCCCACGCGTAAAGATCATCGTTTATCAGCAGTTTGTCATGAACCAGCTTTGCTTTATCGTTAGGGCGACGATCGTCTTCAAAGGACTGCCACAATTTCTTTCTTTTCTGTTGTGTGACGTATGAGTAATCGTGCGACACCGACACCCCAGAATCCTTGAGCTTGGAGCAGTTTTGAAATATTGCATGCTTTTCGTTGTAGTTACACACGCGAAAAATTACTGGACGAGGCCTATCCATATGGGGTTTGCCAATTCGGTGGATCCGTTCAACTGTGCTCACCGAGACGCCTAGTTTATCTTGACATACTTTCTGGAGGACTTTTTCTTCTAAATCAGCTCTCGTTTCTTTTGGGCTTTCTTTTACACCAAACACTACAACGTTGTTCCGGCGAGCGCGGTCCTCATAATCTACCATCTTCTTGCTTTGCGCTGCCAAGGCTTTTTGCAAATGCTTTACCGATTCCTCAAGTTGCCGTATCCTTCCTTCGTTAGCTTTGCATAATTCTAGAACCTCGTCTAGCTTTGTTAGCTTTGAGTTTATCTCAGAAAGGGTTGCATCGCGACTCTCGTTGCTTGCCTTCATTTCCTGCAATTCTTCCAGGATTAAGCTTAATGTTTCCTTCTGTCCGGGACCTGGATTAGGCTCAACGTCCCCGCACACAAGAATCAAGAGAGCTGACCAGCAATCAACAATCATGCAAAGACACTTCTGAGGGCACGGCAGGACCACAAGTGCGTAATGCCTGGTATGAAAGCTACAATATGGATTGTAGAAACTAACCTGCACAACCAGCCAGGCGAATTTAGCCATGCTGCTCTGAAGAATGCTGCCGTGCCCTCTGAAGTTCACAGGACGGTCGGGTGGTTTTAAAGCGTTGTCTGGTGACGTCGCTGTCTCAGAAGCCCGGTGATGCCATCTGATGATAGCAGCTTGAATTGCGTGTCGGTCATCTTGAAAAATCGCTGACTTGAGGCCCAAGCATCCGTTGTCGCACGGCGCATGCCCAGCCAGACCAGGCTTGGTCGGTCCAGGCGGCGGCCCGGCGAGGCAAAGAACCTGCACAACCAGCCAAGCGAATTTAGCCATGCTGCTCTGAAGAATGCTGCCGTGCCCTCTGAAGTTCACAGGACGGTCGGGTGGTTTTAAAGCGTTGTCTGGTGACGTCGCTGTCTCAGAAGCCCGGTGATGCCATCTGATAATAGCAGCTTGAATTGCGTGTCGGTCATCTTGAAAAATCGCTGACTTGAGGCCCAAGCATCCGTTGTCGCACGGCGCATGCCCAGCCAGACCAGGCTTGGTCGGTCCAGGCGGCGGCCCGGCGACGCAAAGAACCTGCACAACCAGCCAGGCGAATTTAGCCATGCTGCTCTGAAGAATGCTGCCGTGCCCTCTAGCGAACGAGGTTATAGGTTATAGCGAGGTTATAGCGAACGAGGTGGCGCGGTGAACTACCCCGAGGTTGTAGAGGTCGTTCTTCCGCTAAGCACGCAGATGAAATAGCGCCTCTAAACCTTCACGACACCCGGACAGAGCATGTAAACCCAGAAATGGAAATAAAAGGCGGCACTGGCGTGCGCAGGGCTCACCGGAAAGTCCGGCGTCAGGTAGCACTGTAAACGGTAAAGTAAACACGGTAACAATATGCTATAACTCTCTATTTAAATAGTAAGTAACCGCCGGCCAAAACCGCGCCGATGGCCTACGAGGGCAAGCATTGCCTACGCGTTCGCCGGCTCGGCAAAGCATCCCAAATGGAAGAAGCGCGGTGCGCGTGATAAAAGGGCATCGTCGAAAGCGAAGCTACTGATCACGGCCGAGGGTCAACTAACAGCAGCGATTTGATAATTCTGAAATCCTTGCTGGCCATGCCGGTCACGTGGTGTGCGTAGCCTGCCCAGTCGTCTCCATCTTTCGCGCCGCTACTATGTGCAGGCATTGTCATAGAGCGGAAAGTGCAACGGATGCATTCCACGCCCAGGAACGACAGAAGGAGCTCGAAAACACGCGTGACCAGATGCATAGAGATTTCTGGCGACGCTTCGTTGATCCATAGCCGACGAGATGTTTCCTCGGATTACTACGTTCCTGCGGACCACAAAATCGCAGATGCGCGTGCTCTGACGAAGACGTTGAACACCAAGTGCGAGCTCTCATTACCGCCAGCAATCTCATTTATGTAGCCGACCTGCCACTAGATGCCATGCAAACCTCATCCATGATTAGTGATACCCCGTCCCTAAATTTGACAGCTCGCAGCAAGGTCGAGCCGCGACAGGCTCTGCTTTGCACAAGTAGGCACGCATAACGCAGTTTTATAAGAAATAAACGCCACTTTTAGCGGCCTTAGCATTTTTGGCTGTTGAACGAAGAATCCACTTGCTACGAACATCAGATATAACGAATGGAACCCGCGTGACCATCAGGTTCGTTATAAGTGGGCTCGACTGTACTTTCAATCGGCCACAAAAACAATTTTCACGCTTCAGACATGGACCTTACATGTTAGGACGCACCTTCGCGCGAAAGGGACGCTTGTGCCGTGGTCAGTGCTTTTCTACATGCGCGAGCAATGAGAAACAATTTGAGCAATAAAATGTTGTCGCGATGCTGTGTTCTTTTGAGACATACTTAAGCAGTCTCTTAAAAAAACCCATTGACATCATACATTCCATTGTAACATTTATGACTGCGATGAAAAACTCCGGAATTCCGTGCGAACCCTTCATAGGACCGCTTAGCGTGTGGAAAACCCGTATGATTGATGAACACGTATAACCGGCGCGTTTAACGAGGTCACTGTTCAGACAACAGTGCACTTTAACGCAGGAGAAATATGCTGCGAAAGTTCAACCTCCTGACTATTTCTTCTTCACGTGTGCACCGTCTGGAATTTTCATGTGCGGGCGGAGAAAGGGAGTTATGGTGGCATGAGGCCTTATGCCGAGACCGCTGAATTCGACGAGGTGAAGTAAGGCATGTGGAGGGTCAGAGAGGTTCCAAATATTCCATGCAACAACCATAAAAAGAAGCCTACAAGATAGCCGAATAGCCTAAAGCATCTGTAAACAGAGTTTTCTGTTGCGCCGCCATTACTACGAATCCCGCTCGGAGTTAGAGGTTACACTACGCGTACTCTTTTAGTTGTTCTTTTTAGTGCGTTAGCAGTATACCCTGTGTAAGGGATCGGTAGCGTTCGCGGGGGTCATTGGAACGCGGCTGGGGGTACTCAAAGCGGAGCGTCTCCTTTCTTGGAACGCGGCCGCTCGCGAACGCGCCGGGAAGTACGGGTGTCCACCCGCCCCGCGGAACCGATTCGCGCACGTTCTGGCACGAATGCGTATTTGTGTTTGTTTTTATTTTTATTTTGTGGTGGAGAGAATGTTCGACTCCACACGTGCTGGCACGACCGTGCGTTTGTGTTTGTGGAAAGGGCGTTTTGCCCTACGGAAGCTGGAGGGCTGACCATGCTCTCGGTAAACCAATCATGTGAGCAGTGCAACATGATTGGAAGCTACCAGATGTGGGCCGGGCCTTTAAGGCTTTAAAATCGGGCCCCGGAGCTGGAAGCGGGTTCTGCGCTAAGGTGAGATGCTACGCATATTCGGCCACGCCGAGTAGGGGCCTCCCCTAGTATTAGCCAGTTCCGCCTTTTTGTTGTTTGTCCTTTGCTGTTTTAATTTGT
The DNA here is from genome assembly GCF_055824585.1 of Amblyomma mixtum. Taxonomy (NCBI): domain Eukaryota; kingdom Metazoa; phylum Arthropoda; class Arachnida; order Ixodida; family Ixodidae; genus Amblyomma; species Amblyomma mixtum. Next base: position 375,017,838 of record NC_143014.1, on the reverse strand, counting down.
CTCTAGTGCCTTAACTTGTATCTATTGTAAATGCTGTACATAAAATTTGAAGTGTTCGCCTTACCCCTGCGTCTCAACTCATCACGAGAGCGTCTCTGACGGGGCACCCCTGGTGCAGAGATCAAGCTTCAGTCTTCGAGTTAGACCAACCGTCTCTGGCGGGGCACCTCTGGTGCGAGGAAAGAAGAGAACCTGAAATTTACTGGCGCAGTCGACAGGATCCTGCGGCCATCGGAAGACGGCGCAGGAAGAAGATTGAAGGCGGGGAGAAAGGCGACGATCACGCAACAGCAGCGTTCGAGAAAGGACGTGCGGAGAGACGGCGGCAAGGACGCAAGGACCACGGCAGGTGTCCAGCGACGCGGGACTGCATCCGGTCAAGGAAAGCAGCGCGTCGAGAACTCGACGGTCACCGGCGGCGGACCAGCGGCGTGCGACAGCTCATCGCAGCGTCCGGGGAAAGTGGCGGTGGACTCCGACGCCAAGGAGCTGGCAATGCGGATCGACGCATCGAAACCGTGAGTTTCCTGGGTCGCATTGTTCACGTTCTTGTGTTCGAGCAGGTAGGACAGTTGAGGGGTACATACGGCGGTATGGAGGGTTATCCATGCCAGCCCTCACTCGATGTGAGGTACCAGGTTGAGTTAGCGAAGGCGCGCTTAGCGGACCTTCAGGTTCAACTCGCGAAATTGAATGGCGGAAAGGCGCTGCTTCGTGAGGAAGAACCTCAGGAGGTTAAGTATGTCTTGAAGGTAATCGAAGCCAGACGCCAGCAGGTAGAGCTCGAGATCTCTAAGATCAAGGAGAGTTGGAGAGCCAGTGGATCAGCCAGGGAGAGCTGCTCCGAGTCCCGAGAGGTGAGGCCGCCTGTGCTGGAAGACAACGGATTATGCTGCTCAAGCACAGGTGGAGGAAAGAGCAGTCAGGTCGCTGTAGGCAATCAGCCGATATGCGCGGACGCCTCTTTGTTAGGAAATGCCGCAGAGAGAGAAAACGAGATTTCTGAAGGGATCACAGCTTTTCCGCCACTGCGGGCGGCTAGCAAAGAAAAAGAGCAGCCCAATTCTGATGGTCTAGGGCCAGTCGAGACCAAATTGTCCGAAACCAAGCAGGAGAGTGATCTAATTCCTGCAGGATCTATGACTAAGATTGTGACCTCCGACACGGAGCTAGTAACCGGTGAAAATCTGGCGTTGCTGCAAACACACACTGTGTCGGCCATAGGGCATGAAGTGCCCCGTAGCGTTCCTTGTGACAACAGCCCTACATCCGAGGCAGAGAGCGGAGGTGGGCCCGCTGGGCCGACCGGGCAGAGCGCCGCGCAGTTGTCGAACGCACCCGGTGTGTGTCCGGCCAGGTCATTTGAGGACCCGGAAATGAGTGGCGACTTGCCGCAAGGCAAGCTCGGGTCAAGTGACTGCGAGGGAGCTCATGGAGCCTCGGAGTTAGACGATGCCACGAAGCTCGCAAATGCCTATCAAGCAGGCAACGGCAACGTCAGTGTTTGCCCGATCAGGAACGGGGCAAATGGCTCTAAGCGAGGCGAAGTGCCAGGAGGCAGGTGCGCGGCTTTCATGTTGAAAGCCGGTATGTGGAACATTACGTTCCGTGCTGCAGGTCGCCGAATCAAGCGTAGCGAGACCGGCCGCATATGTATGGTAAGACGGGCCAGGGGGTATGCTCCTTACGCAGCACGCGTCTCGTATTGGCGCGCCGGAGAAAGCTTTCCCTCAAGTGTGTCGCGTGCTGAAGTATTTGGACTTATCGAGGATCAGGACGTTGTTTTCGATCCTGGAGGGCAGCAATTTTTGAATTCTTGCCCCGCTGTGGCACCGGCCTAATGAGCGTAGTAGCAATTGGGCGTTGATCGTATCGATTGAGACGCGTGGTGGCTCGAAACGCACACAGGGACGCTCGGTGCGACTAAGGAGGCTCACGTGGCCACTTACGGACGTCGTGCGAGTGCTACTCAACGCTCCAGTTGCGAGTGTCGGTGTGTGTGCGTGTTCGTTCGCGAGCAGGACGTGGGCGTGCATGCAAGTGAACTGGTTACATGGACGCCGTGTTACGGCGCACGGCAGGCATGCCACCGTGTGTATTTGTGCCATTTGCTTATGTTGTGTTGGTGCCTGTGTGCATTTTGCTTTTGCTTTTGTTGGTGCCATTGCTGGTGTAGCTGCGGTATGTCACCCACAGGTTGGTTTTGTGACCCGTACCGATCCCTTCTTGTTATAATTCTAAAAGTGGCATTTGAGCTCTTTGTAGAATCTTGGGAAGGGCGTGTAAGGGATCGGTAGCGTTCGCGGGGGTCATTGGAACGCGGCTGGGGGTACTCAAAGCGGAGCGTCTCCTTTCTTGGAACGCGGCCGCTCGCGAACGCGCCGGGAAGTACGGGTGTCCACCCGCCCCGCGGAACCGATTCGCGCACGTTCTGGCACGAATGTGTATTTGTGTTTGTTTTTATTTTTATTTTGTGGTGGAGAGAATGTTCGACTCCACACGTGCTGGCACGACCGTGCGTTTGTGTTTGTGGAAAGGGCGTTTTGCCCTACGGAAGCTGGAGGGCTGACCATGCTCTCGGTAAACCAATCATGTGAGCAGTGCAACATGATTGGAAGCTACCAGATGTGGGCCGGGCCTTTAAGGCTTTAAAATCGGGCCCCGGAGCTGGAAGCGGGTTCTGCGCTAAGGTGAGATGCCATGCATCTTCGGCTATGCCGACTAGGGGCCTCCTCTAGTATTAGCCAGAGCCACTTTTTTGTTGTGTTGTATCTTTGTGCCGTTAATTTGTCTGTAGTGCCTGAACTTGTATCTATTGTAAATTGCTGTACATAAACTGTACATCAGTATTCGCCTTACCCCTGCATCTCAACTGATCACGAGAGCGTCTCTGACGGGGCACCCCTGGTGCAGAGATCAAGCTTCAGTCTTCGAGTTAGACCAACCGTCTCTGGCGGGGCACCTCTGGTGCGAGGAAAGAAGAGAACCTGAAATTTACTCCCTGCTTTCCCAAAAAAAAACCGCGCTGCGTGCGTGCAGCCTCCATCCTTCATGCAGACTCCGGTGGGCGCACATCAGGGCATTCACTGGTAAAAATGCACCTTCAAAACTTTCACCCATCTCTCCACCACCTATCACCCGACTGTACCCGATATAGCCGAAGCAGATTGTTGCGAAGGCTCAACGCATTCAATCGTCCAGGCGTTCTACGAAAAAAACGCTAACAATCATAAGCCTGTCGTGCCAGACACTAAGAAGGGGAAATATGACTTCGAGAAGTATATATAAGTCGCCAGACAGAATTCAAGATCGAGCAGTGCGAGAACAGCGGATGGATCCGCGCGCTGGCCACTGGCAGCAATTTTGTCTTAGAAGCAGAGCGATTTCAGCGAATCGGCGTAACGAAATCACTTAATCGCAGTCACATTTCATCGCAGTAGCCTCTTTCTGGGCGTAATCATTATCGCATGCCAGCGAGTGCATGCATTTCCGCATTGCCCTTTTGTGTAATCGGTATTTAATTTTTTTCTTATTTGTACATCTCCACCGTTGCCAAAAACCCGCCTTTCGTTGCTTATTTCCGTCGCGCCCAAACAAGAATATGCGGATTCTAAAAAAAAAACTGCACCAATTTATACTTCCTTATTTTGGTAATACTAGTTGTAATATCACGGGTTTAACGTGGCGAGTAGACAATGGGGCTATAGGATAGACGGTGTAGTGGAGAGCTCCAGATATAATGGAGGCCTACTAGGGATTTTCGAAGTGCGACAGAGCATGCTGTTTTTTTTTTAATTTTGGAATCAGCATCCGAGCTGCACAGCGATTGAGCCATTTTTTTTCTTTATTGCCCTACAGACCCATAGTGAGGGGTTTTATTTAGAACCTGCTGTCTGAGACAATGAGCGTCTACAAAAGTAAATGTTGCACTACCCACTGGGGTGGCTCAGTGGTTAGGACGCTCGGTTACTTATTCGGTGTACTCGGGTTCGAACCCGGCCCCGGGGGCCACGTTTCGATGGAGGCGAAACACAAAAGGCACCGTGTGCTACGCGATACCAGTGCACGTTAAAGGCCAACTGCGCCACATTTTGAGAATTTCGCGATACTCAAGGATTCAAATCTATATAGGCTGCAGGTAAAGCATGCTAAGTTTTTTGCGCTATCATTTAAAATGGTGACGTAATCGACGAATAAATTTTGCACTTCTCCTCAAAGGAACGAAGGAGCGCGGGGAATTTCAGTGTGACGTCACGGAAAGTATTATTTCAAATTACCGTGCCGTCAGCCACGCCCTGTCGTGCCGCGTTGGACGCTGCCAAACAACGTTCGGCGGGCTTTGCGTTCTTTGGCGTTGGTTATTTTTTCCTTCCAAGCAGGCGTTCATGCGTTGGAAATAAACCCATACCTTCCATGACGTCATCATGCGTCTCCCACTTAGCGTTGTGCGCTGCGGAGAAGCTTGAAGGCCGTCAAAATTTTAATTGGTGATTACGTCACCGTATGAAATGCTAGACCAAAAGGACTTCGCATACTTTACCTGGAAGTTTCACACATTCGACCCTCTTAAGCTCGTCGATTTCTAAAACCTATGCAGTTGCCCTTTAAGGATCCGCAGCTGGTAGAAATTATTCCTGAGCACTGCCCTACTGTGCCTTTTTGTCTTTTTTATTTCACTCCCACCTTCCTCCCTCTCTTACGGCGCGGTTAACGTGTCCATCAAGAAGAGAGAAAGTACGGCGCCATTTCCTTTCCTCAAAAACCACCATCACAACGTTGTTGGGTCCTCGCACTAATATTTCATCTATGTGTGGAAAGGACGCAAAGAAAACGAAGGCATTTTCAATCGGTGCTAGAATGACTATAGACACCCAGTTTTAATGCGTGTTTTCTCCTTTGAAATGATGCCATAGATATCAGAATACATGGATCACCGTGTGGTATTCGCCTACTGCCCCTAAATAATTTAGAAAATAATTTTTTCTCCCATGCTCTTTCGGTTTCATCAACCAAATGATGGCTGTGACGCGAGTTCAACATTAGGTCACGTGAAGCACGAAAAACTAATACAAACGCTGATACGTTGTTTTCACTCACTATAGCACTTAAATCAGCAGGCCTCAAGACCTATAATTACAACGAACGACGTATCAGCAGTTATTTTGCCGTTTTATTGCACCTCATGCAACCTAATTTCTACTACACGTCACAGTAATCATAATGTCGATGAAACCGAAACATGATCAAGAAGAAATTCAAATATAAATTATTCATTATGTGTTCATGAATACCACGTGGCGATCCATGTACACCAATGTCTAACGCATCGTTTGAAAGAAGAAAGCACGCAAGCAAAAATTTGGTGTATTTAGGGCATTATTGAGTTAGAGCAGTCCTAACAATTTGATTAAAGACTTACGCAAATATGTAAAATGGGAGGAGTAATCACTCAATATTTCACATAAACCTGACGTAGAAGTCTTTAGAATTGGCGGTAGTACATTACAGACGCGTCTATTAGGCTTCTTCCCAAGCACCAGACTAAGTTTGCTGTCGCATACACTGGGTACCATTTTCGCACTTCCCAGCGCCGACAGCTACTGGTGGGTAAATCTATGCGCTAGATCATCGCATTTTGTCCGAAAACAAGAAGTATGCTGGGATGCAAAAAAGTGGGGCTGAACCGGGTCCCGAACCGGTTCGGAACGGTTCCTTTGAATCGTTCCGGTTCCTCTTCAGTCCCAAGATGGCGAAAAAAATATGGGTTCAGTTTGGTTCCGGTTCCGGGTGAAAATTCGGGTTCGGTTCCGGGTTCGGGTTCGGCTCCGGTTCGACAGCCTGGCTGCAAGTCATCACAGTGCTCAAGCAGAAAGGCGAAGTCCCTTTCTTGGAATACTCGCAGCTTGAGAGTGTTGCATAGGTCTCGAAGCTTGCATCTTAGAAAAACGTAGCTCGAAAAACGAGACACAGAAAAGGTGAAGACAGGACACGAGCGCTTCTCACAACTGAATTTTTATTGGAAAGGTTATCAGAGTATATAGTGTAGACATAGAAGAGGGGAAGGAAGAAGGAAAAAGAAAACAACAACACAAAAAAACAAGGAGATAAAAGGCCGGCGATGAAAGCAAGTACATAGCATCATAAAACACGTGCAGTGTTACTTAACAACCGGTTTAAGGTACACAATCTCATTTTTTGTCAAGGGGATGGATACGTCACTAACACACTTTTCCCCACCTTTCACGTTATGGAATGCTTCAATAATCTCTCTCGCACGCTGATTATGTGCTTTGCCAAGTACTACAGTCTTTTCTACAGTCTCGTAAGCTTGTCCTTCGATCGAAGAAGGTCTTTGATGCTGTCGTATAAAGAATTCCATCGCGTCACACACAGTGTTTGTAAAGAATGCCCTAAGGCGCTCACGATTATGTCGGACGAATTGGGCCTTCAGACGCAGTTCCAAAGTGCCGAACATTTTATCATGGCAGATGAGTGAATGCGCTCAAAAGACACTGGGCGCATTTGTTTTTCAGTCCCGGACTGTCCGGGACTACTTGCGGACTCGAGTCCGGTATTTGTTTTTCTCGGGCAGCCCGAAAGCTCCGCCCACCTGCTTGCATCGCCATAGCAACGCGTTCGTTTTTAGCCTATGGCAGTCCGCGGGCTGCTTGGGGCTGCTGAGAAGGCAGCAGACGATAGCTGCGCGCCGCGCTGGCAGCCATATTAAGTTAGACTCCGTGTGCATTTTGAGTGCTTTTCGTGTCCCTGGAGGTCGATATCATGCGTTAAACCTTCACATGAGCTCCGTAGCTCCTCTCTGAGCCATCGCAAGACTTTTTGTTCTTGCATCTTCGTTTATTTTCTTGAAATCCACCGCACACGGACGCGCGTTCGGAGCTGCGAGCGCGTATTGTTTGCTCGTGTCGTCAAGAGGTTCTTGTTCGCTTGTTTTGCCACATGCTGTCTGTACGCTTACCTGAAAGCATCGCAGGTGAACCACTCGTATACTGGAGCAGCTATAGAGCTTGTTGTCAACATTTTTGCGGAGGCTTTCGTCTATCCGCCTTTCCGCAACGAGTTGGGCTACTTTGTGCGAACTTCGCCGCAAGCAGTAGCGGCGAGCATACCTCCGAAGCTGAGTTCTGTAATGCACCTACGCTAAGCTGACAGTACAGTCTTTAAATCGACTCAGTATCATGATCGAGCGCACGGCGTTGCTTCGGCGTCGTAGTGGCCGTGGCTTGCATCGTCTGCTAGCAGATGACAGCGTCCTTGTACGGTAACCGAGGGGGAGCCCGACTCTGGCGCCGTGTTCGAAAGCAGCCTATGGCAAGTAGGTCATGTGACCATGACGCTTTTCCTGTCCGAGCGGAAGCCGAGACCTGCCAGCAAGTAGTCCGGGACTGGAAAAACAAATGCGGCCACTGTCGGCAAAGCTACTTTAACGTCAGAAACTGCCACAAGACTTAGTGTGTGACAAGCACACCGGACATGACGAGGCAATGTCATTTCGGCATCTTCGAGGCCAAGATTAGGTTCTGTCACCGACTCGAAGGACAAGCCGTCTGTGGCTTCATCCGCGAGAACGAAGGTGCTTTCAATGAAAACATTGTCACTCTTGCAGGCCACGTCGTGGGTACAAGTCTCTGTTTGGCAAGCACGACGCCGTGCGTGTAAAATCATTCTACTTTTAATTGCAAGCAAATGATTTGCTTTGTACCACTTACACTCATCGATGATTTCGGAGCGTAAGTCAAGCTCCTTAAAAGCTTTAACAAAGTTGCTGGCGTTGTTGGTGACGGTGGCTACAATTTCGTCATAGGAAATGTCGAAGTCTTGTCTGATGTCTTCAAGTAGTTCGCCGATTTTGTCGTTGGTGTGACGTCCAGCAAACCTTCTGCAGGCTAATGCCAATGATCGCCGTGAGAGAGAGTTGGGATCGATTTTTTTCCAGCCTTCTTTGTACACTTCGAAACTTTGCAGCTCCAGGGGTGTCCACGCTGAAATGAAATGATACCTCTTATTACTTGGTTGCTCGCAAAGGGGCATATACACTGACATACTCAGATACGTATAATTTTATCTACGAATTGGAGCGCTGCCTACAGATAGAAATCGGATAGGAGATAATGGTGGCTGGTCAGCAGGGGCGTATAAGGTACTGGAGCAGTGCCACAAAACTAACAGCTGCGCCTTATCCAACAGACACCGTCGTATTATGCCCTGGGCGTCCTAGCTTAGTTAATTTGGAACTTTGATCCCGCGCCAGGCTTGTTTACATGATAGTCAGCTTTGACTCAAGTACAACTCGTACTTAACTGCCAGCAAGGTGTATCTGCATGAAAAGAATAGCGACCTCATCAGGCTAAAACAAAATTTCAAACAATGTAATTTGACGCAATTTTATCGTTTCTTTTTTCGCTTAGCTGAAATGTCCAGCGCCTACTTTCATCCCGTAAGTAACAGTTAATCATTTAATGAATTATCAAGTTTTTTAACCATCATAAATAGTGATTATATTCTTGGAAGGAACTTTAATATGCTTGCTGTTCACTGGAAAAATGGGAAAACCTGTTTTGGCTGATTCCACTATCTTATCGCTAGCTTTTTCAGAGTTTATTACAACTAATGACGTGACCCAATTCGTGACTGAGAGCACCAGACGAGGTCATGACACTGAGAGTACCTTGGATTTGTTTTTCGCTAACTCTGAGTCATTGATCAACGATATAGCTGTCATCCCTGGTATCATGACCATGACAGTGTTGTGGCCACGTGCTCTACCACTTCAGTTAGATCTGCCCACAAACATCCCAGGAAAGTGTTTTCTTACGACCGAGGTGATTACACGTCAATTTCAAGTGAACTTTCTAGTTTCTACCCTTTTTTTTATGGAGTCAACCAGTCACTGGATATAGATGAAGCTTGAATTCTTTTCAGAGATAAACTAATGGCTCTAATTGAACAATACATTCCTTCTAAAATTATTACACGTAGACGCCGGAATGATAAGCCATGGGTGGATAAGAAAATTCGGGCATTGATTAATAAGAAACGCCGTCTGTATGCTACATATTTAAGAAACACGAAGCAGTCTGTTTTCCAGGAAATGCGCCAGATAAGCTACAAAATTAAGCAAGAAATAAAATTAAATAAACATAATTATATGTAATCGCTTGACACAAGGTTAAGGAAAAATGCAAAGGAATTTTGGAAATTTGTTAAAATCAATAGTAAAGAGGTGACCTCTGTCCCTAATTTGTTAGTTGACGAGAAAACAGTGTATGACGATTACGAGAAGGCTTGCTGTTTCAATTCTTATTTTCAATCCGTCTTTACTGCCGCATATCCTGGCGAATTGCCTGAAACACAAGAAAAAGCTTATGAGAGCATGCCCGCGGTTACTGTCACATATAACGGTGTCCTCCAGTTGCTTACTAACCTAAAAAACAAATCAGCAAGCGGACCTGACACCATCCCGTCGTATGTATTGAAATCTTGCTCGCAAGAAATTGCGCACTTCTTAGCAGCCTTGTTTAACAAATTATTATAAAGCACTTCATTACCTGCGAGTGGAAGGTAGCCAACCTCGTTCCAGTCCACAAAAAGTGGTCCCAAAAAGGCATTACAAAACTATAGACGAATCTCTCTTACATGCATATGCTGCAAAACTATGGAACACATTATTCACAGATCTGTGATGAAGCATCTTCAAAACAATAATTTCTTCTCAAGTGCTCGACATGGCTTCAGGCCTGGACTGTCGTGCACGACTGAACTGGTAGAATTTTCCCATGATCTCTTTTATAATTTTGATCTTGGTTTTCAGGTAGACTGCATCTTTTTGGATTTTCGGAAAGCCTTTGATACAGTTCCTCATGCTTAGTTGTTATATAAATTATCTTCTCTCTGTATACAACCTGGATTAGTAGACTGGATTAGAGATTACTTATCCGGGCGAACTCAAAATGTTTTAATCAATAGTACTAATTCATCGAATGTCACCTTAACCTCTGGCGTGCCCCAAGGGTCTGTTTTGGGGTCTTTGTTATTTCTAGTTTTTATAAATGATATTGTTTAAGGGCTTGAATGTAAAGTGAGATTATATGCCGACGATTGTGCTATTTACAGGAATATACGAAACTACCATGATGTAAGCAGTATACAGGGTGATCTGAACAACATTCATTGTTGGTGCACTAAATTGGGCATGTCTTTAAACAGCGCTAAATGTCAGTATGTGTCATTTTCCCGTAAACGTCTTCCCGTGACATCAGTTTATAATATGGACGGGCTACCGCTTGAAATGGTTCAACATTACAAGTATCTAGGGGTCTATTTTTCATAAAATTTGACATGGAACCGACACATGGAATATTTAACCTTAAAGTCATCTAGAACGCTAAACCTCATAAGAGGAAATTTTGATAAAGCCCCCACAAAAGTAAAAGAACAGCTATACGTCACTAATGTTCGTCCAATACTCGAGTATGCTTGTGCGGCATGGGACCCTCAAAGCTCTCATATGGAAAAACTTGAACGCATCCAAAACCGCGCTTCCAGGTTTGTTTCTGGCAACTATAACTTTCGTAGTAGCATCACATTAGTTAAGGAAAACCTTAGGTGGAAAACACTGGCTCACCGGAGACTAACCGCAAAATTAGAACTTTTTTTCCAGATCTACTCTGATCTCAAGGGAATAAACAAGAGCTTGCACATTCTACCTCTACATTTTATCTCTGATCTCTGAACGCCGCGATTATAACTTGAAAGTTGTTGTACCGCGATGTCGAACTGATGTGTTTCGTAATTATTTTTTTCCTCATACTTCTTCACATTGGAATAGGCTTCCCAAGAGCATAAAACAATGTAAAACGGATAAACATTTTCACTCTTTCCTGGCGGCCAATCTGTCGTAGAAGCTTTCCACCCTTTCAGAACTTGTTTTCCGCGACCGCCATTTCAATGATGCGTTACTATTTTATTTTAGACAAATGCGCCTTATTGTTTATTTTCAATATTTGTGACATGCTCATTTTAGGTATATGTTTACTGTTATTGTCCCCCCTGCTATAACGCTCCTGGGCGCTGCAGGTACTTGTATAAATAAATAAAAAAATCTCAAATATTAAGGCGTTAAAAACAGTAAAGCTATTAAAGTCTACGTACCTTAAGGTCAAGCTTGAAATTCGAAGTCGAGGAGTAGGCACCGGTGCTTGTTGTTTTATAAAATAAGCACACGGCCTTGACTTTGTCCTCATCAGATGATGTGACAGTGAAATATTTTCCATCCAAAATGGCACACCGAAGTTCGTCAACCATAGCTGCTGCTTATCCGCGCGTACCGCAGCGAGGGCGACTGGCGTATACCGCAAGCTAGGAACACGTGGAAAGAGAAGTTTATTTTTTTTTCGACGACAACAAAAATACAAAAAAAAAACGGCTGAACTCAAAGGTCTGATTATACAAGCACATGCGCAGTGCCGCTTCATTGAGCACGTCAGTAAGGCAGTAAGAAAGCCGACACTCGACCGCAGCGCAGGACGATGAAGTTTGTCGACCAAATGCGCAAAAACTCAGCCTCGCTCATTGACAGATCGTCCATGCATGCTTGTTCAAAGAGGCGCGTGCGGAGGCGCTGCAACATTGGAAACATTGTGCTTTGCGGACGCCCATTTAAGGAAGCCACTGCACGCTGCCGCCACAAAACGAACATGCCGACACACAAGAGCATATTTTTAAACACTTCGGGTGAACTAGTGCGCGCTTTCAGGCGGGTTAAAAATATGCGTGACACTACTATCCAAATGGTGCGTGCAACTACACACTCAAAGATTGCGTGCTGCAAAGTTTCAAGGAGACCGCACTGCGGGCATCGGGCGGAGGGCGCCACGCCCCACGCCGCAAGGCGGTCTCTTGTGGGCAGGACCCGCCAGCCTCGCAGCCAGCCGAAGTCCCTGACATCTGCAGGAAGCGTAGCTGAGGTCAGTTGGCGCCAGCGTGCCCGTCTCGTTTTCTGGAGTTGTTCGCGGGTCAGCTCAGCGACCGTTATTGCTTCACACATCCTGGAGGGTGGGGTTTCATCAACATCCAGATCGGGAACGCTGGCAGTCAACGACGCCAGTGTGCGACGCACGTTAACGAAAAATGCCGGCGGCTGCTCGGCTGCAGGGCCAACCACGTGTTGTGTAAAAAACACGTTACGCGCTGTACCCAGAAAGTATGCGAGGAGTGTTCTCCCGGGATAGTCTGGGTTGCGTACAAGATCTCGTACTCCTCGCAAGGCGAGCACATTACACATGGTGCGGATGCAAGGTATACTGAACCCACCCATGCACGATGGAATGCGCATGAACAACCGTGACACAAGTTCGGTTTTCCCCGCCCAAACGAAAGAGCCATAGGCCGTGGTTAGCCTGCGAATAAACGTACGCGGCGGATTTGCGACGCGGGCGACAAAAAAGCATGCGGCTAGGACTGTAGACTTCACTATATAGCTGCGCTCTGCTATTGAAAGGCGGAAAGTTGAAGCCACCGAGAGGCGTTTCTCGGCATTCTTGCGGAGGTTAGTCCAGGTTTCGTGAGCTACTTCCCCGCTGGCGAGGAATACTACTCCCAGGAAATTCACTCCCTGCACCCACTCCACCTCGCCCGCAAGGTTCGGTGTGAAGGTGCCAAACCTTAGCGCCTTGCTTTTCCCTCTGTTCAATAGGGCCCCGGATATCTTGCTGTACTCATGAAACAGCCGCGAAAAAGCGGCATAGCTATCCTCGTGCTTGAGGAAAAGCGACACGTCGTCGGCGTAGGCCGAAACTTTGATTTGGCCCTGGCCAGGAAGAGGGAAGCCGCGTATGGATGTGCTGTTGTTAATACGCCGGATGAGTGGATCCAGGCATAACAACGTTGGGGAAAGAGGGCATCCTTGCCTTATGCCCCGGGTGACTGAGAAGGGAGCGCTCTGGTGGCCGTTTACGGAGAGACGAGCGTTCAGGTCCTCGTAAAGCAAGCGCAGCCTGTTGACAATTTACGGTAGGAATCCGAAGGGTTCGAGGACCCCGAACAGATACGAGTGTTCCACCCGATCGAATGCTTTCGCCTGATCGAGCGAAACAAAGCACCCGGTGAAGCCCGTCCTGCTAGCAAATGTAAACAGGTCTCTTGTGAAAGCCACTGCAGCAAACACAGAGCGGTCGGGCACACTGCTGGTTTGAGACTAGTGAATTAGGTAAGGCACAACCGTCCGCATTCTTCTGTTGATTAAAGATGCGACGATTTTGTAGTCTGCGTTTAAGAGACTTATGGGCCGCCATGCTTGCGGGTCGGAGAGGTCACCGCCCGCTTTCGGAATGAGTATGATGCGGCATTCGCGGAAAGAGTTTGGCCATAATCCATCCGCGAGGAAGCCATTGACTATCCTCAGCAGTGCTCCTTGGATCCCGTAAAAAAACGTTGAATAAAAACATGTGAAATGCCGTCTGGACCGGGGGCCGAGGCTGCACTCATACGTTGCAGGATGGCGTGCAGCTCTTGGCTTGTGGCTGGTGCGCAAAAGTTTTCATGCAGCTCTTCAGCTACTCGTGGCAAGTTTCCAATAAACCTTTCTATAAGTCCCTCATAGCCTTCTTGAAGATTCAGCCAACTGCCCGTTGAGAATAGAAGTTGTTAATCGCAGAGGTCCGAGGTCAGAGGTCAGTGAAACCCTTGCTCAGTTACCGTTCTGGCCATTCCAAGGTAGTCAAATGTGGTATAGCCGCCTCTTGTTTAGGTTCTGCGATTAACAAGTCTTGCGTGCATGCTATCAGTCAAAGTTTTATTCAACAAGTTCAGAGGCTGAGGTCAGCAGGCTTTCCAGGCGATGCTATAATACTGGCATGCAATAAAATACTTAAAAAAATTAAGTCCTCTTGTAGGCACGAGACACCGGAGCCTTCAGGTCAGGTTAAAAAGAAATTTGCTGTCGTGCCCGACGTTCACCAGTTGTCCCACCGTTTAAAGCAGGTAGGCCGCAGATATGGGGTAGATGTGCTTTTTTCAGCACCTAATAAGCTGGGCAAAATTTCCGCCAGGGTTGATAGGGAAAGCAGAGAAGAAAAACAAAAAAGACAAAAAGCAAAAACAAAAAAGAGTGTGAAGTAAATCATGATTTAAAGTTCGTCTCTTGTTCCAAGGGTGTCGTGTATGGGGTTCCCTTCACGTGCGGCAAGAACTATATAGGCCAGACGGGAAGATGCCTAAATTCCCGCCTGCGTGAACCTAACACCTCTTTGAAAGGCGCCCCTTCCTCGAACCTAGCCTTGCACTACAAAGAATGCGATAGTGACACCTCCGCCCCTGCTGCCCAACAATGTTTTCCACTTTTTAACGACACAAAGGTCTTGTACAATAACAATGATAGATTAACTAGGAAAATTAGCGAAGCATTTCATATTCAGAAAAACCACGACACATGCGTAAGCACTCCATCCGTCCTCGTTCATGACTGTGAGATATCGTTTCTTGAAGATCATGGCTGATTTTAACATCTAATCAGTGTTGTTGGCGTCGATCATGCGTGCTCCTGGTTGTTTGTAGAGTATATTTTTTCGTGTTCCGTGCAATAAACCTTCAGTTGCTAGTCAGCGCCTGTCCCGTCGTCTTCTTTTCTTGTGTCCCTGTTCATGCGCTGTTTTTTTCTCAAGAAGTACCAACTCGCTCAACTCGCCGTTTTACTGCCGTTGTTTTCTTGTATAGGCGTACGGGAACCGCTTCATCGTAGTAGAAGACGTGAAACGAGACCTTTCTTTCTTCAAAAACATGGATGAGTCCGGCGTGCCTAGATTCTTCAGACTGGCTCGCAGGCGCCTAGGAGGAGGGAAGGTGCGCGGATCTGTGGGAAGGAAGAAGAGACAAGAAAAAAAAGGAAGGGGAAAAAAAAGAACAGGAGATAATGGGCTTAAAAAAGCAGAAGGGGTACATGAAAAGGTGGAAATACAAAAGAGAATCAAGTAAATTGGAAAAAGGCAGGTAAAGAAGCAAAGAAATAGAACGAGCGAAATTAAAAATAACCAAACCATTAAAACATGAAAAATATAACAGCTAGAAGAAAGAAAAGAAAAATTAAAAAAAGAATCGAAAACAACCAAAAAGAATAAAAATAAACATGAAAAAACAAAACAAAGACTGCGTGCGCACGTAAGGCTAGCAAAAATCAAGATCCACATGCCATCCACATTCCCGTGAGGGAGGGGCAGGGCCACGGCCCACCAAAATTGGCCATATTGTGCCCCCGACCATAAGAGACATGGGGAGGCGCAGAGATGGCAGGGTGGTCTGCGACCCATCCGGGCGGGAATAAACACGAGAGACAGGTGAAAGAAGGGAAGTAACGCGAATAGCAACGCGAATAAGCAACGCACGAGACCGAGGGGAACCTAACAAAAAGGGGAAGTCATGAGGGGAAAGAAAGTGCCGATAGCCGGGAAGCCCTGCTGCTATCCCCGCGGTGAGAGGGGAGGCACGCAGGTAATGGAGAACATCCCCCACAGCTGCCCCGCATGGACAAGAAGGCGAAGGAAGGAGGGCTAAACGATGGAAGTACGAGGGAAAACGACCGTGGCCAGTTAGGAGAGGGACAAGAGATCGGGGTGGAGGGAAAGAGAGCGAGAGAGGGTTAATGGAGGGGACGAAAACA
Organism: Amblyomma mixtum; assembly: GCF_055824585.1. Taxonomy (NCBI): domain Eukaryota; kingdom Metazoa; phylum Arthropoda; class Arachnida; order Ixodida; family Ixodidae; genus Amblyomma; species Amblyomma mixtum. The sequence goes on along the minus strand of NC_143014.1, from coordinate 375,002,168 downwards.
GCCAGGAGGGTGTCCGAATGTTCCCCGAAACGTTGGCTTACAAAAGACTTAAAGCAGAGATTGTACAACTAAAATCAGAAAATAGCACATTGAAACAGCAATTAGGCATTCCATTCAATCTAAAAAAAAATGCATTACCTCCATCGCCGCAACAGGCATGTCCGATGGAAGAAGATAAAGCAGAGGTGCCCCCTCCGTTTCAACACCAGTTAGACACTAGCGCCGCCGAGAGGCAACCAACTCCACCAGACGCACAACATCAGGCACCAACTTCGCAGGTACCACCACCGCAGGCACCGAAGCCGCAATATACAGAGAACCCTCAAACCGAGGAACGCATAACTCGCGTGGAAAACACAATTCAAGACCTCATTGAACATAAATTACAAATTATGATCGAGACGACAATCAAAAGCATGTTCGAATCAGTTATTAAATCCATGATGGAAACCCTCGAACCAGTTGTAATCAGGTTTGGTTTGGTTTATGGGGTTTAACGTCCCAAAGCGACTAAGGCTACGAGAGACGCCGTAGTGGAGGGCTCCGGAAATTTCGACCACCTGGGGTTCTTTATCGTGCACTGACATCGCACAGTGCACGGGCCTCTAGAATTTCTCCTCCAAAGAAATTCCAGCCGCCGCGGCCGCGATTGAACACGCGTCTTTCGGGTCAGCAGCCGAGCGCCATAACCGCTGAGCCACCGCGGCGGCTCAGTTCTAATCAGGATGCAAGCGCAGGAGATTAGAATTGACCGCAAGCTTCAGGAATTATCACGTTCTCAGAACAAGGGCACAAAGCTACAGGGTAAAATGGGAACTCGTCGCCTACTAAGCACTCAGCTAGAACAACAACCTCAGGGCGCACCAAATTATGAGACCCACGATTATAATCCTCAGCATGGCGCCACAGCCTAGACCTAAACTTACCATCCTACAGTGGAACTGCAGTGGACTAAAACGGAAGAGGGAAACATTACAACAATACATAGCCTCTCATGCCTATACGCCTCTAATAATAGCCCTCCAAGAAGTGAATATGGAAGCTATGACCAGAGGAACCTCAACACATCAAACAAGTCCCTGGAAATGCACTTTGATCTACAGATCATGCACGGCAACCACTGCAGACCTTAATCTAGACATTGACATTGAATATGCCTTCATGAAGCCACTACCACAGCACAGAAACAGCAAGGGCACCTACATACACAATATATATAGTCGCCCCAAACAGCACTGCGTAGTCTTAGACGCGATCTTTCTTAAAGCACTAAGAGAAGCCCAAAAAGCTTTCCTAGCTATAGTTGGCGAATTAATGCTTCTATCTCCCTATGGGCCTACCGGAGGGAAGACTCGGAAGGCAGAAAACTAGCACCCGCCATCGCTGACATGGCCCTGACAATACTCACGGACCCGCACCACCCGACGCAAGTCGGCACCAGCCTAACACAGGATACTTCCCCCGGCCTCACGCTCGTCCGCAATGCCCGCAACTATGAGTGTCTCATTACAGGAGAAACGCTAGGCAGTGATGACTACGTGCTGCAGGCCATCTTCGAAAGTAACAAGCATAGCAAACCACGAGGGCAAGCCAGAATTACAGGCTGGGAGACATTCAGGAAGGACATCAACCTAGCAACGTCGGAACGGATAACCAGTTAGGAAGATTGGGAGGCTTCCATCCTCGACTTCAAAGAAAAGCTCACAAAATCCCTCGCCACCACGGAGGGCCCACACAGCTGTTGACAACCGCCTCCTACATCTTTGGGAAGCCAGACGTGGTCTTATAGAACGGTGGAAAAACCAAAGGCACAATCGGAAACTAAGAATTCGCATAGCCAAGCTTACTATTCAAATGGTACAATACGCATGGGACGCACCTCGCACCAATTGGCTAACAAAGTGCGAATCCCAGAAAGGCCGCCTAGACACCAAGGCCACGTGGAACCTTCTGCGATGCCGAATTGACCCTCCGAAAGCGACGAGTCAACGAAACAGAAATTTGCATCGATCCCTGCACAACTTTCAAGGCACGGATCACGAACTAGTGGATGAACTCACGCGTCGCTATATCTACACCGCGAGAGACCCACAACCCTACAGTGAGGAGTACCAGGGGGAACCGAACGAAAACCTAGATAGAGACTTCACTTTGGAGGAAATCATTGCAGCACTAGCAGATATGCGCCGAGGCACAACCCCGGGAGAAGACAAAATTGCGGTCGAACTTCTGGCCAACCTCGGCACAGAGGCTCTGCAGCAACTCACGGATTACATAAACGAATGCTGGCGCACCGGCACCATTCCACAAGCATGAAAAACAGCCAATGTACACTTGACCCGAAGCAGGGCAAGAAATGCAGCGTCGAAAACCTGCGCCCTATTCCCTTACGTCGTGCGCAGGCAAACTCATGGAAAAGGCAGTCCACGCGCGTCTCTCCAACTCTCTTGAGGACAACAAGCTACTGTCATACACGATGTTTGGATTCAGGGCACACATGTCCACCGATGATGTGCTTCTGCAAATCAAACGCGAAGTCATTGATCCCGCACGCACAAACAGTAACCGAGCGCTTCTAACCCTTGACCTGAAGGAAGCGTTCGACAATGTCAAGCACTCCACAATCCTCAACAACCTCCACAGCACGAACTGTGGTCAGCGAGTCTACTCGTACACCTGCGATTTCCTTACGGAAAGAACCGTCAACATCAGCATCGGCACAAAAGTAACAACGCAAGTGAAGATGGGCACGAGGGGCACTCCGCAAGGGGCAGTGCTCTCCCCACTTCTCTTCAACATTGCACTACTAAATCTTCCACCTCTTCTCCATCAGGTACAGGGCATACGCCACGCCCTGTACGCTGATGATATAACCATCTGGACAACCACCGGAAGTATGGGAATGATTGAAGAACAACTACCTAAGCGGCGACAACAGCACAAAATTTTTCTTTGCCGTGTGGACTAACGTGCTCACCCGAAAAATCTGAACTCATAGTCTTCCGTCAACGCAAGAATCAGGACACCATCGACATCCGCGTTGACAACTCACCCATGAAGGAAGTTCAGACCATCAAGATTCTGGGTCTGTACATAAATAACAACGACAACAACCTCCTCACCCTCCAGAAACTAAGGCTCGTGAGCGAGCAAGTCCCCAGGATGATCGCCAGGATAACGACGCGGAAATCAGGGATGCGAGAAGAAGATACTCTGCGACTGGTGCAGGCTTTCGTCGTAAGCCGCGTCGTCTACGCAGTGCCATACCTCCGCCTCAAGAAGCGTGACATCAAAATCCTCGACGTCATAATCAGAACAGCTTACAAGAAAGCCCTGGTACTCCCGCTTGGGACATCGACGGACCGGCTGTTACGACTGGGTGTGCACAACACGACAGATGAGATGATAGAGGCACACCTCAAATGGCAGGTGGTACGGCTCTCCACTACTTGAACTGGCCGACAAGTCCTCAGTGATTTAAACATCAATTTCCCCCGACAGTTAGACACCAAAACTGACATCCAAGCCTCATGGAGAGGACAATTTAAGGCAGCTCCACTACCCAGGAATATGCACCCCGATTTTCACTAATCAAGCCGACAAGCACGACCCGAAGCGATGAAAAGGCACCACGGCGGGCGCGAGGGCGTGTTCTATATCGGTGCTGCGGGTCCCGAGCAGGGAATGACGGACGTTGCGGTAGTGCACCAAAATAAAACAGTGGACGTACTGGTACTGGCTAGTCAGGACGCGTATTTCCAAACCATATCCCGTAGGCGCACTCGAGCAGACGACGCCCAGAATTGCGATCACGTGACGCGACGTCACTTCCGTCAACAGCCAAAATGGCCGCTTTAAAGGTCGCGGACATGAAGGAAAAAAAAACTAGATCTTGCAGTGGCGACAGTGCTGGCTTAGGTGACCCAATTTGCTCTCATTAACATTGCAGTCATTGTAGTCCCTGCAAGATTCATCCTAAGAAACGGTGCCGTCCAAAGCTGTGCATGCCCCTGTTTTGAAGCAGTCAAATAAGCAATCGCCACAATGATAAGTATGTTAGAGAGAATATTGAGGCTCTGAATATTTCACGTGGAGGCAACAAGTGTGTGAGCGTGGCATCACTGGCGCTATCAGCAAAAGAGCTCGTTTTTCTAAATCGATGGCGACCAGCGAAAGGCTGAGTTGCATTCCTTGTCTGAGCTAACTTGATCGCTCTTTCCCATTTCATGCTGTGGTCAGTGTATTTGTATGTGGCAACAACAAAAAATACACAGCTGACAGCGCTCCTGTCATTCTGTGTTCCTCTTTTTGTCCTGTCTCGTCACAGGCTACTCTATTATTATGGATCCCCAACTCGCCCAGCAAGCAACACTTCTTAACTTAATTTCTTTCCTCTGAAACCAGACTGGCCGTGAAATGGGTATATTTTTCTTAAGATGTTGATTAATAGCAACTCCAAAATTATACGCATATTAAGTGGTACAAACATCTGTTAATGGTTAGCAATACTCACTTTTTCTTGCTACTTTGGGAAGTGGGGGTGCATCCACGAGATGATTCGCCACGTACCATCAGCCGGTTTGACATCACGTAGCGAAGCGGCCAATCGCGTGAGACAAAGCGTGAACAAACGAGCTGGTTCCAAAGCGAACTATTTCGTGGATATACTCCCTGGTCACCGTAACAATAAGCCATGAAACATTTCAATGATCAGTGAAAACAACTCTTAAACGGTGCTTTAAATTTGTATCAGAGAACACATGAGTGCATGCCTATCGCCTACTTAAATGGCTAATTTTTAATTTCATTTTATTCCGCGACATCATACCTCTCGTAATGAAAATTCAGTTTTACGAATTCTGCTGGAAATTATAGAGTTTGCTTGAGATAACCAGAAAATATGGCCATCGTATCCTGTTTCCTTAATGACACGAGTATACTTTCCCAGCCTAAGCCGGGAGCCATCACTAGGTAAGCCCTCCAAATTATTTCATGCATTTCCTCTACCTATAATCAGGTTTGCTGGCTCCCAAATCTCATTATGCTTACAAAATTGAGGATGGCATGAGTAGCTTTTTGTGCAATACTAGGCACCCACTTCGTTTTGCATGCACAGAGACATTTGAGAATTCTTTGGAGTTGCACAGATCATAGCCAGCTTGTTCTATACATGTCAGAATGAACAGCCTTTAGCAGAATGTCCCACATTTGTTTTCAATGCTGCACTCTGGCTTGTACAACTGCAATGCGAGCTCAGGATAGACCGATAGAAGAGAACTGAAGTCCCGCTGTCACTGTGGAGAACAAAGCTGTTCACTTTAGCCGAATGATGGTCTCGGTCCCTTTCCAGCCACAGAGTTCTATTTCTATTTTGGCTTTTATAATGACCTCAAAACCAACAAAAATAAATCAGTATTTTTCCATTGCCACAGTTCTGTGAAATGCAGAACTTCTTTAGTTACCACTGATTGTACATGTTCCAAATTGTTGGAAGCGTCATTATTTTCTCGTGCATTTGCAATTGTGGTCGACAGGAGTGTGCGAAAATGTGAATTTTTAATGCATGCGCACTTCAAATGCACTCACTCCCTATACATTGAATAGATACGCATATGTCTTTTGTAATAACTGTCAGCAGGGAGGAAGCCTGTTGAACTTAGCAAAGCGCAATAAAAAGACATGGACAAGAAGAAGAAGAAGAAGCACGCAGGACAAACGTTTGACATCAACTAGTTCTTTACTCGGGAAAAAACACATATATACACATACATAGAGGGCGGAAACAAATTATAAACCAAGCAATGAATCGGCTTTATCACAAGTGTGTTTAGCGTGAACAGGAATGAAGGTAAGCAATTTCCTTGCGTGATAAGGTCAGGGATGGAGTGGTGATACAATTTTCAGCTTTCTTTACAATGCGATAAGCCTCTATTATTTCTCTGTCAAGCCTGTTTTTTCCTTTACCGCACGTGCGTGTAGCATTGAACTGCGGCTCATTTGCTTTACATTTGCTTTACAAGCGTGTTTACATATTACAGTGACAACTACTGTGCACTGCTAGGTAAACGCTGCAAGTGCAATATTTTTTTTCTGTCAAAAAAGTAAAACCACTGCTGTGTGCTATTTTGAATAACTGACTAGTAATTTAAAGTATATAATCGTAGCTATTTGAAAAATGTGATTTAGTAAGTATGACGGTTGTTAGCAGCTTGTACTGCAGCCTGGCTTGTTCCAGTAAGTGTGTTCGGCACGATAGAGAATTCGCGATAAGGATCGCGTAGTCATTCTGAAATCGTTATTGCACGCTTAGGGGCAGCGAAGCTTTCAGCGGAGGCAGCGTACCTTACAGTGACTTTTCAAGCACAGTATCAAAATCGGCGAGGGATACGTAGCAGAAACAACGTCGTATAACTACTTCAATACTGGTGAACCGCGCGAAGATCTCAGCTTTACTGAATGTCGTATAACTACGCTCGCTTCGGTCGCGATCCCTGCAACCATTGCAACAAGTGGGACTAGCTACACAGCACGAAGTTCATTACGGCATTCGGAAAACACGGCGTGCGTAGTGAGCCTTCGCAGGCGCACATCTCTGCATTGACGGAAAAGCACTCGCTCCGACCACAATCACTTTCACTACGCGGAACACTTGTCACTATGCTATGCTGCTGATACACGTGCAGGAAATTGACCGTGAACAACCTCCTTTCTCAATGGCTAGTAGGTATTGCTCGCCGCTCTCCACGGTGATCCTCGCAGAAACGCTCGCAACGACCACAAACAACTCCAAATAAAGCTTTGTGACATCGCCACAGCATAAGTTTCGCGTCGGTTTCAAGACCGTTGGTCCACGCATATCGAGGAGCCAATGGTGCAGCTTGCATAGATACTTGCAATTGAAGCAGTTTAAGCATTCAGAGGCAATTATTCAGGATCCAGCGAGGAGGCTGGCATAGGCCCTTGGAACGACTTGTTTACAACGGCGGGAAAGTACCGCGACCGCCACGGAGGAAGTGACGTCATGTCACGTGACCGCACTCCTGGACGTCGTCTGCTCGAGCGCGCCTACACGATATGGTTTGGCAATACGCCTCCGGGCTATGGCGGCAGAACTTCACTGGAGGAGATATTCAGAAATGCCCATTTACTGTGAGTTGCAAGCGCACACTAAAGAATCTCAGGTGCTCAGAATGAATCCGTTCTGCTGCACTATGTTACAGTGCTCCAACTACAGCATCCCTCATAGTTCGTGTCGCTTGGGAACGTTAAACCACACAATTTACAAATAATTTTTTTTTTCAAATTTCTAGGAAGCTGAAATTAGTCTTGTGTGAAGTAGTTTAAAATCATTCTCCCCACACGAGGGCAGTAAAGCATATTTACAAACATTGAATTGTTAAGTATGGTGGGTGAAAGGTGCCATAGGTAGAGCAAAAAATTGCACGGCAGCATTAAATTCCTCCTTATTATCCTTTGAAAGGATACAGCAGAGCAAAGAAAATGCCTGATACATCTGAACTCTAAGGCGCTCCTGCTGTATACCAGGGCCTTGAAATACAATATCTGTTGCGACTTATTTTGCAGTTGTTTTAGTCACTTAAGTATGCCTGCGGCACCATATTTAAGCCAGGAATAATATAGCTGCAAAAGCGATCGTTTTCTGTCAGCCTCGTTCCAATTCTCCGAAAACTACCTTCAGTGAAACATCCACATCCCACTAGCCTGTGAACACGGAGCACATTTTATGCTGAAAAATTGCTGATGTCTATAAGATGAAAATGGTGAAAGTTCTGAATACCATTTTCAAATCCCTGTGTAAAAAACAATCTGATGGGACGTGTGAGAAAATTAAAATTGACATTTCTAAATTTAGTTCCATGCTCCTTCCATAAAAAAATCACATCTAGCATGAAAATAGCTATGCACCGCATTGGCATAAGGTTTTACAGATATGGGCATGTCACCAGCAGCGTTAGACTTTTGGATCGCTCTTAGAGGGGATGGTTTAGGGGGCTGGGGGAACCCCATTTAGACCGTGCATTTTTTGGGGCCTTTTTAAGGCGAAAGATTTTAATGCCTCATGCTGTCGTTAGCAATCCGTGTCGGCAGCCGTGGCTCCGTCCGGGTCGGCAGCCGTTTCTCCGTCCGAGTCGGCAGCCGTGGCTCCGTCCGTGTCGGCAGCCGTTTCTCCGTCCGGGTCGGCAGCCGTGTCTCCGTCCGGGTCGGCACATGTGTCCGCGTTTAGACGGGTGTCCACCGAGATATGCGAGACAGTTACTGCATAATTTCCTTTTCTCAAATACAATTTTCAGTTTCTTCATTACGGCCCCTCTTTTTTCTCTCACTCCCACTTCCTCCCTTCCTGTACGGTGCGGTTCGGGTGTCGACCGAGATGACAGAGAATTTCCTGTCCTCAAAAAGCGTTGCGTTCAAAGGGCAAGGCATCGCGCCGAAGGGGTGGTGGCGTTTCTCCCTTCCCTTATGGTGCGGTTCGGGTGTCCACCGAGATGACAGAGAATTACTGCGCCATTTCCTTTCCTTAAAAAGCGTTGCGTTCAAACTGTAAGGCATCGCGCCGAAGGGGTGGTGGCGTTTCTCCCTTCCCTTATGGTGCGGTTCGGGTGTCCAGCGAGATGACAGAGAATTACTGCGCCATTTCCTTTCCTCAAAAAGCGTTGCGTTCAAAGGGGAAGGCATCGCGCCGAAGGGGTGGTGGCGTTCCGTGGACTGCCTGGCAGCGCTACAACACGCTGTCGTGTTCCACTCCTAAAGGCGAAGGTTAAGCGTCATTAATTAGCACTTAATTAGTATTTAGTCATTAATCGGTAATTTGTCACTAATTAGTAATTTGTCATTACTTCGTCATCAGCCCCGCCGCGGTGGCTCAGTGTTTACGGCGCTCGGCTGCTGACCCGAAAGACGCGGGGCGATCCCGGCCGCGGCGGCTGAATTTCGATGAAGGCGAAATTCTAGATGCCCGTGTGCTGTGCGATGTAGTGCACGTTAACGAACCCCAGGTGGTCGAAATTTCCGGAGCCCTTCACTACAGCGTCCCTCATAGCCCCCGTTGCTTTGTGACGTCAAACCCCAATAAACCAATAAGCCAACCAATTATGTGTGACGTCATCCAATGGTGCCGTCACCAGTGTCACATAAGCAAAGTGGTTCGGAAAACGCTTTCGCCTCTACGCACTTTCGACAGTCAAAGTGCCCATGAATTTTTGTCTAAACAATAGGGTTCAGCGTGGTTTTTCCATGCAAAATTTCTTGCCTAGGGAAGTGATGCCTCCCCACCCCTGTATAGACCCGGCCCTGGGGCCCAGTTTATGTCTGAAGAGGGAATTTTGGCAATTCTGGGCATCAACAGCGCTCTTTAGCCCAGATCACTTCTACCTTCTAACATGTTGTGTGACCTCTGACGAAGACCATCCAGCTATTTATTTTTACAGTATAGTCCGGGAAAAGAAAGAGAATGAAAGTGAGAGAAAAAGTTTTTAATATTCCTAAGCATTCTTGCGATCGGGGGCCCAGCCAGCGGTGACAGACGAGCCAGGCAGGTGCCATCGAGCTACCGTGACTAAAGGCGCGGTTCGTCGGAGAGGACGCAAGAAACGTTGGCGTGGGGGCGGCTTCTGGCGACGGAGTCGCCGTGAACAAGGGCAGCTAAGCCCCTTCGCCGCCGGTGCTCCTGAATGCGGCGCCTCTCCCGCACTGCGCTGCCGTGGACCGACGGAGGAGACACCGATTGGCGGCGGCGGCGCCAACCCACCACCCGAGTGCCCCTGAGAAGCCCGACAAAGCGGGGGTGGACACGGCTAATTGCTCCTTCCCTCCTGAAGAGTTCACCGGTGCGAGCCGCCAGATCTCGTGTCCCTCTGGGTAAGGATCGCCGCACAGAAGCCAACGACCCTTTGGGCCTGGTCGGCCAGCGGCAAACCACGAGGTTCGCGATTGTATGGCGCGAAGGTTCCTTCTTGCCTGCCTGTGTTTCTGTGGGTTGTGCACGGTCACGTGGTGAGGGCGGAGGCTATGAAGAGGCTAGAGCCCCATTGCACGCTCGACCAACTACCGGATTCCCCAGCTAGGTTCCTGGGGAATATCAACGGTATTGAGGCGGCAATCTGTAGTGTGTCACACCGCTTCTTTTCTGACTCTTGGTCTCCTTGCTATCTTGTAAATAAGTAAAATAAACCTTCAAGCTGGCTGATGTGATTAGGAAGATTGCAGGGGATAAGGTAGCAACATCTAGAGCTGAAGGACATAGGTAACATGAGGGATACTGGACAGGTCTTCATCTTGCAATGGATTGAGTTCGGCTAATGTTATCACTTCAGATGCTTCCGAAGATGAAAGCAATATACCTAGAAAAGACATGCTCCCTTGAACTAGCTTTACTCATGAGCAATGAAGACTATGAGATCGGAGACAGTTGCAAATGACAGCATTTTAGTGGCAAAAACAAAACACGTTCTCAACCATCAATATTTGACTCTTAAGGTCACATGTAACTCAGGCACATCTTTGAGTGTACTGCAAGCACTGTGCTACGCATTAATGTGATTCTAGATAATTAACATTTTTTGATCAGCATATCATATTGCTTTATTATTTCATATGACTATCGTAACAGAACTCTGTATGTACCTAATGCAAGCCAGTACTGGCAGCATTACTGTATTAGTTCATACGACTGGTAAGCAATTTGTACCGGGTGTGTTACATTATGGTCGGATAATAAGTAAAGAGATTTTATTTGCATCGCCAAGATATGGGTAGGCTGGGGCAAAAAGCCAACAGTTTTCACTTGAGGGAGCTTGAGCCCCCTTACAAATCATATGTATATGCAATCAGCAAATTAACTAAAAAATTACATACATAACACAGAGCAGAACAGAGAAATACAAGTGTCAAGAGCAATCACATATGAAAAATGTTGACGAATGTTCGTTAATAGGCACAGCACATGTTTCCGTACTAAAGAAAACCTGTAAAGCGAAATGCACATCTCACATATTAACACTAGGAAATATAAAGACACTTACAAAAAGTACTCTCATAGAGTTCGGACACTAGACGTTTGGATTGACGAACCTGTAAAAATTAGTTTATTAAGCGTTAGACTGCATGACTTATGTTTTGTAGGCTAAGTTCTGCAAGGCTAAAGCGGGTATTACAATATGCTTGCTTTCAAAACTTATATGACACCGAGTTTGGTTGGAGGGGTGACAGTTGTAGAAAGATATATGGTCACGGTGAGATATGGGTTTCTGTAGCAACCGCTATATTACCCGCAGTCTTGCTGTTTCGCTGTGGGCCTTCGGCGCCACTTGTGCGCATGCACGAGGAGCCGAGTGACGTCACAGCCGCGAAGATGGGGCGCCGCGCAGCTCGCCGCCGAGTGACGTCAAACCTGCCGGCGCCGCGCGCCGACGCCGCTCGCCTCCCACCGAGAGAGATGCGCATGTACGTCCAGGAAGGCTCCTCAGCTACCATGCATCTGCCCTCCATCGCAGTTCCAAGGGGCGAAGCTTGCGTCGTCCAGCTGCTACAAAGCGGCATAGTCGTCCAGGGAGGCTACGTGGCACCAAACACCTCCGTCAAGGAAACCATCGATGTAGTAGCCACGTGTATGCCCACCCGTGGATCAGTGGACGAACTGTGTGTGACACTTTAACAGGCCCCAGGATTCCTTTAATTAGCATTCATATAAAAGATAGGTTCGATTTGGACTTGAACAGTTATCCAAGAATGCAGACCACGCACTGGGGCTCGACCACGGATTTGGCATACCAAAGACTAACCGAAAAGTCAGTGCTGTGTCGGAACCATCGGGACGGCATCGTATCACTTTACGGATTACTGGGCCGTCTTTCTGGCAATCAATACAGTTGAATAACACGTGCCGCCTTCACCACATGTCTCGTCTTTAATGTCTAACACGTAGCCATGACGATAAGTAAAACAACTAGACGTAACCAGAGATATTACCTCTCGCTACGTGTATCATGGCATTGCTGAGCGAAGCCACTGCCAATTTTTTGACAGGCATAAAATCATATGACATCGATATAAAGAACAGTAAGATCAGCGCTGTGTTCGGCTGTTTATTAGTCTATTGTGCCTGTCTGTGTTCGCGCTGTTCGATAAAAAACAGTTACACAACTATAACCTAAAACGTCCTCAGGACACGTTTTAGATTTGTTACCAAATAAGGTATCATAGAGGTAATTTATAGTTATCATAAAAATTATTTAGGAACATTTACACACCTAATATTGTTATCACCCGCAGCCTGAGAGATAAGAGCTGAGGTATGGAATAGAATGCCATGTTTGTTTCCATGAACCATATAATATGAACGAATATCTACTCTATATACACTAGATGTCCCCAGTTCACATTAACTGTGGCAGGCATTAGACCCACTGCGTTCAATTTTCCGGCAGGTGACAATGAATAGACGCATGCTTACTTGTCATGGACTTTCGGTGCTTTCAGATTCGTCTATCTGACACTCTGTGGTTTGTTGAGGTAGCAATTGCACGTATTGCCCCTGATGTAATACGCATTTGTACACTAGTTTGTTGCTAAGCAAGTGCGCTGGATGAGAATGGCTGGCATGTACGGATTAAAAAGCATATCTTTTGTGTGTATTTGTGTGCATATGTGTGTGAGAAGGTTTTGTTTTTATACATGCATAATATGTGTTGATGGTACTGACGAGGTGCATGGTATGATGCGTTACCTCCATTATTTCTGAGCTTTTGCTTCGCAATGCCCGCAGGCGCAGTGGGTGCTGTGATAAATAAATAAATAAATAAATAAATAAATAAATAAATAAATAAATAAATAAATAAATAAATAAATAAATAAATAAATAAATAAACAAAGCTGGTGAATCAGGATGCCGGAACCTATTAAATACAAACCTTACTTCGAGGTGCTAAATTACCAATAGGAGTTTACGAATATACCTCACGAAAAAGTATACAACAACTCTACCTTACCGGCACTCATCTATGGGCCGAAACATGGAAGCTAACGAATTGGGATTAGCTTAAGTGAGGGACAATGCAGTGAGTTATGAAAAAGAAAAATGATAGGGGTAACGTTAAGAGACCGAAAGCGGCCAAAGTGGGCGAGGGAACAAACACGGCTTAATGACATCCTAGTCGTAATCAAGAGGAAGAATGATTGGTTAGCGCATGTGATGCGAGGCAAGATAATCGCTAGTCCTTAAGCGTAGCGGAGTGCCTTTCAAGAGAAGGCAATCGTAGCAGAGGGCAGCAGAAGGTTAGGTGGGCAGATGAGATCAAGAAATTTACGGGGATACGGTGGCCGCAGCTGGCAAAGCGCAAGGCTAATTGGAGAGACACGGGAGAAGCCTTTGCCCAGCAGTGGGCGTAGGCAGGCTGATGGTGATGATAATTTTCCGAACTGCAAGCCCGTTTGATTGCTGATGGTAAAGTGTAGAAGGTGTAGTACGGAGATGTCTTGAGTTTTTTGCCGCGAAAAATTTCGCAAACGCATATGATGTAATCTGACTTCCGTTTTCGCTAACCACAGTTCTGGGGATACCTAGTCTGCTGAACATCTCGAGCAGCGCCATGATTGTCGATTCCGCAGATGCATGTTGCACAGCGACTACTTCTACCCAGTTGGAATGAGAATACAGAGCAATCAAAATCATGGCGCTGCTTACCCTACCTGCGTAATCCAGATGGACACGCGACCAGTTGTCTTTCGTCAACGGCCAGTTTACAAGCGTCTTTTCCGGTGGCATGACGTAGCCTCCACGCAAATTGAACAGGTTTTAGCGAAGCGTTCAATGTCACTGCCAAGTACGGGGCACCACACGACTGTCCGAGCGACTCCCTTAATAGCTGAGCCTCCCTGATGCGCCTCCGGCAGAAGCGCAAGCATTCGGCCTCTAGCGGCTACAGGCCCGAAGACTATATCCCCAGTAGATGAGGCCCTGGGTCATCTCCAGTCGCCTCGTGAAGTAGGGCTGTACACTTGGTTCAGAAGCCTTTCGTGTGCGTGGCCATTCACGAATTATGAAGGACATTTCCTTAACAAGTGTCTCGTCGTCTACAGTCATTCGGCGCTGAACCCGCGACGGAAGAGGGGTCTCGTCAAAATGCTGCATGGAGTGTTCGCATTCCGGCAGTTCATCTGAGGCTTCCTCTGGCATTATTTCTACGGGAAGTAAACTAAGGGGTCTGCGTTTTGGTTGTCTGCCTCGGACTTGTACTCGACCTTGTAGCTGTAAACTCTCAGCAGCAAACAACAGCACTCTATCCTGGCAGCAGCCATGAGAGGAATTGGACGGTCTTCTCAAAACAATCCGAGCAAAGGGTTATGGTCTGTCACCAAAAAAAAAAAGTTCTCCCAAGCAGATAACCACAGAATTTGGTTATCCACATAACCACAGAACACCAGGGCTAATGGTTAGCGCTCCAGTTAAGAATGCTTTGTCTAGGCCTTAAGACTTCCGCTAGTCGTCGCACGACACCTTGTGTACTGATAGAGGGAGGAAGTTCATGCCGTGAACGTTTGTCGTTTCATGCGCATTACAACCTCTGTGTTTATTGCTCACTCCACTGTGGCTGTAGTATTCACTATGTTGTCATTTTGATGCCTGCTTTGGGGGCCTTTGTTCTTGGTACTGTGCTGCTTATTGTGGTCTTTGCTCTCAATTCCACTCTCGTTGTATATCACAAATAGTGCATGTTATTTGTCGACGAAAACATACACTCGCCAAGGTTCAAAGAAAAATAAAAAGAATTGACGCTTCGGCGCCCGTACGGGTGCCTTGATCACAAAGCTTCTTTGTGATCAAAGCGCCCGTACGGGCGCCGAAGCGTCAATTCTTTTTATTTTTTTTTACCTTGGCGAGTGTATGTTTTCTTCGACAAATAACTATGAATTTTCCTCGCCAGACGGGATTCCGTCGAACCCTAGACTTCATTACTCTCCGCGAAAAGTACGGGCCGCCAGCCGTAACGAAGATTCGACAGTTCGTCGCACTGAAAACAAGGCTTACCTCATTCCAGTGCCACCTACGCTTCAACCTCCGATGCAAGAGCCATGGGTTGATCCCGAAGTCCATACGTCTACCAATCCTGGTATGTACCCCGTTTGGAAAAAATGTTATCGCTCGAGCCGAAAAACTTCTACTACAAGCGAGAATTCTGGAGACAAAATCGACGATTAAGCGCCTGGAGAACGACATCTTCTTCGCTCAACAGTCACTAGAACGTACCCTTGCTATGGACGCCTTTGATGTCCTGCTCTACGCGAACAGTTTGGCAGCGAACACTCAGGAACAAAGAGAGCATAGTCCAGAAACGAAGTTCCGGTTGCTCCTAGGGCGGCAGACAAAAGAGACAGCAACATCATGCGTACACAGCCTGTCTTCGTACAAGCTAGACCAAGCTGAACTCTCGCTTCTTAACAAGGGGCTCAACTTCAACGCTGGGACCGTCCCCAATGCGAAAAGCATGACATTTGCCGTTGAGCTAGCAGTGCGAAAGATTGACGCCATTCTAGGCGACCAACACGTTCTCGTGCCATCGGAGCACTTTCAAAGTTACGCAAAGAAAACGTCAGCGCACTCCCACGCCCTGAACAGGAAGCCCTCAAAAGATTACAAAAGAATGAGGCAATCGTGATCCTTCCGGCCGACAAGGGGTACGCCACTGTGGTGTTTGATCGGACTGAATATGTAGAAATGATGTCGGCACTTTTGGAGGACAAAAATACCTATGCAAAGATAAACCGGGAAACAAAACTGCACGAAGAAAACGGGACAAAAGAAAGGCACGAATACACACACACAAAGCGTATTCGTGCCTTTCTTTTGTCCCGTCTTCTTCGCGCAGTTTTGTTTCGCTCTAACCATGAACCGACTAGCCCAACATCATGTCTTACTTCGATAAACCGGGACCCGACCAGAAAGATAGAAGCGGAACTTCAGAAGCTTCTCGCTGAGGTATTCAAATACGTCCCCCTGTGCGATGGTCAATATGTCTACAACAAGCTTCTGTGTCACAATGGCGCCGCTCCTGTCATCTACGGCGTGCCAAAATTGCACAAGGAGGGCACACCGCTCCGTCCAATTGTGGACTTTACACGGTCCCCGTTGAACACGCTCTCTGGCTACCTTCACCGGGTGTTGGCCCCTTTAGCTGGAAAAACACGGCTACGCATGTCCGTAATGCAAGCGACTTCGTCGAGAAGCTGAAGAATGCGCCCATTGACGACACCCAAGTAATGGCTTCTTTCGATGTGAAGTCTATGTTCACATCTGTGCCTGTCGATTTTCAGTGGAGTGTTGCAAGAAAGCCCTGAACGAAGACGCGACTCTGCCTGAACGAACCCCGATTGAAGCCGACGCCCTCTGCCGACTCTAAAAATTCTGCCTCTCCAATACTTACTTCACCTTCAACAAGAACTTCTACAGACAGACTTTCGGAACAGCCATGGGTGCCTCAGTTTCTGTAGTATGTGTAAACCTTGCCTTAGAATCAATAGAATCGGCAGCACTTGCCTCATTCGACCCCCACCGCAGTTTTTTGTTTGCTATGTCGATGACTGCTTCTGTGTCATCAACCGGCCAGACGTACACAGGTTTCTAGCGCACCTCAACACGTTCCAGCAAAGCATTTAGTTCACCCTAGAGGAGGAGGTGGATGGCCACATCGCTTTCCTCGACGTCCTCGTGGAACGCTCACCGCATTCTCGGAAACCACTGTCTATCGTAAGCCCACTCACACCGGAAGGTACCTAAACTTTCAGTCATCTCATCCCATCGGGCGCAAGCGCTCAGTCGCTGCGTCTCTGTTAAACCGCGCATTCAGGATATGCTCAAGTCCTAAGCGCAGAACAGCAGAAGTTAAACAGGTCAGGCAAGACCTGATACGGAACGGCTACCCAGCCCAAATACTGCGATCCCAGGAACGACGCGCATCAGCTCCGACTATTCGAACTGAGGCATGCGCAAAGAAGCGGGTACCGATTCCGTATGCCCATGGTGTGAGTGAGACCCTTGCTCGGATCTTTTCAGATTATGACATTCATGTGGCCCGCGTTCCGTCGTGCAAACTTCGGCAGCGACCCTTGCGAGTCAAGGATTCTCTTGACCTCGATATCTTTTCAGGTGTGGTCTACAAGATCCCCTGCCGTGATTGTGACGCTTCCTATATCGGAGAAACAGGAAAATTCAAGACAAGGCTCAAGCAGCACCAAAATGATGTCGCCAAAGCCAAATCTAACTCAAACGCTTTAGCGCAACATCATCAAGAAACTGGCCATACCATCGACTGGGACGCAGCACGTGTAATTGCAAAGGAAAAATCATTACAAAACGACTTCTCATAGAATCATTGTGCATTCAATCCACGCCAAACACGATTAACCGGACCCGTGGCAATCTCCCAGAGATATACTTGCGCACTCTTCAAAAAACCGCCCATATATAGCTCTCCTGCCCATTCTTCGCTTCTTTGTGATCAAGGCACCCGTACAGGTGCTGGAACGTCAATTCTTTTTATTTTTCTTTGAGCCTTGGCGAGTTTATGTTTTCTTCGACAAATAACTAAGAATTTTCCTCGCCAGACGGGATTCCGTCGAACCCTAGACTTTAAAAAGTGCATGTCTTCGCGTCTTACTCTTGGGTTTTGCCCTGGTATTTGCACCACTTCCGGCCCTTTTCAGTGTGATCCTGTCGAGTGTGAGTTCATATGCCTTCATATTTGCGTTGTTGTTCTTGGCCTTAAAAAAGATGGCACATACCCACACTGGGTGGTCGGCCAAGAAACTGGAGGCATGGATTGCTATCAACCAGTATAATAAAGGCAGATGAAACGCACACGGAAGAGCAACGCCGGTGGGATCTAATTCAAGTAGAGCATGGACTGAAAAGGGAAAAGAATTTGAATGAAAAAAAAAAAATAACGGAATAAATGAAAATGTAATCCTTCAATGAAAATAAAATATTGTATGGCTTAATGGCAGTTGATCCGATTCCAGCAAAAAATTAAAAGGAGGGATACGGCACCGCAGCCTCCTAAGAGAAACTTCAAGCTGCCAAGTTCGACAAAATATCTTGCTCCAGGAGTATCTCAGGTGTTGATAATCCGCTATGTTAAAACTACACCGTTTCGCGCTCTCAGTAAAGCAAGGCTCCGAAACCTAACAGCTGTGATATACGCTGTAGCCGGGAAGACAGGCAACGCGGGACCGCTTCGAACGCCTTTGCGAGGTCATCAGCAACCTTACTTGCTGTCGCACTGCTTTGACCGGGTACCCATATTAAGTGTACAAGGCTCAGATGTGAAGAAAGAAGGTTTAAGGATGTACGTAAAATAGGAGAGCCACCAGGAGAAGCGAGGGGCGAGCACAAAGGTAAAGAATTGATAATGACTGTTGCTGCAGGAAGAGTGAGGTCTAGCTTGTGCACAGGAAACACTACCGCGAGAAACTCTGCTTGAAAAATAAGGGGTGAAATCCGGAAGGCGCAGTGAAACAGTGAAAAAATTTGAGAGGGCACTTTGGTGATCTAATGTTCGATGAGGCCAAATCCTTTCCTGCAACGCTCTCCAGCGTCCTTCCGCTAGAGAAGAACTGCATATGCGTTGGTAGGAAGTCAGTGTAGCATTATGTTTAGCACGCTCGGCTATGGAACGGAAGGATTGTGGTTCGATTCTCACAGTGCACAAGGTTTTAGGATTTTTTTTCTGGTTAATGACTACATAGTCATTATTGTGACTAGTAATGAATAGTTACGACTTTCTCTTCAGAGGCAACGGACGGATGTACGCACGGACAAAGTCACGGTCGTGAGTATGAGCCATTAAAGGCTTTCGCCTTAAAAGGAGCAGTGTAAAGGCTCCTACTCGGGCCTTCCCGTTGCACTGCGTGGCGTCTGTTGCTATTGCAATGTTTGTAGGAAGGCTTCTTGAATGTCCTTCGATTAGTTGATTTAGAGTCAGCGGCGGTAAACATTTCCATTTTGGGGGGAAATGTCGTCAGTATGAATAGAGGACTCACTGCTTAGCGCTGGTTGTTATAAATTTGCAAAATTATATACTCAAGCAGTCTTCGCACCAACACAATCTGGGGGGTATGAAAACGAGGCCAGTGGACACAAAAAATGGAGGCCAGAAGGCAATATGAAATGCTTTGAGCACGTTGCAAACGCGATTGATAGGCTTTGAGGTAAATCTTCAAAGTAAGAAACTGGAGTCTAGATAAGAGAGAGGGAATGCGGGCTTCAAGATTGAGCACATTTGTAGCCAGAAATTTAGGGAGGCCAAGCCACATCCGAAGCGCTTCCCGCTCGAAAAGGACGAGAAGACGGAGTTCGTAAGCAGCCGAGCCTGAAAACTACACAGATCCCAATTCCGTGATGGGTTTCACATATATTACGTAAACCATTACTATCACATCTATGCTCATTCCGTACCGGCGACTACACAACCTACGTAACATGCCCACGGCAAAGCCCCTTTCACTACGACATGGCCAGTATGAGGCCGAAAGGTATGTTTTGTCGTCATAAATGACACCCATATATTTTAGGAATTGAAGGCAAGGAATTGGTTGACATTTATGCAAGAGCGACAATGACAGGATCTTGTGCAGGAAAAAGAAGGAGGGTGCATTTTTAACATTAAAAGTGCAAAATGCGGGGCGCATCATGACGTCATTGAAGGTACCAGTACATTTCTAGCGTATAAACACTTGCTTTCAAGGAAAAACAACAACGCCATCGAAGGCAATGTCCTCCTAGCTTTGTTTGGAAACATAGAACTAGGCATGGCAGGGTGTAGTTGACCGTCATGGAAGTCTGTAATCTTACCTTGCGAGGTGTCACACCGAGCTTATGAACACTCCTCTAGGGCTGTGAGGTGAAGGCTACAATTTAAACGTCGATTGTGTCACTATTTTGAATGCTAGCGCAAGAAGATTGGCATGCTTTACCTTCAGCCTATGTGAATTTGAATCCTTGAATATTGACAAATTCTCAAAAGGTGGTTTAGCCGCCCTTTACAGTGAGGTGTAAGCATCTCAACCAATCCTCTAGAGTACCCAAATATGATATCAAACGATCAGAGAGAGTGTATCAGGCACAGCCGCAAAAAAATGCATGTGTAATGACGTAGGTGCGAACCTGGCGATGGAGTGGAATGGAGTTCAGCAGCATATTAAACAGCACAGGAGAGAGAACAGCACCTTGCGGCTCACCTCTCCTTTGTTTGTATTTTCAGAATGTACACCATTATGTGCGCAAAATAATTCTCTGTTTTCGAGGAATACGGATATCCACGCAACTAAACAAGCTGGAAACTGAAGAGTCTGTAAGCTATGTATTAGGCTGGAGTGTTGTACACTGTCGTAAGCTTTAGACACGTCTAGCGTAACCAAAGCTGCGTACAGTTCTTCACGTTGAGCAACAAGAATTCGATTCTCCAAGTCAGCATGTGAATTCCATATCGAACATCGTGGCCGGAAGCCAAGTGGACAGGGGCTGAGAATAGTTCTGGGGTCCACTAAGTCCGAAGCTCGAATTGCTAAAACTTTGTTTTCAATTTTAGCACGTTTGGTCTTAAATAAACAAGCTTAATAATGTCCAAATCGTAGCCTCCGCCATAAGTTTTATTTAAAGCGATCAGCTTTGCTAGTTTCCACTTGGAAGGTACCCAAGCGTGTTTTACAGAAGTTTCCCAGGTGTCATAAGGAGTCAGAAGACCCCTAAAATGCAGCTTTGAGGCTTTTTCAAGTGATATCATCAGCACCGGGAGTAGCAGCTAGTAATCTGAGTAGAACTTGAGGAAGCTTCGACTGATTAACTGGAGGGTCATAAATACTCAAATTTGGCGGTACTGGGGCAATCAACATTGGAGGATAAGACAGTAGAGACGGCAACCGCTTTTGCGATCTCTTGGCAATCGACTCACTCGCCTCTGTAGCTTGTTTTGGTGACAAAACTACTAAATGTAAACTTCAAAAGGTCGTGAGCTGTTTTCTAGAACGTAAAAAAGCCGAATAGTTCACGGCGGTTTCCCGACTTTGAAAGATAATCGCAATAACCGTTCCAGTTTTTTCGAAGATTTTTCCCATGCCTCCTTCCTCCGCCTGTAATCTCTAGTACAGTCCGCGTGGCAACAATAATTTGAAGTATCCCTTTAGATTGCCGTACCAGAAATCTCCGACCTTTTACGGCATTTTTCTGCAGCCAGGCATATGTTTGCTGATTGCAGAACCTCGTCTATGTTAGAACCTGACACAAAGGTAGGGCGCAAAGTCTTCTGCAATCTGTCATTATTGACATTTGACCGAAACTGAGAAACCGCAGGAGTATATCAAAATATGATAACAAAACTTAAAGCTATATGGTCACTAGAGGCGTCGCCCTGAACAGTTGAACATTTCGTTACGCCAGTGCCTGTAGTGAGGAATATTCGATCTGAAACAATTGAGTCTGTCCTCGAAGGTAAGTGGCAAATCCCGAATTCATATACATAAGACTCTTATCTGAAAACCACTCCCAATGGCGAATGCCGCATAGGTTTGTCCTAAAGCCCCACGGAGCATAATGTAAATTGAGATCCCCAGCCACAACAACTGAATTTTAGGGATTTAGCGATTTGAAAGTCCAGGGGTGTGGTGTTCTCCACTCCATAGTGGAAATAAATATTCACTAACGATAATCGAAAGCACCCAGGAAGAAGAAAGTCTAATGATATTATGTAACAATCTAGAGTTTGGTGAAAAGATAGCTTAGTCCTGTGGAAAAATTTTGAAGAGACTAAATTTAGCCAAACCCCTTTTCTGGACTGGCGATCTAAACCAACTCACCGATAATTTTTTTTAAATAAAATGCTTCTCTGCTTAAACTCATGTTTCTGGCAGAATTATGACATAGGTATTAAGGTGGGAATGAAGAAAGTTTATCGGTTAAAGCTGAGAGAATAGAGCGACAGTTCCACTGTAGACCTCGCAACGACGCGATGGTTGCGGAAGCCTGGCAGCAGGAACTGCCTGCTCCAAAACGTTATCCTTAGGCTTATTGCCAAGCTGCTGCTTCTTTTATTTGGTCTGGGGACGCGGAGAAGACGAGTCAGACACGGGAGAGCCACTTTCCCTTGAGAACCCGCACAGCAGGGTCCATCATCTCTGACTAATGGGTGATTCCAACACCACTTCAGGTACCCGAGGCAAGTACAGCGCTCGGGGCAGTAGTTCGTTCCTGGGGCTAAGATCCTTCAGGTATCGCAGACTGGGTGAGTGGAGAGGGAATAGTTGCCCAGAGTGGAGCCAAACCAGCATCTAGCGCACTGGTAAGCCGAGCCGCCGGAACGTCAGTAAAGCACTCCGAGACCGTTGCGACAGTTCGCTCAGCCAAATTAGCCATTAAAGCCTCTAAAGCATACGCAATTGCCTGTGAAAGCGTCGAGTCTAACATAACCCCTTGGCAAGCTGTCACACCTGCATAATCATAGGCTCGCTCTTTAAACTCTGATATTACGTCTTGGCGTGAACAGTGTTTCCGGTCAATGATCTCAACGATTTGAGTTGAGTTGAGTTGGCTTTAGTGGCGCATAAGCAAAGGCAGCTGTCATGCGCCAAATACCGGGTTAAAATTTGAGAAAGTTTTTCCGCGCTCTAGTTGGGAGTTCGAGGTTTTTGCAGCATGATTCCTACCGCAAAGGCAACACTTCCTGTTCTGCTCAGTGCAGGTGCTCGTTGCATGAGCGTCCCCATTCTTGCAACAACGCAATTTGATCTTGAAACCGCCGGCATTAAGGCCTTAGCGCCAGCAGCTGTTGCACTGCAGAGGCGTAGACAATAATAGCTCTACACGAAAGATGAGAGGCCATACTTTGATTTCAGAGGAGAAGGAAGTGCTGGCAAAAGTCGTCACAGACTCAGTTGGCACCCGCACGTTGTTGACATCCTGACTACAGCGGTGCGCAGCAAGGACAGGCACCTGCTGCGAAAACAAGTTCAAAGCCTCAACTGGAGTATAGAAAGTATCAACACCTCGAACAATCCCTTTCGTGCAGGCAAGATGGGAAGTGACAAAACAACTTACCCGCATCGAGGCAAAGGATGAGGACTTTAGTCAATCTCTTACACAGGCGAGGTCCGGCGATCGGCACAGGTTCCCGCCGCGTCCAAACTGGTGTACCTCAGAGATTGTCTTGTATAGAGAAGTGGCTGCCTGGAGCGAAGCCCGAACAGTTGAGGTTTCGTCATCTTGATTGCAGCACCATTCTTAGGCACCAGCGCAACAGGAAGGCTGCTGACGGCACTGAGCAAAAATGTTACCAGAGACAGGTGATCAGAGCACAGGGAAGCCGACCATGACGAGCTCGCCTGGCCGGGAGAATCTGTAGGCATAACCCGGGGTTACGACCTTACCTCGTGAGTAATGTCCACAAAACGAGAGGCCCAAAAGCGCAAGGAGAAAAAGGCCACAACCAGCCTCCCGAAACATAGCCGATACTTCCCAGAACGGGTCCTGAAGGTGAGCGTCGAGCAACAGGAGATTTTTGAATTTTCTTCTTCTTTTTCTTCTACCACACCGGCCAATGCTTCTAGTCTCGCGTGCTGCATTTGTCTTTGTTTCCAATGCTGCATCTCGTACTGTTTTCTTTTCTATTCTGTCTCAGTGTTCATAGAGAACACGATATATGAGTGGCAGATCACCGCCACGACCTACGATGCGCTCAAGGAATCTCGCCGACAACCGCCCGATGATATTCAGCTGTAAAAAACTGTACTGTGTTGTAGTAGTACGAATTCTAGTGGCATATATTTCTTAGAACGAAGAAACGTAGCCACAAAATTTGCCCTTGAAATACCCACTGTTTCCGCCAGACTAAAGATGATTCTCATTAGAAGAAGAAAGTGAACGATAATGGTGATGGCGTTTGCCAACGCATGCGCGCGATCAGCGCGAGTAGCACTAGGAGAGCGAGCGTACAGCTGTCCTGGAAAGACGCCTGCCGACCGCTGCCTATCAAAACATAAGTCCAGATGCCATCGCCTACCAGGAAACCTGGAAGTCGCTCGATGAAAGGCGGCCACCTCGCGGCTGTGCACGGCAGCGGGGTGCAGGAGTCCGCGGATGGAACAGAGCAGCGACAAGAGCCACCTCGCAGTGGTGACGAGCCCGGCAGGGCGGAGCCTTCTGGGCCTGATGGTCTCTCTCCAGCGGACCAGCGGGACGCGGTGAACCACTGGAGGGCTTGTCTTGCATTCGCAGTCACCCTAGTGATCCTGGCTACGTGTTACATTGTCGGCAAGCGGCTGATCTTCATCGCCAGGCAACTGTCCGCACCGGGCCTCACTTCAGTCGGGAGCGCTCCAAGTCCGGCCGCTCACAGAACCAATTGGAGAGCCCCGCTGATGTAAATGCCGGGCTGCCTCAGCGGTGCCTTGCCAGGCGCCATGCTCTGGAGCATCAGTGACGAAGCCGCAGTCAGTGCCACTACTGCGTTCTTCTCGTCACACATTGAGATGTCTGATGCAAAGGGATGGAAAAGCTACTCTATAAGCATTCTACTGAACTACATAGGAAATAAATAGTTGCCAGTGGAGAAATAACCTACTGATTTGGAAAGGCATGTCCTTACATCTGCACCAGGCAACGATTTCGCCATTAGCCTGTGGTAATTAGAAGCTTTACCTGTGATTGTAGTCATGTTGTCCCCAAAATTGTAATTTCTAAGGCCGATGTGGGGAAGCTTCTCCAGGCGCCCAGGAAAGCTTGAGTAAACTGTAACCTGCATTCAAGATAACGCGCTTCATACTGTAGAAGTGCAATACTATTAAAGTGCAAAGAGGGGTGTTCTACGCCCCACAGAAAAATCCTCGCTATATATGCAACATCGTAATCACAAAGAAATGGCCCCCGCGTCCCAAGTCCCCATGTTTTACCGATCATTAAGTAATGTTCAAAATATTTAATGAGCTGGGGTAACCTTGCATGCCAAGGTTAAACGTCATTTTAATGGCAAAGGTTAACATGCAACGGTATATTTTGTATCGTAAACATTAGTTTAACGATTAAACAAAACAGAGTTCTCATCCCTGCTGCACAGATAATCAGTCCAATATTGGAAATGTGTCCTACAATCGACGAGAGTGAAGCCATCCATTTCCAATATTGGGCAGGTTGCCTGCACTGCTTGGGAATACTCTGTTTTTTATGTTAAAATGCATAAGTCTCTACTATAAAACAATATTACAAGCGCCTTTAAAGCATTGTGCCACTGAACATTTGCCAGCGTTCGCACAGTAAACATGTTCCCAGCCCCAGTGGCACAAGCTGGTGGGCCCACACAGGTCTGACATCGGAAATGAGGGCTGGTGGCTGCCCGCAATAAACCCACATGGGTCCTCTATGGGTGCAGTGCTGGCACAAAACAAATGGGCGGCACACTTCGTGCCTGAGTAGGACCGCTGTCGGCTCAGCATGGGCTTAAACGACTTGGCAGCCCACCTAAGTCTCACCGCAGATACATGCGGGCTAAGACGCGAGGTCTATTATGGTGAAGTGCGGATAACCCCAAAAGGGGCTGCCCGTACATCACCATGAGGGATACGCGGTAGTTCGCGTGGGCAAAGAGCTAGCATTCCCGTCGTCAACCTTGGGTCCGACGTGGAAAATATAGAGGCTGAAGTTCGGGCTTCACAGTGGCGAAGCGTTTCAGGCATGCAGTTTCGGCTGCCTGAGCAACACCTGCGAGGGTCCCGCATGGGCTGAGCATAGACACATTTGCCATTCCTACGTCTTCAGCGCCTGTATTCTAAATCGGGTATGGAAGGGGTAAGCATGGGCTGCGCGCAGTTCGTGGGCATAAAGGATGGGGCTACATGATAGTGAAATCCGGGCACCTCAACAGAGGCTGCCCGTGCAGCACCCGGACGGAGCCAATTAGGCTGTGTAGGTGCTGCGAACAGCTAACTGCTTCGTCAGCGCCACGTGTGCCCCTCTTCCGCCATGATCATCGTATCACACAGCGTCACGGCCAAGCGCAGCTTTCCTTTCCTTTCCTTCTCGCTTTCCTTGAATCGCTATAAAAAACAAAGCCACGAAATAAACCTCGTTCTTTTCGCTCCAGCCACCAGTCTCGTTTCGTCCTAGCGGGCTCCGCCGCCGACCCGTTGGCAGGCGTCCGCCAGCCGCCGCCCCGTTTGTAACCGTAGGCTACCACCAGAATTCCCGCCTGTAGCCTACATCGGTCCTGCAATGCAAATACATGGGCTGGGCATGGGCACATTTGCTATTAAGGCGGAATGTGCCTTCAATGCCTCATCGTTGTAAGCAGGAGCTGTCGACAGAAATGTCACGCTTTTCAATAGGTCGAAACGGTCGTGACGTCACAGTGCGCGAATTTCAAACGGGCCAATTGTACCTTGGCTACTAACCATGCAACCAATTAAAGGGATCCTATAGGGATGCACCAAGTAAGTGGCACTGAGCTTAGTTAATTGCTTACTTACCCAATTAGTCTAATTAAACTTTCTAGTCAGACCGGATAAATAAATTAATCCGAGTAAGTAATTGGCCGAGCTTGGGAATCGAACCCCGGACTTCGAAGTGCGAGTCGAGCACGCTACCACTCCGCCATGCCAGCTCGATGGTTTGTGATGAACAAAGGTGTGTCTAGTGAATACGGTGTGTTCGTTCACTCCCATCTTCCTGCCTTCCCGTTACGGCGAGGTTTAGGTGTCCACCGAGATATGAGAGACAGATACATTTACTTTCCTCAAAAACCAATTTACCAACGAGCAAGGCGTATTTGTCCGCGTTTCAGATTGGTCCAAATTGTCGTGACGTCACCGCGCGCGAATTTTGGCGAGTGTCAACCGAAATATGTGAGACAGTTACTGCGCAACTTCCTTTCCTCAAATACAATTTTCATTTTCTCCATTACGGCCCCTCTTCTTTCACTCACACTTCCTCCCTTCCTGTACGTTGCGGCTCAGGTGTCCACCGAGATGACAGAGAATTACAGCCCCATTTCCTTTCCTCAAAAAGCGTTGCGTTCACAGGGCAACGCATCGCACCGCACGGGTGGTGGCGTTCCTTGGACTCCGTGGCAGCGCTACAACACGCTGTAGCGTTCCACTCCTAAAAGCGAAGCTTAAGCGTCATTAATTGGCAGTTAATTAATGCACCAACAAAATGCGCAGTGAACAATCGCGTAACAGAATGCAGCTCTCCGGCTTTCGCCTTTCACCACTTTAACCGCTAAAGTTCCTCGTAATTTTCCAACATCTTCCCGCCTGTATTTTACATATCTGGTAGAAAACGGCTAAGCGTGCGCTGCACAGTGGCAAAACATGCAGTGTGTGCATGAAAGACGCGGGCTGCATGAAGTTGAATTGCGGTAAACAGCCATAGGGGCTTCCCGTGCAGCACCCTGACAAAGCCAAGGCGGCTGTGTGCGGGAAAAGGGCTAGTATATTTCCGCCAGCAGTATTCCTGAGTCCTCCGCAGATTACTCTGCGCTTCAAAAGTGCAGAAACATCATGTGCCATTAGCGAGTTGCCGGGGAACGCCTATCGACAGCCCCATATACGTTAGTTGTACACGGGTGAGTTGACATTCTCACATTTAGCCTGCGCCCATATCCTACATCAGTTGTAAAAGGGCTGAGCGTGCACAAATAGCAAGACGTTGCATGTTTCACTCTTGTGAAGAGCTGCTGTTTGAACCTCATAACAAATGAACCCGCTTCTTTACCTGACATTTTTTGGTGCTTCTTTTGAGTTTATCGCATTGCATTTTTTTGTGGTGGGCTACAGTCGCCGCGGAGAAAGCTGCCAGCATAAGTTTTCTTGTTTGTTTCAAAGCACTTCAATTACGCCAGCACTACAAGCACTTTCGTCGCCTCCATGCAACATGTTGCACATGGACTGCATGACTGGTTGAACCACTCTTCACTTGAGCATTATGCCCATCCCTCATGTAATACCCCACACCAAGGGGCATTTGAGGTACTAATAATAAATAAATAAATAAATAAATAAAGAAAGAAAGGAAGAAAGAAAGAAAGAAAGAAACAAAGAAAGGAAGAAAGAAAGAAAGAGAGAGAGAAAGAAACATAGTGAGCCTCCGGCGACGGTGCCAGACGCTGCAGAAAGTTTGTGACTGTCACGTTCATTGTAGCAGCTTTCTTAATGTCCGCTAGCAGCCGTCTGTAGCGACGCATCGGTGAAGACAAAAGAATTCGTACTTTTCGTGCAGGAATTCTTTCTACCTCTTCTTCGCCAAGCGATCGCCAATTGATAACGCAACTTGTCCAAGCGCAGATAACGCACACCATCAAAAATAGCCCCGCCCTTCCTCCTATAAGCAAGAGATATTAATCACACATCGCCTAGAGCATTTCTATCCACGAACAAGAAAGGGTTATCTCAACGAGCCGGCAGCTTGGGGTGTTTCCTAAAGGGTGACGCTTCGGGCTAGCGAAGAGATAAAGCGCTCGAGAGAACAAAATAAAAACAAAAAACACCTGCAGAAACGTCACCCGAGTAGCGAGTGTTTTCGCAAATTGTTTTTCAAGCTTTTTTCTTTGGCATCACCACCACCTTCCCTGCTTTTCCTGGGTCGGGTCGTAACAAAAAACCTGCTCATTCCTGGTTTTTCTGTCGGCCTTTGTTCCTTCCCCGAGGTCTCTTCTGTGTCTGTCCTGTCCCTCCCAGCCACCTTCCCGAAATGGCGCGTATGTGCTCACTCTACAACCTACTACCGAACACTTTAAGCCGCCCTCCCGTTCACGCTCCCTCGCAAGGCTTCCATGAAGTGGCGAGGAGGCTCCGGTTCTACTTGTTCACTGTGTCCGGTCACTGCGCGGTGACCTCATGCAGAAGTGCTCCCCGGCCTTTCCTGCGTTGCTTTGGGACAGGTTTTTCTTCTCTCCTGCGATTGGGTTGAGCGTGAGGCGACGAAGGGAGCTGCGAAAACGTGCTGGCACTCACTCATCCTCGTTGAATTTGTGTTATACAGTTTTTTGCGCCTTTCCTCGTGTTTTCTTGATCAATCCACGATCGAAGCTCACAACGCCTTCCTACGCGTACGTCGAGTGCAAGAATGGTGGAACCCTATCGTCCCTGTCTCAGTGATGAATGACTTCGCTCCGAATGACGTGAGTGGTTAACAGTAACTTTTACTGACGTTTGAGCGCTGATGGCGGCGGCAGTGGAGGAGGATTTTTTGACGGCGACGTCGTGCTGCTAGGACGTAAGTACGCATTTGAAACCACTCTGTTGTCTTAGTACCGCCTCTGTCTCGGTTATATGCTCGACGTCAACAGAAACATTCTAACTTCTAGCCATTTATAGATCGCACAGCGTAGAGGGACAAAATGCCGCAAAAGTTTCTTTCAGTTGCATTTAGAAATTTCTTGTCCTTCATCGTAACATGACTAAAATTAGGTTGATGGTTTGTATTCTTTCTTTACAGAGGCATATGGTGTAGACGTCCGAGAGCAATCAGCGATAACTGTCCTTAGGAATAGCGGCTCAAGGCCCTAAAAAATTGTCTATGGCTTAGCTTAGGTTAAGCCTGGATATCAGCGAAAAGCTTCGGTGATGCTTGTGGTTTTCAGCAGCTCGCTTGGCCTTGCGCTTCTCGTATTAGTGCACTGCACGGGCTCGGGCCGGCCCGAAAGCCCGGGCCCGGCCCGGCCCGGCCCGCGGGCCGGGCCGGGCCGGGACATGATCTGTTTTGTCGGGCCTGGGCCGGGCCCGGGCCTGAAGTTGCGGGCCTGGGCCGGGCTCGGGCTTAAAGCTGGGGACGCGAGTGGGGCTTGGGTCCGTACAGAAACGGCTGGTGTCCGACTATTCATTCACTATTGCAGAGTGAAGTACAAAACTGCGACATTGGAGCAGCGACACGGATGAGCTATGGGTTATAGTACGCGCTGAGAAAAAAACTAAATTTTATTCATTCACTTATTTATTTCCTTATTTCCACGCCGTGGTGGCTTAGTGGTCAAGGCGCTTGATTACTGAGCCGGGGAACCAGGGTTTGCTCCTATCCTCAGCGGCCGCATTTCTGTTTAGGCGGCAAGCATGACAGCCATGTACTTTGTAGTATCATTGCTCGTTGAGGAAACACAGGTGGTCGAAATGATCCGGAGCCCTTTGCTTCGGTATCTCTCACAGCCTGACTCCCCTTGGGCCCTTAAGCCCCAAAAACATAGCTTTAATTTTATAGCTATATTTTTCTCATGTGAGAAAATTCACAAACTAAAGCGCGTTTGGTTTTCTTTTTGATGAGCTGAGCGGAACGTCTCGTAAATGAAATAGCCACAAAAGCTTGCGAGAGTTTGTAAGTCTCATCGAATAAGCACATCTATCTCTCCTCGCTTCTTCAGCCTGGTTGTCATGACAAGGGTTTGCCCTGTAAGTTATCACGTCGTTCGCACATTATCTTCTGCTCCACCAGTAAGAGTAAAATTCAACTAGCCTTAATTGGCCATTGATCATTCGTCATCCCAAAGTTTAGGACGCTTATAGTCTTCAAAACACACACCATGAAATACTCAGGTCTTTTAGCTTTTCGTTTCTGCTTAAAGGCTACCAGTTCGGCTATGATTTCAACCTGTGAGATCGCGTTCACTAAAAAAATGTCATTCCAATGTTTGCTAGGCAGCTTTAATGTTTATTCTTCTGGGCGGCAAAATATAACTGATTAAAATCATGGGGGAATGCAAAGTAGTCTATTACGCGCGTATGCAGCCCTTTTTATTTCGCTTTCGAAACATCCGAGTTTATCTTTGCGCACCTACACGAGATCACTGTCCAAAAGAGGGCCTGGCGATCACTACTCTTAATCACTTCCTTCTGGGTTAAAAAGAACCAACTTTCTGCAAGCCAAACTGTGGTTTCAGAACCTTTGTCGGCCACTTACTTATCGGTCCAGTAGCAGTCTACTTGCTCAGAGTGAGCAGTGTACCTCAAGCATTACTGTGAAACGGGCCGGGCCGGGCCCGGGCTGGGCTTCGCTCCGGTATTCACGGGCCGGGCCGGGCTCGCTAGAGCGATAATTTAGCGGGCCTGGGCCGGGCCCGGGCTTGAAGCCGCGGGCCTGGGCCGGGCTCGGGCTTCAGGTCTCGGGCCCGGGCCGGGCTCGGGCCCCAGATTGAGGCCCGTGCAGTGCTTTATCTCGTATAGCCGCTGCCTCTGGGCCAACTTGCAAGCCGCCCCTTCGAGATCGGTCATGGCCAGGCGTGCGCATTTGTTCTACGAGCGCTCCTATATATATACCTCTCAGCGTTATCAGATGCGCCGCAACGAAGGGCGAAACGAGGGCGAGAAGGTGGCGCATGCGCAGTAGCGCCATACGAGTAAGCCGAGCGCGCGCCTTGCACACTCGGTAAACACGCGCAGAGCGCGCGAACGACGGCTAAGGTCGACGGGCAAAGCCGCGCTCGGTGGCTGCTCCGCCGACCACGTGCGCCTCTCCGCTGACGTGACGCGGCGAACTCGCGCACGCGCAGATGTGGCTAAAATTGATCACGGCGCACGCCACCCAGTCAAAAATTCCTTCAGCCTATCGGTCTGAAGGCTGAAGGAACCCGTAATTTGGGCCTGTTGGGCCGGTTGGTGATGGGCCTGTTGAGCCTGTTGGTGATGGGCCTGTTGGGCCTGTTCGTGATGGACACAAGAGACGAGAAACGAACAGCACGAGCGCTCGTCTCTTGTGTCCTCGTCTTTTGCTGCGCTACAGTATATTGAAACTATGTACCAACAAGCCCAAAAAGCCACGCTAGTGATGGGCCTGTTGGACCTGTTGGTGATGGGCCTGATGGTGATGGACCTGTCGGTGTCAGACCTGTTGGTTCAAATGGCGTCGGCGTGTTGGTACAAATCCTGCTTGCAGGTATCGGGATAGTGTTAGGCCTAATGAGGGACGCCAGTCCTAATGGCGCACCATAGATAAGTTTTTTCATCACTCAGAAATGTGTGCTGCACATTGCGCATGATAACATAGCTTCTTCGATTAGTGCATCGCAAGCTGTTGCAAAAAGGCAGCGCCTGCTACTAATAATATTTGCCGATTAAGCTGGCCAAAAGGGTCTGTAATGCCCTACGATATATATACTGACAACCAGATTTAGCGCAAACGAAAGCTTTATTATAAAATAAAGAAACCTGTAAA
The DNA here is from genome assembly GCF_055824585.1 of Amblyomma mixtum. Classification (NCBI taxonomy): domain Eukaryota; kingdom Metazoa; phylum Arthropoda; class Arachnida; order Ixodida; family Ixodidae; genus Amblyomma; species Amblyomma mixtum. The sequence goes on along the minus strand of NC_143014.1, from coordinate 374,969,977 downwards.
GAGGAAGATGATCAGCAGTCAGAGCAGCAGAACCGAGGCGAGGCGCGAGACGAGAAGACGACGATCGGCAGCTGAAGCAGCAGAGCCGACGCGCGGCGCGAGACGAGAGCGTGAACTGTTCCGGGACTGGACCTGTCCTTGCCCGCTCTAACCGGCCTTCGCAACTGTCAATAAAGGCCGTTACATCTTGGTGGAGGTGCGGGGTAGCGGAGAGACGTCTTTTCGGGTGATTTTGTTGAGGCGCCGGTAGTCAACGCAAAAGCGGATAGAGCCGTCTTTCTAGGTGACAAGGACGACGGGGGAAGCCCAAGGACTGTGTGATGGTTGTATGACGCCACGCTGCAGCATATCATTGACCTGGGTGTCGATAACCTGGCGTTCGGTGGCCGAGACGCGATATGGGCGTTGGCGCAACGGCGAATGGGCGCCAGTGTCGATCCGATGGGTAACAGCTGAAGTGCGACCAAAACGGTGATGAGAGAAGTCAAACGATGACCGAAACTTATCTAGCAGGGCCGCAAGCTGGGTCTTCTCCGGTGGCGAAAGATTTGCGTCGATTGAGCCCACAAAGACGGCCCCGGGAACGGGATCAGAAGACGGTGAGGAGGAAGTAAGTGAAGACACTAGCAGGCGGCAGGAGTCGTCCTCAGAAGGGTCCCAGGCGACGACGGAAGCGAAAGGCTGGACACATCCCAAGCATTCACCACGAAGAAGAGTGGAGGGGCACAGGAATGGATTCGTCAGGGGCAAGGCGCTGCAGCCGGCTGAGACGGTAAGCACGGCGAATGGCAGGGGTAGACAGTGGCGAGAAGCAGAGGAGTCGGTCGGGATGAAGATGACAGGGCCGTTGGATCCAGAGTCGCAATGAACAGAGGCGAGCACAGCAGAGCACGGCGGGATCATGACGTCATCAGCCACAGTCAGCTTGGAGCACAAGTTAGTGGAAGCGTTCACAGAGTCGTCGCCGAAGGGAAGAAGGGCGACTTTGGAACGAGCGCAGTCGATGACAACGTCATGTTGGGAGAGAAAGTCCCAGCCTAAGATGACGTCGTGAGACGGCCATGGGAAGACGATGAATTCAACAATATACAGAACGTCCGGAATAGTAACTCGGGCTGTACATGCCCCCAAAGGCGCAATAAGTTGCGAATTAGCGGCGCGAAGCATAAAACCATATAGCGGAGTCATCACTTTTCGTAACTGGCGGCACAATTTCTCACTTAGTACAGATACAGCAGCACCGGTGTCAACAAGCGCGAAAGCATCGGTGCCCTCCACAGAAACCGCGATTATATTTGTCGGAGAAAGTCGAGGTCTTGAACTTGGCGACGAGCAAGCAGTTCTTGCCTCCGGAACTGCGGGCACTAGTTTTCCGAAGGGGAAAAGGGACGACGGCGCATCGGGGAAACCGAGCGACGACGCGGAGATGGAGCACGGCGGCGAATAGACGGCCTGAGATCGGAGGAAGCAGTGGTCTCAGAAGGCGAAGTGCGGTGAAAAGGCTGGGGAGGGGCGTAGGCGTAACCTCGAGGGTCAGTATTGGCAGCAGGGGACAACACTTGGCGGGGGCAGGGACGCATCACATGGCCAGGAATGCCGCCGACCTAACAAATGGGTAGGTTGTCCGGTGTCCGCCATGGACGGAAACGTTGCGGTGGTGGCCAGGCAGGACGAAATGGTGTCGACTGCGGTGGATGCTGGTACGAAACGAACGTTTCTGGGCGGGGACGCCTGACGGCTTCGGCGTAGGTAAGTGGCAAAATAAATTTATACATCATGACCTCCAATTTTTCGTTGCACGTCCCCCAGCTTCTGTGAGAGGTGCTTGCGCACGGCTTTCAGTCTCTTCTCTGCATGCTCCTTTGGTATGTCTCCCATGTAGATATGAAACAGAGCTGCACAATAGAACACAAAATAGGCCACATTTGAACACAACTAGATACATGATAAATGCAAAAGTGAGATTCAGAATTACCACTCTCATTGTAAAAACACAAAAACGAATGTTCACCATTAAAGGGGCCATGAAGCCTACTTTCGTGCATACCCTTGTTGTAGCATTTAATTCCCAACACATTAAATTACAATACCCAAAACTTTCAGTTGATTCCGTGCGGCAGATATCTTTAAAACGATTTTCGTTTCCTTTGCGAACTGACTGCTTGTCTGGCAACCTCTGATTGCTGACGACACATGGGCCTACCCACTCTGCGTCTGCTGTGTGTTGTTGGATGCATTGAGATGCTTGCATGAAAACCAAAGACAGAGATTACTCGAAACAACGGGCAATGCTATTTATACATTCTGTGCAGATATGTCAATTGCACTATCTTTGTCGCAGCAAGATCGGAGAACGTGCACAATGACTTGCCACCAGTCGTTGAGAACGCTAATTTCACAACCAAATAGATAAATCAGGTTACTGGCAGAACGGATCTTAGCGAGAGCCACACAAACAGTGTGGAGATCTCTGAAAGTGCTGTGATAGAGCCTGCATGAAGAAACGTATGGGCATAACACACCTTGCAAAAACTAAACGTCACTTTTGCCCGACTTTGCAGTTTTGGATGCAATAAGGACATTGCAGTTGTTACAAACCTCGAATACAATGTACAGGATCTCCATGACTATCACGCTTTCTGTAAGTGAGCGCGACTGTATTTGGCTGAAGCAAAGTTTGATTGCCGAGGTGTTACTCAAAGCAAAGAAAAAAAAGCTCTAGCACCTTTCAGAGAAGAGACTTTTTCCGGTGTAAGTGCCGGTTTCGCCTCTGTTCTGCCAAGAGACCGGCACTTATTTGAAAGCACGCCAGTCACGCTGCGGCTCCTCAGCTCATCAGGTGTCCAATACACCTGAGTAGCACCGCGGCAGAACATTGAGTCTGTTGGTGCTCTCAGGAGCATCTGCCAGGCACCAGGCTCCATCCAGAGCCCACTGCCTGCATAGACCTGCAGCAAACGTGGAGAATTTCGCATTTGTACACATTAACAGCAATGAATCAAGGGATTTTAAGTCTTTCATAACTTAAAACAAACAGCTGAAAAACATAAAAATTATGTAGGCATGAATGCACTCTTTTACAGCGAGCAGTGTCCAAAATCAGTAGATTTTCTATTTCTAGCCTTATAATTCGAAAAAAAAAGAAATTGCTTGCGTGCAACATGAAATATATAGCACAATCTTCTGACAGTTCTAGCTTCTCTTCATTCCGAGTCAAATACCGCCAAAAGTTGAAATAATGTTCTCTGCCCTAATTCAAACAAACTTCAGAAATGAGAATAAATTTCACATACCAACAACTAGGCATACCTGACAGAACAAGGCAGCCTCCTCATGATCAAAAATTATTTGTGTACTAAGAATTTCCTCAGGACAAGAATAACTGCAGACCCATTATGACATCGTCAGGTAATGAAGTACAAAAATGACAAATTAGAAATGCTGACCTGTGCCTTACATGATATTGTCTGAAACCACACATCTATGCTTTGCACACTACCCTTTTCGGCACACTTACCGGGACTAGTATAAGTTTCTACTGTAAGCTAGCATCATCCTCTAAACTGTACCCATTTCACTATGTACCAGCCCCAATTTAATTAAGAATCATTCACTCACTCTACTATGGTATTTGACACACTATATGACTTAAGAACACGCACAATCACCTTTCCATCATCCCTAGCAGAACCTATCACAGTGTCCTGCCCACCAGGCAGTTGGAGCTGGCAGTCCGCGGCGCTCTCCATCTCCTCGGCTGAGCATACTTTTTTGACAAGAAAAGGAAGTACACAAATATCAATGCACCTCAGCAGCACATATAAGCAAAAAGCAAACTGAGTTCAGTTTGACATTGTGGGCTATCAAGTAAATGAAAAAAAATAAGCATTTTGCTCTCAAGGTAACAGTGAAAGCTTTGCACAGTAGAACCTCGCTGCTGAGTTGATGGGTGCTGCATTTTCCTGGCTGCTACACATTGTAGTGGTCTAGATCTGGCATGATGATAATAGGGTTCCATGCATTATAAACCCTGCTGTTCGTTGCATTGTAACTTCGGCCACATTCCTACACAGTAATACTTGTGAAATAACACCCCATGCCAGCCTAAATGAGAAACGGTCGCGGTCATATGTTTACTTCTAAAGCGGCTTTACTTGGCCTGGCATGTCTAGCACCACTGTGTTAGGCAGACGGCATTCAGACAGGCTGTGTCATCATCATCAACAGTGGTTGCACTTTTTTGAAGCAGTAGCTTCACTGCTACAGGTGCACGGCTGAGATCGCCATGTACGCAACATGACCTTCAAGTCTGCCACAAATAAAATAAACAAACAAATAAACCTCACAATCAGTGGGATTCAAACTCAGGTCTATTGGGCGATAGCCAGGTGCGCTAACCACTAAGCTTCAGACCCACGGTGTGACAATTCAATAAAACAGGAGATATACAGCGTGTCCCAGCTAAAAGTAACCAAGCTTGTTAAAAAGAGGATGATCCCTAGCTGAGTGAGACCAACTGAGTGTTGTTGATAGTCGCGTGTCCTAGTCTGCAGTATTTTTTATTATGCAAACGTGATTAATTAGCAAAGACTAATTAGCTAACTTTTTAATTATTGCTTTAAGGAAGAAATTGTCAATGCAGGAGTTGTAGATCCCATAGAAAAATAATCGTTTGCCTTGTTTGCAGCTAAGTACCACTGATACAACTTCTTTTATCTGACTTAAAAGAAAGCCCGCGAAATACAAAAAGAACCGTGTGATAGGGAAGCAGTTACAGCGCTCCCAAACGAACGATCAAGCAACGACATCCGCTCATGTTTGCAACGCTGTCCCGAACAGCTTTTGGCGTCTTGAGGAGCTAGCGAGATATGCGCCAGGAACTGCTTATGCGTCATGGAAAGTGAGCGGGTGCTGCTTTGCAAGGAAGTGAAGCGCGGCTCGCATGGAGCGCTTTTTCACGCGTAACCTCGCCTCGAGTGATAGGAATGTGGCCGTGCCGCTAACTTGCACCGTCACGCGCTGAAGAAACGGTCGCCCTAGCGCCGATGCGAGAGTTAATTGCGTATATCTCGCAACCATCACAAAACGCCGAACCCCGTTCGGGACAACGTTGCAAAGATAAGCGAATGTCTTTGCTTCGCTGGTCGTCTGGAAGCGCTGAAACTGCTGCCCTATCACGTGGCTCTTTTTGTATTTCGCGGGCTTTCTATTGAGTCAAATAAAAGAAGCTGTATCAGTGGTACTTGGCTGCAAACACGGCAAACGGTTATTTTTCTAAGGGATCTACAACTCCTGCATTGACACTCTCTTCCTGTAGGCAATAATTAAAAAGTTAGCTAATTAGTCTCTGCTAATTAATCATGTTTGCATAATAAAAAAAATACTGCACACTAGGACACGCGACTGGCAACAACCCTCAGTTGGTCTCACTCGGCTAGGGATCATCCTGTTTTTTACAAGCTTCGTTACTTTTAGCTGGGACACCCTGTATATGTGCTTCTTGTATACTAACTGCTAGGTTACACAGCCGCTCATGCAATATCATGGTAATTTGTGATTCGAGCGATTCATGATTGATCAGTGACAGGCGATTTCGAGAGGAGTTTGAAGAGGAATAACAAGAGGAAGACGAAGAATACAAAGAGGAAGATTAGCGCTCCACACGCAGAAAATCTAACACCACAGGTATAGGAAAAAATCAGCTGTGGTTTAGCTTCGGTTAAACCTGGTGAGAAGCAGTAGTTTCACGTAGCTATGTGCGGCAAAGTCCAAAGAAACAACAATCTTTAAGCAAGCCGAGAAACTAGAAACGAACAAAGCTTTGCAAAGCGCAGCCAGATGAAGCTACCGCTTCTCGCCATGTTTAATCAGAGCTAAACCACAGCTAATTTTTTCTTCACCTATCCTTGTTTCTTTGTAATTGTGCTGCTAGTGTTAGTGTGGCTGGCGCGATTGATTTTGTCCTTCCGCACCTCATCACATCTTTTTGTGACTTCTGGATGCATACAGCAGTGGCAACAAAGAGGAAGAGGGCTAGCCTCCGCTGGAACCAACCATTATGTTGGCTGTAGCGGCATTAGACATTCTCAGAAAGTATGTTTGCAACGATCGCAACAGCCACAGAGCCCCGTAAATTCTGGAGAAATGTGTAGTCCTCACCGGACGTAAGAAAATGCAGCAGACAATGCTGCATGATTTTTTGAAGTGCCAGCACTGCAATAAATGTGTTTAGTTCCTCATTCCTGTCATTTTTAAATTTGTCCTACTTCCTGCCTCTAATGTTTTCTCGCTCTTGCATTTTTTTTTGTTGCAAGAGCTATTGGTCGCAAAGTAGCATTTTCACTGCGGCGGTGGTCACGCCGTGGTCACACCGCTTCTTGCGCCGTTGCCTAGCAACCGTTGCCAGATGGAGCCACACCATCTGGTGCAACGTCAGAGGAGGAGGAGAGCCAGAGATAGCAGCAGGCACAGCAAGAGACCTCCCAAGTCTACGTACGCATTCACTGGACACCCAGACATCACGCACAAGGGACCGGGAACAGAACTGCCCACGAGGCTGCTGGCGCGCAGCTAGAGGAAGACCGTCGGCATTGCCTTAACGTGAGCCGACCAACTCGGACCACCCTTATTGTTCTCCCATCCCGCTCATAATACCTGACTCTATCATCACACGCCTTTAACAAGAGCAGAGGGGTTTGTCGTGGGACTTTGTCCCAGACATTACTCCATCTATTCCTTCTGGACTTTCTCGCCCGGCCCAAGTTCTCGCTCACAAGGTGCGAGCCGGTGCAGCGTACACCCCGGACATCCCGAGTCGATGGCACCGAACCAGGATCGGCTGCCCCAATTGCCCTGCTGATTCTGTTGATTTGCACCACCTGATCTGGACCTGTCCTGGCACTGCGAGCCTCTGCGCCTGCTACACCTCTGCTTACCACATCCAGACATACGAAGACTGGACGGCCCCCAGTACCGACGCCAAGCGCAAGCTCAGTGCCCTGCTAGACTTCATGTCAGAGACCGACACCCTCACCTTCACCTAACCAACCCACTTCCCCCTTAGGCCTCAGGTCATCCTTGTGATTAAAGATTTACGAATGAATGAGCAGCAGGCACACGTAGCGGCCTGTATAAGAGGGCGGTTCGTTGAAGCTGTTGTGGCCAGAGATGGAGAGCGAGTCGGAGAGGCTGAAACAAACCAGGCTTAGCTGTTGGAACGAAACAAGGCGAAGGCGACGAGACCGAGGAAGAACGCGCAAAACGTCTCAATAAGCGACGCCGTGAAGATGCAGCTCGACGAGTTCGCCTAGCCTCTGAAGGTCCATTACCTCTCGCTACGTATGTCTGGCATAGCTGAGCTAAGCCAGAGCCAATTTTTTTTAGTCCCGTGAGGAGTACATCAGCAGGGTTATGCTGTATTAAAACTTGTAGAAACATTAATACTATGAGAAACACATCTCAGTGAAGAGTTGATCGGCTGCTACACTAACACTGATGGCTAAAAGATAACTGGTGAAATAATGAGGGCTAAGTTACAAGTGACAACCGTGGCCGCAGTGGCTCAGTGGTTATGACGCTTGGCTGCTGACCCAAATGACGCGAGTTCGATCCAGCTGTGGCAATGGAATTTCGATGGAGGCGAAGTTCCAGAGGCCCGTGTTCTGTGCGATGTTAGTGCACGTTAAAGAACCTCAGCTGGTCGAAATATCCGGAGCCCTCCACTACCACGTCCCTCATAGCCCGAGTCGCTTTGGGACGTTGAACCCCCAAAAACGAGCCTTAAAGACACAGCAGAACACTGCAGAGCGAGAGTAGATCAGAAAAATCGCATATCCTGCCGAAAAAGAAAGGGGCAGTACAGCAAGCCTCATAGGCAATGCAAAAAGAAAAAAAAGACAAGTCAGGTTCAATTAACTGTGCATCTGCTGAAGGACAGCAGGAACACTGTGCAAGAAAACTTTTCAACCTGTACACGGTACAACGCCTAACAACTTTGAATGTACCAGACGACCAGAATAATGCTAATATATTTTGTTAATTCACAAGAAAGGGGATGTCAGTCATTTAAAAAGCTTTTAATTATTAGATAACTATGGGAAAGAAACATGAAGCTTAATGAAAAGGCTTGAAATGCAACTGAAGGCAGGACGGCAAGCTATCGAAAGGTATAGATGTAATCACACAGTAGAGTAGGAGAGCGACACAAAGTAGAGATAAAAAGTACAGAAAGAAATGGGGCCTGGGAAGGGTATGTAACCAATTTCAAGAAAAGGTAAATGTAGCACACACACAGTCAAAGTTAGGGGCACAGCAGAGATGGTGGAAAGATGAGAGTAGAAGTTTCAGGGGATAAGGCGCCCTCAAGTGGCACAGGACAAGGTTAACAGGCGCTCATTGGACAAATCCTTTGTTTGCAGTGAACATTTTCTGAGGCCGATTTGATTATGAAAAATAAAAAATGGCATGCATCACAAGAAGGTTCGCTCACCAAACTCGTTTGGCCCACTGCCACTCGCCCCATCGATGTATGTCATTTCTGGGGCCAGTTCTGTGAATTAGGTATAGTTAGAGTTCATGTCCTTACACCAAAATGCACATCAAAGGTACCGTAAAAACCCGCGTATAATACGAGGTTTTTTTCCCATAATTAGCATCCTAAATTTCCGCCTCGTACTATTTGCGGATGCGAACAAAAATTTTCGAAGTTGCTCGATGTTTTGGTTTCGTTTTTGCGGCGTGGCTATGGCTTGGCTTCGCTATTGGCGCGTGGCTACGGCTTGGCTTCGTTACTCTCGACAAACGACGTCACGACGTCGTTTCTTTGTTGATCCGTTGGGTGCGCCGGGGGGTCGCGGTGTGCCGTGCGCCTGTTGACAACGCACGTGCTAGCATGTAAGGCACGCTTCGTGAAGTGGATATTGTTTTAGAGAGCACAATGTCACGGTCTCGAAAACAGTACTCGGCTACTTTCAAGCGATTTTGGCTGCGGAGAACATCGGCAACGGTGCGGCCGGGAGGCAGTTTGGTGTCGTCGAAGGAAGCATTCGTGGATGGCCACAACAGAAAGAAGCCCTTTTCGCGTGCAGCGGAACGCGACAAAGCTTTCGCGGCCGTTTGATGGTTGTGTAAACAAACCGGTCAAGGACGCAGTCTGGCGGTGCTACGCAGAGTGGATGCGCTCAGGTGAGCCTGCAGTGACGCCAACCGGGCGGCTGAAGCGGGCTTAAGAAGTGCGGCATCTCGAACGCCCTCGATGGCACGGCAGATGAGTACATTTGGGATGATTTGTCGGACAAAGAAATGTTCGAAGAAAGCGCTACTGAAGAACAAAGTAATTGAAGTGAAGTGCGGGATGCGATTTGAATAAATGCCTTCTATGAGCTTGTGTTACTCGTGTTATACGCGGGTGAGACTTTTTTTCCCATTTCGCGTCTCTAAATCTTAGCCCCGTATTATATTCGGGTTCGTATTATACGCGGGTTTTTACGGTATATTCACACAACGGATGAGGTCGCAAAAAGATCTATAGCATCACCTCAAGTAAAGGTAGTGTCCGCATGCTGAAAGCATTCACACATGAGATGAAAACAGCAGATCTTGTCCTAATAGAAAAAAACGCCCTCCTCTTTCCATCTGCAGACACCAATTGGTTGGCGTCAATTCCTGACGTCAAGCTACATAATGCACAGTTCACCCTCAAGATTTGCAATTCAGTCCACCGTGTGAATTCACCTTAAGATGACTTCAAAGAGCACTTACTTTAAGCTCTAAGATATACATGCATGGTGACACCTACAACATGCAATTTGATGAAGTAGCTTAGATAAGAAAAAAGGGATGAGCAGCACACATGTGAGCTACTCAGGAACAAGAACCAGAGCTAATGTTTTAAACAGTTACTAGGCACATTACCATAGCATGAAAATGCGCACACACCTCTCAACTGGCATGTTATAAATACAAAACACTTCAGTAAACTATCTACACAACAATAGCACACCTTGAAAACATACACCACCTGGACTTTGTGTTTCCCAAATATAAGACATTCATTTTGTGCACAAAATTGCAACAAAAGACAAAGTAGCAGTGCCACCTAATTGGCCATTTAGAAACAAGGAGCAGAGGTATTATGAACAGCAGAGTTAGTTGTTGGGCTGGTTAGCATCACTGATTTAAGTTCATAGTTTTCCAGCCCTACGGAACACACACACATACATGAGCTGCCACGGCAGTTCAGTGGTTATGGTGCTCGGCTGCTGGCCTGTTAAGACACGGGTTCTATCTTGGCCGCGGTGGTTGCATTTCGAAGGAGGCAAAATGCTAGAGGCCCGTAAATGCAAACTGCATGCAAGAGATCTAAAGAATGAGGACAGGTTCCAAACACCCCGCCGCGGTGGCTGAGTGGTTACGGTGCTCGGCTGCTGGCCCGAAAGACGCGGGTTCGATCCCGGCCGCGGCGGCTGAATTTCTTGAAGGCCAAATTCTAGAGGCCCGTGTGCTGTGCGATGTCAGTGCACGTTAAAGAACCCCAGGTGGTCGAAATTTCCGGAGCCCTTCACTCCGGCGTCTCTCATAGCCTCAGTCGCTTTGGGACGTTAAACCCCAATAAACCAAACCAAACCAGGTTCCAAACTTGTCAAGCACTGCAGTAATTGTACAGAGATTTTCAAGTGTGAAGATTCTTAGCAGAAGCAAGCCACTTGTGAAGGGACAGAGACGCATCATATTGAAAAAGCTGGTTCACAATGTGCGAGCACTACTTCAGTTGTATCATATAACACAGAAATGATGTTTCTTTCATAGTTTTTATGATAAAGGTGTGATAAGTTTGTTTTTTTCCTGCTCCGCTGGTCTGAAGGCATTTAAGCAGTGTCTGCGCCGTTAAATAACCAGTTGTCAGTGAGTGCTGTGTTTTATCCTTCTTCCCAACTTCAGTAAAACGGCAAGTTACATACTTGAAGAAAACACAGGTGCTGACTAGCAACTGAAGGTTTATTGAAAAGGAACACATAAAACATACTCTCTTCACAACCAAGAGCGTGCATGAGCTGCGCGAACAACACTGATAAGCTATCAACTTCAGTCATGGTGGTCAAGATTCAACAGTTCACAGCCATGAACAGCCATCCGTCCTTGTTAATGATTGTGAACTATTGTATCCTGACCACCATGACTGAAGTTGACAGGTTATCAGTGTTATTTGCGCAGCTCATGCACTCTGTTGGTTGTGAAGAGAGTATATTTTATGCGTTCCTTTTCAATAAACCTTCAGTTGCTAGTCAGCACCTGTCTCATCTTCTCTCTTGTCCCTGTTGCTGCGCTGTTTTCTTCAAGTATCCTTCTTCCCTTCTTTGGTCATGCACCGTTGCACTGGAAAACTACAAATTTAAAGTACTGTCAACATTTGCCTGAACAATTTAGCACGTCTAAAATATGCTTATCTTCTGGTAGCCTCCAGCTGCTCACGATGATGGTCTCTTCTAATTCATGATGTGACAAGCAAAGCTGCATCCCTGCAAAAAAAAAAAGAAAGAACGAAAAATTTCCTAGTATAAGCATCTCGGTGGGCACACGTCTAATAACAAATCTTTTACAATCCTCAATGAACACAGACATTGGACAGCTCTGTACAAAGAACTTATGTCCAGTCATTTGGCTCAAACCAAAATAGTGAGAAAAAAATCCGCCCTTCCCTGGCAGGGCGAGCATATTTTAACATCCTGAGCAACAAATTGTTCTGAAAGTGGCTAAAAAATGCATTCATTACATAAAAGACATCGACTATTCATGCCACCTAAAATTCCTCAAAAGCAAGCAAATAATGTACAAACAAAAATTCCCATTCCCGCACCTCACAGCAATGGCCAGTGCTGCTGTCTCGCTTGAATCCTGCCTTACAAGCGGACCTACTGGTGTCAGCCATGGGGACGGCCATTCAATTGCTAAACCCACAAGGGCGTTTGTAGATGAAGGCGTAGCCGGCTGGAGGTGGTTGCACATCACTCCCTTTGTCTTCCCTCAATTGTGCCATGGCGGTTGGCCGACAAAGTAAACCGAGCGGAGAGGGCAGGCCCAGCCTATAGTCTTTTTAGCCTCACTGCTGTGCACAATTTGAAAGGCATAGTTGCTAACGGCCGATTCTTCCTGGGCTACATAAGCTAGATCACAAACTGATGATGGGTGCAGGGGTCAAGTAGATGCAGCTAGCACAGGAAAGGGCTAATTTGGGGAATATGGGAGAGGCTGTCGCCCTGCTGCGAGTATAGTCCGGCTGATGATGATGAAGGATGATTGAATACCAATGAATATTTCACTTTTCTTACCCTTGGTGCAAATCGCTGCACAGTCCCATAAATGTTGGTTATAAGAGTATACATCTGATTAAGAATGAGAGGGCAAAGACTGCACTACTGGCATGATGCAGCAGCGTCAGTGTTAAGTGAAAGAATAAATTCTGGTTCCTTGCTTACAATGTCGCTGGATCTATGCTATCTTCCAGTAGAATGCATGAGAACTGGTGTAATGCCCTCGCACAAAGTGCAGACGTTAAGGAACATGCACAACTTGTTCTTCCAGAGAACGAAAAATTCCAAAGTAGTGGTAATGACCATCGCTCATCACTGCTGGATCACTATGCCTCTGCGTCTTTAGTAATTTTCTAGAATCCGTGGGTAACTCTGGATGGTATGGCTTCAGCACTTTAAGCAGGGAATGCAGGTGAGAAGCAGGCAATTGGCTATTAATTGCCCACACGCGCAAGTCGTGCTCTAGACATTGAGTAGCGGAACCAGACTCAGGTGTCATCCTATCTTCATAAACCACCAACTCCTCATTGTCAGAAATCCGCGACAACTCTTACGTTGCACTTTCTATGTCAGGGATGCTGCTAGCGGTGCTAAAATCTGACAAGTGAGAACTGCGGCTTTCAACTGCGTCCTCGACCGGCGCTGATAAAGAGGATAAAATAACATTATGCGATGAAAAGGCATCTTGAAACTGTTCTGCTCCTGTTGCGCACAATCTGCTGCCATGACCATTATCAAGACTGACAACTGCCAAACAGGGTAGCATTTCGTGATGCGTACCCGCAAAAGCCGGCTCTCTCCATCGTGGGTACCCTTGACGAAAACAGTTTCCTAGTTCGTCGTGAACAGCCTCTGCTGTTGCCGAAAGGACACCTCGATTAGCGAACACTTCATTCACTTCATGATACAACGAATGTAGCACTTTATCAAACTATCACGAAGGGCACGGGTAACATATATACACTACTGGCTTTGTGCCAACCAACACAGGTCACAGCACAACAATGCAAGTCTAGAAATCACTCACCATTGAGGTCATCCTCTGGGCAAGCCTTTGTTGTTTCAGCTGAATTCCAGTGAAACAACAACGAAACACAGCAGCGCGGGCAGGACGACCGCCAAAAAACTGTACTAGAAGAACAAAAAACGCGAAAATCTTGCCATGACTGCCGCTGACACGCGGGTTCTCGGACCAGCGTGCGCCGCAGGATTGGCTCTCGGCGCGGCCGCGAGTAGCCGCGGTTTGGATTTGGATTTGTGATAGTGATCTCTATGACCATTAGACTGCGGGGCGTCAGTGAAACCAGAACTTAATTTCTTCGGCAGTTTTAATTTTGTCTGCCTGTTTAATTAAAAACAAAGTAATTCCAGCTGTTTAAAAATATTTCAGATAGAAATATATCTTTCTACCTTAGTGTCACCATTTGCATACACACCACATGCAAACTTGCAATCGAAGTAAAAATTAATAAACAAATTAATACTCTCACGGTGAGGGGAAGTGATCTGGTACCGACTTTTCTATTTGGGCTTCAGAAATAGCCAGAGAGGGCAGACAATTAACCTATAGCATGAATGTTATAGCAATGCCATCGTATGTGGTTCAACATTTATTCATCATTTGACAATATTGCTGCAATGTGAAAAGACCACCTAAGAGCAACGTTATCAGCAAGTTGCTTGGCAACATTGCAGCAACATTATCTAATGTTGAAGAATGTTAGCGCAACATAGTACAACATTGGCAATGTTGTGGCAACGTTGCAGTAACATACTGTGCTACTAGGGAAGCAGCGAGGCTCTATGGTGAGGCAGCTATGACATATAATGTTCACCAGCTGCTGCACCTTTCTAAGGCTACGCGCATGTTTGGCCCATTATGGGGTGTGTCCACGTTTCGTTTTGAAGATGGGATTGGCCGTGCACTGCGGCTTTTGTCAGCAGCCAAGCTGGTGCCTATGCAGGTCGCTGAACGGTGCATAATGCAGCAGTGCTATCAAAGCTCAGAAAGAAATTTGGAGCTCCCAGCTCATTTGGCTTTTGCCAAGAAAAATATTGGCGCTCAGCACACAAACAGCTACCAGACATGTGCTCTAGGTGGGCCACACCCTGTTCCTTCATTTCCCGAGCAGCTAAAAATGATTTCAATTCACACTTTGGCTGCATTCCTCAGATGTGTAGGTACTTTCGAGCACAAATTGGCAGCATTATTATACACAGTTCGGATTATTCGACTCCAAAAAAGACCTGCTCTTGTTATGTTAAAATGGTAGACGGCTCATATTGTTATGTACTTGGAATTTATGAGATTGCAGGCTGTATATATTTTCACTCCCAAAGGCTTCTTGTTTCATCACTTGTATTTGATGTCCTACATATCATGCAGTGTCAGCACCCATGCACCGGCTGATCAGAATAATATTGTTACATTAGGCGGTGCATGCATAAGCAAGGAAGAAGAAGAAGCTCTTGAGTTTTTGTGAAGAAGACGACGGTCGAGCAGTGTCTGCTGGTGCCTGCAGTAAACGCCTGTGGTTTTAAAGCCCTGTTTTCCCGTGTCCGCTCTCTGCAATCCCAAGCGCAACTACCCCGTAACATCTTGGTGGAGGTGCGCTCTCATTGACACTGGAGCCCATATTTCAGTCCTTAGTTCGTCGTTCCGCCAGCGCCTCAAAAAAGTTCTTACGCCCGCTAACACCTCTACAGTTCGAGTTGCTGACGGAAACACTGCTGCCATCATCGGAATGTGCACTGCGCGCGTTAGCATTGCCGGCCACCACGTACCTGTGCTATTCGCCGTCCTTACTACTTGTCCTCAAGACGTCATTTTAGGCCTAGACTTTTTAACAGCCCATTCCGCTCTCATCGACTGTTCCTCCGGACTTCTGCGCCTAGCCCTGCCCCATTGTGTTCACGACCCTAGTGCTGACCATTCCCAGCCTCGCCTCCGCTCCAGTACATTTACTCGCTTACCTCCCGAGGCGGCAGTATACGTGCCCATGTCACCTTTTCCCTCCCTTCCTGACGGCGACTACGTTGTCAACCCCATCACCGACGTCACTCTACAACACAGCATCGCCCTACCTCATAACATCGTACACGTCGAGAACAACCTCACCTACATTCCCGTACTCAACTTCAGCGTGTCCTCGCAAGTTCTCCCGGAGGGCATTAACTTTGCCGAGTTGTCTCCTTTGTCCACATTTACTATTTCTGCAGTGCTGTCCGACCGTCGCGCCGAGGTACCTGCACAGCCTACCTCGTCACATAGTCCGGAGGACCGCATCTCAGCCATGGTTGTCTCTGACCTGCGTCCCGAATATGCCAGTGCCCTTGCCAGCCTTTTGCGGTCGTACAGCGACATTTTTGATTTCGGTCACGGATCCCTGGGCCAAACGTCCGTCGTCCCACATCGCATAGATACTGGATATGCCCGCCCTGTTCACCGACGGCCTTACAGAGTTGCTCTTTCAGAACGCCATATCATTCAGGAAGAAGTGGACAAAATGTTGGCCAGCAACATTATTGAGCCGTCGAGCAGCCCCTGGGCGTCTCCGGTAGTACTTGTCAAAAAGAAAGACAACAGCTGGAGGTTTTGCGTAGATTATCGACACCTCAACAAGATAGCAAAGAAAGACGTGTACCCTCTTCCTAGGATCGATGACGCCCTCGACTGCCTGCATGGTGCCAACTACTTCTCCTCCATCGATCTCCGTTCTTGATATTGGCAGATCTCTGTTGACGAACGAGATCGTGAGAAGACGGCTTTTGTCACCCCGGATGGACTCTACCAATTCAAGGTGATGCCTTTCGGCTTATGTAATGCCCCTGCGACCTTCGAGTGCATGATGGACTCCTTACTACGCGGGTTCAAATGGACCACATGTCTGTGCTACCTCGATGACGTCATCGTATTTTTATCAACCTTTGAGGGCCACCTCCATCGTCTTTCGGCTATTCTTGGCGTCTTCCGACGAGCTGGCCTTCAGTTAAACTCCAAGAAGTGTAGCTTTGGTCGCCGGGAACTCAAGATCCTCGGACATTTGGTCAACACCCATGGCATCCAGCCGGACCCCGACAAAATTCGCGCTGTAAGTGGTTTTCCTATACCGAAATCTAGCAGCGACGTGCATAGCTTCCTCGGACTTTGCTCATACTTCCGGCGATTTGTACCAAACTTCGCGGAAATCGCCCGTCCACTCACGCAGCTTCTGAAAAAAGAGGTCTCCTTTTCCTGGGGCCACGAACACTCGGCCGCCTTCGCCGCTCTTATTTCCCACCTCACCCGTCCGCCTGTGTTGGCTCACTTTAATCCATCAGGACCCACAGAAGTACGCACCGACGCAAGTGGTTATGGCATTGGTGCCGTTCTCGCACAACGTCAGCTCGGCTCCCCTCGAGTCATCGCCTATGCCAGCCGACTCCTCTCTAAGGCCGAACAGAATTATTCCATCACTGAACGTGAGTGCTTAGCCGTCGTCTGGGCCATTACGAAGTTCCGCCCTTACTTGTATGGGCGGCCATTCACAGTAGTCACTGACCACCACGCCTTGCGTTGGCTTTCTACACTCAAAGACCCTACTGGCCGCCTTGGACGTTGGGCCTTGCGCCTTCAGGAGTACAATTTTTCAGTAGTTTATAAGTCTGGCCAGTTGCATCGAGACGCTGATTGCCTGTCCCGTCATCCAGTCGACCCGCCAAGCCAACCTGAATGTGACAATGACGATTTCGTGCTCTCTATTTCTGACTTTTCCAACATTTACCGTGAGCAACGCCAGGACCCTCAGCTTCGCGAAATTATCAGTCGCCTCTGCGCCGATCGCCATGACCCTGCCCTTCGTTTGTTTGTGCTCCGCGACGGCACCTTATGCCGGCACAATATGCGACCTGATGGCCCTGACCTTCTACTAGTCGTCCCTCAGCACCTACGCAAAGCCGTCCTTGAACAGCTTCACGACGTTCCGACAGCGGGTCATCTAGGCGTCTCTCGCACATATGACAGTGTGCGCCGTCGGTTTTTTTGGCCAGGCCTCTACCGCACAGTCCGCCGATACGTGGCTGCTTGTGACCGCTGTCAACGCCGGAAAAAGCCATTAGTTTTACCAGCTGGACTTCTGCAGCCGATCGACATCCCCATAGACCCATTTTCTCGCGTGGGTCTGGACCTTCTAGGGCCTTTTCCACTCTCCGCATCGGGGAACAAATGGATTGCGGTGGCCACTGATTACACCACACGCTACGCGGTCACACGAGCAATACCAACCAGTTGTGCAACCGATGTCGCTGCTTTCCTCCTCAGCGACGTTATACTCGTCCATGGAGCTCCCCGCCAACTGCTCACCGACCGTGGCCGTTGCTTTCTTGCGCGTATAGTCGACGAGATCCTACGGTTGTGCAACGTTCGTCATTCTTTCACGACTGCCTACCATCCACAGACGAACGGGCTTACCGAACGCCTTAACCGGACATTGACTGATATGATGTCTATGTACGTGTCTGATGACCACCGCGACTGGGACATCACGCTGCCATTTGTGACATTTGCATACAATTCGTCGCGTCACAACACTTCCGGCTACTCCCCCTTCTATCTTCTATACGGCCGTGACCCTCTGCTTCCATTCGACAGCCTGCTCCCTTCAGTCGCCACTGCCAGCTCATATGCCCGTGACGCCATAGCCCGAGCTGACGTTGCCCGCGTTGTTGCTCGCAACCGACTCACAGCCTCCCAGCACTCCCAGAAACGTCGCTATGATTCCTGTCATCGCAACACCGAGTATTCTTGCGGCTCTCTCGTGCTGCTTTGGACCCCAGCGCGCCGCGTTGGCCTCTCGGAAAAACTTCTGCAACGATATACAGGCCCCTACCGTATTCTACGACAAGTGACTCCAGTGACCTACGACATTGTGTCCTTGCATCCCGCACGCCATACCTCCACACCTCGCACTGAGACGGTCCATGTTGCACGCCTCAAGCCGTACTACACGGAACCTGGTTTGGACGCTAGTACGCACCGGGACGGTGCTTTTCAGCCGGCGGGGTAGTGTTACATTAGGCGGTGCATGCATAAGCAAGGAAGAAGAAGAAGCTCTTGAGTTTTTGTGAAGAAGACGACGGTCGAGCAGTGTCGGCTGGTGCCTGCAGTAAACGCCTGTGGTTTTAAAGCCCTGTTTTCCGTGTCCGCTCTCTGCAATCCGAAGCGGAACTACCCCGTAACAATATTTTGCACTCCCTTGATGATGTGTCTCTGCAATGTGTTTTCTTTAGTATTAATAATGTTTCATACTTGTGTAAAGTGCCCAACCAGAAGGAAAGAGATTGATCTGGTAGTGATGTATGATGTACAGTTCATGAATGTAGTTTCAGTGTATTTTTGTTTTTGTATTCCTTTAAGGTAGCTCTTCAGTGTGTTTAACTTTTTTCAAACTTGTGGCCATGAAATTCATTGCAGCTAGCAGCAATTACACCAATCTTCAGATTGTGACGGGAGGTTGCTCCATATTGTCACATTGTCAAAAGTTCGTCGTCAGTTATAAATTCAGCACGGCCACAAGCGGCAGGCATTGTCTTCGCCGACCGCCAAGCACGCTTGTTGCTACACCGCTGCC
This sequence comes from Amblyomma mixtum, assembly GCF_055824585.1. NCBI lineage: Eukaryota > Metazoa > Arthropoda > Arachnida > Ixodida > Ixodidae > Amblyomma > Amblyomma mixtum. The sequence continues at coordinate 374,951,061 of NC_143014.1, read as the reverse complement.
AAGTCGTTCAGTTCTTTGTGGGTGTGAAAGAGCCCAACAGTGTTTCTTTGGAAGCCGTTTTGCTGTCTACCTGACTGCCAAACTGCAGCAATCACAACTACGTGACAATATTACATTAATCTCAAAGTTTCTTTTATTCTTGAAACATTTATGCTTCAAAGTATTTAGAGCAAATAATGCAAGAGAGAACACATTGCAATGTATGCTGACAAAGTCTGTTGATGGGATTTATAAGACATAAGTAGAGGCCGGATTTTTAGGCACCAAGAAGGCATGTTTTAGGCGCCAAAAATAGGGGGTTAAGATTTGATTTTAGGCACCTAAAAAGAAAAATAGGCACTATAAACTGCATCAAAATTGCACTTATCAGATCCGAACATCAGCACGCAATATCTGCTATAAAGTAAAAACAGCCGGAATGTTTTGAGATCTTAACCATTGTGTGCGAACCTTAGAAGCACTCTTTTTAAAGCTGTCGTGAAGCTTTTCGTACAACACGCATGCTTCAGCAGAGCAAAAGAGATGGTTACAAAGCCTTTTAAAATGCGTTGGCATACCTGGAAACAAACAATTTGCTTGTCGTGCACAATAGTAAAACAAGAGGCCATGCATTTAGCAATTGACGCAAATGTGACTTTAAAGCATCCGACATGTGTTCAGAGTCATCCTCATAGGAATTAAACTTATCTATTGCAGGCATGCACGGTGCTTTAACATTAATAAATGTGTCGCCATTTGTATAAACTGCGTTTTATAGTTAGTGGCTCCAAGTGTCGGAAGTCACGCGGACTTAAAATGGTGCTTGCTATTAAAAGGGTCTGGAAACCATAAGTACGAAATGCTAAAAATGTAGCCGCTTAGTGCTGGTGATGCTTTATATGCCGAAAATAATTATATAGTTCAGCACGGGCCTACGTACAGCCACTGGGGATTCATAATAAATAAACACCATTCATATAGTAATCACTACTAAAGTCATGAAAGCAGTAGCACACAAGCAACGTCTCCATGTTGGTGGGCTCAAAATTGTGCCTCTTCTCACTGAGAACAAGCTTGTAAGCTGAAAAGGAACGCTCCACACCAACAGATGTTACAGGAGTGGGCTTGTAGGAAACCATTTCGATTGAAGGGTTGAGATAATATGACATAGGAGTGACGCCAAAAGAGTGATATTCATACAAGCATCAAACATTGTTTGAGTGCATGAATGTGTTCCGTATGCACGCACGACTGGCACGGCTCTCAGCTGTCCAGTGCGGCCTGCTCCAAGAAAACTGCCGCCAAAGGCTATTTGATTAGGATGACATGCAGATGAGGCACAAGGAATGATCATAAGGCAGATTACCAATATGGCAAATTTTATCCAGTTAAACTTTATCCAGCCAGCTTATGGAACAATTTGCAGTCAACTCGAACCCACTGGGAATTATGTGGACGAAACTTACGTACTTCATGTACTTTCCAAAATGTAGCACCATCTGGTCAACTACCATTTTAACGGCCAGAGTTTACAAGCTGTAACTACAAAACGGCAGAAACAGGAAAAAGGTTATTTCGATATTTTTGGCTGATGTGGTTGACATTGTCTACACAGTCGGCGTTGCAGTAGTGTTCACCACACCCAAGTGACGAAGTCATTTAATGTTGCCATGTGTGGGTTCAACTCGAAACCGAAATGGATTCGAAAACAAAGAGAATCTGAAAACAAAACCACAACGTATATCAGGGCCATTTTCTTCAAAATAGGGCATTTTTAGGCACCAACGTTGGAAATCGGCATTTATAGGCGCTGACGCCCAAAATAGGCATTTATAGGCACCATCAAATGTGTATTAAACATGTCGTGAACACCTAATTCATGCTCATATGTAAAAATGGTGCGCCTATGATGCCTTGAAAAAAATAGGCATTTGCCTAAAATCTGGTCTCTAGACATAAGGATATACCTGGCCTTGCAGCCTGATAGTATGATGCTTTGTCGTCCTTGTTTTTTCATGTGTTTAAAATGTTTGCTGCTTTTAAGTTTAAAGAATAATGCACATTCCTGTCCAACATTTATTACTCCCTCTGCTTTGTTGTTGTGGCCTAGTGTGTGTAATAAATCATGTTTGTAGATCACATCACATCACTTTATTTTCCTTAAAGACCCTTTTCCAGGGCCGCCGCGGTGGCTCAGTGGTTATGGTGCTCGGCTGCTGACCCGAAAGACGCGGGTTCGATCCCGGCCGCGGCGGTTGAATTTCTTTGGAGGAGAAATTCTAGAGGCCCGTGTACTGTGCGATGTCAGTGCACGTTAAAGAACCCCAGGTGGCCGAAATTTCCGGAGCCCTCCACTACGGCGTCTCTCATAGCCTTAGTCGCTTTGGGACGTTAAACCCCATAAACCAAACCAAACCTTTTCCAGGGTGTTACATAAGGGGTGGGGTTTACAAAATGCAGGAATCAACAGTGCTTGAAAATGATGATGAACATGTTATGGCAGCAATATTATGGGGAAGGCCGTTCCAGTCGGCTGCTCCACGAGAAAAAAATGAGTTGGCAAAAACAGTGGTACGGCCACGTGGACGCAAAACTTGGAAGAGAATGATCCACCGATGCGGTGAGACCTACGTTGTGGAACTAAGCAAATGTATGGTTCTTGTTTTAGTGGTGAATAAAAGAACTTGTGAAACAGGACAAGACTGGCTATGTGACGGCGACTAGAAAGATTACCTAGACCTGACTGCGATTTGAGGGATGATATGATGACGTCATACTAGTATAAGGAGTGCATGAATCTGATAGCCCTGTTTTGAAAAGATTCGATAGCGTGTGTTAAATATTCTTGATAAGGGCTCCAGATGGGTGATGCGTATTCAAGTTTAGTTGTAATGAATGAGATGTAAGCGTGTAGTCTTACGTGTTGTGGGGCTTCCCATAGGTGACGTTATAAGAAACCTAGTGTTTTATTAGCAGATGGTATCAGGTTAGTCACGTGCAAACGCCAAGATAAATCATCAGAAATGGTGACTCTAAAGTATTTATATGACTGGATGAGGTCAACTGGGGAATTGCAGACTATGTATTTGAAAACAAGAGGATTTCGACGGCGGTGAAAGGACATGCACTTGCATTTGTTAGAGTTGAGCATCATCATCCACTGGGAGCACCAGTCTTGCACATGGTGCAGGTCTGCCTGAAGGGATTCTTGGTCAGAATGGTTAGTCACTGAGCGATAAATGACGCAATCATTGGCGAATAAGCGGATGTGACAAGAGACATGCTGGGGTAAATCATTAATGTATATGAGGAATAACAAAGGACCGAGAACAGAACCCTGTGGGACGCCAGAGGTTACTGGAAGCGGGTTGGAAAGTTGGTTATTAATGACGACGGACTGAGAGCGATGCGTGAGGAAAGCTTTAATCCATGCAATTATGTTCGGATGTATACTTCAACTGGGAGAGTTTAAGAAGCAAGCGTTGATGAGGTACTTTGTCGAATGCCTTAGCGAAATCTAGGAATATGGAGTCAGTTTGCAGGTTAGTATCAAGGTTGGCGTGAATATCATGTAGAAAAATGGCTAGTTGAGTTTCGCAGGAGACCCCCTTGCGAAATCCATGCTGTGATGGATGGAAGAAATTTTTTGAATCCAAAAATTGCATGATTTGAGAGTAAATGACATGTTCCAGTATTTTGCACGGTACACTTGTTAATGAAACGGGGCGATAATTAAGAGGTGAATCAGTACTACCTGATTTGTGGACGGGAACGACCTTCCCCACTTCCCAGTCGTCTGGAATGGTACCTTCGGAGAGTGATTGCGAAAACAATCCTCAAAACCTCAAAGCCTCAAAACTGGCTGCACTTATTTTTGATGCAGCGTTACATGTTCCATGGGTGTGTTCCGGGAACCAAAATTCTGTTACTGCTGTCAATTAAGTTGCCGTATACCCTACAGTGATACGAAGAATTTTTACGCAAATGCCTTTCAAAGAAGGTCCTCCAGCCAGTAGAGCTGGCCAGTTGGTGTGATGTGATGGTTAATCCCCATTCACTTAGTGTGACATACAGGGGGCTGGGAATTAACTGCATAGAGATCATGAATCCAGCGTCAAGGAATATGTTCACTTGACATCGCGGTGCTAGGTTTGCGAGTTTAATGTTTTCAACGATACACATCGCCAGAGAGAGACTCTTTAATGAAATACAGAGAATTTAGCCGGCGTTTCAATATTGCTGGCATGCTACTCTGCGTAGGGAGGGGAATTTGGGAGATAAAGACTGACGGAGAGCCGCACATGACTTGTGCGGCTTTTCATGACAACACAGATGCCTCGAGGGGACTTCAGTGTACTCACTGCGCTTGGCTTCAACAGTCAATGCAAGTGCAGGGCGCTTTCCTGCTTGGTGAAAATTATTTAAACAGAAACGTCGCGCCATGGAAAAAAAAATATTTGCGCTGTCGTTCAGCGCGAGCAATCCGCTGCACGTCTTTGCCGCGCTTATAGCGCTGTGCGCTGCATTCAGTCACCTTAATCCCCGACTGAAAGGTGCGCTGGCGTATGAATTCCTCGTGACTACGAAAATTGGTGCGGGCACGCGCCCCGGCGTAGAATATGGGCACTGGTTTCGTTGCCCGATCGAGGAAGCTCTGGACGATCGAGCATGCATGCAGCGTCTCCACCTTGCTGAAAGGATGATCGAGGATCGAGGGAAGGCTATGCGAAGTAGAAAAAGTTAATTCCGACTGGCGCAGTTCCTGGCCGGTGTATGCCGCACACAAACATGCGTACGTGCACTGGCTATCAGATAGGCAAATCTGCCCTGATAGCGGGCGGGTTCACTGCACGCTGTGCGCAGCATATGCATAGCGGAAAGGTCGAACCTAATCAGTTTTGAGTATGAAGTATGATCGACGTACGTACCGATACCACATTTGCTCTACTTTTTGCGCGCAACGCGCACAAACGCGTTAAGCTAGAATTAATTGTGCAGCACCTTTTAAAAATTCATTCTCCTAAATTGATGGTTCTCCCTAGATTAAAATTAACTGCGCAGCTAACACACATTTTTTTTCACCTGGCCGTAGTTTATGCCGTGCGCCTGGAATCGTCTGCGCCGAGGACGAGTGAAGAAAAGTCAGCAAAGCCGAATAGCGGCCGGCCGTCTTTGCATGGGTGGCCATATATATGCTTCGCACGAAACGCAGAAGTACTTCAGTTATGCGAACCGCTTGGTTGGTGTCGTGTCCGGTCGCTGTGTTGAATGCAGCGAAACACGCACACGGTACTTTTAGACTTCGTTTATTTAAGCCGATGAGGGTGCGACCAGCGTCGACCGAGGCAGGAGCCGAACTGGCCGCCCGAAGAAAGGAGGGAGCGGAGAAGCGTCCACGGGAGGGAGTGGCTTCCCAAAACAGGAGGAGGATGCGGGGGCGCACCATGGGGGGGCATCTGGCGACAGCGTGCGACGAGGGGCAAGTGGTCGTTAGGAGGAGGATGCGAGTGGTCGTTAGGAGGAGGATGCGAGTGGTCGTTAGGAGGAGGATGCGGGGACGCACACACACAAAAGCAATAAGGGGACACAACACTTCCTTCCCCCTTAGAAAGTTGCCTGGTATCGTGCAGGGGGTCGGCGCTCACGCGTGGAGGCGCGCTGGCTTTGTGCGCTCGGGGGAGAAACACTTGTAGGCTGGCTGTTGTTCGCTGTGTCTCCTAGGTCTGTCCTGGGCGAAGTCTCTTCTTCCGGGAAGAGGTGCCCGGCTATGTGGGAAGATGGTGCACGTGTTCTCTCCGCTGGCGGACAGCTCTCAGACGGCGTCGTAAATCTACGCAGCTGGTTGAGATGTCGGCGTGCTACTGTGCCATGTATGTTGACGAGCCAAGAGCGCAGGCCTATGCGTCTGACAATTGTAGCTTCCTCCCAGCGTGGCTTTTTCAGAAACTGTCGGGCGAGGACGCGCTGCCCCTCATTAAGCGTGCCGCAGCGCGGAATTGCTTTTTCTTCCCGGAACGTCTCTGCCTTTGGCTCGGGGAGGATGGCTGTGAGCTGGGTTCGCATTTCACGCTCGAACATCATTTTCGAGGGGGTCTCGCCTGTTGTGCTCTGAACCGTCGTGTGCTGCTTGAAGAGAAAGCGCGCAAGGCGGCGCTGCAGCGAGCCTGTCTGATCTCTTTCAAGGGCGCGTTTTAGCTCGGCTACGTAGCGCTCGGCTTGTCCGTTTGTCGCTGGGTGGTAGGGGGCCGATGTAACTGATGAGATCCCGTTGTCGCGATAAAACTTGAGGATCTCCGCAGACACAAACGGTGTTCCGTTGTCCGACACTACCTTGCGCGGCAGGCCGAACGTTGCAAATAGTGATCGGAGGTTGTCAATGACTGCTGCCGAAGTCGTCTGTCCCATTTGCCTTATCTCAAGCCACTTTGTGTAGGCATCTACGACCACAAGGAAAGTGCAGCCCTCAATTGGTCCTGCAAAATCAATGTGCAGTGTGTGCCATGGTGTGTCTGGCTTTTCCCATTCTGGGACAGGAGCTTTCGGCGGGGCGCTCCGGCTGCTCTGGCAAGGCTTGCATTCTCGCACCACTGTTTCGATGTCGTTGTCAATGCCAGGCCACCACATGTAGCTTCTGGCACACTTTTTCATTGCAACGATGCCCCGATGTCCGGCGTGGATGAGAGACATAGCTTGTGCGCGTAGTTCTCTCGGCATCACAACTCGGGACCCAAATATGATGCAGCCGCGATGGGTGCTCAACTCTGTAGCTCGCCTGCGGTAAGCGTCGAAGTTGTCCCCTTTGAGTTTATGCACGTTGCCTTGTTGAACAGCTGTGTAAACTAGCCGGAGAGCTGCGCACTTCTGCGTAGATGCTGCAACTGTGCCTGCTGTAAGCGGAGGTTCTGGCAGTGCTTCGAACATCAGAACGTCTCCTGGTGGAAATGGTTCGTCAACAGTTGCGTCTAGTGGCAGACGGCTTAGCGCATCGGCGTTTTGATGTTTACTCCCATTGCGGTAGACCAGAGCGTAGTCGTACGCTGAGAGTTTGATGCACCAACGTGTCATTCGCGGAGACAAAGTTGGTGGCATAGGGCTTTGTGGTCCCAGAATGCCCAATAGCGGTCGGTGATCGGTTATAAAGGTCACCTTCCGGCCGGCAATGTACTGGTGAAAATGTGTCGCCGCGTAGACGATGGCTAGCCCTTCTTTGTCAAGTTGCGCGTAGTTGCGTTCTGCTTGCGACAACGTACGTGAGGCGAAGGCGATGGGAGCTTCCCTTCCTTGCTCGTCAGTTTGCGATAGAACCGCGCCGACTCCGTACGGTGATGCGTCGCAAGCCAAAAGCAGAGGCTTCCTTTCGTCGTAGTGGCGGAGGACTGTACATCTTCGAATCAGGTCTTTCAGGGCATCGAATGACTGCTGATGGCGTGGCGACCATGTCCATGTCACATCTTTCCGAAGGAGTTGGTATAAGTCGTTGGCCACGGTAGCTCTTTGTTCCAAGAACCGGTCGTAGAACGTCAAGAGTCCGAGAAAAGCCTGTAGCTCCTGCTTGTTTGTTGGAGCTCGTGCTTCTGTGATCGCTCGCACTTTGTCCTCGGTAGGGTGAATGCCTTCCGCATCAATTCGGTGTCCCAGAAATTGCACCTCTGGCACCGCAAAACAGCACTTCGATTTGCTTATGCACAAATTAGCGTTTGCTAGCCTTTCGAGAACGAGCTCTAGGCGCACTGCATGCTCTTCAGTGGAAGTGCCACTGATGATGACATCGTCAAGGTAGACACAAACTCCTGGGATGCCCTGAAGCACTGTCTCCATGAATTTTTGAAATATGGCCGGGGCTGCAGCTACGCCAAAAGGCAGTCGCTTGACTTTGTACAAGCCTTTCAGTGTGTTAATTGCCAATAATTCAGCAGTTGACTCGCTCACCTTCAGCTGCTGATACGCCTGGGTGAGGTCCAATGTGCTGAAGACTCTTGCGCCACGTAGTACACTGAATACTTCTTCAGGTGTCGGTAGCGGGTAAGAGGACGCTTTAGTCGCAAGATTGACGGTGCTCCGGTAGTCTCCGCAGAGGCGTATGGTTCCGTTCTTCTTGCGAACTACGACAAGTGGTGTGGCCCATTCTGAATGCTGCGTCGGCTCGATGACACCTTGCTGCTCCAGTTTGTCCAACTCTTTTTCAACTGAATCTCGGAGAGCAAACGGCACCGGCCTGGCCTTCAGAAATTTGGGTTGCGCGTTGTCCAACAACTCCAGTGTGACCGGGGGCCCTTCGTTTCCTGGAATCTCTTGCGAGAATACTCTTTCGTATTTCTCTTGCAGTTGCTCAACCATGTTCTGGCTCGGCGTCTGGTGTATGCCGCATATCATCACGCCTAGTGGAGAAAACCAGTTTCTCCCTAGAAGGCTTGATCCTGTGCCCTTCACAACAAGCAGAGGTAGCGTATGGGTCTGGCCGTTGTAGTTAACCTGCACGTTGGCAGAGCCCAATAGTGGCAGATTCTGTCCTGACCACGTTCGCAGGTGCGTGTCGTCTTGTTGCAGGGCGGGTGCGTCAGATGGCCATGAAGTTCGGAACGTGTCCTCACTGATCAGAGTACAGGCTGCGCCGGAGTCCACCTCGAACTTAATCAACTGGTGATGTACGCTTACTTCTGTAAAAATCTTCGGTCGCGTGCCGAGATTCATGGTGTTCAGGTCGTACAACACAGATGGTGTTGCTGATGTTGTTCCATGGAGATCAGATAGCGGCGTATTCTCTGAGGCGTTGACGCTGTGATTAGGCTGGGAAGGTGACTTTATCTTGGCAAGTCTCCGTTTCGTAATGCATGCTCTTTCGATATGCCCTCGCTTGTGGCAAAAATTACACGTGGCTGACTGGAATCGACATCCCTGGGGGTTGTGTTGGTCGTCACACCGCCAGCAGCGTTGTGCCTTTTTGACCGATTTTACAACAACAGAAGGCTTGCGCACCTGGTTGCTTGTCTGGTGTACCGGCTCGGTGTTCCGGCGAATCCCTCTCTGCTGGTGACCGGCGCTCTCCGCTCGAACGGCGATGTCGTAAGCTTTGCTGAATGTGAGGTCCTTCTCAGCGAACAGGCGCTGCTGCAGTGACTCGTCACTCAGTCCGCACACAAATCTGTCGCGTAACATCACGTCCAAGGGAAGCATGGTGGTGTTAGCAGAAGAAGCTGCGTCTCCCTCCTGCCCGGTAGCTGTTGTCGACAGCGTTCCAAAATTGCAGTCGGCAGCGAGCTTCTTGAGCGCGGCTACGTAGGCGCTCACAGTTTCTCCTCCCAGTTGATCTCGTCGTTGGAAGCGAGCCCGGCTGTAGACCTCGGATGGCCTTGGGTCGTAGTGCTTTTGCAGCGCTTTTACGATGTCGTCGTAAGACACTGCCGCTGGTGTGCTTGGCTGAATAAGGGCGCAGACAGTATCGTAGGTCTGCTCCCCGCACAGCGTCAGCAGGTTGGCCCTCTTCAAGGCTGGGTCTGTGATGTTGTTAGCTTCAAAGTAGAACTGAAGGCGTCCAACCCACGATGACCACGATGAGCCGTTGAACTCTGGTATCTGATTGGGAAACCCTCGCGTAGCCATGGCTTGTCAATAGCGTTGCGTAGCGCGGGTCGAATCCACTTTCTCGTCGCCACTGTCGTGTCCGGTCGCTGTGTTGAATGCAGCGAAACACGCACACGGTACTTTTAGACTTCGTTTATTTAAGCCGATGAGGGTGCGACCAGCGTCGACCGAGGCAGGAGCCGAACTGGCCGCCCGAAGAAAGGAGGGAGCGGAGAAGCGTCCACGGGAGGGAGTGGCTTCCCAAAACAGGAGGAGGATGCGGGGGCGCACCATGGGGGGGCATCTGGCGACAGCGTGCGACGAGGGGCAAGTGGTCGTTAGGAGGAGGATGCGAGTGGTCGTTAGGAGGAGGATGCGAGTGGTCGTTAGGAGGAGGATGCGGGGGCGCACACACACAAAAGCAATAAGGGGACACAACAGTTGGTACGCATCAGTTGTCAAGTTCACTACGAGACAATGTTTACCGTCCAATATTGATATATGATATGTGTACAGTTTTGCCGAAAATGAGCCAGGATCGAGTGAAGCCGGTCGGATGATCCTTGAAAGCTAAGCATATGATCGAGAGCGCGAGCTCTACAGCGATTCATGGCCTCCGTGCAAAGAATTTTCAGGCACTATCGGAAGGGCGCGCAGCTCACATATACTTAATGCGTGCTTGCAAGAATCATGCAATTTGCACGAATATTGTATGTGTTTGAGCATACGTACGTGTGTTTCAGATATGTCCCCGCTAATTTCGTAAGCTGCTTTCTGGCCAAATAAATCTCCACTGGTGAGCGGTTGTGCTGGTACTACAAGATATGTGTGCTACACAAACCGATTAAAACGTACAGTTAAGCTTCTTGCCAGTATTATAACTTTCCCGAAGCGATTCGCAGCTATACCGGTGACGGTCGAAGCTAACGTCGCCCGCAGACAGAGCAGCTGCATGCAGATTTCTGCAGGACCGTCAGAGTCACGCCGGTAAACAGAGCTGCTAATGGAGATGCCTTCAGCACCGTCAGAGTCGTGCCGGTACAAACAGACGTGCTGACGGAGATCCCTTCAGCACCTTCAGAGACGCGCCGGTGCAAACAGAGCTGCTGACGGAGATGCCTTCAGCACCGTCAGAGTCGTGCCTGTACAAACAGAGGTGCTGACGGAGATCCCTTCAGCAACTTCAGAGTCGTGCCGGTACAACCACAGCTGCTAATGGAGATGCCTTCAGCCCCGTCAGAGTCGCGCCATTGCAAACAGAGCATCCATGCAGATTCCTTCAGGACCTTCAGGTGCATGTAGAGGTGACAGTCAAGAATCCTGTTGGCTCCCTGAAGGAACTTTGAAGGATTTTTGACCGGGGCAGACCCGGTGTTTAGTCTAGTGAAGCTTTTCGCTTCAAAAAACGTCCCGCGTCGCATTGCGCTACTTCATGGAATAGCGCTATACATCACCCTGACACATCCTTGACTCGATGGGTCCTGCCTTGGCTGCCACGGCGGCGCAAAAGCACACAACCAGCGTGACGAAAAAGCATGCACACTCGAGCAGGCTTCGTTCATAGTCTGTGAAAGGGATAATGCACTTCTCATAGGTTAGGAGAGCTCCGACGCGGTTCGTACTCTGGTCTGCAAGATATTATTTTTAAGTACTAAAATTCTTTCGTCTTGATATACGTCTGAAGTTAACGTCGTTTTGGGGGTATATGTTGCTTTGACTGCATGCGCGTTAATTTTTCCGGCAGGAAAAGAGAACCAGCCAAAGCACGAGGACGACTTCTGTGTAGAGATGTGAAGGCCTGAAAAAAACACTGCAATTTTGGAAAAAAACCGTTTTTTTTCGTTTTTTTCAGACGAGGGAAAATGGAAAAAAACATTCAAAATTTCACAATGCAATTTCAAGGTTTTACGATTGCTTGCTTTTAGTTTAGTTTAGGTTTTTGTTTTTGCTTTGAAAACAATTACAGCGTGCATCGTTGAACGATTGGAGGGCAGTCGTCATCGCCGGTGCCAGGTAGTGCTTTTTAAAACGTTCGTGCTACGAGTACGCGGGTTGAAGTCCAGGTCACATATAAGATCCAGGCTTGACTTAAAAACACACTAATACTTGAACTCACGGCTGATGTAGAAAAAAACGGCTGCAAATTCTACAGCACTACACACACGGCATAAATAACATAGGCTGCTGTGCATGTAAGCGGTTTTAGCCAAATACAAGCCTAGCTTCTTGATTTCCAACGTAGCAGAACACAGAACATCCGCAGGAATTTGGTACAGGACAGGGGTCTTCAGTGAAGCACGTGACCCCATCTACCTGGTGGCAAGGCCTTTACCCCAGCCAGTCGCTAACTCGTCTGGCTTGCCGACTGCTGCAGATACCACCATCATCCGCCAGCTGCGAACAAACTGGTCACGTTTCGGGAACGTCCATACAAGGATTCGCAACAGGCTTTCAGGGGAACGCGTTCGAAAGCTTGTGTATGTGCAGTCGAACCTAGCTGTGGACACAGCTTCAATATATGCTGCTGCGCGTAGTGCCGCATCCAGCGACAGTGACTCTGAGTCCGATATGGAGTGACTTATAGATCAGTTTTCATGTTCCCTTTCTCGGTGCAATAGAACAAGAAGTTCGTTCCACAAATACGATATTTATACCTGCATATTCGCATGAAGTGCAAATCATTATTTATCTTCTCGGTGCAATAGAACAAGAAGTTCGTTTCACAATATGACATCTATAACTGCATATTCGACTGAACTTCGGAGCATTATTATTGATTGTTGTGCTATTGCAAATAAATCTGTTTTTGTCATGTTTTGCAAAATTTCCAATTTTTCATGAAAAAAACCTTGAAAAAAACGGTTTTTTTCACGCCATTCAAAATTTCTTGAAATTTTACATCTCTACTTCTGTGCACCTATTCTCATTGCGAAATGTCTTGCTTGACGTCGTGCGCATTGCAAATGTGGCCGAAAGGTAAATACTGCATTTTTCTTCTCAGGTGAGATGAATCCACCAAACATTCACTACTTTGTCTAACAGCGGATTTGAATTCATGTGACATGAGATCGGATGCATTCGGGAATACGTTTGTCATTTAACGCTTATGCACGACAGGAATCAGACCCGCTTAATTAATTGTCCACTGCAGACCAGTCGGTAAGAATATGTGTAATACTTCTGTACTCTTTCTTTTTGGCTTCCACCACCAGGACTGCGATTTTGTTTCGATGCCCCTTTCGAGATCAGACGCAGCGGGCAGGCTTCGGGCACTTGCGCGGGACATCACGATTGCCGCGTGGAATTCCGGCCAATTTGCCAATTCACGTTAAAAATCCATGGACCCAGATCTGAAGCTCCGGCTTCCATCCAGCCTACCATTACGTGAAGAAACTTTACTCTGTCGCCTGTGGCTTGGTGTAGCTTTCACCATCGATTACTCTTTCTTAATCGAAATGGCTGATAGCACTGCATGTGCCGTCTGCGGGTATCACGAGACTATATCCCACATTATTTGTGACCGCCCTGACTACAGCGCCGAAAGGCACTCTCCCAGCCGTGCTATGGAGCGTCTGGATCCACGCCCACTGACGGTAATGAAGATTCTCGGCCACTGGCCGCGGCGATCGTCGGCGGTGAAGGCCTCCAAGGCACTGCTTCGCTTATTGCGAACATCTGACCTGCATGATAGGCTGTGACTTAACGAACGCTGACTTTCCATGTGACTTCAATTTTCTGGTACTCTCTTTTCCTTTTCTTTTTTTTTATCCACTCACCCCCTTCCCCCCCTGTAGGGTAGCAAACCAATTATTCTTCGTTTAACCTTCCTGCCTTTCCTCTCCTACATCCTGCTCCACCTCGGCACTTGCAGGCACAATAGAAGATCTGCAATTCCTTCGTGAAGTTTTTGCCCAAGTTGCCTCTCAATCAAAAAAGGTCATTACTCTGGGCTATCAAACGAGTGTTTCTGTGTGGTTTTGAAATCGCTGTTTCGAATCCCATACTGCATGAATTCGAAGCGACTATGATAAACAGTTAGATTTCTTTTTAAAAAGCAAAGGTGTCCTGAGTTTCTTGCGTTCAGCGTATTTCGCAAAAAATCGCAAGCAAAAAAAAACTGATCAAAAATGTTGTTTTGACGCCCATGTGAAAGAGATGCTAAAACCTGTGAATCTTTACTTGAACAAAACCTAGCTCGCAATTTAGGGATACGAGTTATGATATTAAAACAAAATAATACATTAACTGTTTTCAATATCACATTAATTTGCTTTTGTCGCATTGAACATGTTTACTGAGTGTGCGACATAGCGGACTAAACTAAAAATGAACCATTTGGTACGAGGCAAGTTTAGTAAATTAAATTCCACTTTGTGCTACTAATGTGGTGTTAGTTCTTAAGCATAAATTAAAAATTATCCTGCAAAATTTCTTGCTAGCGTGTTCACGCAGAGTGTGTCTCAAAAATTCGGTGTTGTTTAGTCATTATTGTTTTTGTCCTGTGACGACCATAATTAGGCTCATCATCGCATCATGCATTTCTGTGCAGGCTCGGCGCTTCGTGAGGTCATCGTGCAAGTGCTGGACGAGACATTTCTTTGAATGCAGTGCAACAGTCCTATTGCATGAGGAGTGCAACGATTCCTTCGGATATGACTGATGAGTTCACTGGAGGACAGCTCCGTTAAGCACTTTATGGAAGCCTTACCCGTGCCACAGCAGCTTTCCGAATGATCGGCACGCACCAAACTTGAAAATATATTATTTTCCCACAGCCTCTGGCACCATGCTTTTGGGCCCCCATTCCATTGCTCCCCAGGGGGGCTGGTGGTAGCGCAAGCCATCCTGCGTGCACTAGAAGCGTGATTCTTGTAACCCGAAGCAATGAGCGGGCCTTTTTTCAGGAATTCTTCGGCCGCCTTAATTATGAATATTTGCTTAGTAGAATGGTACATCCACAGTGCCGGTCATTGGCGAGTGGGTTAATTGTATGTGCCAATTTTCGAAAGCAGGATACCAATGCTCGTAAGCTGGATACCATTATTCGAAAGCTGGATGCAATTGTTTGAAAGTTGGATGCCAGTATGAGACCTTTACTGGCCCATGCTGCAGAACGAACGCCGGGCCTACGGTGGCCCTAAACTGGAATGAAAGTAGGGCCAATGTGTCATATTGGTAGCGCTAGGCCCAAAGGCCAATGTAGGACTGATGTTCGTGCCAATATTTTTTCAAATAATTGCCCGACGTTCGACCAATGGTGTTGTAATGCCTGGGTTCTTCAACTAGCAGTTCTTTGCATAAATCTATTTGACTGTGCTGACATAGATTTTGTACAGATTCGCATTATTTTTTAGGAACCTTTATTAGCCATTCACCCCCATCACTAACAAAATACTCGTCAATACTGGCTACACTAGCTTGTCTACGTGGTATCCGTTGCGAAGTGAATGAATTCAAAATGGTGGTTATGGTGCTTTCCAGAACTGAAGTTTCGCCCTCGTTGTTCGGCCTTGCCAAGCGTTGCGTACCTTCACAATAGGCCGGCGTGGATGCTGTTCAAAGGTTACTTTACCATTCAAGAAAAAAGTTGCATTTATATTCTTTAAATGTTTAAATAAGATAACAAGAACATTATTCAAAACATTTTTCTGCCGTTTCAGGGACAAAAAGAAGCAACAATGCTATAAAGTTTCGGCGTGATATGGGTCCTCCCCGCCCCCATCCCAGAATTTATACTTACGCAGAAGCGGGTTCGCTGCGAAAAACCTTTCTGACTCATGTGGAGAAGTTGAAACAATAGAATATTTTGTCCACTCTTGCGGCGGTCCGCATTTGAGAGAAAGCAATATTTGGAGGCCCCTCTTTTGAGTTTAGCACTCTCTGAGCCTCTACCAGTTCTTCTCTCATTTGTAGACAGGGTAGTTGCGCGAAACACACACAAGATAGGGTACGGGACGAGCGCAATCCCGTCGTCCCGTACCCTGCATTGTGTGTTTCGCGCAACTACAATGTCCGATGTATTGAACCAACTAGCGCGACAACACGTTCTCTCATTTGGTACGAGTTCCAAGGGACTCTCGTTAAATAGTGTTTTCGGCTACCTTCATGATTACATTGTTGCAACTTGCCGGTTCCCTTGTTAACTATACATAAAATTCTGTCGCATGGCCGAGAAGTGTTTTTGTTCTATTGCAGTTATATTAAGTTCGTTGCATTTATTTGAGTTTTCCGACAATTAATACAAATTTTTGCTATAATCAATTCTAGTGGCCCGTGTACTGTGCGATGTCAGTGCACGTTAAAGAACCCCAGGTGGTCGAAATTTCTGGAGCCCTTCACTACAGCGTCTCTCATAGTTTGAGTCGCTTTGGGACGTGAAACCCAATAAACTAAACTAAACTAAACTTTTGCAAGTTTCAGTCATTCCACTGTTCTACTTCGCTGCCCCAGGCCTTTTTTTCCCGCTCAAAAACTTTATTGGCGTCCACCATCGTGCCTTGGCCAACTCCCTGCGTGGTTATGTGCAATTTTTGCTAAGGTAAACAACAACAACAAGAACTGGACTGCTGCTCATGCCTCTCCACGGTTCCTGATGTGTCGCCGCCTCTCGGCTTCGTTTCCTGGCGGTGCCGGGCGTGTCTTTTTGCTGAGGCCGTTCCACATTCGCGGGGTTTCGGCCAGGTTTCAGTGTAGCTCTGCAGACTTGGGTAAAATTACGAGGAACTTTAGCGGCTAAAGTGGTGAAAGGCGAAAGCCTGAGTGCTGCATTCTGCTACACGACTGTTCACTGCACATTTTGTTGGTTCATTAATTAACTGCCAAATAATGACTCTTAAGCTTCACCTTCAGGAGTGGAACACAACAGCGTGTTGTAGCGCTGCCAGGGAGTCCAGGGAACGCCACCACCCGGTCGTCGCGATGCGCAGCCCTTAGAACGCAACTCTTTTTGAGGAAAGGAAATTACGGTGTACTTCTCTGTCATCTCGGTGGACACCCGAACCACACCGTACAGGAAGGGAGGAAGTGTGAGTGAAAAAAGAAAGAGGGGCCGTAATGAAGGAAATGAAAATTGTATTTGAGGAGAGGAAATTACGCATTAACTGTCTCACATATCTCAGTAGACACTAGTCGAAAATTGTATTTGAGGTAAGGAAGTTGCGCAGTTACAGTCTCACATATTTCGGTGGACACCCGTCACGACATTTCGGACCAATCTGAAAGCGGACAAATACGCCTTGCTCGTCGGTAAATTGGTGTTTGAGGAAAGGAAATGCATCTGTCTCTCATATCTCGGTGGACACCAAAACCTCGCCGTAACGGGAAGGGAGGAAGATGGGAGTGAACTAAGACACCGTATTCACTAGACGCACCTTTGCTCATTCCAAACCATCGAGCTGGAATGGCGGAGTGGTGCTCGACTTGCACTCCGGAGACCGAGGTTCGATTCCCAAGCTCGGCCAATTTCTTACTCGGTTTTATTTATTTATTTGGTCTGACTAGAAAGGTTAGACTAATTGGTTTAGTAAGCAGTTAACTAAACTCAGTCAAACTTACTTCGAGCATCACTATACGATCCCTTTAATTGGTTCCATGGTTAGTAGGCAAAGTACAATTGGCCCCGTTTGAAATTCGCGCACGGTGACGTCACGACCGTTTTGACCAATTGAAAAGCGTGACATTTCTGTCGACAGCTCCTGCTTACAACGATGAGGCATTAAAGGCTTCCGCGTTAATATGCGGTTGCCGCCACGCTGTTTGTAGGCATGTCGTTCAACGCCGGATCGCCACTCCGGATCGAACTCCGGATCGCCAGCCTGCCGGTCGAAAGCTTGCCCTTTAATTTCGTTTCGAAAGAATGATGTCGAATCACTTCCGGTGGCGCTTGTACCAGTAGGTGATGGATTTCTGAAAATGAAGAATCCTAAAATGATCCAGTACACTGTAGCGCAGCAAAAGACGAGGACACAAGAGACCAGAGACGAACACCAAGAGCGCTAACTTCCAACAAATTTTATTCTCCTGAAGCATCACATTTATACACCAGAAAAAAGTAATCACACGTGCGAACAGTATCAATTTCTTAGAAAAACGAGCGCTTTACATGAGAGGAGAATGGAAGGTTTGCTTACATGCGAGCATCCTGACCTATTTATCTTTTCGGCTTCAATGATTTCGTGCGTTAACCTTTCTCTACTTTTTCCTATTACCAGACTTTTATCAAAGAAAGGCTTACAGGTTTTTGACTTGCATGCGAGAATGTGGTCAACCAGCGATCCGCCTTGCCCATTTCTGACGTTGCGAGCGTGTTCCATTAGGCTTAAGACATCTCCCCGTCTGGCCGATATAGTGTTTCCCGCATGACAAGGGAATTTGATATACAACACCGTCATCGCACGTGACGTGGGACTTCTGCTGTCTAGTTGCGCATCCGCGCGCTTGGTTGGTGTTGGTTTTTCCCAGTTTGCACAACGTTGCAAGTTTTTTCGGCGCCGAGAACACGACGGTCGCAGTCGCTCGTTGACCAATTCTTTTTAAATTGTGGGAAATCTTGCGTAGATAAGGTACTGCAACAAGGTTTTTTCGTTAATGAGGAGCCGGGTTTGGGTTACATTGATTTTCTGGTTTCATTCTCTTAACAAGTTTTTCGGCAACAGAAACTTGAACATGGGAGGGGTACCCGGCATTAGTCAGCCTCTTGGACTGCTCTTGAAAACTGTCGGTCATCATGTGCGGACAAGATTTCCGGAGAGCATTTTGAAAACATAAATTGACAATGCCTCTTTTTACCAGTTTTGAATGAGCGGAGTGATATGGCAGCATCGGCTTGTTGCTACGCGACAGGTAGGCGCAGCATATATTATTAGCGTGAAAGGTGAAGTTAATATCTAAAAATGTAATGGAGTTATCGATGGGCAATTCGCATCTAAAACAAGCGGTTTAAAATGTTCTCTCATTATAGTTAAAATGCTATGAGCCTTTGACTCAAGTGAGCCGTGGTCACACTTAACAAGAATAAAAAAGTCATCAACAAATCTAAAGACCTTGATTACGTCCAAGCTGTCTAGGTGGCTGGAAACAGCCTTGTCAAGTTTTGATAAAAACAGATTACTCAGAATCGGCGCTATGCACGACCCGATGCATATCCCTTCTCTCTGAAGGTAGGGTTTTCCTTCCCAGTTAATGAACGTTGACTTTAAGTAAATAGCTAAAATTTCTAAAAAACTGCTCGCCGACACACCCGCCGCATTCTGGAAAGCAACACACCCGAACTCATGTATGCACTCCTCTACACAGCACAGCACCTTGTCGTTCGGCAGCGAGTAATATAGATCCTTGACATCCACAGAAAATGCAACCATGCTGTCATCATAGCGCGACCGAACAAAGTCTAAAATTTCGTCAGATTTCTTAACCATAAAGGGGTCGTCAAGCGGTAAAAGGTTAAGTTTGCTTTGTAAGTACATCGAAACCGTTTTTAGCCATATGCCAGTTTCAGAAATGATCACCCTGAATGGTTTTTTCAGTTTATGGGTTTTTGAAGATCTTTGCTATGTCAGGATGAGGTGGCGGTCAACGTATGGAAGCTTCGGCGCTGCTACGGCCCCCACTATTGTTGGCGCCTCTGGGGCGAAGCAACTCTGGGGGGGACCATTAGCAAACCGTGTGACCCAACCCGCGTCTCGCGCGCAGCCGTATTGTTCCTCCTGATGGTACCTCGGGTTGTTCCCAGAAAACGCGCCCCCGTCCTTCCATCTGACTCTCTCGCGGCCTGGGCGGGTCAACTTCTGTCTTCCTCGCCTTGTGCACTTCATGCCACCGCACACGACGGGGATTAACAAGGAGATCGCCGCTTCTTGCTGGGGGGGGGGGGGGGGGCAGCAACAAAAGGACCAATAGTCCTAATAACTGCGCGGCCATCCACCGATCCCTTACACGCCTTTTCCAAAATTCTACAAGGGGCCGAAATGGCATCTATAGAATTAGAACCAACAAGGGATCGTTTTTCCGTCACATAATCACCCTGAGGGCGACGTAAGCAGCGAAAGCACTCAAGGAGGGTTAAGCGTTAATGGAACACTGCACAAACGTAAACGAGCAGCACATATGACATGAAAAAATAGGGAGCACACAGTACACTCCACGCGTGGTTGTACGCATGCAGACAACCACATTTATACACTCAGACGCGCGGAGTTCACTGCAGTTCCCCTTACTGACACAGTACATGTTGCTGAATTTGTCCTTCTGTGAACTTGTTCTTTCTGTCTTGCCCCCCGGCGCAATCATTGCTGTCTGCTTCCCAGCTGTCGTTCGGCAACCTAGACCGCTCGTCGGCGCTACCGTGACTGTTCCCTTCCCGTTGTTTTATCAAACATTATACCTCTGCAGGGCAAATGCCCAGCGCGTCAGCTTCGCTGCCTGAGGTGTGGTCAGGGTAAGAAAGGAGAGGAGATTGTGGTCAGACACCACCATAACCTGCGCGCCGAACAGCCAGAGGTCGAAATTATATAGCCAACAGATCACTGCAAATGCCTCTCTTTCTATGGTTGACCATCGAGCCTGCGTTGGAGACAATCTGTGACTCGGGAACGCGATCGGTCACTCGGAGCCGTCCGCAGCACACTGGGAGAGACAGGCTTCCACTGCAACCTCAGAAGCTCCGTGTACAGTCAAAACCAGCTTCTCAGCATCAGGCGTGCCGAGAGCTGTGGCTTCACAGAGTACCCTTTGAGTCGCTGAAACGCACTTTCAGCTGCTGTGAGACATGAGATTTTTCTTAGGGATCCTCTTCCCCATCAACGGATCCCGTTAAAGATCTGGTTATGGACCCTCTTCCTGTCAGCGGCACTCACTTCGCATAGCTAGGCACCTGGCTCTGGTAGTAACCGCACAGTCCGAGCACGCTGCTAAGGAGCTCTTTGCTTTTCGTGCGTTCAGTCCCCTAATTGCTTTCAATTTTTCGGGATCGGGTATGTGATTTCCCGAGCCCACTACATGTCCCAAGTTACGGATGGACCCTCTTGCCACTTGGCAATTCTCCAGGTAACTTTTAGGTTCGCTCTCTCTAATGCTGCGAAGACGGCGTGCATGTGTCGTATGTGATCAGGTAGCATCTCGCTCAACACCGTGATGTCGTCTAAGTAAGCTAACGCGAAGGCAGAATGCGGGACTAAAAACTCGTTCATGGCTCTCTGGAACGTCTAGGTCGCGTTTTTCAGTCCAAACGGCATTACCATCCACGCTAGTAGCCCGCGGTGGCAGACAAAAGCAGGGAGTAGCTGCGCCGACTGTGCTAGTGGAACCAGCCAATAACCTCTTCTAAGGTCGAGGTGCGTAATATAGTGAGCCCTTCCTATGCTCAGGATGAGCTCCTGCTGCAATGCCATCGGGTAGGCATCCGCACCGTCCCCGCTTGAGCCTCCTAAAGTCTGCACACATTCTCATCGATCCGTCCTTTAGGGGACACAGCCCACGGGACGGGCGTGGGGGCTTTCGCAAGGAAAAATCAGACCCATCTCAAGCTTCTCGCCTACTTGTTGCCCACTTCGCCTTTTAGTAGGCTTGCGGATATATCATAAGGGTGACCTGACTTCGGTGCGGAGCCCTCTTCTAGAATGATCTTGTGTTCTCCTATTATAGCCACCTCTGGCTTGTCAAATAGGCCTCGATGTTATGCGAACACTTCGCGAATGAGATCGCCCTCTTCCACCTTCAGATGAGCCGTCATCTCCTAGGGAAGGATATATACCGTAGCCCTCGTCGGCACCAATCTAGTTACGTACTCTACTTCGCCAAACGCCCTCTACTCAACAAAGATGCGTCCAACTCTCATTACGCGCTTGTGATACGACCGCAATTTTCTGGCGTGCACCTGTTTCTGACCTCCTCCCGGCATCTGCACGAAGTAAGAGTCTCGCAGTGACTTTCCGTCAATAATTCCCGGCCCTTTCCACTGCGGAAACATTTCACCGGGACGTTGCTCGTCAAACACCAACACACTGTCTCCTATCTGAAAGGGTTTTCCCTTCTCCCGCCTGTTGTACTTGGTCGCGTACGCATACTGCTGCTTTGAGTTCACCAATTCTGTCTCCTCCGCTGCATGCTCTAAGCCCGCCTTCAGCTCCCGCATACACTGTGATAGGGACAGCCCCGGCACTGCTGGTACACTTATCTGTCTCGCCCAGCTGCGCTACAAAACGGACAATGGGCTGATTTGCTTTCGGCCGCACAGCAGCTGGAATGGAGCGACGCCAGTGTCGTGTGGCACCTCGCGGTATATCCATAACAGGGAAGGCACAAATTTATCCCATTCCTCTTTTCTTGTGGATAATATCGCAAAGCATGTTCTTAAATGTCCGTTCCCACCACTCGACCACGCCGTTACTCTCGAGGTGCCAGTGTGTGGAAACCTTGGTGAGGAGCCTAGCTTCTTCAGAAACTCTTGCATAAGTTCGGCCAAAAATTTCGCTCCGCAGTCAGAGGCGACCCCTTCAGGAATTCCTGTCCGACTGGACAGCGTCAAGGGAGCGTCACAGGTAGCTTTCGCACTGAGGGAGCGGAAGCACTCCGCCACAGGCCATCGTGTGCACAAACCCATGATGCACAATGCATACCTGTGACCCTTCCCGAGGGTGCGTCCAAAGAACCTATAACGGAGACGTTGACCTGTTCGAACGTGTATTGCGGCATCGTTAACGGCTCTATCAGCACTCTGCCCGTCTGGTGGCGACTGGCCCCAGTCTGGCATCCATGGCAGCTGTTATAGTATGCCCTTACACCCCCTTCAATTCCTGACCAATAAAAACTGTACTTAATTCCCGCCTCGGTTTTCCTGAACCCAAAGTGACCTCCTCAGTAAGATTCATAGGCTAACTTAAGTACTTCCTGACTTCGGGATTTAGAGTGCACCAACTGTATTACTAGAGGCGCAAGTAAGCTTTCCTTGTGGTAGAGCGGACTGTCCACATCCGTTGTGCCTGCTTTTCCAGCCACGGCATTTTAAAGCGAAGCGAAAGCTTTACTTCGGCGTGGCGCGGCGGTGCCACCACCACCGGCGCCTAACGCCTGCGCTCTCCGCTAGGAGCACAACAGGTGCTTTGTGACGTCACGCCGAAGAGAAGCGCGACCGACTCGCGCCGTCGCAAGCCACGGCGGTGCCACCACGGCGAGGCCTCCGCGATCGAAGCGCGCTTTTAAGGCGGAAACCTTTAATGCCTCATCGTTGTAAGCAAGAGCTGCCGACAGAAAGTTCACGCTTTTCAATTGGTCGAAACGGTCGTGACGTCACAGCGCGCGAATTTCAAACGGGGCCAATTGTACTTTGGCTACTAACCATGCAACCAATTAAAGTGATCGTTTAGTGATGCTCCAAGTAAGTTTGACTGAGTTTAATTAATTCCCTAAACCTTTCTAGTCACATCAGGTAAAAAAATAAAAACCAGTAACAAATTTGCCCAGCTTGCGAATCGAACCCCGGTCTCCGGAGTGCGAGTCGAGCACGCTACCACTCCGCCATGCCAGCTCTTTTTTTTTCTTCTTTATTGCCTGTCTTTGGCTCATGACATTGCACAACAAAAATACACATAACGCTATATACATACGACACTGTCGTGGTCAGCCAGCACGAGACTGGCTTCGTCAGCTTAAAATTCCCGCAACATACACAACGGCTCTAGTCTTGAGAGCCACTCGGGAGGCTCCGCAGCTGCTTTTTGGATTGCAAGAAACCAGTCCATGCTTTCCCGAAAATAAATTCGGGCCGGTCGTGCGTCTTTGTCACAATGGTAGCCTGCCATTCTGGAGCGCCATATACAGTGGAGGCCCAAGAGCATTATGAGATCAAAAGGTACCCCATCCTCATTATCAGTGCTTAAATAGCGAATTCCGTGCGCGTCAAGTGGTAGCTCTTTCTTTATGGTCCTTTGTAACACGCACCAAAAATAAACCCCTTCCCAGCAGTGCAAAAAAACATGGTCCATTGTTTCAGGCTGTTTACAAATTAAGCAGTTCGATCCCCACGGTAAAAAGAAATCCTTTCCTTCTAGAAACTTTTTAACTGGTAACGTCCCGGTATGTAACTTAAAAAAGAAAGTCTTTACTCCTGGTGGCACCTGCATTTTCTTCACCCTTTTTAAAACATCCCCTCCCGGGCCTCCACTGTACAAGGCCCTGTACATGGGCTCTGGGAAAACAATATCACAAAGATCATTGTACAACTTTTTCCTTTTGCTTTTCCACAAATAATCGGTGGAAAAACGTGCCGAAAGAAACCGAACGCTTGCTACAATCTATTTGTAGTAACCAAAAGTTCCACCAGAGAGCTCTTCTGTGGATACCACAAACTCCGGCAGCAATCGCCGCAGCTTCACTTGGCACACGGTGCGCAAGAACGGGTCTGTGACGTCGCGAAAAAACAAAAAAAAACGGTTCACCAGCTGCCTTAAAAAGAGGTGCCCTAGCCCTAGCCCCCCATCTTTTACCCTCCGGAACAGGTTCGTTCTGCTACAACGTTCCCATTCGGACGCCCATATGAAAACTGCAAAAATCCTGTGTAGCTTCTGAACGTTCACACGCGAGCAATGCAAAACCTGCATCACATACCAGAGTTTGCTAATAAAAAAAAGATTGCAGACTGTAGCGCTGGCGAAAATTGAAAGGCTGGTGCCTTTCCATTTCCCAGCTCGGTCACGTGCGTCTTTAGTTTGCTCTTTCCAATAGTCCTCCGTTCCCGTTACGGCGAGGTTTAGGTCTCTCGGTGGACACCTAAACCTCGCCGTAAAGGGAACGGAGGAAGATGGGAGTGAACGAAGACACCGTATTCACTAGACGCACCTTTGTTCATTCCAAACCATCGAGCTGGCATGGCGGAATCGAGCCATCCGCCATGCCAGCTCGATGGTTTGGAATGAACAAAGGTGCGTCTAGTGAATACGGTGTCTTCGTTCACTGCCATCTTCCTCCGTTCCCGTTACGGCGAGGTTTAGCTGTCCACCGAGATATGAGAGACAGATACGAGAGAGATACATTTCGTTTCCTCAAAAACCAATTCACCGACGAGCAAGGCGTATTTGTCCGCGTTTCAGATTGACCCAAGTTGTCGTGACGTCACCGCGCGAGATTTGACGGGTGTCCACCGAAATATGTGAGACAGTTACTGCGCAACATCCTTTCCACAAATACAATTTTCGACTAGTGTCTACGGAGATATGTGAGACAGTTAATGAGTAATTTCCTTTTCTCAAATACAATTTTAAGTTTGTTCATTACGGCCCCTCTTTTTTCTTTCACTCACACTTCCTCCCTTACTGTACGGTGCGGCTCAGGTGTCCACCGAGATGACAGAGAATTACAGACCATTTCCTTTCCTCAAAAAGCGTTGCGTTCGAAGGACAACGCACCGCGCCGAACAGGTGGTGGCGTTCTTTGGACTCCGTTGTACTTTAACAATGTGTCTTCTTGTGTAACTAGCGTGTACCTAGGATTTACCAGGACACTTACCATGAGTGCCAAACATGCCGTTGTGGCCAGTGCAGGAACGTGTTCCGCTTTTCGCGTTCCTGGAGGCTAAAGCCGTATTAGCTTCATTACGAGAAAAGCCGGCAGCATGTGTTAGTGTGTGTACTCGCAGATGGTGAAGGAAATCGCAGCGACGGGAAGAAAAAAGGGTGACGTCATCAAGCGGCCGTAGGACGCGCACAGCAAGCCGACCGCCGCAATTTCGGACGGCTGTAAATTTGATTCGCCTTAAATATCCCCCCCCCCCTGGCCAACATCAACGTTGTGCAGAATTTCTGACTACAAACGTGTCAAAAGTTTCAGGAACCGTTCGTCCTACAGCGTTCCGGGCTGTGTCATACCATTTCTTTTTGCATATAGCTGACATGTTCTCGCTAAATTGGTGGCTATCTTGCGACAAAGATTCGAACTGACGACATATGCACATTCAGGTGTATGACTTCCCCGACTGTACGTTTTCACTGAAGGCGCGATTGACGTGTCCACAAAGATGTGCGACAGTTACTGCGCCCATTCCTTTCCTCAAAAACCTATGTGGGTATTAAAATTGTGACGAGATCGTCCATCGTGCACCAGTGCGGGTAGCTTCATACGGCTTCCCGCTCGATATAGCATACGCTTCTTACTCTGGTTGGAGGCTAGCTCGCGGCAGGTATTTGAACCCTGTGTCCGAGTGTTTCTCTCGTACCTTTGTGAATTCAGTGTTTGTGTGATCAATGCTCGGGCGTTCAATTTCTGATCGCGCAACCTTAGTCGACGCCAAACGCTCACGATGACACACTAATGCTTTCGCCATCACAGCACGTAAGCAGCCTTAGCTGCCCTCTGAAGTTTTGTTCCCGCGGCAAAGACTGTCTTGAGCCCCTCCGGAGTGATTTTTTCTGACAAGTGTAGGCGTGAACAAAGGGGTTCTACATTGAGTGGGCACTTTAGAGCGGTAGCTCTAGAAAATGCAAAAGACGGTCACCATTCCGTGCCTGATTTGACCTTTGTTTAACCTCGAAAATCATAGTAACAGACCGACCTTGGCCGAATC